>NC_141688.1:298395644-299055720 GCF_964263255.1 Lissotriton vulgaris | reverse complement strand
TGAAACACAAACATCACGTACAATGTTACAGAACATGACAGTGGAGGAAATTCATACCATCATCTATGTTTTGCCACAGGATGTCCAGATATTGGTCGCGGTCCGCTCTTGTGTGCTCGTGGTTGAACCCCAAGGAGTGTTTAATCTCATGCTGTATGACGCCTGTCGACATGCAACTTCCTTCATTCAATGAGAGATACTGAGCCCCGCCAATCTTCCCAATGTAGGACCAGCAGCTGAAGAAGGACAATAAATGTGAGGACTGTATTCCTGCAGAAGAGCAACTGATCTTTTCTACTCCACAGAACACAAATTCAGGGCCTAAATTACAATGATTTGGCATTGGGCAGCGCCGTAAGTCTTTTTTCTGCAATGCCCGGTGGCATATCGAGATACTGTGCATTCCTGTCCTGCCAACGCTGGCACACAATTTCTAGAACCAATGCAGGCACTTTTACACCATGGTTTGAGGGTGTCTGCGTAGTTCACAGGATTATTTTTAGGCAGGAAGGAAAACCTATCTGCACAAAAACTAATCATGGAGGAGCTTTCCTCTTTCTATGCAGCATACATAGAAAGAGAAATACACCTCCCCTGAGGAGGCATACAGCTTTGGGTTATTCCCAGGTTTACAGATCTTTTTAAATCTGGAAATTGCATCAAACTCCATGCGTGTTCCGGCGGAAAATCCACCCCAATGCTCAATGAACACCTCCCTGAAGCAGTGCAGGTACATGGAGCTGCGTTGCCTTACACCATATCTACGAAGAGGCTGTGTGTGACCTCTTAGATATGGGTCTGCAGAGCTGGAGTGTCATAAAAAGTGACATGCTGGTAGTGCAAGGGGCTTCATAATAAGACCCACAGTGTTGTGCTATTTGCTATTCTTTATAGACGGTCAATTGTAATGCATGTATGGGCTGTTTAAAGCATGTAGTCATCTGGGGAGGAGGAAAAGGGATAGGAAGATACGTAAGTAAGTCTTGCAAATTAGACATAAACCATGATAAATGGGAGAGGTACTGTAAGGCAACTGATTTTTTTAATGTGAAAAAGCACAATTTATATAAAGGATTGAGAATCTTTTGAAGGGTATTTAAGTTGCAAAGGCTTATTCTTGAAAATACATTTTTAGTTTGTTTTTTAAACTGTATGATCAGGAAAACTCTGCAAAAATAATTTGAAGAAGTCCCCACATAAAAAGAAAATGTGAGTGTAGAAACTGGAAAACTGGGCAAACTGTAATTTGAGAAGAGGGTAAAGTTTGATTATATGTGTACTGACGGAGCCACCGGGCCCGTCCACACACGCACGCACGCATGCACGCATTCAGCCTGAGGGCGGGTCACGCCCCAGGTATAAATAAATGGGCGCGAGACCGCCTCGGGGTCTTCGGCCCTAGCTGCCAGCTAGTGTCTGCATTCCTTTATTGCACTATTGTTTAGTTAGGCCCCACTCTGCGGCCTAGGTGGTCACTACCTCTGCTAACAGCACACTGGCGACGAGGCGGGTACTCTGCCCACGCCTCGCCCCGTGGACACGCCTGCTGTGTCCCGCGGTGTTTTAGGCGCCGCGCTCACGCTGCCTGCGCTCGAGCCTGTGGCTGCGACCCACGCCGTCTCCTGCGTGGGTGGTGCTGCTGCCTGGGCCTGGTCGGCCCTGTCGGACCGAGAATTGAAGCATCGCGCCTGCCTCGGCGCCCAGGTGAGCCACCCACACCCCCATCCTCGGGGCCTCACCTCACTGTCGGCTGCCACCCGCCGTGTGTCCTGGACGGGGGCCCACCACCGCACGCCCCCATCCCCGACGGACCCGTGCAGCTGTGCGTAGTCGGTGTCTGCCACTCCACGCGGGTACCTGAAGAGCGTCTGCCGGGGGGAAGCATCGGCCCCCGACGCGTGCCCCACCCCCACGCTCAACATCCGCCGATGTGCACGGTCTGCCCCTGCGTTGTCTCACCCATCTCGCGGGCACGTGTTTCCCGCCCTCGCAGACCTTCGCGCCCACATGTGGCCCACGTGCCACCACACATAGAGGATGAACGTGGATGGGGACGGCAACGCGGCTCCTCCGCCTCAAGCTCCGGCCCATCAACAAGCGGCCCTTCCTAATGCACAGGCGCCAGCCCCCGTCGCCAACGCCGCACCCGCCCTGCCTGGACATGCCATGGCTGCGCCGCTCCCACCCTTCAGCGAGCTAGCGGACCCGCCCACAGCGGCTGCGCGGTGGCGCCTATGGCTAGGGCGGCTGGAACATTACTTCGTAGGTGTGCGAGAGACTGACGCTAAAGTGAAGCGCTCCCTACTCATGTGTTACGGAGGTGACGAGCTGTACGAGCTATTCGAGACCCTGCCGGACCGGGGTGACGAAAATGACTACTCGGCCGCAGTCACGGCGCTCAATCGCCATTTTGACCCACGCGCCAACCCAGACTACGAATGGTTTAAACTGCGCCAGGCCCGTCAAGCGGTAGGCGAGTCGATCGACGTCTACTATGCGAGGCTTCACAAGCTGGCTACTTCCTGCGAACTGCCGGACCGGACTCTGGAAATCAGAGCACAACTAATACAAGGCTGCCGGTCAGTCCAACTGCGGCGTCTCATTCTACGACAGCCCCGGATTAGTCTAGGCGAGATCCTCGTCCTAGCAAGATCGCATGAGCTCTCCAATGCCCGGGCTGAGGCGATGCAAGCTGCGCTCGACAGGCCCGCCGCTCCAGCGAAACACGTGTCGGTGAAGGAGGAACACGTCGACGCTCTCCGAAGAAGGCCTTTCCAAAACACCCAGAAGACCCCCACAGCTCACGTCACAGCGTTCGGCCTGTGGGAACTGCGGAATGGATCACCCATCGCAAGGTCGGTGTTTTGCGAGAGGGAAGACCTGTTCAAATTGCGGCAAACTGAATCACTTCGCCAAGGTGTGTCGCAGCAATGGCAATCGACGGACTGGCCAAAGAGGGAGAAGCGTCGCCCAAGGTGTGCGCCAACTGTCGCTGGAGGACCCTAGCGCCGACGGTGACGCTGCCCAGTCGGCCTGCAGAATTGACGATGAAGATCACAAGGTGTTCTTCGTCTCGTTTGTGGGACGGGAAGGTTCGAGAAGGAGGCCACCGCCCATGTGCGAGGTTAAGATCGACGGGTCCCAGGTGAAGGCACTGATCGATACCGGCACATCGGTAAATGTGATGGACAATGTACAGTATGAGCGACTGTCCCCCCGACCGCCACTGTCACCCTCAAAGGCAAGGATATACACGTACGACAGCGATGACTCACTACCCCTGCGAGGTGTAATGACGTAACAGTTGCGTGCAATGGCCAGGAAGTGAACACCAAGTTCCATGTGACAGGCGGCAAGCGCGGCACGCTCCTCAGCTGCCACACGGCGGAGGACCTACATCTGGTATTCTTCACCAACCAGATACATGAACGACATGCGGATACCATGTTAGACGAATTTCCAGCGCTCTTTCAAGGTCTAGGCCGCCTGAAGGGGAAGATGTTCAAGTTGCACATCGACCACACGGTGAAGCCCACGGCACTGCGACATCGAAGAGTTCCTTTTCACCTGCGGCCGCAGGTAGAAGCCGAGCTAAAGAAACTAGAGGAACTCGGGGTGATAGAGAAAGTATCGGGCCCACCCCCTGGGTGTCACCCCTCGTGGTGGCCCCCAAGTGAAAGCAACCAGGGGCCATAAGACTTTGTGTGGACATGCGCCTCCCCAACAAGGCCATTAAGAGGGAAAGGCACCTCATGCCAACGATGGACAATATAGTGGCAGATTTAAATGGAGCCCGCTGGTTCTCTAAACTGGACCTCAATGCTGGATATCACCAGCTCGAGCTACACCTGGACAGCAGGAACATCATGACCTTCTCGACCCACGTAGGCCTCTGCAGGTATAAGCGCCTGAGCATCGGTGTCTCCTCGGCCGCCGAAGTCTTTCAAAATGCAATCAGGGAGACACTGTCGGGACTTCCAGGCGTCATCAATCTGAGTGATGACATCCTCGTCTTCTCCAAGACACTAGAGGAGCCACATGGACACCTTCGGGCCACACTCAAAAGACTTGCGGAGCACGGCCTCACCCTACACCGGGAGAAGTGTTCCTTTTACAATGAATCGGTGGAATTCTTCGGCTACGTATTCTCCCGAGACAGCTTGAAGGTAGATCCGAAGAAGGCGGACGCCATCCGGGCAGCACCGAAACCGACCTCTGCGACCGAAGTCCACAGCTTTCTAGGGATGGCCACCTATTGCGGTCGTTTCATCCCCAATCTGGCGTCCCTGTCGGAACCCCTACGCACACTCACAAAGACGGGGCAACCGTGGTCGTGGACGAAGAAGGAGGACGAAGCGTTTCAAGCAGGGAAAGACGCCCTGATAGACGACCAGGTCATGGCCTACTTCAGACCGCACAGACAAACAGAGGTTGTCGTGGACGCCAGCCCGGTGGGGCTGGGTGCAGTCCTGCTACAGAAGACGGAAAGTCAGGAATGGGTTCCCACCGCATATGCGAGCCGAGCACTGACACCCACCGAGATGAGGTACGCACAAATAGAAAGAGAGGCGCTCGCAATCAAGTGGGCGTGCCAGCATTTTCACTTGTACCTGTTTGGCCACGAGTTCAAAATCATCACGGACCACAAGCCACTTGTACCGCTGTTTGGGGGCTCTGCCAGGCTGGCACCACCCAGAATCGAAAGATGGGCTGTTCAGCTCCAACCATATCGATTCGAAGTCATCTTCCGCCCTGGAGCAGAAAACTGGCGGACTTCCTGTCAAGACACCCAGGGCAACTCTCTCCCGCATCGGAGCTAGAAGACGGAGAAGACGTGGAGGAGTTCGTCAGGACACTGACCCAGGATGCCTGTCCCAAAGCGCTCACGCTGGAGGAGATAGGTGCTGCCACAGAACGGGATGAATGTCTCAGCAGGGTAAATATTTACAACAAGGGGTGCCAGAAACCGGTCCCCGGTAGCTTGTCTCCTTTCTGGTGAAGAATTGGCTTGGTAGTTTAGTCTGCCCTGTTCCCATGATGCACTGGGCCAGGGACAGACTGATTTGCATATAGCCAGGTTCTGAGCTGGGATGGGGCAGTGAGATAAATAACGGTGATGGATCAAGCCCTGATCTTTGGACTGGGTAAGAGTGGTCTGTTTAACTCAGACACTCTGTTCATCACCACCCCCTTTTCTATATCGTTTTTGGCCACTATAGGTGTGGCAGGGTATACTCAGACATGAGTCCCTTTCTCACTGCTCCATCAGGATTCAAGCAAGCCGGGCCGAAGAAGGCTGAAATGCCAGAAACCGGTCCCCGGTAGCTTGTCTCCTTTCTGGTGAAGAATTGGCTTGGTAGTTTAGTCTGCCCTGTTCCCATGATGCACTGGGCCAGGGACAGACTGATTTGCATATAGCCAGGTTCTGAGCTGGGATGGGGCAGTGAGATAAATAACGGTGATGGATCAAGCCCTGATCTTTGGACTGGGTAAGAGTGGTCTGTTTAACTCAGACACTCTGTTCATCACCACCCCCTTTTCTATATCAGCAGGGTAAAGGCCACACTTGAAAGCCACTCCTGGAAGCGTTTCCTAGAGGGCTGCGGAGCGCTCACGCAAGAAGAACAGACTTTCCGGCAACAGATGTGGAGAGCTCAGAGTGAACTATGGGGCCCCATGGCGTGGTGCTAAGAGGCACCACCATTGTCATACCAGCGAGCCTGCAGAAAGAAGTAGTTCGCCTCGCCCACCAAGGGCATCAAGGAGTAGCAAAGACAAAAGCTTGCCTGCGCAGTCGGGTGTGGTTCCCTGGACTAGACAGTGCTGTGGAAACGGAAATCAAAAACTGTCATTCATGTGCAATTACCAGCCAAGAACCAGCGCCACACCCCATCATCACAGAGGACTTGTGTGAGACCCCGTGATCAAAGATCAGCATGGACTTCGGATCGTTCCCTGATGGGCGACAGACCTTGGTGCTCATCGACTCATGCTCCAAGTTCCCGGTAGTCGAGGTGATTCCGTCCACCGCGTTCACCCACGTGAAGCCCGCACTCGACCGTATTTTTGCCATGCTAGGTTTCCCGGATGATGTTAAATCGGACAATGGACCGCCTTTCCAAGGCAGCGATTTCAGGGCATACCTCAGCAGGAGAGGAATCAACCACAGAAAGATAACGCCGCAGTGGCCGCAGGCAAACGGAGAAGTCGAGAGGTTTATGAGAACAATGAACAGAGCCCTTAAGATTGGTGTGGAACAGAGAGAAGCCCCAGAAGAGTGCCTGGCCCAGTTCTTAAGTGCCTATCGGCAAACCCCGCACTGCACCACCAAATGCGCGCCGGCGCACGTCATGTTTCGCAGGACCCCGCGAGACTGCATACCGACAAGCCCTGCATGGAACGCCCCCGAGTTAGACCACGAGGCAACCCAGAATCGCAGGAGGAGTACCAATGAAAGGGCCAGCCGAGCCAGACATGCCCAGGTCAGACCACTTGCGGTCGGTGATCACGTGGTGCTGAAGACCCGTCAACACAGCTGGAAATATCAAACCCCGTTTGAACCCGAGATATGGGAGGTCTTGAACATTCACGGCACAATGGTATCGGCCATACATGGTAGGAGGGCCGTTATCAGGAATGTGTCATGGTTCAAAAGATTTTCTGGAGAAGGCATCGAGAGGAGAGAAGAGTTCGAGGACGGAGAGGGAGGCGACGAAAACCCATCCCCTCCTGGGACGCCGACGGAGCCATCTGTTCGGGAAACACCGGAGCCCAGACTGGCCTCAGACTCTGGCACCAGTCCGGAAAACGGAGCAAGTAGCCCAGTGGAACCGGAAAATGAAGAATCCGCTGCAGAGCCACGGAGCCAGAGATACAATCTCCAACCCAACCCGACCCCCTGTCAGAAACTCAGGGACTATGTATGGGGTCTCCGTGTCTCTGGAACTGTAAAGTAACTGGGACTAAAGAACTGTGGGTTTGGAGGGATGTACTGACGGAGCCACCCGGCCCGTCCACACACGCACGCACGCACGCATACAGCCTGAGGGCGGGTCACGCCCCAGGTATAAATAAACGGGCGCGAGACCGCCTCGGGGTCTTCGGCCCTAACTGCTAGCCAGTGTCTGCATTCCTTTATTGCACTATCGTTTAGTTAGGCCCCACTCTGCGGCCTAGGTGGTCCCTACTCCTGCTAACAGCACAATATGGAATACTTTTAAAACTCTGCCTACCACTAGATTATTTGCAACTTTGGGAACATCAGATTGGTCCAGAAGAGAAGGAAAGAAAAACTACATAGGACACTGCAGAGAAGCTTGGGTCAAAATGCCTTTCTTGGCATGACCTAGACAGCTGCTGGTGAGTGTTGTTAAAGGATCAGTGTTGTTTAGGCAGTGTGTGGTCGATGATCTGTTAATAGCCGAGCTTAGGTGTACTACTTTTTCAAGCATAGAAACATAAAATGTTGTGTTGAATCTTTTTGCCTTCAAACTCATGGTCTGTAGGTTTCACATCACTACAGCAGGCACTCCACCTAACCATACACCAGAGTGAGATCAAAGCAAAAGAGCAACCACAGATTTATGAGTCCCAGCGTCAAGTCATGTTTAAGCTGTGTGATGGTTTTCCCATTATAATTGTAATGCAGTGAAGAGGACCAGCCAACTTTAGTATGGAGACCATATTGGATCTGACATAAAGCATGTTTGACTCCTTATTAACCATCATGCATTCATGAGACAGGTATTTAATGGCCATTCCTGTATGTGCAGGGAGGAAGGATGCAACGTTCTATATCTAAACTCTAGTACAGTCTTTTGTCACCACTATGTCAGACTCTCCTCTGCTAAAACAATGAGTTCATTCTCAAAGAATAGCATTCTTTTCCATATACTATGCCACTAGTTAAAAGGGATACAAGCATACGGCAGGAATACAGTCAATTAATCTTACATAATGTAGAATACAACGCAGCCAGCCAGGGCAAACATTGTTAAAATGGTAAGCCCCGATGTGACCCAAATGTGATGTATCCCTGAACAATTTTTAAAATACATAATTCATTAATACATTTCTTTTGAGAGTAGCTACATTTAAAAATAAATATTCCTGAAAGCCTATCTAAAGTCTATTTTGCCTACATTTTGATTATTTTAAATAATTTTATAGAGTCACTAGCATCGAATAAATAACAAACTCTTTTTTTAAACATAATTTAAACCCTTTGCTGCTAAGCCTTTCCTGCCTTGTGTTAACCCTATTTTTGGTTATTTGGGTACATTCGTGCTTAGGCCATCATAATTGTTTGTCCACCTAATGTATTCACGCCAAATTTGCATCCTTTTTTCCAACATGCTGAGGATTCTAAAGGTACCTAGGGTTTGTGGATTCCCCTGGAGGAGACTGAGAAATTAGCCAAAATACAGGCAACTTTTTAGAGTTTGGGGAAAATAGCAATAAGTGCTGCAGAAGAAAGCGCCTGTTTCTTTTTCCCCGCAAATGGTAATAACAAAGGGGTTGCAGGGCTAACATCACCATCTTCCCAGCTTTCTGGAACAGGCAGACTTTGTCAGAAACGCAACATTTTCTACAAAGTTTTGTCATTTTACTGTAACATAGACTATTTGTCTATTTGTTTGTGCTTGCCACCTTCTTCCAGTTAATGGTAGAAATGGGTGTGAAACAATAATGGATACCAGAAAGCTATACATTTCCAAAAAGTAAATATAACAAGTCGTTATTTGTGAAGTTCTTTCAAGGTTTTCCTGTAAAAAGTAAAAATTAAAATAATGAGTTGAGAAGAACAACTGTTTTTGCCTATGTATTCAAATCTAAATACAGCATAATACCAGTACATTTGCTGTACCATTCTGGTTGAAGGAATATATAGGATTCGTAGGTTCACCAAGAATCCATAGGGCCAATAACTGAGGTGCACCTTGTGATGGTTTTATATTGTGTATACAGCAATTTATTTGCCAAAATATAAAGAGTGAAAAACATGTATCAAGGAACCCTATGTATTTCCAAAATGGGCACCTTTGAACACGCCAACACAACTTGGTCACATAGTGGTTTTTCCAACTGTAGGACCAAAAATGTAGTATACGCTATAGTCTGTCCTTGTCCTAAAGTCTATATAGGCAACACTAACCAACAAGTGAATACCCGTATGACACAACATAGATCACGCCTTAAAAACAAAGTCCTAACTGCGCCTTTGGTCCAACATTTTACTGAAAACAAACATGGGGATAATGAATTTCAGTGGACTGTATTATTTAGCATGAACCAGTCAAAACCAGGCATTAACACAGAGCAAATCCTATTGAGGAAGGAGGCTTATCTGATATTAAAATTTATTAGCACACAAACAGGGCTGAATTCCCTTTCCGAAATCTCCAGGCTTTAAAAACACGCAGTTGTGATTTTTCTCCCAGAACTACAACATCCACAATGCCCAGCGGTAGTTGACAATACTGTAGGAGCCACACATGGCCGCCAGGCTATCAGAAAGTTCGCATTCCCTGGTCCGTCATAGGAAGAGAGAGGTGAGTGAGCGCGAGGCCCCCACATGCTACCGCGATCCCCTCACTTTCTTCCCCTAAACAACTTTGCTTCTATCCAGGCGTTCAGCGCGACTTGGAGGAGCCCAAACCCTGTTCCCCGCCACTGAACCATACCTGTGGTTGTGTGAAACAAGGAGAAGCAGAAACGCCATTTGCGATCTCCGCCACAGTTGTCAACAGACACAGGTATGTCTCTACCAAAAACCAATATGATTGTTCACAAGGGTAAAGAAAACAACGGGCACTGAGCACAACCGTTGATTGTGCCTTTCAGATTGCGTTTGGAGCCCCAGAGAGAGTTTTCCTGTTTGGAGTTAGAGATTTTTACAACTGTAACCTACAAACACTGACTTCACTGTAAAAGGTACAAACCCATAGCTTTTGCGTTCTAGAATCAGGCTGACTGTGCTGCTCCTCGGCTGACCAGTAAATATGCCTTATTTTTACACATTAGGTCAACTGTCTCATTAAAAGGCCGAGGCTTACATTAGCCTCATTAGAATAATTGGACCGCGGGACCGCGTCGCCCATTTATGACGGTAATTTGTCTTGTGACATCCAGCGTCCTCAGGGGGAATAGATTTCTATTTGATTTCAGTCACGGAATGCACTTCTTTTATATCTTTTTGTGTAGATTATCCACAATAAAAGAGCCCTGATGAGAATCTGAAATTTATTCTCAGATTCGAAACGCGTCGGCAGGCAGGCACTAAAAGAAAGATAACAAGAGTTTATGAATTCATTGTTTATCACTTTGACCTAATTTTCAAAGTTGTCTTTTTGATCTTTCCTAAAGAAATTTTGTTGCCATTTTTCACCTTGTGGTTCTTGTAGTGGTTTGTTATTTCGCAAAGAAAAATTATTTGTGGATACATAATCGCTATTTGTGACAAAGAAGTTTGTGTATAAATTGTTTATAAGTGTATATATGTTAGATGTATAGTAGTTTTGTATATATGTATAAGTGTTTTGTACAGTGTTTTTCTCATCCATGGAAAAATATATAAACAGTATTGAAAAATTTCAAAGTGTTTAAATAAAATAACCCCTACAAACAGAAGATTTTTTCTTTGTTTGGTTGTTCTTAAATTTTGGGACTAGACACCAGAGTGGGGGCCAGCAATTATTTTCAGTTCACTGAGCATATACTTAAGCATTGGCAGATATTGTGCCCGACATTAATTGGGTGAGCGGGTTTCAAATAAAACATTACCCTTCACCCCCTTGCATGCGGCCGCGATTCTGCACCTGTGCGGCAAAATCACAAGTGGGCTGGTTTATGACACCCCCCAGCCGTCATCAGCACACGAGCGCCGTACTGCATGACGGCTGGGGGCCGTCATCAGTATGCAAGGGGTTAAGGCTCAAATTGTAGATATACTTTATGGAATGCAGCCGCCCTACGTATCAGGTCATGATACGTTGTTTCATCATCAGAGGAAGAAGATCTGGTCAGATATAGAACCGGATCAGTATTATCAGGAGGATCTGAGTCATAAGAATCCAACGGATTGTCCTGAGGTGGGATTGAGTATTGGTCTCTACCTTCCACCTCCCCATCTCCTGTGTAGGTGTGCAGTGAACCCTCAGGTGACTCACTAATAGAGTGAACAGGTGAGAGTTGTGGTGATGGGGTTTGAACGACAGGCTGAGATGGTGGTGGGCTGATGTGTAGTGGGATGTAGCCTAATCCTCCCTTTTCTTCTTCTTTGGAGCAAGAGTAATATCTAAAGCCTTCTTAAAAGACAGCTGTCTTGTTGCAGGATGTGTTTCTGAGTGACCAGGCCTGGTGAGGATAGGTCCCGTTTTTAGGTGAATCATTACGTGCTTTTGCCAACTACTGGTAAAGTACTTCAAGCACCAGATCTATTGTTTCCACTGTTTGTTTGGAAACTGTCAGTTTTCGGCTCCGGTGTAGGTTTAGCCAATGTTTATTTCAGTGCTGATGCTTTGGGGTCCGAAGCCGATTTTCTCAGTGTCGAGGACGGCTCGAGTCTGATGTGGTGGGCTTGATGTTGACAATCTGCTGATTAGGCTATTTTTGGTGCTGAGTCGAGGCTGGACATGGCCGAAGCAGCCAGTCGGTGCCGACCATGGTTCAAAGGTAGTGGAAGCCCAACAACCATCTTGAATTTTTTGGTATAGAGGCAGTTGAGTTTTCATCACCGTTTGCTGTGGACAGTGAGGAGGTTGGGGGAGTACAGTACTCACTGTTTGCCCTGGAGTGATTTCAGACCCTGGAGTCATGTCAGACCCCAACTCTCATTAGTAGAAAGGTTGCCTTTGTTGCAGCTGATGAAAGGTCCTCCACCTCAAGCTCTGGGTCTCCCGAACCAAAGAGGTACAGTGTGCCTTCAGCGCTGCATCGAGACATTTCGAGTCGTCAAACCCTCCGATCTCTTAGAGTAAAAAGACTTGCAGGTGTCATAAGTTACCTCCTCTTGGTCAGAGGACAGGAACATGTCATACACCTGATGTAGGTCGGTGTGTGTAAACTTTGCGTGACAAGCAAGGCAAAAACAAAAAGAAGTCCATTCCACCACCATGTGGCCATCTGTTGGAGTGAACACTGAAGGGAAAAATCTGCCAGAAGGGTGAAGGCTCAAAGGGACCTTAGTCAAGTGGAACCCCTCAGACAAATTTGAGGTTGATGTTATAACTAGGGAATAGGAATAGAACCGTGTTCTAAAACAATACCGACGTATCAGTGAAATGACCAATGACATTGTCGGACCGGAGCAGAGTAGGACACGTCCAAACTTGACAGCAGAAAAAAACAATCTAACAATGGAAAAAAAAAACTAACAATGGAATTGAGGAACATGCACATTGCAAGCAAGAGGAGGGGTCACTGTACCACGTGACAAAAAAAAGACATATTCGAAGAAAAATAACTTGCGTACATCTGAGCCCAACAAAATATGGCAAAATTATGCTGAGCGTGTGTTTCTATAGTCACACATGCCTCAAACTTAGGCTTTAGGCAACAGAAGGGACAAACTCAAGCTGGACAGCCTAGAACAAAGAGAAACAGCAAATAGAAAGCGAGCAAATGTGAGTTACAAAGCCAATGGTAAGCAATAGGCGGAAAGTATTGCCTGGGAAGCTTTCCGAATGTCCCCATGATGTCATTTGCAAACCGGCTTTGACCAAAAAATGGGGTCAAACGCCAGACCAGTGTTTTGTGTGATATTGCCACATGTGGTCCTAGGGCACATTTGTTGGATATGAACTGGGAAGCCTGAGTTCTCACCTTTTCTGTGCCCTACATTTAGACCTTAGACAATCAGGGTACCCAGAAGCATGCGGAGCAGCATCAAGAAAGTCCTTTGTACAGTACCCTGCCAATTAGATAGCTATCTCTGGGGAAACGGCCTTTATATCATGGCTGAGCCACGCGTGGCATTTCCACTCAAGTATAACAATGCTTGCCTGAACCGCGAATCTGTCTCAACCATGCATATACGTGGTTAAGGACAATAGCAGTCTAGTGCCCAGATGGGCGAGGAGAGCAACAAGAAGTGTCGGAACAGGAAGCTCTGGACGTGAACAGGTAAGTGGGACATGGTTTGGGGGGGGAGGGTCGGTTTTAGGGCTCAAGGAGGAGGGCAGGGTGTTTGGTGGATTTTTTAAGGAAAGAAGGGTCAGGGTAGTTTTAAGGGCTAGCTTTGGGGGAAGGTTTTAGGGATGGGGTCGGTTTTACGGTTCACGGCAAGGAGGGTAGGGTTTGGGATAGTTTTTATTAAAGGAGAGAAGGGTTTTAGGCCTCAGTGATGGCAGAATGGGTAGGGGTAGTTTCAAGTGCAGCGCAGGGGTAAGTTTTAGGGCTTAGGGCGGGGTCCTTTTTGGTAGTGAGCAGGTTTTGAGGCCTCAGGGTGGAGGGAGGGAAGCTGTAGTTTTAATGACAGGACAGGACAGGGTTGGTTTTAGTGCTCAGGGCGGGCTGGGGGCAATGTAGGGTGAAAGATTTTTGTGCTTAGGGTGGGTGGGCTTGGGGTATGGTAATTTACCATCCATATCCTTTTAGCAATCAAGCCTTTACAACAAAATGCATTGTAAAAGCATGAGTGGTAAAGGAATGCGTGGTTAAGATTCATTTGTTGTTGGGGCCGTGTTGTAGAGGCACGTGTGGCTCAGGCAGGAGTCCTTCTATCATACAACACTATCTCTGTGATGAGGAACAATAGTTCCCAAAAGGTTTACTGCCTAAAGAGTAGAAGGTGTCCATCCACGTCCCACCACAGTGTGAACAGGGACCAATTTGCATGTACTGACCTGACAAATGGCCTTCTGTGCAATGTTCTGACAGTAGTAGACCTGTTGATTCAAGTACGCTTTCATGGCCATTATTGTGGGGATGACACAACAAGAGTTTCTCAAATATATGAGGTAAGAGGTAATACCTATCCTGGCATTTTGATCAGGTGAGAAGGTGTTTGTAGGGTCTAAAAGGACATACCCTTCCCCAGAGCGGATGTACAAGTAGTCAGTCTCCATTGTGCGATCAGTGAACTGGACGCAGGTCAGCGTGTTGAACTCCTGTAGTGCTGCCCGGATCAGAGCCTTGGAGCTATCGCCTGGGTGAGGGTGGGTAAAAAGAGATTGAAAGCAAAATTAGGATTGAAGGATGGTGACACTGACGCTTGTGGATCCACACCAGGACTTCCTGGAGGTCACAAACACACACACACACACACACACAAAAATAGCAGCTGCACTGACAACCAGCATAGTCGTCAGTGCCAGACTGAGTTATGGAAAAATCAGACAACTCTTGGTCGTAGTTAGCCTGCGATTGATTTCACCCAAGTTACATTGGTCTTTAAAGTCACCAGGTGTCTACTCCACCCCATTAGCCAATACTGTGCAGGTATTCTCCAACTCCTGATACTGCCAGTATTTGAAAAAAGTCATCAAGAGCAACCAATAGCCACTGTGTTGAGGAGACTTTCTGCCGCACTGAGATTGCACTCTAGGTGAGATTCCCTTCCAATCTCCACTGTATGAAAGAGAACCCACACCTCTAGGAGCCCCAGAGTGAAAGAGGACACTCCCCAGTGGTGCAAAGGAGACGTTCTATCTCTGTCTACATGCAAAGTGAACAAGGACCCCCTCCAGTAGCCAGCGCTGTGAATGAAGACTTCCTTCTTCTATCAGCCTTGCCTGGAATGTGCTTCAATTCTACTGTATGCTTTGTACGGGAGAACCCCTAGCTCCCATCAGCCTGCAGTGTACGGGAGAACCCCTACCTCTCATCAGTTTGTATTATGAGGGAGGACCTCTTACTTCCATCAGCCTTTAGTGGAAAGGAGAACCCCTAACTTCCAACAGCCTTTATTGGGAAGGATAAGTAACTCCCACCACCCTGTATTATAAAGGAGAGCCCCCAATGTCCCATAAGCCTGAATTGTGAAGAAGAGACCCGAACTCCCATCAACCTGACTGTGAAGGAAAACTATTTGCCAGTGTTGTGAAGGAGAATCTCTAATTCACATCAGCCAGTCTAGTAAAGGCCTTAACACGCACTTGAGATAATACAGTAACCCGCTTAGGTGTTGAAAGCAGCTCTAAGCCTATGGCTTGCAGTGAGGCGGATTTTAAAGATTGGATATTTCTTTGATTTTGCCCATATCTGGGAATCTCCGTGGACGCCGGATTGTCTAGAAGGTGCCCTGAGTCTACCCTTAAAGAGGGCTGGCATAACAAAATGGGGCGATCTAGTGACAACAGACGGACTGGTCCCATGGGAAGTCCTGAATATCAGGGCAGACATTCTGCTTCCCAGGTTTAAATATTTGCAGCTCACTTCATGGGCTTCGGCTGAAGGGGGAGAGGTTGAAGGCAATTGGGAGTTTGAGACCTTGCTTCAGGACTCTGGGCAGAAAGTTAAAGAAGTGGCAAAATGGTACGGATACTTCTTGGAGGTGGAGGAAGAGAAAATGAAGGATCTATTGGGAGTTTGTAAAGATGTTTTACAGGAGGGCAGTCTACACTCTCTGTGGGAAGACACTGTGAAATTACTGTATGCCACAGTGACATCAGCAAATTTTAAACGTCATAATTTTTTTGTTATTCACAGGCTGTACTGGACCCTGCAAAGATTATTTAAGCTTCTGTTACCGCCTGTCCCAAGATGTAAAAGACACAACTTTTTACTCCCTTAAGTGCTGCGTCGGGGCGTTGGTCGACGGCAGCACTACCTCCCCAGTGCTGCGCACGACCATTGGACGTCCATTCAGCACTAGTTCCAATGGACAGCGCAGCACTGGGGAAGGATATTTGCGCCGCATCTATGAGGTTAAAGGCCAAAAATGTACACATATTTTTTGCTTGACTGGGGCTGAAAGAATTTTGGAGGGCCGTAGAAAGTACTGTAAGGGCCATATTGGGCACAAATATAACCTTAAATGGAACACTGGTACACCTTGGGGTGGACTTCACCTCTCAACAGGTCCTAAATTACAAACAGCGTGGTTTGTTATTTTACTTGCTGCTTTTGGCCAGGTGGGAAATATGTAAGCATTGGTTGGACTCCCATCCCACGAACCCACTCTCATGGGTAACCCGCCTTCTTATTACACACATCAAGCAGTTTATGCAGGAATACTCGCTAATGACGTCACCAAGTAAAATTATTCTACACTGCAATGGTCTCTAAGGAAATTGGGATAACTGTACATAAATTAATATAGACCAATCAGTACTATATAGAAAAATTCTCAATCAAATAATCAAATTGCAAGGTTACATAGTCAATTGTAGCATTACAGATGTTGTATAAGGTGTTTCGATCCATGTGAACAGTGCGTGGATCATTATCAGGACATTTAATTAAGATTTGTTTCTATAACAAACCGTGAGCATTGCCTGAGCCTCCCTTAAATGTTATCTAATTGTTCGTTTTTGTTTCTGTCGTTGGATGCAGGCTTGTGTCCCATCTTCAGTATTTTCATTTGTATACATCTCAAAGAATTGCTAAAACATTAAATATTTGACTTCTGTCCGGCTGGACAAGTTTAGGCAATATAGTACTGATTGGGTCTATATTCATTTATATACAGTTAACCCGATTTCCCTAGGGACCGTTGCAGTGTAAAATAATTCAATCCTGCAGTCCCTGGCTGACTTTATTTGGGTCCCCTTGTTGTTTCAAAATATGTCACCAAGTAAAAGGCCTCCCTCCCAACCAATCAGTTTAACGTGAGGCTTTACTAAAGACAATGATAAGTAGAAAGCCTCATATACCACTGTTGCATACACTCCCTAGAGATGATATGGTTATGGGGCGTATCCCCCTCTACCAGGTGCCCATTCATAATGCACAGTGCTGTTACCAACTAGTATATGGACAAACAATATATATATATATATCTCACTATATCCAGGATCTAGAATGAAGGGCACAGTGATGGTCCCTTTTCTGGAGCTTGACCAGATGCATTGGTGACACGTCACAGCACTGCGGGTCAGATGCCTCCTGATGTCCCCCTCGAACAAAAGGATCGAACTTCCTGAAGAAAAAGAGGAAATGAGGGCTTGAGGGAGGATAGTTGCATGCAAGAAGAAACATCTTGTCTTGTAAAACACTCTTGCTGCACACACTGAAATTCTGAAGATTAAGGGACAGCATTCTTAATCAGACAGCAGAAATATGATGTATGACGGTACTACGCATTCCATTGTAATGCATGTCATTACAATGCAGTCATTACAGTCATTACATTGTGGTAAAATTAATTACCTGGTACTGAATTTCTATGCGGTAAAGTCAATAAGAATAACTCATAATAAATAAGAGGCAAAATCCGTGATATTTGAGGTTTCTCAAAAAGGGTTTTATTCCTATAAAAGGAATTGGGTGATTAGCATATTGGCTCGAGCCAAGGTGGCATACCGTTCCGTCACCACATAGGTTCGGGAAGGGACAGACTGACAGAGTCAATGGTAATATGCGGGTATGCAAGTATGCGACAATACATTATTGACAGGCATTCATATATATAGTCAATGCATTACAGTAAAGGCATATGCAGGAGGCGTAACAGCTGAAAAGAGAGATAAGAGTGCATGTACGTAATACAAAAAGGCGTTACAATAGGCGTGCATGAAGGCGTGAACAAGAACGTCATTTATCATGATGTCACAAGTAGGCGGATCCATGAGTGAATCCGGCAGTGTCAGCAAAAATACATGGCAGAGGTGCGCGCGCAGCAGTATGACGTGTAATGTACGTGTAACTTGAGGGGTGAAGGGGGACTTGACATTTAGCCCTACATGTGGAGACAGATGTCTGGATGTCAGATCAACCTAATCCCAAATCGTATCTAATATCTCATGTTTAAGGAACTGTATTATCTGGAAGGAAAAGGTCTCTCGGACAAGAGGCTATTCTATACTGACTGTGAGTGCGTGTATGAGCGTCTACGTGTCTGCATGAGATGCGAGGGGTGCGAGGGAGGGCATGGGCCTACCATGGAAACAGAGCCATGAATTACTTGCATAGAGACAGTGAGGCCAAGCCCTTTGCTCTGCAGCTGGAAGGATGTTGACATGAAACTACTAGACAGGAATGTATTTTCGAGGAGTGGAGCAGATAATTCGAAGGTTGAATACAGTCTTGGCAGGCAACAGGCTGAGCCAAGTACCGTTAGCCGCACAGGGAGTGAGGCAGAGGTCACGGGTATAGATGCAAGCCCAGGTTTAAGATTCAGAGTCAGAAGGCAGAAAAAGGCTCGATGGCAGAATTCAGGGCCTACTTCGCCAGAGCTGAAAAACGTGTAAAGTACACTACATAAAGACGTTGGCATGGCATATTTAGGAACGGACTATTTGACCCATTCATGGTGGATCTGAAAGAGGACATGTTAACGTTGGACGCAAATGTATTTGCGTCTTCATAGCTTGAATTGGAGGGAGCATACATGTACTTGTAGCGTGTACACGGAGTCGTTGGGGTCTAAGATAGGGGACACAATTGATCACAAAATTTATATTACCTCATTCCCTCCTTGTCCCCTACGGACCCTTCATGATATATCGATCTGCATGAATCGATCAATCTGTTCATGTAACATCATTTGCTCTTCTTTCTTCTTTTGACGTTTTGAATGGGAATTTGAATGCGGAATACATGATGTGGCGCACAGGCCGCAAATCGCCGGTCCACATTGTAAACATAGGCAGCAACTGAATACTATGAGAAGGCCAATGCCTAGGAAGGATAGGATCTTCCATCCCCAAGTGGTCAACGTTGTCCAGAACCAACCGGACCAAGTCCAGGTGCCTGGATTCTGATGTATCAGACTTACAATTTTATGGAGACGTGTTATAGCTTTATATACCGTTGGCGCGTTTTCTGGAATGAAAACACAGCAACTTGACCCGATGACCTTACAAGCTCCACCCCTATCAGCTAGGATGACGTCAATGACGAGACGATTTTGAAGAACAACAACCCGCATGGCGGACTGCTCTTCTGTTAAGTTGCCTAGAGCGGAGGTAGTTTCATTCACTACTGCTTCGAGGGTTCTAGTTAATTTGCGTATCAGTTTACTATTGAAAACAGCACCTAAGTAGGGGAAGAAACCTTTATTGAAGTCTGTGTATTGCTCCCATGCCGTTTCAGTGTAGTCGACAATCGGGAGATCTTTTCGGAGTCTATTGTTTACTAGATTGGTATTTCTGTGATAATCAGGAGGAGCTAGGAAGACAGGTGGCAGAAGGAATGCAATGTAACAGGTACCATCCCAATCTGGAGGCAAACGTATGTATGCGGTATGGCCACAGACAAAGTAGGAATGACGAGTAGCTCTAAACGTGGATTTGCCTTGATCATTGAATTCGATCACAGTAGTACATTTACTATGACCTAAGTGTATGGAACCATTCTTTCTGATACATAATTCAACTTTGACTGGTAACACTGACATAGCAGGTAATACTGGTGCGGCTTCGGATTCAACAGTAAGAATCATGAGGTTAATTGTGTAATTACCTAATCCATATACTTCATTTTCTAGATCAGTTCCTGTTCTAGTGGGAAGTCCCTTCTTATCAGGGTAACAGACTTTAAGTAGAACTAAGTTCAGGTTTCCCCAGACCCAATTCCCATCGTAAACAGCAATGTCAGAATCTAAGGAATTAATCAATCTAAACCATGCCCCACAGGAGCCATTGTGAGTGAACGGGTACGGAAAGAGGGGCAGAACTCCCTTGTATTTCTGGTAGGGAGGGAGTCGGCCACATATCCAGCAGTTTGTAGCATTGTTAGTCTGATGGGAGTGATGTAACATACTAATGAATGTGTTGTTGCGCAGCGCAAGTCTGTAAGACAATTCATGGGGAGGTAATTCGCTAAAAGAATGTTCGGCAGTGACATTGTAAGCAGATTGTGCACGCTTGAAAATAGGGTAGTACATGTGTAATAATATACTGGCAGCAATAATAAGAAGGCTTAGGAAAAACATAATCAGTAATGTCACTATACAGTGACTACGAAGTGATTTACAATATGCACGTTTCTTGAGTTGTCTCTGTCTATCTCTCTCTCTATCTCGGTCTAGGGGATACATGTCAGAAACTAATTTAACCGTTTCACCTAGGGGAGGACTTAAACAATTAAACTGTCTGACTTGCTAGACCGTAACTTTAGTCTATATTCTTCGGAGGCGGTTTTCTCAACCAGGGGGAGTTTTGAGTCAGTTTGTGGAGGAGGGCAGGGCTTAGAGTCCAAGTCCGAAGGAAGTCCGTGAAACTTTTTGATGTGGCTCGAGTGCAGCCATCCTTTTCTGCCCTCCAATTTAACAGCCGTCCTTGTCGTCAGAAGAACCAACTTCGGGGTCTGCCAGCGGGGCTCCAGTGGACATCTCCGGTCAAAATTCCGCACGAACACAAAATCGCCAGGGACCACTCCATGGGGCTTCACCTCGGTGTTGTCGGGAAAGGCTGCAGCTACCTGTGAACGACAAGATTGTAGTGCAGACATCAAGGAGGCAAGGTAATCTGTCAGCATAACGCAATCAACATCTGTGATTTTACGAGGTATAGGCGTCCCCCACATATTTGGTGGCCTACCGAAGACCACTTCATACGGGGATAGCCCGGTTCGAGAGTGCGCAACCATCCTCATATAGAAAAGGGCAACTGGCAAGGCTACTATCCAGTCAACGCCTTTCTCTCTACATATTTTTGAAAGGCGGATCTTTAGAGTCTGAATATGGCGCTCCACAAGACCTGCTGCCTCGGGATGCCGGACACAGTGGAACTTCCACTGATACCCTAACAGGAGTGTTATGTGTTTCACAAGCTCGGATGAGAATGGCTGACCGTTATCTGAGTACACGATACGGGGCAAACCATACCGTGGGAAGAACTCGCGAACCAGCTGCTTGGCTGTGGTCGGAGCAGTGTAATCTGGGACTGGATATGCTTCTGTCCATCGGGAAAGTGCACATACGACTACGAGGACATACTTGAATCCTCGACAACGTTCCATCTGGATATAATCCATCTGGAGGACTTCAAAAGGGTGATCGGGAGGCTGAAATCCACCTTTCTCTACAGGAATGCTTTTACCTGGATTGAACTGACAACAAATCATGCAAGTACGCACTTTTTGTTTCGCTGCTGCTCGTAAGTTCTTATTGTACCATATGTGTTGAATGCTATCTAGCACTGCCTTTTCTCCTAGGTGTGCTGGGCTATGTATAGTGTTAATGATGACTTGAACCATAGAATCGGGGAGAAACCATGTAGATTTTCCCTTCGTCATCCATCCTTGATCTGTTTGGATCCCTCCTAGTTCAGTCCACTTCTTTATTTCATCTGGTGTGGCATGTGTCTGTATGTCAATTACATCATGTGCGGGATCCTTGACTGTCATGCAGTGTGATTGCGTCGGGACTATTGTCTTTGTCAAGTCAGTTGCATGCATTCGATTCTGGGCAGTTTGCTTAGCTGTTCGGTCTGCCAGGTCGTTACCCTGGGAGATCGTATCGGTAACCTTTGTATGTGCCTTACACTTCATAATAGATATCGCAGTAGGTAGATGTATTGCATCTAACAAGGCTTGAATGAGGGGACCGTGTTGAATGTTGGCACCGTGAGAAGTTAAGTAACCTCTCTCTCACCAAAGGACTCCGAAATCGTGAACGACTCCGAATGCATAACGTGAATCAGTGTATATGTTAACTCTCTTATTTTTGGCTTGAATACAGGCTTGTGTCAGAGCGATGAGCTCTGCTGCTTGAGCTGACAGGGTGTCGATACAATTTGTTTCTATAACTTCGGTGTCTGTCGTGACTGCGTAAGCTGCCACTAATTCTCCTGTACCTGTTCTCATACATGAACCATCCACATAAAGTGTCAGGTCTGGGTCTGGTAATGGGACATCTGTCAAGTCTTGTCTGGGTTTCGTCGTAATAGTGATGACTTCGATACAATCATGCTTCAGTGGGTCTACACCGCTTAATGGCAAAAGTGTGGCAGGATTCAATGTGCTGCAGCGTCTGATTTCTATGTGTGGTTGAAACAATGTCAATTCATAACCTGTCAGTCTTGCTATGGTCAAGTGTTGGGTCTGTGTACGATTTAAAAGAACTTCCACGGAATGTGGAACTTGTACTGTCAATTGATGTCCTAATACTATGGAATCGCTCTGTCTGATTGCTAAAGCTGTCGCTGCGACTGATTTCAAACATGCAGGTAAAGCTTGGGCTACTGGATCTAATGTGCTAGAAAAGTAAGCACACGGTTTGTGTGAACCTGCTTGTTCCTGAGTGAGGACTGACAAGGCAGTACCTTCACGTTCTGTAACAAAAAGTGTAAAGGGCTTACTGTAACATGGTGTTGCTAAAACTGGTGCTTGACATAAGGCTTTCTTTAAGTCTTCAAAAGCTTGTGCATGTTCCCGAGTCCAAGGGAGGACAGTCGATGTCGCTGCCTCCTGAGTTGTCAACTGAATGAGTGGCTTTGCTAGAAATGCATATTGGGGAATCCATTGTCTGCAGTACGAGGTGAGGCCTATGAAAGCCCGCACCTCCTTTTGTGTTTTCGGTGGTGACATGTTTACAATTAACTGGATGCGATCTGGAGTGAGCTGTCTCCCCACTTTGGACAGCAAGTGACCCAGGTACACAACTTTCTGAACACAGAATTGCAGCTTTGAAGGGGAAACCTTGTGCCCCTTGTCAGCCAGGAAATTTAAAACCGTCAGTGATGCTTTTTCACATTCGGGTTCGCTTCGGGCGGTGATCAGCAGATCATCGACATACTGGAGTAGGGCGGTGTTAACAGGCATGTGGATACTGTCAAGTTGTCTTTTCAGTGCTTGGGTATAGATGCTGGGGCTTTCTGTGAATCCTTGAGGTGCGCGTGAAAATTTGAAACTTCGTCCATTTAAACTGAATCCGAACAAGTATTGGCTTTCTGGATCAATTGGGACGCTAAAGAAGGCGTTCTTGAGGTCAATTACAGTAAAGAACGTCGCTTCTGAATCAATAGCTGTCAGTAATGAAGAGATATCTGGAACCACAGGATACTGTGGTACAATGCATTTATTCAATTCGCGCAGATCAATAACTAATCGATAAACAGGTGGTGCATTTGGATCAGTACGTTTAAGAACTGGGATGATAGGAGAATTACATACATTGGAGTCGGTTTCCACGACCACTCCTTGTGCAATGAGCTCGTCAATTATTCTCAGTAAAGCCACTACAGCATCTGGAGGTAACTTGTATTGTCGAATTCGTGGTAATACCACTCCTGCTTTAAGTGTGACTCGATATGGTGTAATGTGCATACAACCTACATCAGTGGGGCCTTTCGCCCACAAGTGTGCAGGTACACTCTGTAACCGAGGATCCATGTCTCTTAATACATAATGGCCTTTAAAATCTCGCAAGAATAATCGTACTCCTTCCGGAGAACAGCATATTATAGCTCCTAGAGCTTTCAGTGTCTTTATACCTAATAGGTTTTCTGGACATGATTTTGTAAGTAATAAATCTGTAGTCCGTGTCAAAGGACCAACTGCAAGTGGAAGTGGCTGTGATACTTCATTAATAATAGGCTTTCCTGAAAATTCAATGGAAACATTCTTTGAGCCTGAGAGGGGTGCCCCTGGAACCTCATTGTGACTGATGGTGGTCCTGCTTGCCCCTGTGTCAATTAAAAACTTTCTGTCTTTTCCTAACACTTGACTGTGTACATAAGGACCCTCTTGATCTACAGGAACTTCAATAAGGGGCAAGCCAAACTCCCTCTCTAGGCCGTTTCATGTGTATCGCTGATAATCAGGGTAGTCATTCTGTGCATACTGGTACATCTGTTGTGTAGTGTTCTGTGTTGCAGTAATAGGCTGTTGCTGTGGCACTGCTATAGTTTGTGATGAAGCTGGCATAGGCGGAATATGTTGTATATTCTGTGGTGCTTGTTGCTGGGCCTGATCTTGTCTAGGTACGCGCGGTCTCTCCTTGGTCTTACCCGTGGAGATATTGTGTTTCAGAACTGCACAATCGTTTACATAATGACCTGGCTGTTTACAATAGTTACATGTCCCTTTAACAGGAGCCGTCGAATTACTAGGCTGGGTCGCACCCTTTTTGTGACCATCAGCAGGAACTGACTGGGCAACTAACATTTTCATTTTCGAGTCTTTCATGCGTCTTTGTTCATGTTCTTGTTCTTGTTCTTCTCTAATTCTATTCTGGTGGTACTGTAACATTTGTAACATTTGTGAAGGGGTGTTAGCTTGCCAAGTGCTTTCGACTTTCAGTACTCTGTTCTTAACCTGGGGCAGTGAATTCTCAACTAATTTTGTTACAAAAAGGTGTGGATAGGACTCGCTACTTGGTTTCAGGCCGCTATTAATACCAAAACATTTCTCAAATCGAGTATAAAAATCACTAGTGTCTTCATCGGGTTTCTGTTTACAGGCTGAGATTGCACCCCAATCTTCCTTTTTCGTACTTAATAAACATGGCAACACTTGCACTAATAATCCTGGTAATGCTTTAACCTTATCCCCAAGCCCTTGGCCTGGAATTCTAGTATTTTCTTCGTTTTCTAATGCAGTCCAATCAATCTTTGCATTTCCCACTTCCCATTCTTTTTCTTTAAGTTTCTCATAAATACCAGGAGGCAGTAGTACTTTCAATATCTTCATAAGGTCGGGATAAGTGTAGTCACCCATGAGTAACATGTCTTTTATTTCACGGTGAAAACCTGCGGGATCTTTATCATGGCTAGGTACTAGTTTTTTCATTTCCAATAATTCTATTTTGGTTATGGGTGTGAACACAAACACACGTCTAAGTGTATTATCGGTATTCTGAACTGGGTGCACTTCTCGTAACGGATTCTGTCTATCCAGGTAATACATTTTTCTTTCCATGGAGTGTGCTGAATCAGATTGTGGACATAGGAAGGCACTATATCTGTGCCGTTGTTCTAGAATTACCTTGATTAGATCGGTACCTAGACCTCTCCACTTGTTCATGAGTAGTTCTGCTAATATATCAGGCAGGGGGCCTGGATCGGAATGTTGGCTTCTATATAATAGAAGTAAGTGTTGTATCATGTATGTACCAGCTAAACGCTGTTCACTTGGTGTCATGTTCAGAAATGTGTGTGCTAACGCATCATCACTATATTTCTCGGGACTGTCAGAACATTGTACTGCTGACCTCGCTAATTCTTGTTCATCCATAGAATCTAGTACATGGTACCCCATTCGTTCTCGAAGTCTGTTATCAGTAACTTGAAATAAGTGTTCAGGAGTTCTTGGATTACACATGGCTTCTTGAAAAATTCTTTTACTTTCTGGACGCACTGGGCGCATTGAATTATTAAAGGGTCTTCCTTTACCTACATATGCTATCGTTTCTCTAACTGGTAATTGTGTTTGTCCTGTAGCTTCCTCTGGTTGCTCCTCTTCTGAGGACTCAAACTTGTCTGATTCATTTTCTGGTTCTACCTGTCTTGTTTCATGTATTTTTATTACTACGCTTCTGATTCTTTGATACATGTTTTTTATACAATTCTGTTTATCATGGTTTCCGTCTGCTATATTCTGACCCCATCTATGAAGTGCTTTCATTTCCTCCGGGTCCATCCCCGGCCTATCTTGTTCTCTTATTAAGCAGTTTATGAAGAACCGTAATATCTTGGCTTGAATGTCAACTTTCTGGTGAGCCATGGCTTCCTTAATACTTTCAGGTCCCTGCCCTGTTTGGACAAAATGATATATTCTGTCTAGATGTTCAACCATTCCGGGTAGGGTCAACAAAAAGTTGGTGACCCGTCTTAGTCGTACTGATGCTAGTATTAATCTTTCATCATTTCTACCGGGTACTGGATCATATCTACAATCCCCGAGACGTTCTTTTATTATATCGAAATCGGCTGATCGAGGTGTACGTTGTTGTGCTAGATCCCTGTAAGTCAATCTATGTACTTGTGGAGGTGTCTGGAAACCTGTCGCCCCTCCGGACGCGCCTCCTGAGGCACTGCCTCCGAAGGGGTTGTTCGGATGTAAAGTGGGAGGAATGGGTGCGGGAAGAGTTGGAAGAACGGGAGGAAGACCAGGAGGGACATTCGGAACAGGAGGAAGAGGTGGAGGAGTAGCTTGTCGCGGGGGTAGGGGCTGATTGTCTCGGGGTTGAGCGCCGCCAGAAGGAGGTGTGCGCGGCGGTGCGGTATTAGCGTATGCGGGCCTAACATCATCTAGATAAGAAGAAAGGAAAATGTCCTTCGCGGTTTTGGGGTGCATTTTAGTCGGGAGCATGGGAGGTGGTAGATCTTTTGGTACTTCCGGAGTGGCCTTAGGTAAACCTTCGGCCAGGAGAGGATACATACCATTCCTAAGGGTGTTTAGTTGTCTGTCTACTTGTTCTATTTTTACTCGGATACCTTCCTCAACTAATACGTTTTCTTGGGCCTTGTCGGAATCCTCTTTCCTTTTCTCCTCCTTTCTAAGTGCTTTTTCTGTACGCCTATGCGATTCTTTACGCCATAATTCGATGGCATCTTTCTGTGACTGTCTGGCTTTCTTTTTTCGTAATGCTTCTTCTACTCTTATGATGCAATCTGAATCCCATGTCCCTGCAGCGGGCCATCTCTGATTCTCTGCTAGATCTTTAGTGTAGTCCACCCATAAATCGAGAAATAGAACGGCATCTAGGCCGTGCTTGTGGTACATAAAGTACCCTGGAGTGTCCCTAGGTGGGATGGGAACAGCTTCCTCGAGTACCCCTTTTCTAGTCTTTATCTGTCTTAATTTGGAAAATAACGGCATCTTAAAAATCTGGCTACTTAGTGCTTACTCAGATATGAACACAAAGAACACAATAATCACAATAATGACGATCGAACAATCACTCATACCACGACATTTTGAGACACATTAAAACATTTTGAGATGAACAATAACAATTAGAATGTAACTCGCTAACTGCATAATACTAGATACACTGCTCGACAGTGCAGACTGGATATACTGCTAAACAGTACAGATACACTGTCTAAAACAGTGCAGACCAGGTCTGTGTACCCAAACCTGTCTTGACCGGCACAACCTAATGCGCACGTCTAGATGCGTCCCCAGCAACGGTACTCACCGGGAAGCACGGAAACAGAAGGCCTCGGAAACTCTGGACTGGACTCGACTGGATTCGGACTGGATTCGGACTCGACTCGTGACGCAGATACTTCGGAACTTCGGAACCTGGTGGGCCTCCGTATACCTCGGATCTTGCTCTCTCAGCTAGGCTCTGGTCGGGATCCTCCGCACTTCTCACCGCCTCGTCTGGGTGTCGATCGCGGCCTCAGTCACCTCCGTTGGCCTGAGGGAGATACAGGAAATCCTGCGGGTACGCGTAGTTTCCGTCCGGCTGTGGCAGGGGGCTAAGCCTGCAAAGCACCTCCGGCGGGTGAGATGGGGGAGGGGTCCCTGTTCGGGCGCCAATTATGTGGTAAAATTAATTACCTGGTACTGAATTTCTATGCGGTAAAGTCAATAAGAATAACTCATAATAAATAAGAGGCAAAATCCGTGATATTTGAGGTTTCTCAAAAAGGGTTTTATTCCTATAAAAGGAATTGGGTGATCAGCATACTGGCTCGAGCCAAGGTGGCATACCGTTCCGTCACCACATAGGTTCGGGAAGGGACAGACTGACAGAGTCAATGGTAATATGCGGGTATGCAAGTATGCGACAATACATTATTGACAGGCATTCATATATATAGTCAATGCATTACAGTAAAGGCATATGCAGGAGGCGTAACAGCTGAAAAGAGAGATAAGAGTGCATGTACGTAATACAAAAAGGCGTTACAATAGGCGTGCATGAAGGCGTGAACAAGAACGTCATTTATCATGATGTCACAAGTAGGCGGATCCATGAGTGAATCCGGCAGTGTCAGCAAAAATACATGGCAGAGATGCGCGCGCAGCAGTATGACGTGTAATGTACGTGTAACTTGAGGGGTGAAGGGGGACTTGACATTTAGCCCTACATGTGGAGACAGATGTCTGGATGTCAGATCAACCTAATCCCAAATCGTATCTAATATCTCATGTTTAAGGAACTGTATTATCTGGAAGGAAAAGGTCTCTCGGACAAGAGGCTATTCTATACTGACTGTGAGTGCGTGTATGAGCGTCTACGTGTCTGCATGAGATGCGAGGGGTGCGAGGGAGGGCATGGGCCTACCATGGAAACAGAGCCATGAATTACTTGCATAGAGACAGTGAGGCCAAGCCCTTTGCTCTGCAGCTGGAAGGATGTTGACATGAAACTACTAGACAGGAATGTATTTTCGAGGAGTGGAGCAGATAATTCGAAGGTTGAATACAGTCTTGGCAGGCAACAGGCTGAGCCAAGTACCGTTAGCCGCACAGGGAGTGAGGCAGAGGTCACGGGTATAGATGCAAGCCCAGGTTTAAGATTCAGAGTCAGAAGGCAGAAAAAGGCTCGATGGCAGAATTCAGGGCCTACTTCGCCAGAGCTGAAAAACGTGTAAAGTACACTACATAAAGACGTTGGCATGGCATATTTAGGAACGGACTATTTGACCCATTCATGGTGGATCTGAAAGAGGACATGTTAACGTTGGACGCAAATGTATTTGCGTCTTCATAGCTTGAAGTGGAGGGAGCATACATGTACTTGTAGCGTGTACACGGAGTCGTTGGGGTCTAAGATAGGGGACACAATTGATCACAAAATTTATATTACCTCAACAATGTGAATTCCATTACCACGCATATTTTTTACAACGCATACTCCTTTACTATGTTATGTAATGTTATGGTATATGATCTTCTATAGCGCACGGCTGCCCCAGCAAAGGGGCGTCCTGGCGCTTTCCAGAAAGGAAAGAGAGTACGCCACAGCAGATGGAACAGTGTGAATCACATAACCAAACCGTTTAGCAGAAGAGATGGGTTTTTATGGCCTTTCTGAATAACAAGAGAACAGTTATTCCGTGAATCCGGAGGGGTAGGGTATTCCAATGCTTAGCTGCAAGGTACCGGAAAGAGCAACCTCCCATCCGGGCTTCCTTAACTCTGGGGACCACTGCCAGATTCTGGCCTTCCGTGCGGATAGTACGTCGAGGCATGTATGCGGTCAAGAGTGGGCATAACATGGGTGGAGAGGCGGTTTTCAGAATTCTGAATGTGAGGCATAGGGTCTTGAAATGAATCCTCTTCTCCACCGAGAGCCAGTGGAGTTTGGTGAGCGTACTTGCCACCGAGTGATGACGGGGGAGACCTGTCAAGGTTCTCGCTGCTGCATTCTGAACTCAACGCAGCCTTACTTTCTCCGCCTGGTTAACCCCTAAGAGTATGGAGTTCGCATAATCCAGCCGCAAAAGGATGGCAGACTGTACAAAGAGCTGGCGTGTCTGGGGATCGAAAAACTTTAGGATTGGCTTAAGGTTCCGGAGGATCCCAAAGCACGAGGCAGCAACCTTTTTAGTATGGTGGGTAAAGTTGAGAGAGGAGTCTATCCAAACTCCGAGGTTTTTCACCTGACTTTTAGGCTCAGGGAGCTTGCCAAGGGTCTCAGGCCACCATTTGTCTCCCCAAGCCGCCGCCTATTTACCTACAAGCAAGACCTCGGTCTTGCCAGCATTTAATTGTAGGTAGTTAGCTGTCATTCAGCTGGTTATGGCTGTAAGGCCCTGTTTGAAATTTTGCGCACTCAGTCCAGCTTCATCCCTCAGTGTCACCACTAACTGAGTATCGTCAGCACACGATACTAACAATAACCATCCATGCTTTTACAACAAATTCCGTGAAGTATGAATGGAAAAGGCATATGCGTGGTAAAGGTTTGCCAGTAACTGTAAGTATTTTACAGGTAAGTATAAACCCTTTCAATAAATAAATATATTGATCCAGTTGAAGGCAGGATACGAAACGCGTTGACCATCCACGCTCGCACTAATGGTGTACTAAATAAAACACTTTTTTAGTACAAAAATACCTGTGGGCTCTTTCTCCGGTGCCGTGATACTCTCGTCGAGTGGAAGTGTGGAGTTGAGTTGAAGATTTATAAATATATTATTATTTTTTTCCACTGAAAAAGGATTCATGGACATTATAGTTAGTTGGACATTTCACTAGTACAAAACTAGAGAAATTCGAACGTTATAACTTGCGCCCCCGCAAAGCACTGCTGATGATGTCACATATTACATCACTCATGACATGGTCAGTGACATCTCTGATGACATCACTGATGACATCTCTAATGAAATCACTGATGACATAACTGATGACATCATCCAGTGAATGTGTGTTTCTGTAAAGTTAAAATATATTTTATATAGGTTAATGCCAAGGTGTATTGAAGAATGAGTTGATGTAGAATGGTAGGGAGGGGGGTATAATAGGTGTGTGCCTGACTATATAAGTTAGGGATTAAATGTGTCTTACTGAATGCATGAGTTAGTGACTAAACTGTGTGAATGTCTGTATCAGTCTCTCAGTTGTTGTGTAAGCTGCTGCATGGGTTGATAATTGGGTACATGACTGTCTATATGGGTTACTTATTGGTTGCATGAGTATCTGTATTATGGGCGCCTCAGTGTTTGTGTGTGTGGGTGGATGGGTGGTGTGTGACTTTCTGTCTACATGTGTGAGTGGATATATTACTTGGTGTATGGGTTCACTAGTGCATGTGGAAATAGCTGTATAGGTAAGTGAGTGTGTGTATCAGTGTGTTAGTGAGTGAATGTATGTCTCACTGGTGTATGTGTGAGAAACTACATATGTGAAAGGCAGTATATGCGAGTGTTGGAGTATATAAATGACTATATGTAAGAGTGAGTAATTGTGAGAGTGGCAGTATAAATGAGTGTGTGCTTGTGTCAGTGATTGTATAAGAGAGTAAGTTTAAGTTAGTTTATGTATGAATAGGTTAGATAGTGAATGTGTAACTGTAAAGGTGAGTAAATGGCAGTGTTATTGATTCTTTACATGTCTAGCTAGGTGTGTCAATAACTCTATGGATGAGTGACAGTGTATGAGTGTTTGTATAGGCTGCTCTCTGACACTGCTCACAGGCAGGTCGCTCCCTACACCACCACAAAGCCGCCAGCTGCCTTGGGCCTGCTCCCTGCCGCCCGCCTATTTTGTTGCTGTTTTCCCTCTACTTCCCGCCGCTGCATCCCTGCGGCCCCTCTCTCCTGATCCCTACTGGCCACCCCGCTCCTGCCTCCCAGCTGCTCCTCCCTCCTGATCCCCGTCTTAATGAGGCCACGCTGCGGTCGCGCAGCGGACACGCGCAGCATGCGTGTCACTCGGCGCGCCAAAGGCAAGCCCGTCTGTGCCTGTCCGCGCCTTGACCGCGCCCAGCGCCAGAACCCCTGGACCACACGAATGCTACAACACCAGACTCCACGACGATGCCAGCACACTCCATGCACTCAACGCCAGCCAAAACCACACCTGCTTCCAAGCCGCCCCAAAACAGACTTACAGACCTTTCTCCTGCCACACCTGCAGCTTCACCTGCGACAGAACCACCAAACCTCCAAAGACTAGACCCAACCACCTCTGCTGCATACTCCTTAACACCCGCTCTGCACGCAAACACGCCGTCGAACTCTAGGATCTGCTCGACACCTCCGCCCCAGACGTGGCCTTCCTGATTGATACCTGGTGGAACGACTCCTCGGTGCCCGACATCGCCATAGCCATCCTGGACGGCTACAAGATCACCCGCGGGGATCACACCAACGGAACCGGAGGAGGAATAGCCATCGTCCACAAGTCCACCCTCAAGGTCGCCACCCACGCAGACGATACCCTCAGCACTGCCGAAGACCTGCACTTCCGGATCCACACCGACCCCAAAACCACCCTCACAGGAACACTCAACTACATACCCCCGGACCCTGAGCTCAAATCACTGACTCCATCCCTGTCCTCGCCAGCACCCACGCACTCGCCTCCATGGACTACATCCTCCTCGAGGACCTGAATTTCCACCTCGAGAACAACAACGACGCCTGCCACCCTGATCGACAACCTCGCCAACCTCGGCCTTAGACAACTCGTCACCGCACCCACCCACGCCCCTGGCCACACGCTGGACCCCGTCTTCTCCACAGGCACCCAGGTCGCCTTCGACCACACCACCGAACTTCACTGGACCGACCACCGCTGCATCCATTTCACCTTCAATAAACTAACCACACACCACTGCACCCAACAGCTGCCTCGCCGCTGCTGGAGCAAAGTCACCGAAGACCAGCTGATCACCACCCTCGTCCAAAACCCACCCACCGACCCCACCAACCCAGACACCGCAGCCCGCAACCTCAGACAGTGGATCGACGACTGCACCAACACCCTCGCCCCACTCAAGAAACCCTCCAACAACCACGCTAGCAAGAAAACCACCTGGTTCACCGACGAGCTCCAGACCTCCAAAGGTGCATGTCGGAAACTGGAGAAGATATGGCTCCACGAACGCACTCCGACAAACCACGCTGCCCACAAGGACACCACCCGCAGTCATCACCACCTCGTCAGATTAGCCAAGAGATCCTCCTTCAAAGACTGCCTGGATACCAATGCACACAACAGCAAAGCGCTCTTCAGCTTCGTAAAGGAACTCTCCAACCCCAGCGCCAACACCAACGACATACCACCCTCACAAGAACTGTGCAACTCACTAGCCATCTTATTCCACCCCAAGATCGCTGACATCCATGACAGCTTCAACACCATGACTGCCCCGACTATGCCAGACCCCACCTCCCCTGTGAACTCCACCAGCGCCATCCGCCTGAACTCCTGGTCCAATGTCAACGACGACGAGAAACACAAGGCCATGAACTCCATCCACTCAGGCTCTCCGTCAGATCTGTGCCCACACCACGTGTTCAACAAAGCAGACGCTGCCATCGCACCCCAACTACGTAAGGTCATCAACATCTCTTTCGAAAGAGCAACATTCCCGGAAAGCTGGAAATCAACGCCCTCCTCAAGAAGCCCAAGGCGGACCCCAAGGACCTCAAGAACTTCCGGCCCATCTCCCTGCTCCCGTTTCCAGCGAAAGTCATCGAGAAAATCTTCAACATGCAACTGGCCCCCCACCTGGAAGACAACAACAACTTGGTCCGAGTTCAGACGAAACCACAGCACAGAGACGGCCCTCATCGCTGCCACTGATGACATCAGGCATTAACTAGACAATGGCGAAACATCAGCCCTCATCCTCCTGGACCTGTCAGCTGCCTTCGACACATTCTGCCATCTCACTCTAAAGACACGCCTCCTAGAAGCCGGAATCCAAGAGAAGGCCCTTGACTGGACCACGTCCTTCCTCTTCGGCAGAGCCCAGAGCGTCCGCCTTCCGCCCTTCCGAACCGAGGCCCCCGATATCATCTGCGGTGTCCCCCAGGGCTCATCCCTCAGCCCGACGCTGTTCAACGTCTACCTGCCCCCCTCGCACAAGTGGCCCGCCAACATGACCTCAACATCATCTCCTACGCCGACGACACCCAGCTCATCCTTTCCCTCACCAAGGACCCGCACACAGCCAAAACCAACCTCCACGAGGGAATGAAGGCCATCACAGATCCTTCTCCTACCTCGCCACCAAGACCTGGAACACCCTCCCTACCCATCTATGGTAGACCCAAGACCTACTCGCCTTCAGAAGACTCCTCAAGACCTGGCTCTTCGAGCAGTAGTGGAACCCCATCACCTCAGCGCCTTGAGACCCTCACGGGTAAGTAGCGCGCTTTACAAGTACTCTGATTGATTGATTGATTAATAACAGTGCTGTATTGATGAGTGACTGCCTGTATGAGTAACTGTATGGGTGAATTAATGAATGTGTGTGTATAGCTAGGAATTAGTCAGTGGGTATATAGTAACTGCTATTGATTTGTGTTTTAGAGTGGGTCTATCAAAGGTTAAATTAGGGAGTGAGGAGGTGCATCCGATTATCACGTGGATTATGTCATCAATGATGTCATCAGTGATGTCATTCAAGATGTCATGAGTGATGTCACTGACCATGTCATGAGTGATGCAATATGTTATGTCATCAGCAGTGCATTGCGGGGAACGCGAGTTATAGCTAACTCTACTAACTATAACGTTTGAATTTCTCCGGTTTTGTACGAGTGAAATGTCCAACTTACTATAACGCCGCTGAAACCTATGATTGTTTCAGTGAATTTCTAAGGTTTTTTAAATGCTATTTTCTAATTATAATGTTCAATAAACCTATAGTTTTTTCAGTGATTTTGAATTATTATTCCATTATCAAACTGTTGAAAACAGCTGATATCGCCAGTTTTCCAGCAATAGCGTCCGCAAAAAAATATCACCACAATTGAGAGCAACAACTAACACTATTAATATGCAGAGTAGGCGTTCTTGTGCAAAAATAACACGAAAACAACACTTCCCGATATTTTCAACGAGCAGCCAAATCTGCGGTGCGATCCAAAAACAGGCGATAAGCTGCTTTAGCAGTAGGAATATAACATCTGCCTTTTACTAGTGTAAAGTAGGATGACTACCTACAATGTGAAAAGGAACCCAGCCCAGAATAACATCTGAAGACCAACACATGTCATAGAGCTATTGATCATGCAGCTCCGACACCCAAGAAGGTCACCAAACCCACTGCCACCACCCTCAGTACAACCTCCCTGAGCCACCCCCCCTCCCCCACTACCACCTAGGGAGCGCACAACAGGACAGCAGACTTTCCAAAAATGCATGGCCCCTCAGCTACACAATAGCTTAATGTTGGGAGATGTAGCAACCAAACGTATGAAGGGCGCAAGTCACCCACCAATAATAATGCACACAATGCCAAGTGTAGCGGTGATGTGCTAGACAGACCTCACTATGCAGAACACAAACCTCTCCATGTGTACATATACTGCTGGTGCTTGTAGTGCTGTGGACAGTGGACGCAACCATGTTACCTCAGGCAGTGGGGAAGGTCTTGTCATTTACCTGTATGGTCATCCTCTGTAAGTGTAAGCGCAGTGGGCTGGTCCAATGTACGCCATCCAGCGTAGAAGTGTGAATAAATAGGCGGGGCTCTGGGTGTGGTTCACTTGTGTGAAGGCAAATGCGTCTGCCAGGGCAGCGGCCCCCACATTGCCACGTGGCTGCCGCCATGACCGCGGGCCTCCTCGACACAGGCCCCCTGCGAACACAGCGGCACAGCACCCGAGACTTATGTCTGAACAGACAAGTGCCTTCGATCTACACTGCGGACAGCAGGGCTCACAATTCAGATGGAGTGGCGATTGCAGATGACACAGTCCTGTAGGCAAGACATATTGCTCCCAGTGCGGCACGCCCGGATCGCGCATCATCGCAGGCTGCGCACACACTGAGCGCCAGAGGTACCACTAACTCAGTGCACCACAAATCAATGCCACATGGCCTTATCAAGGCAGAATTCATTAGACAAAGGACATTGCTACCCGTGCGGCCCCCCCAGGACCACGCATCATCGCAGGGTGCGCACAAGCTGAGTGCTTCAGGTGCCACTAACTCATTGCACCACAAGTCATCACCACATACCCTTATTAAGGCAGAATTATTTTGACAAAAGACATTGCTACCAGTGCGGCCCACCCGGACCAGGCACCACCGTAGGGTGCGCACACGCTGAGTGCTTCAGGTACCACTAACTCAGTGCACTACAAGTCATCACCGCAAAGCCTTATCAAGGCAGAATTCATTAGACAAAAGTCATTGCTACCAGTGCCCACCCGGACCATGCATCATCGCAGGCTCCGCGCATGCTGGTTGCTTCAGGTGCCACTAACGGTGCAGCTCACATCAATGCCACAGGTTCTGGGCCCTTGCTGACCGCTGCCTCCAGCCTACACTGTGGTCAGCAGGGTTCACAGTTCAAATTCAGTCTTGATTCATTAATTGCAAGGTCCAGTAGGCAACTAAGTATAACTTCCCTCAAAGCTACATAATATCCTTTTAGTATCCTTGCTTCAAGAACTTGTTTTTTATCAGTTATAGCTTTACTACAAGGACCATATTCATCTTGCAAGTCCAAACGAACACTGAATGGCAGTCTATACTATGGACAGCAGAGCTCACATTTTGAATTATAACGTCCCTGAAACCTACATTGCTCCCAGTGCGGCACGCCCGGACCGCGCATCATCGCAGGCTGCGCACACACTGAGCGCCAGAGGTACCACTAGCTCAGTGCACCACAAATCAATGCCACATGGCCTTATCAAGGCAGAATTCATTAGACAAAGGACATTGCTACCCGTGCGTCCCGCCCGGACCACGCATCATCGCAGGGTGCGCACAAGCTGAGTGCTTCAGGTGCCACTAACTCATTGCACCACAAGTCTTCACCACATACCCTTATTAAGGCAGAATTATTTTGACAAAAGACATTGCTACCAGTGCGGCCCACCCGGACCAGGCACCACCGTAGGGTGCGCGCACGCTGAGTGCTTCAGGTACCACTAACTCAGTGCACTACAAGTCATCACCACAAAGCCTTATCAAGGCAGAATTCATTAGATAAAAGACATTGCTACCAGTGCGGCCCACCCGGACCATGCATCATCGCAGGCTCTGCACATGCTGGTTGCTTCAGGTGCCACTAACGGTGCAGCTCACATCAATGCCCCAGGACTCTGGGCCCTTGCTGACCGCTGCCTCCAGCCTACACTGTGGTCAGCAGGGTTCACAGTTCAAATTCAGTCTTGATTCATTAATTGCAAAGTCCAGTAGGCAACTAAGTATAACTTCCCTCAAACCTATATAATATCCTTTTAGTATCCTTGCTTCAAGAACTTGTTTTATATCAGTTATAGCTTTACTACAAGGACCATATTCATCTTGCAAGTCCAAACGAACACTGAATGGCAGTCTACACTGCGGACAGCAGAGCTCACATTTTGAATTATAACGTCCCTGAAACCTACATATTTCGACAATGCATTCCATACATATTTTATATTTTCTTCCATACTCCTACACTGCGGTCAGCCGAGCTCACAATTTAAATTAGCACAGAGAAATGCCAACTCACTAAAAAGGAGCATTTCTAAAACAATAATGTTTAATTCAACTACACCAGTAAGCAGGATTTATCACTACCATTCTAAAAATACCACACATGGGAATGCCACTCCTTTCAGATCAGGAATTACTACGTAAGTATATATAATTGTATTCCCAATGTGAGCCTATTATAGGAGTAGGCCTCACAGCAGTGAGAAACAAAATGGGCTGTTTGTCACTACAAGGAATTGCCACACAATAAAGGCAAATGTCCTATCTTTTACTTACACAGCACCTTGCCCATAGGGCACCAAGGGCCTACCTTAGCAGTGACCTTTGTGTAATAAAAGGGGAACTTAAGGCTTGGCAAGTAGTTTTAAATGCCAAGTTGTAGTGGCAATATACTGCGCCTACAGGCCCTACGGAGGTAGGGCTACTTCTGTGGGCGGCTCAAGCAGTGATGCAGGCCCAATAGAAGCAGTTACTTTATAGGCCCTGGGTATAAAGGATACCACTTTTCAAGAAACCTATAAGTAAATCAAATATGGCAAACATGTGTAAACCAACCATACCATGTTTTAGGGGGGATGGCACATGGACCTTAGCACTGATTAGCAGTAGTAAAATGCCCAGAGGTGTAAAGCCAACACAAAGAAGGTCAGAAAAATTGGCGGAGGAAGGCAAAAATTCAGGGATAACCCTGCAAAAAGGGCCAGGTCCAACAATGGGCCATTTTGATCAAGATGAGAGGGATGTCATCTACCATCACAGAATCTGTGCCTCAGCACACTCACAAAGGGTTTCACACTCGGCTTTTTTGCCCCCAGACAAGCTGGGGCCAGGGCAGGGAGGCATGGAATTCCAGGCACGTGGAGAGCTCTAGAAGCTTCTCCCACTTCAAATGGGCATCAGGTATAAATAGTGGACTCCCAGACCCAACTATTCAGCACACATCTGGTCCTGTAGAAGACTCAGAAGAAGGACTGCTGTGCTCTTCTGCTCCCAGAAAGACTTGTCTGCTGGCCTGCTAGCCTGCTGTTTGAGTGGGAAGGACAGGACCTGTATGTTGAACCCAGGATCACCACAGTGACCAAAATGCTGGCTGGTTGGCCTCCTGATTATAGCTTCAGGTGTAGAAAAGTCTCCAACCATCATAAGCCGGGCACGTGGACTGTGCCTGCTGTAAGTTGTGCCCCACCAAGTGCTGGACCATTGGAGGTGGGGCTAAAGGTGCTCTGTCAACGCAGCTGTGGTCTCACCCCAACTAGCACACCACGACGTAAACCTGACATAGCTCTTCGCAATGCCTCATTGGAACCGATGCAGCTTCGACGCAAGCCAGCATCACAGCCTGCCCAGCACCTCGGAACCGACGCAAAACAATGCAGCCTCAAAGCAAGCCTGTCTCGCAACCCTCACAGCTCACTGAAACCGCCAATGCGAGGCGCATCCTTGACACTTAATCGATGAAAACCTCATGCTTCCTGGGACTGCTGCTGCATTGGGCAACGCTCCGCAGCCAGAATTTAAGGTACATTGCTCAACGGGATTAACATGGTCCCTGTATCTGGCCCACACTCTATCGTCGTAAGCCTGTACTTGTTATGTTGTCCCAATCCAGCGCGACCAGATAACCACAGTTGGCGCTTTTAAGCAGTACTTTAATCTACATCTTCAAAATTGCACCACTCCGGTTCTACTAATTGGATTATTGTCAAATAATTTATTAAATGTGACTCTATTTGTTCTGAAATAGTGTGGGATTTTCTCTTATTACTGTTTGAAGTTCTGCATAAATACTTTACACAATTTCTCAAAATAAGCCTGACTATTTTGTACCAAGCTGCCAGAGGGTTAAGCACAGGTTCATTTGGGGTTTGCTTGTGTTTCACCATGACAAGAATTGTGGTTGCTGCTTGAGTAGGGTTTCACCTCCCTCAACCAGTAACTCAATTTCCTACAATGTCTAATATTCTCCACCAATCACTCAGATTGTTAATGTTTTGGACTCTTTTTTTTTGAGAAATGTTGACTCGCTTACCTTTGTTGGATTCCAGGATTTGACTGCAGGAGTATTTTGGGCTGCTTGTTGCTGCACACTTCTGTTCTGCCAGTCTCTGGAGAGATGAGACAGCTTCCTCCAATTCTGTAGAGCCTACAAACATATAAAACAACACTTAATCCCTGACATATGAGTACTTTTATCATCTCACTGTGAGTTCATGTGAACATTAGTTGTGGACATTTGGACCAAAAAGGCCTGTTTTGGAATGCAGATAGACATCTGTCTGTGCATTTCCACGTGTAGCTCAGTGATATAGGAAAGAATAGATTCCGCCTTTAATCATTAAATACATACTGTGCTGAGTGTCTTCCTAGCTTATAATAGTAGAGTAGTCATTTCAAAGGAGATTCATGTTAAAATATGTTGTACTGGTGAGCACGTGACATTTAATAAATAAACGTCATCACTTTTCTATTGTGTGCCATCACTAGGAGCAATGGAAAGTGAAAGGTCAGCCGTGAAAGGCTCGAGGTCACCGCGCGCCTCTCTCTTGTGAAAGGTGACGTGGCTCAAGCTTCCAGGAAAGGGCTGTTCCATCTGAATCCTAAAACAGGTGCTTGTTTAGGTTGAATCTGCTGGTGGTGGAAGCTCTCTTGGTTAATATAAATGTTGATTTCTTCTGGATGAGGGAACCGGTCACGGTGTTCGACCACAGGCACGTGGCATGCTGCAGGAACTTTATTTGAACCAATGAGAATCTCGATGCATATATCCCAGAATGCAGCCCAATAAAGATGCTACTAATTACACAACAGTGTGTTTACAGACAGTGCCAGCATCTCTCTCTCCCTCTCCTCTCGCCTTCAATCCCTGCTTCTCTGCCCCTTGCTGTCTCGTTCTCTCACCCGCCTCTTTCACTTTGTCTCGCCCTCTCTCGTAGCTGCTCACTCGCTTTCCCTCACTCTTTTCTCCCACAATCTATTTGTCCACTCTTCTTTCAGTCTTATTACATCTAATTTCCTCTATCTTTACCCCTCTCTTTCTTTCTCTCTTCTTCTATCTCTCTCTATTTCGCTGCAACTTTCTCAAACGTCCTCTCCATCTATCATAGCATCTCTCTCCCTCTTTCTCCCTTATCACTCCCTCTGTATCTCTGTCCATATAGCTCTCCCCCATCTTCCTGCCTCTGTATTAACCTTTCTCCCTCATTCTCCCTCACTTCCTCATTGGCTCTCTTCTCACTCGCGCACTTTCCCGCTAGCATCTGTTTCTCTCTGTTTTTAATCTCCAGGTTTCTTTATTCTCTCTTGCAAGGCTTGGTGTCTCTTGCCTCCAGTCCGGAGACGTGGATGCTGTCTCGCTCCGGAGCGGTCTGTCCCCTGCTCTGAGGCCCACACTGGAATCTTCTCTTTAAAGATATACCTCTAGTCGAGCTTTGTTCCTCGCTTTGGCGGTCCTGATTTACTGCTGGTCTTGTTCATGTGGTTTTATTTTTCCTAATTTTCTAGGTGTGTGACACATATTTTACTGGACCTATTCAAGAGTTATGTGATAGTCAGAACCACTGAATTGTCACTTGATTTAGCTAAGCATTTGAATATGGGTAATTGTGAATGGAACAAACCTTATTTTCATTGCGTCGTCTCTCTTTTGAAAAGATAGTACAATGCTTACACCAGCACATTTCATGACCCTGTATCGAGCTGAAATAAAACATTCCAAAGAGCAATGGAAGTGAAATGGAGGCCTGAAACAAGAGGTGAAGCGTGGGAGAGATCATAAGAAGATCTGTTGGGCGCTGACAAGCAGTGGCGGCTGGTGACATTTGAAAGTGGTAAGGTGCAAAAGTTGCAGGCGGCGCACTGTGGCGAGCGAGCAATATGAGCAAGCGTGAACGTATCAAGGGGGACGGGGGGTGGGGGGGGGGGAATTCTCCCCCTTCCCCCCCGCCACCCCCCCCCCCCCCGAAAATTTTGAAAATAGAGTGGCCAAATGGTACATTTTCAAGAACTTTGCAGAAAGCAAGAATGTTAATAAAGCAACTGGAAAAGTGTAGCAGTTACATCAATATAGAGATTGTGTATGATGATATAATGTAAGTTGCTGCTTATCAATATAACCACAGATCTTCATTACAGACTTTGATATAAATGACAATGCTTAGTACCTCACATATTTATTGATTGATGCCCATTCATACAGCTTGCTTCTCTGCCATGTCTGTGTGAGCTTCAAAACATATACTATGGCGGCTGGATATTGCTTCTCTCTAAGGTGGCACACTTAACCCCCAGGCACTTCCCGTGCTCCATGGTCAACGTGGTACAATCTGTAGGATGCAAACCACTCTGGTGATTTTAAGTAGCCTCTTACTTTTCTACTGCATCCATGCTTATGCACTGCTACAAGCTCACTGTGACACGGTTTGAGCAGTCTCTGCCTAACATGTACAGCATCAAGACACTTCACACATAGGCCACATTGGACTCACACACTTTCTATCCATCCCTACTCTAGCATCTGTTGGTCACTCCTTTTAACTTCAAACCACGCCAAGGCGCAGCAGCAAAACACAAGAGGACAACTCTGTTCATTTCACACAAGGAACCCCAGCCCATATAGGCCACATACCATTCTATACCCACCCCTCTAAAAGAGCAGTGCGCAGCATGTCCGCAAGTGAGCTGTGTTGCATCGTCACAAGGCTGGAGCACTACGTAAAAGCAACTAGAATATACTAGCTCGAACAGGCAGGAAATGCAGCTCAGTTCTGCAGCCTTCCTGGTGCTATACCAATTTTGCTCGCACTCAGTCACACAAAAATACAACATGCAACACACACAGACAAACACACGCCTTATTCCAACAATATTGGGACTCACTCAGCTCTGTCTAAGCACCTCTTTCTTGACCTGGTGCACAAACCGTGGTATGGTGATGAGACACACGTCATTATGCTGTGCTCTTTCTCTCTGCCCACACACCACTGCCAAATGTACTGCGGTTCTGATGTACAGCAGCGGTTTTGTTCGGTAGCACCTATGTCATCCTGGCAGTTGGCAGGTGTCCTTATTCTAATATGGCGCAGAAGGCCTGGGTGCTGTCATGTTGTGATGCAGTCTAGTAGTTGGGAGTGGGCGGAGCGCTAGGGGGCCGGAGGAAGAGGAGGAGCAGAGACAGGAAAGGGGCAGTTAGAGCAGGGACACCATGGAAGATGGATGTATGCAATAAAGCTCCGTGAATATAAAGTAGTGTCTGCCTCTTACTGACTCGCAAGACACTACAGCTGGCGACGAGGGTGGGATCCCTGGGTTGTGCCGCTGCGCAGGACCCAGGAGCTGAGTAAGTGTCTCAGAAGCGCGTAGGAAGGTCGCCGTTGCAACAGACGTGCCTGGAGCGAGGACTGCCGCCGGATCAGCAGCGGACAGCCTCGCCGTATGTGCCCTGCAGCTCCGTGGCTAGAAACCACGTGGAGCGTGATCGCAAAAGCGCTGTCGAGCGTTGCGTTTGGATGCTCACCCCTGATGCGTGGTAACGCGGTGAGTGAAGAAAGGACGGCGGGAGCCCACCCCGGTCCTACCTGCAGCTGAGAGCCCTCCTGAGTGGACAGCATCAACACAGGACTTCCAAGGGAGATTTCCAGGCCCCCGCGTGGTGCGCGAGTGCCGGGTGAGTGCCTGATTGAAAATGGAAATAAAGAAGAGCCAAATCTCGTGGAATATGGGATTGTGAAATTGGCGGCCAGAGAGACATCCCCATGTGAAGACTGTAAGCGGCCATTTTGGAGTCAGGCAACCTCCAGTTTGATGAGCAAGCACTGGCAACTGTAGTAAAACAAGCATTGGTAAATGCAAAACAAGCATTGGTAATTGCAAAACAAGCATTGGCAAAATCAAGAGGCAAGCAAACAAGCATTGGTAAATGCAAAACAAGCAGTGGCAAAAGCAAGCAAACAAGCATTGGCGAAGACCAAACAAGCATTGGCGAAGACCAAACAAGCATTGACGAAGACAAGAGACAAGCGAACAAGCATTGGTGAACGCAAAACAAGCATTGGTAAATGCAAAACAAGCATTGACAAAATCAAGACGCAAGCAAACAAACATTGGTAAATGCAAAACAAGCAGTGACAGAAGCAAGCAAACAAGCATTGGCAAAGACCAAACAAGCTTTGGCAAAGACCAAACAAACATTGGCAAATGTAAATGAACAAACGTTGGCAAACATAAATGAACACGCATTGGCAGATGTACACAAAAAAAACAAGCAGTGATAAGTGTAAGTGAACAACAAGAACATGCCAAATCTAAAGGAACAATCAGTGGCAAGTGTACGTAAACAAGCACTGGCCAATATAAGAAGTGTGATGAAACAAGCCTAAGCAGATGCAAGAAACGTAATCAAACAAACATAAGCAAACGCAAGAGGTGTAAGAGACCAAGTAAAAGCTAAAGGGGGTAATCCCATCCTCATGCAGCCATTCTGTGGACCTTGCGTTCCACCGCTTTTCATGTCAGCATTGTCCTTTTAGGGCGACGGAGGTGGTCAAAAACAAAAGGAAAATAGAGGTAGATTTGAAAATGGCATTGATAAACTGCCGTTCATTACCAAAACATGCCATCAAAATCTCCCTTTTAATTCAAGACCTGGACCTTGACATCCTTGACATCCTTTTTAGAACAGAAACGTGGCTTGGATCCAATTCTGGCCCAGATATCGTCCAGGCTCTCCCACCTGGATACCTGATCCAACATAGGGACAGAGTGTCCAAGGTTGGAGGAGGGATCGCCATTCTTTATAGGGATTATTAAATTTGCCGTATGGCTTTTAGCTCTATTCCAGATTGTGAGAGTGCGCAGTTTTCTATCACATTATCTCCAGAACTGTCATTCTCATGTCTTTTGATCTATCGTCCACCTGGCCCGATAGGACAATTTTAGGAAGGACTAATCAAACTATTCTAGATTTAGCTAGTACGGTTTCTAATTTTATAGTGCTGGGAGACCTGAATCTCCACTTTAATAATTTCTTAGATCTCACCGCAATGGAATTGACTAAGGATTTAGCCTCCTGTGAATTGAGTTTAATAGGCTCATGTCCCACTCACTCCAAAGGGAACCCATATTTTCAAACATAGCGGAGTTAACTTCAGCTGAGCCATATTCGATCCCTTGGTCAGACCATATGGTTATTCCTTTCATATGGAAGGCATACAGACCCAGTACAACTATACCTTCTCACAAAGCCTTAGGTAGGCGCTAGACGAAACTAGAGCTAAATGAATGGCTAGAAATATTGAAGAGGAGCGAGCCTCTGGGTAATCAGGACATAGATAGGGCAAACAAAGACTTCAATCAATGGATCGAACAGTCGTTGGATACCGTGCTCCCAAAAAACTTATTACAAACAAGAAAGGCCCTACTAAACAACCCTGGTTTAATTCGGTCCTAAGGTTCCTTAAACAGGAATGTAAACGGGAGGAGAGGCAGTGGCGGAAACATTTTGATGAGGAGAAGAAAAATAAATATAGATCCACCATAAAAAAATATAAATCTGCCCGTAACATGGCCAAATCCACTTTTTATGCAGGAAAAATTGAGGCTTCCGCCAACGCCCAGAGAGAGATGTTTAAGATAGTCAAATCTCTGCTGAAAGCCCCGGACCGGCCATCATCTTCTGATGAATCTGGGGTTCGCTGTGATGAATTAGCAAATTTCTTTGCCACCAAATTTCAAAAGATCCTTCTCTCCCTCCCCCCTACCTATGGTTGAACTAACTCTCCCTCTGGTAGGTGGCACTGACTCTATCTTGCCCCAGCTTTCTATCTTCTCCCCCCTCAGTGTAGAACTTTTACCCCGCTCATTAATTCCATAAAGAGTGGTTCTCCGCTTGATCCTGCCCCTATGACCATCTTAAACTCGGCTTTGCCCCACATTAGTACGCCCATTATCAACTTAGTCAACACTTCGATTGCATCAGGCACTGTGCCACGAGATTGGAAGTTGGCTATGGTCAGGGCTTTGTTAAAAAAAACAAGCCTTGACCCTGATGATTTTTCAAACTTTCGCCCCATTTCCCTTCTCCCTGGCATTAGTAAGCTGAACGAAAAATGGGTGAACAAACAGCTGGCGTCTTTTTTAGAGACCCACAACCTGCTCCACCCAATTCAAACAGGGTTCCGGAGAGGGCAGGGAACCGAGACAGCACTGTTGAGGGTGGTCGAGGACTCCAGGAGGATTCTGGACGCTGGTGGCAGCGCGGCCATTATCCTCCTGGACCTCAGTGCCGCCTTTGACACGGTCAACCACCGTGTTCTCCTATCTCGCCTTGGAAAGATCGGGGTCACGGGCAAGGCCCTTATGTGGCTCGAGTCTTTTCTTAGAGACAGATTTTTTAAGGTCTTTTCGGAGAACAGTTGTTCCCTTCCAGTACCATTACAGTGTGGGGTGCCACAGGGCTCCTCTCTCAGCCCCACACTGTTCAATGTGTACATGGCGCCTCTGGCGGAAGTAGTGGCCCCCCTTGGAATCCAATTAGTGAGCTACGCTGATGACACCCAGCTAGTTGTCTCTTTGAATCAGGTAGAGCCCCTTCCGACCAACCTTTGCAACTGCCTGGAAGCAGTTGCAAATGATGCAACTATCCCACCTTAAGTTGAACTGGGGAAAAACTGAGCTGATGCTATTGGGGAAACGAGCCACATTTAACAACCTGACACTCTGGCCTTCCTGCATGGGGCCTGGGCCCACTCCAAAGACCGAGATTAAGAGCCTCGGATTTTGGCTAGATGCGGAGCTGTAATTCACAACCCAGCAAAGGAAGACAGTAGCTACTTGCTTTGGGTTGTTGAAGACAATCCGCAAAATCCTACCTCAGCTACCTGAAAAAGCCAAGAAAACCATAGTCCAGTCCCTCATTCTATCTAGGCTGGACTATGGGAACGCGCCTTATCTAGGAGCCCCTGTCTCGGTTATCTGGCAACTTCAGGTTGCCCAGAACTCTGCAGCGAGGCTACTTACGGGTGCTAGCTATCGCTCCCCAGCTAGACCCGCGTTGAGTGCTCTGCATTGGCTTCCGGTAAGGGAGCGGGTTCACTTCAAGACTCTCTGTACGGTCCACAAAACACTCTATGGGAGAGGTCCCCCCATCCTGGATGACATGATTAGGCCTTATAAACCATCTAGGAACCTTCATTCCAATCAGCAAAATCTTTTAGCAATTCCCAGGATTAATAGGGCCCGCACAGGGGGCCGTCTTTTTTCGTATAATGCGGCTAAGTTATGAAATGCCCTTCCTCCATCTCTCCGACAAGAGCCTAACTTACTTGCATTTCGAAAGAAGCTGAAAACTGTTCTTTTTCCCAGGATTTAGAGTCTGGGCCTCCGCATTCTTCGCAATCCACTTCCCTTTGGTCAGTCCTAAGCGCTGGGATGCTCCAGAGTAGCCATGCGCTATAGAAGAGCCTTTACAATACAATACAATACAATACAACGTTGATCACAAACCGAAGAGTGCAGAATTGCAGAGGACCTGAAGAGGGCAGTCCTGCAGAAGCCCCGAAGAGGGCAGAACTGCAGAAGGCAGTACCAGAAACAAGCGAAGATCGCACTGAATGTAAACAAGCACGAGTACAAGAAACATGAAGTAAAAGGAACAAAGGGCCATTGAACACAGCAAACACTGGCAAGTGCAAGGGATGCACTGAAAACAAGCACAAGCCCGCACAAACCTCGAATGCGACAAACACAAGCAAAGGCAAGTGCCAAAGTAAACGTTCAGCACCACGTGAAGACAAACAATTCAAAAGTAACAGAGTCTAATAAAATAAATGATCCAGAAGCACGAGTAGATGAATGTCGAGGAAGCCTTCTCTCATCAACGAAGCGATTTAAGGACCTGTACTAGTCCAGAAGATACGCATGAACGAACAAGACGTCAAATGTGCCAGGCATCATCGCGGAAGAGCCATCAACCACCTGCAGCTAGCATGATACTCTAAGGAAAGGGAGCCACGAGTTACGCATAGTGTAGCAAAGTGATGGCCATTCTGAATTCAAGAAATCCAAGTCTCATTCACTGGCGCATACTGAGATAGTTGCTGAGCTTACCAACCTCAAAGCAAACGACCAGACCAAGGTTCGCGGCTGAAGAGAGTCAGCAAAGAAGACGGTAAGCAAAGTGAACAGTAATAGATCAGAATCTTCCTCTCTCATGGCGGTGGGAGAAGTAACACAACGGTCCAATCCCTGCATTGAAATGCCGCCCCCAGTGACACACACTGACACTCGGAGTTTAGGTCTCAAATGGAACCGGTGGCTGGAATCACTAGACGATTTTCTTGAAGCAATTAGTGAGCGAAGAGATAGAAAATGTCTGATACTACTCCTCCAGCTGGTAGGTCATGAGGGCCAACGCTTAATCAAAACATTTCCTGAAAAGGACACAGAGACCTACGGAAGACTCCAAGAGAAGCTACGTGCCCATTTCCACGCACTAGTAGACGTGGATCATGATCGCATCGCCTTCAACACAGCACGGCAGGAACCAGGAGAACTATTGCCAAAATTCATCACCCAGTTGCAAAGTTTGGTACCATGCTGCCATTTCAATACATTTACAAATGAGGAAGCCGTTCGGCTCCGGATAATCGAAGGCTGTTCAAATTCTAACACAAAGTGCAAGATCCTTTGAGGGCATTGGTCGCTAAAGGAAATCATCAGAAAGGCCAAAGTTGGAGTGCGGGTCAAAGCAAGTGACATATCAAAAGAATTACACCCGAATGCAAGACACAAAAATACCAGGAAAGAGACATGCCTCATGTCTGGGAACAACACCCAAGAGACAAACAAAACCAGAAAGAGGGAGGGTGAAGGCAAACCAGAGATAAAACAGCGGGAGAGACAAAGGGACATAGAATACTCAGAGTCAACAATACAAAAGACCGGGACAATCCGGGATCGTGATAGTCTCACTGACACAACCTCAAGGAGTCATTAAAAGCATGGCACAAACTATTCTGAAGAGGATGAAGCGTCAAGTGGGACAGATCGCACCCAGGGACAAGATGGCAGTCTGCCCAACAAGCGGGCAAGAAAAACAAACTACAGAAGATGGGAACAGTCATGTCAAAACCGGAAATTGGCACACGAGCACCCCCAAGCATCCCGCTATTCGCCAAATTCTGTAGATGCGTACGAGGAAGCATCAAGCAGCATAACACATCACACCCATAGCACAGATGTCAGTACACAAAGCAAGCGGGAAAAAGAAGCCAACCGCATAAGATGGACTGATTCACTCAGACACCGGAAAGGGGGAGACAAATACATCCATGACATCCGAGATAAAGAGGAAACTGAGAGGAGGTCACTACCATCATGTGAGAGAGGCAAATATGAAGCAACCTGGGATCAAACACAAGACATAAACATGTGGTTATCAAACAACCTCTCCAGTGAGATGACATCGAAGCCACCCAGGTAGGTACCCAGAGAAATATCCCAAAGAAACTTCAGACTCTATGAGCAGTCCGTCACGGCCTACCTATTTCAGAAAGTTACCATTCAGGCCACACTCAAAGAAACGTTCTCAAAGGAAAACAACAAAAGACTATTCCGATTCAGACAGCACGTCTGTTCGATCCCTCGAGTCGACCAAGTCATGGTCCAGACAACGGCCATGGCGTCAATCACCTGAACACACCATAGAACCAAGGGACATTCTTCCCATCAAGAGCAACATGTCTCACACCAATGTCTCTGAATACTCAATCACTTCACAAGACAACCTGTCATGTCAGTCACAGGTATATCAAGACATAAATAATGCACCGTCACCCCTGATGGGGTCAGCGAGGCTGACTCGAAGGCCTACAAAAGGAAAACAGATATAGTGGACATTACTCACCGGAGGGAAAAGGACCAGCCAGTCAATCTGCAAGGAAAGCCAAACGTGTCAATGGAGACAGATCAGCATTGGATGAGAGAGAAACATACATATGCCCAGATGCTCCAAGGGTTCACCAGTCCCAAACGCGAGCGGGAGTGGATGAGACAACCAGAGGCAGCAAATGAGTCCCCAAACCATACCAAGACGATCTCTTCAGATCGTACCTTACCGTCTGGCTTCCGTGACTCTGAACAGGAGGGCAGTGTTGCCCTCAACCGGACAAGACAAACAGAAGTAAAAGGACATGCGGGTGCTCAGAAGAGAACCAGAACAACATCCCCTCAGAAAAGAGATCGAGCGTCAATCAAACAAGAGTCGCAAAGGAAGACAGACAGCCAATATCAAGCTGAGCCCTTCGCAGTCACCTCAGACGCTGAAGGTGAGTGGATCACCCAGAAGCTGATTGAGAACCACCACGAATCTGAGCATAGGCAGATCACACGAGACGTTGTGCAATTGCAAAGATGCACTCTTGTGGTAAAGGATGCTCTCGTCAAGGCGACAGAAAGCCACACAACGGAAACGGAGATGCGTCTCCATAGCTCAAATGAACGGCCAGCGGATCCGTGTGGCTGATCAAGGAACTAGACACATGTTGGGCACTAAGTTCATTTTGTTAACAAGGGGGGAGATGTCATGTTGTGATGCAGTCTATTAGTTGGGAGTGGGCGGAGCGCTAGGGGGCCAGAGGAAGAGGAGGTGCAGAGACAGGAAAGGGGCAGTTAGAGCAGGGACACCATGGAGGATGGATGTATGCAATAAAGCTCCGTGAATATAAAGTAGTGTCTGCCTCTTACTGACTCGCAAGACACTACAGGTGCTAACCTAAAGTTCCCACAATAGCCGCTTATTTCCTCACCTAGACATGAAGTAGCTAGCTGAGGGTTTAAGGGAGAGACCAGCTGGCGGTGGAACAACTTCGTACACGTGGCACATGGGACCGCAAGAGACCCCCCTTCAAACCGTCAAGATCTCACCATGTTGCCTAGGTGTCTTTCCAGTGGCGACGAGGCTGGTATCTAAAGTGCACAGGCTGGAAATGTCGAATGCAGATAACCAGACAGGCCTGATGTTGCAGTAACATCACTAAGCCGTGGGCCGAATAAACAAAATGGATGCTTTTTTGTGCTTCTAAAATGGAGTATTGATGGCAGTGATGGAAATAAATGGACATTGGGTAGCATGGCAGAACGGACTTACCTCTTGACCTTGTCCTACATCCCCCCACTGGTCCCATACTGCTGATATTATTAACAGTGCTATCCTGCCAGACTGCCATATGCACAGCTGATACACATCAAGCTACGCCACAACCTCCATTTTAGAAGCACAAAAAGCATCTATCACTCTGCATAGCGATGACGATATACATGTATTTATTTAATTATTTTATACAACATTACAATATGCACATTGCGCAGCTCAGACTGTCAGTACTCACTTTCTGAATCTCCGAGTACTACTGGTCGACATTGAGTCATCGACTTGATCGGATCTACGACTTTTCGTGATCGAATGAGAGAAATCAATCAAGGCTGAGGCCACGGCGGTCAAGGGGGACAAATAATAGCACCCGAGCATGAGCAGTAGCCCTGAACACCAGGTGTGCTCTGACTCACTCGAGGCTCCGACGTCACACTCGCTCCCAACCTGAGGGGAAGGCACTGACAGGCAGGCAGCAACAGGCTAGCTCAACAGCCCAGCAACGTAGAAATGGCCAATCACTGCATGGCTTCCCAAGAAGCCATGCCAGGATTGGTCATACAATAGAATTACCAAAGAAAGGGTTTGGCTAATACGCAGCAAGGCTGCGCCAATATCACTATGAACAACAACAATTGCCAATACTGCTGCTTTTTTATGGGAAATGATTCAGAACCCAGAAGAACCAGAATGAAACCGCTCCTTCTTCACCATTCTTTCAGTTTGACTTAATCAGTTTATTTTTCAACAATGCAATTTTTTCTTTATAAACACCTTTAGAAAATTCAATATACATAGACCAACAATGTACACGAAACCCCACAAGAAAAATTCTTTACACTTTATACAACATCATTCATATCACCATCACCCAACACTTTTCACAACATTTTCTCCTTCAAACTCACAAGTGATGAAACACACAGACTGATTCTCCATTCATTCAACCATTCATACATGCACTTTATTTACATTCAGTAAAAAAAAAACTAGGGTGTCTAGGACAATATATTTCCAAAAACGCCAATCTCTCGAAACTACAATAGTACACACTATATATATGCTATATTTGAAATTATTTAAACAATAGGCCATCCAAAAAATATATTCACAACTTTGTGTAAATTGTTGGTCCATGAATATTGAATTTTCTAAAGGTGTTTATAAAGAAAAAATTGCATTGTTGAAAAATAAGCTGATTATGTCAAACTGAAAGATTGGTTAAGAAGGAGCGGTTTCATTCTGTTTCTTCTGGGTTCTGAATCATTTCCCAAAAAAAAGCAGCAGTATTGGCAATTGTTGTTGTTCATTATGATTGGTCATACACCATGTCAGCGCCACCCACGCGCGGCGCCTCATGCACAACAATGCTCAGGAATGCAGAGAGGCCTGGCAAAGGCATGCATCTCAGCCAATCCAGACGCTGCTCCAGCAGTGCCAGGATTTGCTTGAGAAGGGATACTCGCTGCTCATTAGGAGGTCGCGAACTGCGGCATGAAACAACCCTCGCTCTCTAAATGTGCAACCTAATGCGCATGTTCAGGCTGGTCGGAAAAATGACCAGCCCAAAACCGAACATGCGCTCTCTTGCTGTGCGCTAGACCACCCTTGTGATCATCGTGATGTCAGTCATCATGATGACGATGACTTCACTGAAACCGCTGCCCCCACCCCCCTTCAAAGCCTCTGACGCCTGACTGCCTCAGGCGCGGCCCGATGGCTGGCCGGCCACCCCGGGATTAAATTAAAGTAAGTTGTTAGTGACGGCGTGCGACTTGTGAATGGGGCCTTAACATATTAGTGGGGCAATGCCCCAGCGCCCTAATGGATGCACCGCCACTGCTGACTGCAGACAAGAAAAGGCATTGTAGCACATTCTAACACTTACAACCACAGACGTTTGCCATTTTTCATTTTATCTCTCAATCCATTGAGTTTTTTTGGGTGAAATTCGGGCATGAGAAAAAAAAATATATATATATATATATATGCAGGCACGGCCCACTGGGGGCAGTACGTACGTGCAAGTACCTGCAGCATGTGAATTTGGAGCACCGAGACTGGGAGCACCGAGTTCATGGGAACTCCCCTACCTTCGCAGTGCCTGCGCCAATCGCAACGGGGCATTGCGCTTTTAAAAGTGGACAGCAGAAAATCGTGAGGAAATAGGCATTTGATAAAGGCACTCCAGCTGAAACCGGTCATGCCGCTCCTTAGCTGCTGGTAATAAAAGAACGTGTTCCTGTGAACCTGAGTGGACCTGCTTCTTTCTGCACAGAAAGGATCGTGTATTGTATACATAGGTGCGGGCCACGCGCACCTTCAAAGTCCCCCTCCTGAAGAAAGTTCGGCGTGCACAGTGGTAAACTTTTGGTGCCTCTCAATGTGCTTGGGAACCACGCCGAACCGCCACCATTTCCTGCAAGGCACAAGCTGTGTCAACTAATGTGACTTCACATACAGCGGATCACTGAACGGGCGCAAGCTGTTAATTGGTGACTTCACGAACAGCATCTTCCAGTACTTACTTTGAGGTTATGTGCCCAAATGCGTTGTGGGATTTGTAGGCTGGATGGTAGGACACAGGAATGCTGCTTTTTTATTTTCACGAAGACATCGGGGAATGGGAAGTGAAGCTGCAGGCACGGCCCACTGGGGGCAGTACGCACGTGCAAGTACCTGCAGCATGTGAATTTGGAGCACCGAGACTGGGAGCACTGAGTTCATGGGAACTCCCCTACCTTCGCAGTGCCTGCGCCAATCGCAACGGGGCATTGCGCTTTTAAAAGTGGACAGCAGAAAATCGTGAGGAAATAGGCATTTGATAAAGGCACTCCAGCCGAAACCGGTCATGCCGCTCCTTAGCTGCTGGTAATAAAAGAACGTGTTCCTGTGAACCTGAGTGGACCTGCTTCTTTCTGCACAGAAAGGATCGTGTATTGTATATATATATATATATATATATATATATCTTAAAAAACTCCTCGCGTCCGCTTTTCCCTCGCAGGATGCAAATAAAGAGCACGGACCACTAAGCTCTTAAAATACCTTCAATTTATTTTTCTTACAGCATACAAACAAAGTAGGCAGCCATGACACGTTTCGTCCCTACTAGGTAGACTTGATCACATGACGCCAAACTACCTATGGCATTCCTTTAAATATTTACTCAAGTTTTTCTGTTTTAGATTTTAGAAAGAAGTGTTTTCATTGGTTTGTGCAAATACCATGTGATATAAAGTGTAAAAAGCCCGTGCTCAGATCAATCCAGTAAGTTTTTTAACCGTCATAAGGGGCGTCACCTAAATCTGATTGCCACAGTTTTGTAAACATAATACATAGCAGCAAGAAGAAACACATTTATTTTGAACAGTAATGGCATTAATGCACTAACCCATCGATCATGATTGGGACAATCCTTGACCTTGTGTTTACTGTTCATTGGTCGGTCCACCCATATACATATAAATAAATAGATGCAAATATTTAGATGAATAAATAAATAAATAAATAAATAAATAAATGCATAAATGCTTAGCAACATAGATGTACACAATAATTTTAAAATCATTTCTAAAACATCTAACGGTATAAATACATCAGGAATAAATAAATAAATAACTGTATATACATCCAATAAATAGTGAGTACCTCATAACACACCTATTTATAAATTTCATGTTGTTAAAATCAGAGGATATATATATATATATATATATACAAAAGTAGCGGCGTTCCTCAAGGGCACTCGGACAAGGATCACACAGCAAACTTCCAGGGTTACCAAGATCAAAGATTTATTACTTCATAAATCTCGTCGTGACGCGTTTCGCACTCCAAAGAGTGCTTGATCACACAATTTGCTCCGAGTTCAGTTACATTTTTTATGTTGGTTACACCATAAACACCAAAGAAGGACTCATTATGTTAAGCCAGTCTCGTACATTTACACACATTAGGAGGCCATATTGAACTGGTGTGAAACACCGACTTTACCCCATTAATGCACAAAAGGAGTGAGTTAATCGCACTCCCCTCCTCACGCGTTTTGGTTGAAAATGTTAAATTCATCACATTGATTTTACTTAACAAACTTGTATTATTAATAAAAATCGCTATCAGTGCGAACACATGAGGAAAAGAAAATAAGTGACATTGTGTTTAATAACAACATTCAATTTCCAAACCTCGCGACCCTTTGTTTCTGGGATATGAAGGTTAACTATCTAGTAGTTTTAGTTACGGGGCTCCTCCCTGTGTGCGTCATGCTGGATTGTAGTCATGGCAACGAGCGGTAAACAGGAAATGTATATGTCCGATGTGTGGATCGCAATCATTGATTCTCTATGAGGTGGCGCACCCTGAACCCATTTAGGGTGAGTGTAAAACTGAATGATGAGTTGCAAAACTTGCCGTGAAGTTATAATGTGGGACTCATCATACTCAGTGTTGTGCTCCGGCAGAAATGAAGGCTGTCCGGGCTATCCACTGTCTGCACGTAGAGTGCATGTGTATCCCTCTGATTAGTGAGATAGGGACTTGAACTCCCACTACTCTGGTTAGTGAGAAGGGGAGCCCCCCTAAAAATGGTACGCCCCTATTAATAGGCGTTTGCGTAATAGAAATATAGTCCATCCTGGTTAGTGGATTGGACTATTGTTATTCAGATTGCCACCTCTGATATCCCATTGAGTCCCATTTTGAGAGCCATCATTATTCTGACCCCAAAAAACTCACTTATTTTGTGTTGGAGCAGATTAACATAGGCCCCAGAGGAGGTAATCGCCTACTTAAGTTAAGACAAAAGGAATCGAAATACATAATCAGCCTTTGTACCCGTTACCCTAAGGGGCATAACATGGAAGAAGAATACAATGTACACTTACAAGAATGAAATGTGTTGTTGCAATGTGTTTGGACTAACTGTACTCGGTTGAATTGAAAATGTAATTTGTATTATCTGCACTTAATTTAGTGTCTCCTATTCCTCTTTATCTTATACCTTCTATTCTCTCTGTCTCTCTGCAGATAAACCTAAACGAGGGAGATGTCAGAATAAGAATAACATGAGTCATCTTGAGCTGCACTGTGAATTTCCTCTCTTCTCCTCTTCCAATGTTTTAAATAGAATAGTATTCTAATCAGTTGATGTATGCACCTGAGTCTATGATTACACGTGTTGTATGCAGTAATACACACAGAGTCACTACATATCTACACCATATACTTTTGGGACTCAATGGGATATCAGAGGTGGCAATCTGAATAACAATAGTCCAATCCACTAACCAGGATGGACTATATTTCTATTACGCAAACGCCTATTAATAGGGGCGTACCATTTTTAGGGGGGCTCCCCTTCTCACTAACCAGAGTAGTGGGAGTTCAAGTCCCTATCTCACTAATCAGAGGGATACACATGCACTCTACGTGCAGACAGTGGATAGCCCGGACAGCCTTCATTTCTGCCGGAGCACAACACTGAGTATGATGAGTCCCACATTATAACTTCACGGCAAGTTTTGCAACTCATCATTCAGTTTTACACTCACCCTAAATGGGTTCAGGGTGCGCCACCTCATAGAGAATCAATGATTGCGATCCACACATCGGACATATACATTTCCTGTTTACCGCTCGTTGCCATGACTACAATCCAGCATGACGCACACAGGGAGGAGCCCCGTAACTAAAACTACTAGATAGTTAACCTTCATATCCCAGAAACAAAGGGTCGCGAGGTTTGGAAATTGATTGTTGTTATTAAACACAATGTCACTTATTTTCTTTTTCTCATGTGTTCGCACTGATAGCGATTTTTATTAATAATACAAGTTTGTTATTAATAATACAAGTTTGTTAAGTAAAATCAATGTGATGAATTTAACATTTTCAACCAAAACGCGTGAGGAGGGGAGTGCGATTAACTCACTCCTTTTGTGCATTAATGGGGTAAAGTCGGTGTTTCACACCAGTTCAATATGGCCTCCTAATGTGTGTAAATGTACGAGACTGGCTTAACATAATGAGTCCTTCTTTGGTGTTTATGGTGTAACCAACATAAAAAATGTAACTGAACTCGGAGCAAATTGTGTGATCAAGCACTCTTTGGAGTGCGAAACGCGTCACGACGAGATTTATGAAGTAATAAATCTTTGATCTTGGTAACCCTGGAAGTTTGCTGTGTGATCCTTGTCCGAGTGCCCGTGAGGAACGCCGCTACTTTTGTATATTGATTCCAGCTGCTCCGCCGGCTCGAGCCACACCCACGAAGGCGAAGGGTTGCAGCAGGAGCGCTGTCCAAGTGAATATATATATATATATATATATATATATATATATATATGAGAAAAACAGTCCCTGTTCTGTCAGTAATCGGCGGAACACAGCAAGTTTAGACCTCCAATGGCCCCAATGAATGCAGCGAAAATCAAGCTGAGAAAACAATCAGGCCTCAAGTGAGTTGCAGAGTGGCGATTTATTCAATAAAGGATGACGCGTTTCACTCCACTAGGGAGCTTGTTCACATAGCGCGCTCAGAGCCATTACAGACATATATATAGTGAAAATAAAGGTAGGACAATACAAAAAAGTGTACACACCCTCTTTACATTTTAAAATAAGAGTGGTAGAAAGACTAAATATACTGCAAGTGCAATAAAATATAGAAAGACAGACTGCTATTCACAAAATGAATAAATAATTACATTTGTGAAAAATAATAAATATAAACACTGGATGTGTAATTCATTAAACAATGGTATAGTTAAATATATTGAATATTTCATTTATAGAGTAAACCAAACCCCAAATTTCCTATCAACATTTATTTATTTATTTATTGAAGAGTTTTATATAGCGCGAACAAGACCCGTGGGTATCAGAGCGCTTAACATCGGAATAGGTTAACTAACATAAGTGATGACATTACAATAAACAAACAGATATGAGGTAGATAATAGAATGAATATGATTGTGTGAAACAATATATATGCAAATAAAAAACACAAGTGTAATTCACATTAATAGGTTAACTAACATAAGTGTGGACATTACAAGAAACAAACAGATATGAGGTAGATAATGGAATGACTATGATTGTGTGAAACAATATGTATGCCAACAGAAACACAAGTACAATTCGCATTAAGAGGTGGGGTAAGGCTAAGCTTATATCATATGCCATATGCACCGCCCAAGTGAGGTAGGCGATGGTAAGGTTTTGGCTTAGCAAAATGTTAACCTTTCTAAGAACAAAGCCGTTATGAGGTAGATAGTGATGTGGCTATGAATTGTATGAGACAATATATATGAGAAACACAAGACACCATGCAGTTCGCGTTAAGATGTGGGGTGAGGCTAAGCTTATATCATATGCCATATACCCCGACAAGAGTGAGGTAGGAGAGGGTAAGGCTTAGACTGTGAGATATAGATATATTATTAGGTTTAGGCTGTGAGATACAGATATATTATCACATTGCCCTGCTGGGCATTAGGTAAGGGTACATCTGTGTCTTATATAAAGCGCCAGTCTTGAGTCAACATCAATCAGACAATATATATTCCATGTCACAACCGACATCTGTTGAACAGCAAAAACCCCAAGTCTACTTGTATTGTGCAAACTCTGCATATGTGTTTCAAGATGCTGAGACAGAATTGCTTGCCTGATTTGATTTCTCCTCAAATTCTAAATATCCGTATAAGGGATGGGAGATACAGAAGAAAGGGAAAAATCCCAATCCTACATAATCTACTCCTAGTGTTGTAATGTTGTAAGTAGAGAAGCCCCCAATGCAAGACCTCTGGCTTATAGTAAAACTGGACATACATGTGCAAAATAAGTGCATGTGCAAACCACTAATTTTTTCATTTTTTTCATGTTTTTTTTAAAAGATTGTTATTTTCAAAACAAGAAATACAAAAAGTGCTAAATGTATATTATAGAAAGTTTCAGATAGTTAAAAGAGAATAAAGGGAACGTACGAACAGTTGCCATGTAGGGAATAAATTCCTAAGAACAGTTAATAGGGACAGAAATTAATTCCTGAGATTACAGTTAAATCAAAAGTATGTACCAGAGCCATCAGAAAACTTAGTAAAGCATATCAGTCCAATCAAATAATTAAAAGAATCTCTAGTTTTAATATTGTTAGGACCGGAACCCCAATGATTATAAACTAGCATGCAGTTCCTCCGAACTGTTGAGGCCATTGGGGTGCTTACTGTTAAGACTTAGGATAGGATATAATTCATCTCTAGCAATCTAAGGCTCCTCTCTCTGTCACCTCCTCGTTTGTCTTTAGGGACAGAGTCAATTAAAAAGTATTTGAGGTCCTTAGGGTTACCATCATGGTGCACATGGAAATGCCTGGCCACTGGATATGACTGGTCGTGGTTCTTGATGGCTCTGATGTGTTGGAGTACTCTTTTGTGTCCTGTAAGATAGTGCTACCTATAAATCTCAGTACACACGGGCACTCCAACACATATACCATATGATCAGTTTTACAATTGATAGATTTGGTAATTTCTCTATTGGGTCCCCCAAATGGTGTAGAGAATTCTGCGATATTGACTCCATGTTGACATGCTCTACACTCTTTACACTTGTAAAACCCCTTCCTTTGCACAAGCCAAGAGCCCTTGGCTTGCGGTCCACACGGGTCACTATCCATGAGATGTATATATATATATACATATAGGCACCACACTCCCCGAACCCTATTCACTGACATATTATTCACCATCGCCTGAACTGATATTTTGGATGTGAACAGCTGTATCTGTATTTAGATCAAACATAGGATGCCAAACTCACAGTATTAAAATGACTATGCACAATTGTCCGGAAAAAAAACATATTTTGATGTCAACATTGCATGCAAGAATGCTTTTCCGGTTTAAATTCTTGTGAAACCTGTCTCCTCTCCCCTATCTTGGCTCCTCTCTCTTTATCTTCTCCTCTCTTCTTTTTTACTCTTCTGTCCCTTATTCCCATCTTCTTTTTTCTGCTTTCCTCACCCCTCTGTCCTTTCCTATTAATTTTTCTCTTCTCATTGCCTCTTTTCCACAATCCTCTCATCTTCTAGGCCTAGTCCAGAAGGAGTGTTAAGCAGCTTCTTTTACCAGATCTAATCATGTAGTGAAGGGTAAATGAAAAAGAACCACAGTGTAGATATTAAAAATATGTCTATTTATTACACAAAATGCACTCACACATTGGTATATCTTCTACCCGGGGATATCAACACAAATACACAATAATACTGCAACTGTAAGAGGTACGTAAGCACAATACTCAGTGGTCTCTGTGGGCGACCAAACCATATACTAAGAAAGTGGAACGTGAACTGTGGCTGAAGTCGGGACTTGGACCAGGAGACTCAGAAGAGCTGGGGACAAAAGGAACCACCCAAGGTAAGTACCAAGAAATCCCACAGCGGCTGTGCGCAGACTGTAGGAAAATGGACCACCTCAATCATTTGGGATTTTCACCCTTCATTTGTTTTAGCATTAAGAGAGGCTTATGGTCTGTCTGAACAATGAAGGGTGTACCAAACAGGTATGACTTCAACTTCTTCAAGGCCCAGACCACAGCAAAGGCTTCCAACTGAATAGCTGACCAATGCATCTCCCTGGGGGTCAATCTTCTGCTTATAAACGTTACTAGTTGGTCCTGGCCATCTGCATTAAGTTGTGACAGAACTGCACTTACCCCTATCTCAGAAGCATCTCTCTGAACAGTAAAGAAGTTCTGGAGTTATCAGGACTTTGCAGAATGAGAGGGGTGCACATGGCCTGCTTCAGGTCATCAAATGCCTTCTGACACCTAACTGTCCATTGAACTTTCTTAGTCATTCTTTTGGAGGTGAGGTAATTAAGGTGAGTCACTATGGACCAATATACCTCAACAAACCTCCTGTAGTACCCAGCCAGGCCCAAGAAAGCTCGAACCTGAGTCTAAGTAGTGGGAGCAACCCAGTTCATGATGGTCTGGATTTTGCTCTCCAATAGTTGAACCTGGCCTTCACCTACAAGGTGGCCCTAATACACAACCTTGCTCTGCACTATCTGGTCGTTTGTAGGCTTGATAGTGAGACCTGCCTTTTGCAGGGCCTTCAGAACATTCCTGAGGTGGACCAGGTGATCCTCCTAGGCGGAGCTAAATACAGCAAAATCATCTGGATATGCTGCACTTCAGGCTTCCAGACCTGTGAGAACTTTGTTACCAACCTCTGAAATTGGCAGGTGCATTCTTCAAACCAAAAGGTATTAAAATAAATTGATAATGCCACTTAGGGTTGAAAATGTTGTATTTGGCTTGGCATCCTCAGAGTCAGATTTGCCAGAAGCCAGCAGTCAGGTCAAATGTACTGAGATACTTGGCAGAGGCAAAAGTATCAATCATCTCATCTGACCTGGGAATTCAATCAATTAATTAATCAATCAATCAATGCATTTATATAGCGCACTACTCACCCGGAGGGTCTCAAGGCGCTTAGGGAGGGGGGGGTCCGCTACTGCTCGAACAGCCAGGTCTTGAGCTGCTTCCTGAAGCCGAGGTGGTCTTGGGTCAGGCGGAGGTGGGTCGGGAGGGAGTTCCAGGTCTTGGCGGCCAGGTAGGAGAAGGACCTTCCTCCTGTGGTGGCTCTTCGGATGGGGGGACGGCGGCGAGGGCGTGACTGGTCGATCGAAGCTGGCGGGTGGGAGTGTAGAAGTTGAGGCGGCTGTTGAGGTATCTTGGGCCTTGGTTGTGAGGGCTTTGTGTGCATGGGTGAGGAGACGGAAGGTGATTCTCTTGTTGACCAGGAGCCAGTGCAGGTCTCTCAGGTGTCCGGAAATGTGGCTGTGTCGGGGGATGTCGAGGATGAGTCTTACTGAGGCGTTCTGGATCCGCTGGTGTCTCTTCTGGAGTTTGGCAGTGGTCCGGCATAGAGGGAGTTGCCGTAGTCCAGTCGGCTGGTGACGAGGGCCTGGGTGACCGTCTTCCTGGTCTCGGTGGGGATCCACCGGAAGATCTTACGTAGCATGCGCAGGATGTTGAAGCACGACGAGGAGACGGCAAAAGAGCCCAGGATGAGGACTTCCGTCTTGTCTGAGTTCAGTTTCAGGCGGCTGTTCATCATCCACTCGGCTACGTCTGTCATCCCTTCGCGTAGGTTGGCTCTGGCGGTGGCGGGGTCATTGGTGAGAGAGAGGATCGGCTGGGTGTTGTCGGCGTAAGAGATGATGTTGAGGTTGTGTTGGCGTGCGATGGCCGCAAGGGGGCTCATGTAGACGTTGAAGAGGGTGGGGCTGAGTGATGATCCTTGTGGTACGCCGCAGATGACTTTGGTGGCCTTGGATCTGAACGGGGGGAGGCAGACTCTCTGTGTCCTTCCGGCGAGGAAGGAGATGATCCATTCTAGTGCCTTCTCTTGGATTCCGACGTTGCTGAGGCGCTGCACTAGGGTGCGGTGGCAGACAGTGTTGAATGCCGCGGAGAGGTCTAGGAGGATGAGGGCCACAGTTTCCCCGTTGTCGAGCAGGGCTCGGATGTCATCGGTGGCTGCGATGAGGGCGGTCTCGGTGGTTGGCCCGGAAGCCAGACTGCGAGAGGTCGAGGGATCCGTTCCTCTTGAGGAAGGCGGCCAGCTGCTTGTTGACGGTCTTCTCGATGACTTTGGCCGGAAACGGGAGGAGCGAGATGGTGCGGTAGTTTTTGAGTTCGGTGGGGTCCGCTGATGGTTTCTTCAGTAGAGCGCTGAGTTCGGCGTGCTTCCAGCTCTCCGGGAAGGTAGCGGTGTCGAAGGAGGTGTTGATGATGTCCCGCAGGTGGGGTGCGATGACAGCGTCGGCCTTGTTGAAGACGTGGTGGGGGCAGGGGTCGGTTGGGGATCCGGAGTGGATGGAGTTCATCATGCGTCGGGTTTCTTCGGTGTTGATCGGGGTCCAGGCGCGGAGGGTGGTGGTGGGGGGTGCAGGTGCAGTCGTGGGGTGCGTTGGCTGTGTGATGAAGCTGTTGTGTATGTCTGCGATCTTGTTGTGGAAGTAGGAGGCGAGGGAGTTGCAGAGGTCTTGTGATGGGGTGATGTCGTTGTTTCCGGCGTTGGGGTTGGAGAGCTCTTTGACGATGTTGAAGAGTTCCTTGCTGTTGTGTGCGTTGTTGTCCAGTCGTTCCTTGAATGCGGTTTTCTAGGTGGTGTGAATCAGTTGGTGGTGTTTTCGAGTGGCGAGCTTGAGGGTGGTCATGTTGTCTGGTGTTGGTTCTCTGTGCCAGGCTCTCTCGAGGGCTCGGCAGTTGTTCTTGGAGCTCTTGAGTTCGTCGGTGAATCAAGGTGCTTTCTTACTGCCAGTTCTGCTGGGCGGGGTCGTCAGTGGGGCGAGGTCGTCTGCGCAGTTGCTGATCCACTTTGTGAGGTTGTTGGTGGCCTGGCTGGGGTTCGCTGAGCTGGTGGGGGGGTCTTGGCTCAGGGATGCGGCGAGCTGGTCGGCTGTGATCTTGTTCCAGCTTCTGCGTGCGACCTGTTGCAGGTGGTGGTGGATCGTGTTCTTTCTGAAGCTGAATTGGATTGGCATCCTTCCTAGTTACTGCATTGAGACCTCTATAGTCTACACAAAACCTCACCCGCCCCCCTCTCTTACCATCTTGGGTATGAGGTTTTGGCACAAGGACTACAGATATAGTCCAAGGGATATCCAAACGTTCAATAACGCCCAACTCCTACATCTTCTGGACCTCAGTCCTGATGCAGTCTCGGGCTTGGTCAGGCTGTCTGTAGATTTTACTCTTGACAGGCAGACTGTCACCTGTGTCCACTTAATGGGGGCACACCAGGTGGTTTGAAACTGATTGAGGACTTGCTTCCAATCAGCTTGCTGCTGGTCAAGTGAGGGTGCCTGCAAAGGCTACTCCGTCAACAAATCCATCAACAGGATCCTGAGAGAGGAGATCAGGGAGAGCATCACTCTCTTCCTCCTGTCCCTCATCAGTGGCCAGGGACAAGCTTAAGTCAGCCCTGTCAATAAAAGGTTTTAAGCGGTTCACATGCAGAACTCTGTGAGGACTTTCCTCAAGATGGTGTGGTGGGCCACTCAACTTGTCTTGGAGAGCTGCTGGGGCCACGGGCTCAAGCACCCACACTTTCTGTCCTGGCTGGTAAACAGTCAGAACAACATTTGGGTCATGCCAAGCTTTCTGAAGTTCCTGGCTGGCTTCAAGGTTTTGGCTACCCACCCATACATGAACACAGGCCAAGGACATAGTTCACAATCTCCTATTTAGGAGGTTTGAGAGGTTGCTCCCATCCCCACCTTAACCAGACACAAGGGACCCCTAACTGGATGTCCAAACAATTGTTCAAATGGGCTGTAGCCCACCCCCTTCTGAGGAACCTCTCTGTAGGAAAAGGATATTAGACATCCTATTTTCATCTGAGCTTTTCTGGGAGTCCCATGACCATACTCTTGAGGGGCTTGTTGGACCCTTCAACAAGCCCATTGCACTGTGGATGGTAGGGTCTGGTAAACTTGTAATTTACACAACACTCTTTCCACATGGCAGTTATGCATGTGGACATGAATTGTGTACCTCTGTCTGACAAGACTTACTTAGGAAACCCCATTATGGATAAGACTTCCAGAAGGGCCCTTGCCACTACAGGATCTGTAATGGTCTTAAGGGGAAAAGCCTCTGAATACCTAGTGGCATGGTCCACCAGCACTGGATGTAACTGCGTCCAGATGCTGTTGGAGAGTTTAAGGGGCCAACAATGTCTATCCCTACCTTCTCAAAGGAAACCCCAACCACTGGGAGTGGAATTAAGTGGGCCATTGTAGTGCCCCCTGACTTACCACTGGCTAGGCAAGTGACACAGGAACGACAACACTCCTTGGTGTCTTCAGACATGTGGGCTCAGTGAAAATGAGGGACACGCTTTTCCTCTTCTTGCTTTTCCCAAGATGTCCTGCAAGGGGCATATCATGTGCTAGAGACAGAAGAAACCCCCTGTACTTTAAGGTATAACCAACCTCCTGGTTGCACCAGGCTTGGGCTCTCTACTCTCAGAAAACAGAAGCCCATCTTCCCAATAGATCATATGGGACCCACTGACATTCCCTGCCTCCTCAGCAGCAGCTTGCTGCCTGGGCTGTTCATGAGAGGGGAAGGGCTTCTGCCCAAGACTCAGTCTGCCTTGGAAGGACCCCCGGCTCCCAAGAACTCTGCTGTGTCCAGCCCAAGCTCTTCTGAGACAGTTCCTTCACAGGAACTAGGATAATCTCCCTCAGGAGGCTGATCCTCACTACAAGTCTGGGAGGAGGATAATTCCTTACCTTTCCTGCTCCTATTTTCGGGAGCTAGCTGGTCTATTGTTCGAGAATCAAGAGCTCCCTCAGTGCCTAACTGTTTGGCCTGAGACCAAGTAACATCAAATGCACTGGCAGAGATTTCCATCATCTCTGCCTGTCTCCTGAACTCCACTTCAGACCGGGCTGAAGTTTCTAGGTCAATGTCCAACAGACAGTCCACAGGTAGGTCTGGAAAAACCACAACCATTTTAAGGCCAATTAACTCTCCTCAGCTGAGATTTACAACTGCGACGGAATGATCAGTCCTGATATTGCTTGCATTGGTTACTTGGTAAAGTTGACCAAGTATGATTTGAACAGGAGACACAGGTCTCTCCGTCACCATTGTGATAATGGCCCCTGTGCCTCTGTATGCAACAGCTTCCTGACCATTAATCAAAGGCTGTTGTCTGTCCTTAACAAGTTAGTGGGACTTACTAGTAAAGTGGCAAGTTTCATGCCACTGTCAGAGACAAAGACAGCCTGACTGGGAGTTCTACTAGGCCAGAACCCACTTCAGAACCCAAGGTTAACCCTACTAATCCCTTGGGGACTGTACTACTACTTGTACTAGTGCTAGGGGTGCTAGTTGCCTTAGGGGCAGTAGTAGTAGCTTCTTTGGTGTTAGCTTTAGAGCAATTGGCATCCCTTGCAGTGTGGCGTTTTTCTTTATACAGGTAACACCAAGGTTTCATGCCAGAGGAATAGGAGTTTTGTGCCTTTGTCTTTCTCCCTTTCTCTTGAGCCTTAGAAGAATGTTGCTTCTTCTGGTCATCTCCACCACCATTGTTTTTCTGCTTCGTCTTGGTGCGGACCCATTCGTCTGCCCTCTTTCCCAATTCAAACCAATCGTGGATGTGTGTCTGCTGTGTGTCCCTGAATTTAACCCTGAACTGTTCATTGATCAACAAAACCCTTGGTAAACTAAGTGTAGTGTGGTATAGCACCTGCCAACCCTAGTGGAAACTAAACTTAAAAAGGATTGTAGAAAGGGTTGTGCTAGACCCTCAACTACCAATCCAAAAAGATTGGTAGAACGTACTACTTTACAAAAAGTATTTATATGTGCCTAATGCTATCTGGTAAAACAGTGCAGGCTTAAATCTGAACCGCTGCACACAAATGTAGGAGGCTGGCTTAGTATATCGTGCACACCTGTGTAAGTATAGAACCTTGCATTAATCCAGACAACACAATGGTGGTTTAGTGGTGTTAGACAACCTTAGGAAGCTCTCTAAGTGATGGCTGTGGAGATCAGCCTCCAGGCCTAGTCTAGAAAGAGTGTTAAGCAGCTTGTTTTACCAGATCGTATTATGGAGTGTAGGGAAAATAAAAAATAACCTGTGGTATCTGGACTTCTATGTTATGCCTTCCCTCTCTGTGGAATACTCATGTGATGCAATCCTCATGTGATGTCACTTCATAGAATGTTGGGAGTTAGAACGCCACAGTTGGCTGGGCTGAGCAGCATGCTGGCTGCTCCTGGTGGGGTCTCCCTATGGTCTTGTTCCTATCTTCTTATCATCCTGTAATTCCTGTAACTATCCTGGAATAAACCATCTCTAAACTTCATGATCACTTGTGGACATTTGATCATTACAATTTGGCGACGATTTTAAGAAAGAACCTACATCTGGCACCACAAATTCAAATAAATACAGAATCTCCTGAAACTCTTATCAAGGCACCCCAACTGGCATTGTGACCCCACCAGGGACTTCCCACTGGTCGCCCACAGCAGTCCGCCAGTTGTTCAAGAGTTTGGAGAGTCTACCAACGTCTGTCTGTAGCTGTGTCCCTGTGAGGGTAAGCTTTTCTTGCAACAAGCCTTGGATCATCCTGTGCTGTGCCCCTGTGAGAGCAAGCCTTTCCTTTTGTCAACCCTGCTAACGCCAACATCCGCTGTGGCGAGTCTGTTTACACACTGCCTGGTAGTAGTGTGTCTGTCTTAGTTCCTGCCGGTTTCTACTTGTGCTGTTTTTTATGAACAAGGATACCCCATAAAGTTGAACCTGGGGTAGAAAGATGCTTTTTAAGAAACAGTGGTTCAAGGTAGGCCTAATAAGGTCCTAGGGAGAAAGGTGAAAGTAGCGAGTATTTAATAAACGCTAGGGAGCGAAAATTGTAGGTACAGGGAGGAACTTTTATTTACTCTTTCTTTTTTATATATAGATATACACAAATCTTTATACTGTATTTCAGGTGCTCAAGTGAGTAATACGGTGCAGGACGTGACATAAGTGATCAAAGTGAACGGACTGTCACACAACAACGACAAGGTTAAAAACACAACAATTATATACAATGGAACGAGTGAAATTCCTTGGGTGGGTCGACGGCGTTTCGATCTATATAAGTTTAGATCATCATCAGGACTGATGAGCCTCCTGAAACTGTAAGATTAGGGATTTCAGTTACAAATTGTTTTCCTACATGTATACTTAAACTTGCATAGATTGTGTGCTCCCGGGGATTAATAGATTAGCATGCACATGTTTATATACTTCACATGTGCGTTTAATCAAAGTATCAAGGGGGCGCGTAGTTACCTCACCTTTGGTGTGCAGCGCTTATTTAACCAAAAAAGGGGGGCTAAGGCCATATATAAGTACATGCACTATTTAATAATCGAATGACTTGTTTGATTAGATCAATGTAAGTCTTCCCCTGCGAATACTAATTAATAAATATGGTTGTCTCTACCTTTATACAACCACTGTCATTTAAAGAATAATTTTTAATGGCATGGCTTTCAAACCATGCTATAACTACCATATAACCATGCATCTTAGCAACCCCTAAGCCAATCTAGTGGCCAAACTATAACTTGTTAGCAAATGAATACAGCCACAATTTCTGCATTGTTTTTGTAAAACTATTTCATACTGCCCTAAGATTCTCTCTGGAAAGCGACAACCAATTCAGTTACATTGTCAAAAAAGCATCCTTGCCTGATAACGCATCGGCAAGGTAAAGTAAAAGATTCAGTCATTCGATTATTAAATAGTGCATGTACTTATATATGGCCTTAGCCCCCCTTTTTTGGTTAAATAAGCGCTGCACACCAAAGGTGAGGTAACTACGCGCCCCCTTGATACTTTGATTAAACGCGCATGTGAAGTATATAAACATGTGCATGCTAATCTATTAATCCCCGGGAGCACACAATCTATGCAAGTTTAAGTATATATGTAGGAAAACAATTTGTAACTGAAATCCCTAATCTTACAGTTTCAGGAGGCTCATCAGTCCTGATGATGATCTAAAGTTATATAGATCGAAACGCCGTCGACCCACCCAAGGAATTTCACTCGTTCCATTGTATATAATTGTTGTGTTTTTAACCTTGTTGTTTTTGTGTGACAGTCCGTTCACTTTGATCACTTATGTCACGTCCTGCACCGTATTACTCACTTGAGCACCTGAATTACAGTATAAAGATTTGTGTATATCTATATATAAAAAAGAAAGAGTAAATAAAAGTTCCTCCCTGTACCTACAATTTTCGTTCCCTAGCGTTTATTAAATACTCGCTACTTTCACCTTTCTCCCTAGGTTTCTACTTGTGCAGCAAGATCTGGAGGATGTCTGCCTTTCTACGTTTGGTTCAATTCCTGCCTGCATGCCAAGCCTTCCGTCAGTGATCGTTTCCTCCAACAGTGCATCTGTACCTAACTTGTTTTTTCTGCTGCCTCCTTGCCATATTCTGCCAACCGGGTTGGTTTATTTACATCACAGTCATTTATTGTGTGCGCAGTTATACCCCTGTGAGCTGACATTTCTTTCTTAAGAACATGACTGTGTTACCATAATATCCGGTGAGTGGGGAATTTTTATTTTTACTTTCCTACTCTTTTCACTGTGCCTTAGCGCAATGGCAGTTTAACTGGCCTGCCATATTCAAACATTCTCGAGCCTCATACTGTGCGCACGCTCACAGCGTGTGCATTCTCACCTCATGTTTGCTGTTCTTTCGAAGCCTCCTCTTCGTGTGTGACGTCTTGTTTTAGCGTCACTACAGCTCTCCTGAGTTTTGGTGCATATTTATGCGAAGAGCCATCCTGCCCTGTGACGTTTTGCGTGCCGCCATGTTTGCTTTGGGAATCCTTACATTTCTTCTGTTGTTCCCAGCGCTGTATATGTTGTCTGCCTCAACGTCATTTGGAATATTGCTCATGTGATCTCAGCTGTTTTCCTTTCAGTCGTTAAGTCAATGCGATGCAGCGGACAGTGAGACAAGTGAAATTTACCCTCATGCTAAACGGAGCGCTGTCATAAATCTTTTCAAGGTACTGTGCTCTTTCTTCCTGAAAATGCCGGAGTCTTTTTGTGTTTTTTCTCCGTTCTGGAAAATTGGAATCAAACCGTCAGTGACTCGTCTTTTCTTCTCGAGTTGGCGTTTACAAGTAACAGTTCTTTCATGCATCTGTTTTGGCTGAATGGTTTTCTATTCCCTATTTTAACACTGTACTGCCATCTAGTGACCTGATGCTTAATTGATTGGGATTTATTCCTACTGCTAATTCTGTTACATTTACATCGACTTTAATGTTGGCAATTCTGTACCTGCAAAGTTCATGTTTAATGCCTCATTTTTAAGTATTGTTTTCCCATATTTTAGGTTTTTCACACAACACACATGCATGTCATGCATTATTTTGCCCACTCTCATGAACATACACTTTGCCTTGTAGTGTTCATTCATAGTGCACATTGTTTTACATGTCATTTTGAGAGGCCATATATATATATATATTTTTTTGCTAAGGGTCCCTGTCTGTCCCTTTAGCTTTCAACTGCACACACAGACCTCGCTAATTTTGTTTCTGTGTTTTGCGTAGGGTTATAGTCCCTTTAGCTTCCAAAAGTGCAAGTCCAATGTCTATACACAGACCTCGCTAATTTTGTTTGTCTGTGTTTTGCAAAGTGTTATAGTCCCTTTAGCTTCCAAAAGTGCACGTCCAATGTCTATACACAGACCTCGCTAATTTTGTTTGTCTGTGTTTTGCGAAGGGTTATAGTCCCTTTAGCTTCCAAAAGTGCACGTCCAGTGTCTACACACAGACTTGCCAATTTTGTTTGTCTGTGTTTTGCTAAGGGTCGGTCCCTTTAGTTTGTAACAGCCAGACCTTGCCAATTTTCTTTGTCTGTGTTTTGCTAAGGGTCCATCCCTTTAGTTTCATACAGCGCACATTGTGGTAGCACCACGTTAGTTGTCCACACACGGACCCGCAGAATTTTTGTTTTTAGCCATGTAGGGTGTGCGCGACTTTGTTTTTCCTCCCTCCTGGGAGCTATGCAAGGGTGTCAGTCCCGGTGTATTATGTTTATGGGTTCCTACCCAATGTTTGTACTCACAGTTTTGGGTTCCTACCCAAACCTTCACTTTACATTAGTGCACGTTGTGGTAACTCTGCACCACTTGTCCATACACGGACACCTCTTATTGTCAGTCCCTGTGCATTATATTTTGTGTTCGTATCTACCCAGACGCTGTCCGTTACTTTTTTTTTTTTTTACAAAGGAGTTATGCAAAGGTTTAGTCCTTTTGTATTTACATGGGTTTCTACCTTATTACGTCATGAGTATCTACTCATAAGTGGTGTTTATCACATTTACATTCCTACAGTCCTCTGGGTCTGTTTGCTCACATATTTAGCGGATTGGTGTCACTACAACGCATGCTTTTACATCGCATGCCTTTACAATGCGGTTTTTACCACGCAGTCCATTACAACGCATAATGCTTTTAGGCGCTGGATAGTGAATTATTTAATTTACTATTCCAACTCCAGTCCCCGTGGATAGCAGGGAAGGTGTTGGATAGTAAATTAAATATATTCCCTATCCTAGAGCGCCCCCCAGTGCAATGCGTTGTAATGGTATGCGTTGTAATGGTTGCGATGTAATGGTAGTGCGTTGTAAAAAATGCGTTGTAAGTGATGTTCCCCTATTTAGCTTATGCTTTACTTAACTGACTGACTTTTACGCTATCATTGCTAAATATGTTCTGTTTATATTGTATTTTTATTACTACTTTTGCACTGTTATCTTTACATTTCATATTTGTCTTTGCCTAGAGATAATGGTGTTTACATGGGGAACCTTTTATTTTTCCTCCTCTTTCTTGCTTGTTTCGGCTTTTCTGTTCTCTTACTCATGTATTTTTCTTGTGTCTCTTGTGCACTCTGAGCTTTTCTGTCCCTTTATGACGTGTCTTCTTTATCTCCGTTCGTCGCAGCCTGTTGTCCTGTGTTCTGTTAATTTTTCATTTTCCAGCCCCATTCATTCCTGTTCTGGCCAGTAGGTATGTTTTGGAGTTGTGTGTTGTACTTTCTTTCCTTCTTTTCTCTTACGTTGCTGCTTCTTTTCTTCTTCTCTGGTGTGTAAGAAAGGGGGATGGCTTATATGTTTGATCAGTTCTGTTTGCTCTATTCTCCTCTTCTTCTCATTTCTACTTTCTCTGTTGTTTTTTCTTTTATTAAGGAGAAAGGGGGATATGTGGTATCTGGACTTCTATGTTATGCCTTCCCTCTCTGTGGAACACTTATGTGATGCAATCCTCATGTGATGTCACTTCATAGAATGTTGGGAGTCAGATAGCCACAGTTGGCTGGGCTGAGCAGCATGCTGGCTGCTCCTGGTGGGGTCTCCATATGGTCTTGTTCCTATCTTCTTATCATCCTGTAATTCCTGTAACTATCCTGGAACAAACCATCTCTAAACTTCATGATCACTTGTGGACATTTGATCATTACATAACCACACGGTGTAGTTATAAAAATATGTCTACACATTGGTGTATCTCCTGCCCGAAGATATCACCACAAATAGATGATAATACTTCAAGTGCAAGAGGTAAGTAAGCACAATACACAGTGGTCTCCAGGGGGAGACCAAACCATATACTAAGAAAGTAGAATACAAACTGCAACCGAAGTCGTAACTTGGACCAGGAGACACAGAAGAGCTAGGGACACAAGGAACCACTCAAAGTAAGTGCCCAAGAACCCCACGGAGGCTGTGTGCAGAGTGGAAACACAGCCACGTACTCAATAGAAGTCAACAGGAACGTTGTGGTTAAATTTTTGAAAACTTTGCTTCTGGTACGACTGCTTCTGCAAATTACTCAAGACCCACTTTTTCAAGCTAGCTTACTGAGTTATCCTGCCGCACTGTTTTTTCCGCAATTGTCTGGAGCGCCATGAACCCGTCCGGTGACCGTGCACGGTACAAATGCTTATCACATCACATCACATCACATCACATCACATCACATCACATCACATCACATCACATCACATCACATCACATCACATCACATCACATCACATCACATCACATCACATCACATCACATCACATCACATCACATCACATCACATCACATCACATCACATCACATCACATCACATCACATCACATCACATCACATCACATCACTTTCCCAGAGGACTCTGAAGAAATTCGGTGGAAAACAGAAGGTTGGAGAGTCACCCAACCTGTGGATATCCCAGGAACCCGGATACCTGCACCAGGGAAGCCAGGTGCATAGGTTCGAAGTGACATCGGAACCCGCCATAGACCACAATTGAGGACTTCAGCAAAGATGCTGGTGTAGTATGAGCAAAGAGTGCGGTGGAATCCGAGGGTGGATTCTTAAAGAGAAGAACCTGCAAGCAGGGGGGACAGAGTCTATGCCACTCAGGGGTTACCAGGAGGCACTGTAAAGCAATGCCAATTGATGAGGGAAGATGCATGAGTGATAACTGTGACCTTGTTGCTGCAACTGTGTGGACCAGGTGACGCACCATCAGGATTCAAGCAAGCCGGGCCGAAGACGGCTGAAATGCCAGAAACCGGTCCCCGGAAGCTTGTTTCCTTCCCAGTATAAGAATTGGCTTGGTAGTTTGGTCTGCCCTGTTCCCATGATGCACTGGGCCAGGGTCAGACTAATTTGCATGTAGCCAGGTTCTGAGCTGGAATGGTGCAGTGAGCTAAAAAACGGTGATGGATCAAGCCCTGATCTTTGGACTGGGTAAGAGTGGTCTGCTTAATTCAGACACTCTGTTCATCACCACCCCCTTTTCTGAATCGAAATTCAGTGGAAGACAGAAGGTTGGAGAGTCACCCAACCTGTGGATATCCCAGGAACCAGGATACCTACACCAGGGAAGCCAGGTGCATAGGTTCGAAGTGACATCGGAACCCGCCATAGACCACAATTGAGGACTTCAGGAAAGATGCTGCTGTAGTCTGAGCAAAGAGTGCGGTGGAATCCGAGGGTGGATTCTTAAAGAGAAGAACCTGCAAGCAGGGGGGACAGAGTCTATGCCACTCAGGGGTTACCAGGAGGCACTGTAAAGCAATGCCAATTGATGAGGGAAGATGCATGAGTGATAACTGTGACCTTGTTGCTGCAACTGTGTGGACCAGGTGACGCTGACGAACACCAGGAACTGTGCACAAACAGTCCCACGTTGGTAGTTGAGAACCAGGGGATTGGTGTCTGGCGGGATCACCAAAAAGCATTGGCAGTAGCAACAGATGTGGTAAATAAAGGAGCAATGTTGGGACCAGCAAAGTCCAAGGGATTCACCCAGAGCAGGAGAATCAGAGCAGGTCCATAGCATGCAGGAGAGCCCACTGGAGCAAGAGAAGACTCTCGAAAGGACCCACAGGCTAAAGGCACAGGAGTCGAAAGAGGACCTCGGGCAGCTCACTAAAGATGAAGGACTACGGTGCAGAGGATGTGGAAAGAACAAAGATCTTAGCAGGAAGAGATGTTGGACGCTGGAACTTCCTAGAGCCCAATGATCTCTGGAGTGCAGAGCCAACAAGCTGTGGCAAAGGCAAGTGCACAGGGGTTCGGGCCCAGTGGTTCCGACGAGAAGTACTTGCCTCAAAATTACAGAGAGGACAGAGAGGACCTCGATAGAGTTACAGAATCACCATCTTTGTTGCTGAGGCTTTCGAAGTCCATGGGACTTTAGGAACAGCAGACTAGTCAACTTTGTTGCGGTGCCTGCATATGCAGGGGAGTGACTCCTTCACTCCAAGGGAGATTACCTCAGATGCCCATAGGTCTGTTGAAGATTTTGGAAGAAGCACAGACACAGACGACGAAGAAGACTTGAAGAACAGCGAGACCAGGAACACCAGGAGTTTTTCTTGTTGCAGTCTCGGGTTCAGGCGAAGTCCAATGAAGTCCAAGTGTCCAGACAGTCAAAGAGTGACATGGTTTCAGGCTCGAGTCTTGTCCCACGACGAATCTGAGGACCCACCTACAGGTAAGCCTTTTTTTAACCTACGAAAGGGGTTAGGACAACTCAGGGGTTCCTCCCAGAGGAGGGGCTAGACAGAGGGGAAGATACTCTCATGTCCAGTGACCAGTTTTACACAAGTGTGGAAGCCAAGGGCTCCCTGGGCTGGTTCAAACCGGAGTAGGCAAGGAGGGCACCAAATGTGCCCTTCAAAGCATTTTGTTGGCGCTGACAAGCGCCCCCACCACAGCTGAATACACTAAGTCCTATTCTGGAGGTGGTCACACCTCCCTGTGACAGAAAACCTATTGTTCTACCTTACCCTGCTCGAGCTTGGCTCAGCAGCAGGAGAGCAGAACTGTGTATGTGGTCGGCAGCAGCACTAGTTTGCTGTGAGACCCTGAAAGGCTGTAACCTGGAGTACAGGGGGAGTCTCTAAGTGTCCCCAAATATATGGGATCATACCTCCAACAATGGAATTGGTTTTGTGGTATGATTCCAACATGTTTTATACCAAACATGACCGGGTTTGGTGCTCCCACTATATAGTTAGACATCTTGTAATGATTGATGTCCACTTTATATATAAAAGTGGCTGACTCCAAAACCTGGAGAATCACCTTCAGGGTTTGTAGGGGTGACACGCTCATGCAGGGTACCCTCAACACTTATAACCAAGCACATTGCCTTCAGGATTGAGAGGCCTGCCCTAGGGGTGGCTTATAGGTTTTCAGTGTAGTGACCTCAAATACAAAAAGCGTATATCTGTTGTAAGTGGTGCTAGCACCAGTTTACACAGGCTGCAAAGCCAGGCATGTAGTCACAGTTTGAGTGGTCTCTCATGGGTGGCATAATACATGCTGCACTCCATGGGAGACCCCTGGTGTACCTTGGTACCATATATTAGGGATTTACAAGGGTACACCAGTAGCCAATTGTGGAGGTACCAAAGTATATACCAGGTCAAATTTAGGGAGGAAGCACAAAGACGAGGTCCTGATTAGCAGGATCCCAGCCAGACTAGTCACAAAAAAGCATACTGACACCAGCAAAAAGTGGGAGTAACCATGATAGCAGTTCTTACTTTCCGAAACCTCTCCACCCATCTTTGTCTTCTCTGTTGTCCTCATCTCTTCCCCCCTCTCATCCTTCCCTCTTTCCTCTCCTGCCTTTTCATCTATAATACTCTCCTCTCGCCCACAGTGCTCTTCTCTCCCTCCACTCTTCTCCTCCTCACTTCTCAGGCCCTCTCCTCTCTACCCCCTAACTCATCCCCACCACTCTCCTCCTCTCCCCTCTTTCCTTTCTACGTTCCTCTAAACCTATTCTCGACATATTCTTCATCAGTACAGATGGTTTGTCTCAGGCCCTTGCGTGTTCTCAGTCACTCACCTGTCTGTGCCGTGATGATTGTCCAAAGGATGTCCTGGGCCTCCTTGCAGTCTGCTGGTATAGAACTGAGGGCTTGTAGGACCTGGTCCAGCACCATGGAATCTAGGAAGTAAGTGACATGTGACAAGTGTTGTAAACTGGATGTGAGAACACGTCGGAGAATGTGGCACCCTTGCATCTGCTGAGGACTCAAAGTGACTGCAATCTGTTCACATATGCACCAGAATCACAGATAGATTCCAAAAAGTGAATCTACAGCCATACAATATCACTCATTCAGTGATTCATGTGATAACTTCTCCACATTCAGTCAGTCAGTCAATAGTCTTTATTTCGAATAAAAAATTCATAAAAGACACAAATAAAAACATTACCAGTAAACAACATTGTACAAAAAGACCCCCATATATAAAATGTGGTATATAACATTAAAAATTAATAAAACAGTTTACAGATTCTTTACACGGATAAGCCACATCCAACCCAAAAATTTTGCTACACAAATCACAGATTTGGCAGTACGTAGATCTCTTAATTTAAGAAGGGCTGTGTGGCTACCCCCACAATTTAAAGTTTTACAAATTGGTCTCAACCATTTTAGTCTGGGCAGTCGATAGGCAGGACATGCAAAAAATACATGGCCCAGGCTTTCTACGTGTTCAGGGCAAAAGGGGCATTTATCGCTAGAATTTAATGCCCACTTTGCAGTAAAGGACTTGATCGGTAAGGTTCCCACTCGGAACTGATGGTACAGCTTGCGATCAAGCGTCTTACAAATCAAGTCCCAGTATGGTTCCAGAACAGGGGTTAATTTGTGCATAAGAAACTGTCCTGTTAGGTTGTTAGCAGCTGAGAGGGAGACCAGAGCGGATTTTTTTGCAGCCCAGAAGAGCTCTTTGAATTCAGCTTTTGATGGGAAGTTTGAGCATTCTGGATGTAGCCATAGCTCTGGGAGGCCCATCAGATACAGTATCTGCTTTACCTCTCTAAGCCAAGGAATTTTCTGGGCACCCCACAATGCTCTGACCTCACCAAGTTCTTGGGCAAATAAGCTAAGTTCTTCGGTCGTCCAAAGGCGACGCCAAAGAGCGACAAGACGGTACTGGGCCATCTCACCCAGCGGTTTGCAACCTAAGTCTAAAAGCAGAGGGGTAATGGGGGAAGATTGGGGGAGACCCACTAACATCCTGAGGAACTTGTTCTGAGCGTTGGTAAGGGCAGACAAACCTATATACCCCCAGATATCCGCACCATACAGTGTAGCCGCATTCACCTTAGCATCGTATATTTTTAAAGCAGGTGTAATACGCTTTGTTAGTGATTTTTTCTGTTCCTTTAACAGGCACCCTGAAAGGCGAATAAACTTAAGGGCTAGCACTTCCAGCTGGGGTTTCCAAGTGAGTTGGTGGTCCAAGGTTACGCCCAGATAGGACATCACTTTAACTTGTTCTATCGGAACACCCTCTAAAGAAAATGAGCTGGTGATGGGCTTGTTTTTGTTAAAAATCATAAATTTGGTTTTGTCTGTATTAATTTGGAGGTCATTTTGTGTACAAAACTCAGAAAATCTATTTAAGGCCGCCTGCAAGCCACTACGGGTCCTGGAGAGGAGCAGGGTGTCATCAGCAAATATTAGCAGAGGATATTTTGTGTTTCCCAGGGTGGGTGCGTCTGTGTGGATTTCATTGAAGAAAGCAACCACCCGGTTAATAAACAAGAGGAACAAGGTGGGGGCTAGCACGCAGCCCTGCCGGACTCCTCGTTCTACAGGGAAGCTAGCAGTCACCTGTCCCTGATTGCCCCATCTTACGCGCGCAAAGTTGTCCTCATGAAGGCGTCTGACCAGGTCTAAAAGGTCTGGGGGAAATTCCATGCTTTTTAGGGCATCCCAGAGTTTGGCCCTGGGAACCATATCAAATGCCGACCGAAGGTCGACAAAGGCCGCATATATGACCCCCCCGCCCAAAAAGACCACCTTCCAGTATAACATGGTTAGCCGAAACACCTGGTCTAGGGTGCTGGTGCCTGATCTAAACCCTGCCTGCAGGGGGGAGAGTATGTTGTTTTGCTCAATCCACCCCTGTATTCTAGCTAGGGCCATTCGTGCTACCACTTTTTGGATGGTGTCGATCAGGCTAATTGGGTGGTAATTTTTTGGTAAAGATCGATCCCCCTTTTTAAAAAACGGTATTATTTCAGCCCCTTTCCAAGACTGCGGTATTTTTTCCCCGGCTGCTATCGAGTTGGCTAAGATAGTAATATAGGGGACCCACAGATCTAGGTTTAATTTGAAAAGGTCAGCTGGTACAGCGTCAATACCTGGGGCTTTCCCGGACTGGATGGATCCTAGAGCATGTTTGGTGTCAGAGCAGCTAAAAATAAGTCTATTCTCATGTGTTGCTGATTGGGTCCCTGATGGGTGCACTTCGGCCGACTGGGGAACATTCTGGATGGCAAATTGAGCAGAAAAAAATTCCACCCAATCTCCCGCCGAAACATGATTTTCAGGGGATGATGTATCCGAACCCCTTCCTCGCCTGACTATCTCCCAGAATCTGATTTGGTTGGAAGACTCACATGCATGAAGAAGGTCAAGCCAATATGAGTCATCCCAGTCCCTTTTTGCTTCCCAGATAGTACGTTTATAAATCTGTCTCGCTGTTCTAATGGCCAGGGAGTTTCTAGATTTGACTGCAGCAATGAGTGTGCCGTGGGCTTCCCTGCAGTTTTTGTTGTACCATCCTTTACCTTACTTAGCCTTCAATTTCCGGCATGGTCTGGTAAGAAGATCTTTAATTGCCACAAAGCATGCCTCGTGAAGGTCAACATTGTTAGTCGTGGGCAGGTCACTAGGAGAAGGTGCCAACATCTTTTCTTTGGTGATAAGAGCCAATTCTTCTATCTGGCTGACAAGCTCGGGGTCAGCTATCACCTTGGACCATTTAACCCGTCTTCTGTTATCACACAAGACGAGGTCAGATGTGATACAGTCTGATTCCTCCTGGGTGGCGCTAACCCTGGGACCTTAAGTACTAGAGAGAGGGGGTTGTGATCACTCTCCGGCCTGCTATCTATAATCATGTCAGACCTGGATGCCCAAGATTCGATGTTAATGAGTATGTAATCAATGCGACTTGCGCAAGACCCATTGTCGAAGGTTGGCTTCCCCTCCTTATCAGATGAGCTGCGACCATTTACGGCTCGGAACCCCCATTCCAGACACAGCCCAAGCCAATGGAAAGCTGCCTCCGTTCCCCTGACAGCCTTGGTGATTGTTAACGGAGGGATGTTCCATGCAGAGTCCTCGTCTAAGCCAACATCTTCGGCAAGGTTCATAATAGGCTCAAATGAGCAGTTCAAGTCCCCGGCCACTAAGGTGAGTTGGTCACTTTTGTGCTCATTCAAGAGGGCTTCCAGATCATTAAGGATCGGTTGCTTCTTGCCGCCCTGGCAACCTCTAGCATAGATATTAATGAGGAGTATTTCTTTGCAGTTCGCCTTCCTTAGGGATATGCAAAGCAGGTCGGGATTTGTCCCTACTATTTCTCTAATATTAAAACCCAAGCTGATTTTTATCCAGATGGAGAGACCACCCGACGCCCTGCCCTTCATACCCTGAGTTGCCGGTTTATAGAAGTTAAGATAACCTTGTCTGAAGAGTGGGGCTACTGACCAGGTTTCTTGGAACAGGATGACATCGTGAGAGGAAATATAATCAGCCCAGTCATTATTGTCCAAGCGACCCCTAAGACCCGCAATGTTCCAGGATATTATTTTAAGTTGGCCATCTAGGCTATTAATACAAGGGGAAACAAGGTGGGCCGGGGTTCCTGCATCAGCCTGGAAAGAATAGTGGTCAGTGGGAACACATGTTAGTTTGGATGAAGGCGACATTTGGCAGCCTGTGCTATCATCTCTTGTGGGGTTCGTACTAGGGACTGTCAGCTCCCCTTTTGTGTTTGCCCCCCCGAGTCAGTCAACCTCCTCCAGGCAGCCAAACATATTAGACGTTGGAGCTCCCTGCCACCAACTACTCTGGCTAGGTCCCTCATACCTATAACCCCTATTTCTAGACTTTTGGAATGTTAGCCAAGTCCCACCTGTCCTGTCCAAATTTCTAGGGGGATAGAAAAAGGTGAGGGGTCTGACGACAACTGACTGGTCATTTATGCAAGGGACCCATGAGCAGAGGTGGTGTGCAGTGTTAGGATCAGCAAACGTCACCACTATGCAATCACCCAAGATGGATTTATGGCTCGGTCCAATCCACGGTACTCTTCGGACCATTAGAACCCGGCTTCTTAGATGGCTAGGGAGCTGTCTGTTTGTATTTAGCCAGTGTATGACCTTGTTTTTGAGGGACCAATGGTCCTCTTTTGTTAGTGGGTCAAGGGTCGGTACACCGGCTAAGATGGCGACATATGGACTAGCTTCCGGTGGTAAATCTATATAGCCCCCACGGAAGTTTGGTCTACTGGGTTGAAGGGGTGGCTGAGCATTGGGGGCTGGCTGAATGGTTTGCCGATCGGCTGGTGATTTAGGTTTTAGTCGTGCAGTGTGTGATTCAGCCCCTGCTCGAGGGGTACTAGGCTTGGATTTGGGTGGTACTGGGGGCACAATGGAGGGGCCTGCTTTTGCAATTGGGATGATGGGGATACTATTTCCTATTATTGTACGTGGTTTGGGTACAGGTTTGGGTCGCTCAATAGGAGCGGCAGATGCATCTACTTCTAGGCATTGTAAAGGTGAGCCCCCCCCCTGTGAAAGTCTAGCTTCCATTTGCTTGAGACTAAGGCTGGCCAGTGTAACTATTGTCTTATCCATCTCAAGCAAATGGTTTTCTATTCTAGTAAGTTTGAGTTCCAAGGGGGTGAGTAATTTCTTAAGAGTGACCCAAACAGTATGTACAAATTCCTCGTCACCCCTATTGTCCCTCTCCGCCCCACCCAAACTTCCCTCTCTTGACCCCTCTACACACGAGCCAGGAGATGCTACCACCTGGGTGACATTCGAAGCTCCATCCGGAGCATAGGTGGTGGCACAAGCGATGCTGTCAGTGTGGGTATTATCGTTTGGTTCACCATGTGCTGAGGCGATCAATGGGCGTCGGCAATTAAAGAACTGGGCTCTCGCAATTTTAGCCTTCTTGCGAGCAAAGGCAGATCTGGCCAAGCTCTTTTTTTGCTGTAGCGCCTTTTTATTCGCAATGGTGTTAGCCCTTGTTGCAACCCTAGGTGATTTGCTCTTCGCCTTTGAGCTTGTACTGACTACAGGTTTAACTGGCGCTACCTCCTCCGCCGGGTTAGATGGAGGTTCCCTATCCGGGTCACTTAGGGGCTGAGAGGGGCAATGATGTATATCAGCTAAAGTGAGCAAGGGGCGTGGGCCTGTTGTCCGCTCAGGGGTAAGTGCTAGGGCAAGGTTACCAAGTGACGATTTTTTCGAGGAAGCAATATTAAGAGACAATTTACGGGCAGCATCAAGTTCAAGAGAGACTCTGTGTTGCATTTTGTTAATTTCGTGGTCAATCGCCAAGTTAGTCTTAAATAAAAAGTCATCCAAGGTCCCACTAGGTCCACCAAGTCCCCTTGCGGTTTTACTTCGTGTGGTTCGTGTGCACATGATGGTCAGTGGGGGGCTTGCCGCAGAATAATAGAAACAGACTCACGTGCAATGACTATCCGTGGGGCCAAATAACGTGGCCCAGCCCAGGCCTCTTAGGCCTCGAACGGCCTAAAACGGTCCCGCCCTTGTCCCGGGCTTCTCCCGGTCGCTCCCGCTCGCTCCCGCGAAGCGGAGATCCTGCCCTCCTTAAGATACTGCAGCTATGTGTTGATTTGGTGATAGGCGGGGGGGGCGTGGCCAGCGGGGAGAGCAGCCCAGGTGTTGCTGGTTGGGCGCGCAGGGGCTCCTGGTCACTGGAGTCCCCTGCCTTGCTCGCAGCCCCGCTAGATCACTTGCCTGACCCCGCGCTCCTCCTCAGCTCCTCGGTGCAGCCCCCAGGCAGATGACGCGCTGCGGGACCCGCGAAGCGGGTCCGGCGAGTCGTGGCTCCGATGTCAGGAAAGAAAGGTCCGCTGGGCAGCAGGTCCGCCGCGCTCCACAAACAGGTGACTAACTCGGTGCAAAAGTGTCCACATTAACCATATCCATTGCTTGGCTGCTAATATGAACAGCCAAGCACAACACGGGACCAGTAAGCATACAAAATGTGGTTTGGTGTAGCATGAAGAAGCATCACAACCCTATCATGCTATTGCAGCCTCTTACAAGTACACTAGTTCTGATGGGGAGAAGTAGTCCTGCTCACATTAAAGGGATGGCAGCCATGATGAGGTGCCTGTAATATTCTAGAAATGTACAACACCCCGGCTGAGAAGGGATAAACTATCCTATCAAATGTACAGCAGTCCCGCTGGGAGGCGGCAGTCAAACCCACTGAAAGTGTACCAGCACTTTGAAGAAGCAATACGACTACTTCTGAAATCATAAAAGGAAAATAAAGAAGAGTGATTGACACTGTTTCTATGAAAGTAAAACAGCCCTGCTGAGAAGTAATGCGACTACACCATTGAGGGTATTGGAAACCTATTGAGAAGTAATGCCGCTAGCACATGGAAGGTGGAGCTAACCGGCTGAGAAGTAGTGCTACAACCTCATGGAAGCTATAGCAAACCTACTGAGTCTACCTCGTGGAGAGAATAGGAGACCTGTTGAGAAGTAATGCAGTGAGCACACAGAATGTACAGCAAACCTGCTAGAACGTACTGCTACTAATCCAAAGAAGGTTTAGCTAACCAGCTGGGGAAAAGTGTTACTGCACTACTGTAGCACCTCTACTGAGAAGTAATTCTACTGGCCCAAAAAAGGTTTAGGAAACCTACCAAGACCTTACACTGTAGTTGTAGGAGTGCTTCTAAAAGCTCATGTCCTATCCCATTAGAATACACAAGGGTCCTGCAGAGAAGCAACAGTCATGTGTTGATAAATGTAAAGCAGCTCTGCTGACAAGTGATGACTCTGACAGGTATGCCCGCTCATATGATGAGATGAGATTTCACAAATGAATGTCTAACAGTCCTACTGAGAGGTCCAGGTGCTTTCTAATTAAACTGCCCTAGCCATGCAGACAAGGCCAGATACTGTCCACTTGAAGTACCCTAACCATGCGGAGAAGGCCAGATACCGTCCAATTCAAGTATCCCAGCTGTGCTGAGAAGACAAGCTATCATCCAATGCAATTACCCTAGCCATGCCGAGAAGCCCTATTATTATCCCATTAAAGAAACCCTAGTCCAGCTTAGGTACTTCCCAATTAAAAGTACCCTGGCCTTGCTCAGAAATTTCTGTCCTGTCCCATTAAAAGAGACATAGCCCTGCTTAGAAGTCCAAGTTCTGTCCTGTTGAAAGTATGGTAGTCCTACTTAGAAATGCTGGTCATTTCTGTATATTAGGCCAGCTTGCTGAGAATGCTAAAGCAAAGAAGTCCCACTAAAAATTCCAAGTAATATCCAATTAGACGTAGAAAGGCCCTGCTGAGGAGTAGAAAACTGCTGTAGTGTCTTTGAAGCATTTCCCGTAGGTCTTGGGGTGTAAGAGATTCAAGGGTAGAATCTGAGTGGTGGACAACTGCACACTTACTGGATACCCAGGGAGCTCCCTATGTACACTTGACTCGAAGGGTGGCAAATTGAAGACTTGAGACATAATCCCAGAGGTGGCAGTAGGCTTGGATCTCACAAACAATTTGCCGCTATAATCGCTTAATATTGACTCAATGTTTAGGAAGTCTTTTGAGATGTGATGTTACTGTCCACACATATGAACAGAGGCTCCCCTGAGAAGATCTCTTACAGAATGCTTGATTAGCTGTGAAACTCAGAAGATGAGAAACTGCATAGTGAAGGGTTGAGACTGCCTGTTTCAGAATGCAGGAGGCACGATAAGCAATGTTGATAAAAGATATGGAAGAGCAATTGAAAAGTGTTGGACCAGTCCACCGGAAGCCCTACTGTAAAATGCTGGAAGTGTCCACTTAACGCTATAGATGCCTCCTTGGGAAGCATTGGTACTGCCCATTCAAAGTTACAGGAAGCCCTTATGCAAAGCTAGTACTGTCCACTGAAAGGTATAGAAGGCCGGATTAGATGCGTTGGTTCTCCCCATTGTAGTAACCAAACTTAAAACCGTTTGGTCTGTTCTTTTAAATGTATAGACGGTCTAATGCGATGTGTCTGTACTGTTCACTTCAAAGTGGTAAGGCCTTGATAAGAAATGTTACCACTGTCCATTTCAAGGTACAAAATCCCCACTGAGAAGTGTTGGTACTGTCTTCTTAAAAAGATGGAGCCCTGATTGGTTGTGCTCCCTCATGTATTACTATAGACCTGGTTTCTGGAAATGTGCTCTCTGGTGGATGGTTTGGCTCCGACGGATTCCTTACTCAAACCTCCAGGTGCAGACTGGATCCTGAAAGTTGTAGGGGGAAAGCTGGCCTGAGGAAGACCCTGGAGATTGGCTCCCAATAGAAAGAAGAAGAGCTCTTAGATCTCTTAGGCTTCACATGATGGCTAAAGGTAGACAGGCTTGAATGGGTGTGACAATGTTCCTGACCCCTGGATCTCCACAGTGACCTCTAGTTAGATGCCCAGATAGATGCACCCAGAACTTCGCCTCACTCTCCTTTGTAGCCTTTGAATGCATGGGGCAGTCAACGCACATGACGTGTCAGCATCTGATTGACCAAAAACCCTAGAGTCACTCTATCTGTGGGTCAGTGACTTACATCTGCTTCCTGCAAGCCTTCAGTGCTTAGATCCTTACATCACTGAGGAGGACATGCTCCCAAAATTCAAAATTTTCAATGAAAAACAGTAAATCAGAAACAAATCAGCAACCAACGATGGTGTCAGTGTCAGATACCAGGGGGTTACACTCCATAACATTGTATGGAACCCCCTGGTGATGGTGAATGACTTTGACAGATACACATTTCCGAACCGGCTTTGCATCTGGAGAGGGTCCACGTAAGGAGTCTGCAGGATCACCAACCATTTGTATATGTTGTTTACAACCTGAGCCAATAGAGCATAATTTAGGTTTCAAATGCAAAACAATCTTTTTTTGTCAGCATAGACAATCTTCCTTTCACAGACAGTCATTATACATTTCTTGTGTAAAGGTATTCTTCTTTACTTACCAGTTATTTGTTCATTGATGGCCGACTGTGGAAGAAACAAGAGAGATGTATTACAATCTGTACCTACATAAATCAATAGTTTTCATTTTATGCTCAATCATACAGTATACAGTAAGAGGCATAGCAGCATTGCCAGGTGGCGGAATCAGACAGGGCAGTTAAAGAGCATAGTTTTTAAGTTCTTACGAAAAGTAAGCAATGAGTCACAGTTCCTTAAAGCTACCAAAAGAGAGTTCCAGAGTTTAGGACCTAAAACGGAGAAAGAGCACCCTTTAATATGAACTCTGCGCAACCTAGGCGTGGTAAACAGTGCAAAGTTGGCGGATCTCAGGGATCGGGAAGGGACATGCGGAGACACCAGATCTTGGCTATAAGAAGAGGCGCGGCCGTATCTAGCTCGAAACATGTAGCATAAGGCCTTGAATTTAATCCGTTTGTTAACCTTCAGCCCGTGCAATTTGTGGAGCAAGGGAGAGACGGAAGCATGTCTCGGCAACCAGAAAAGGAGGCGGGCGGCCTCATTCACGATAATCTGCAAGCGATGAATCAAGGCCTTATCAGCGCCCGGAAACAGTACAGTCCCATAGTCCAGTCTGGACGTTACCAAAGCCTGTAGCACTGTTCTCTGGGAGCTTAGAGGAATCAGCCAGAGAATTTTCTTGAGGCATTTCATCATGAAAAACCAGGAGGTTGTGAGCTCGGAGAACTGTGGTTTCAGGGAGAGATTTTTATCAATGATGGAGCTGAGATTCTTAGCCTTATCAACCGGCTCAGGTAGAGGCCCCAACACGGCGAGCCAGTGGTTAACTTCCTAAAGTCGGGATTGTTGCCCAGAATTTGGACTTGGGTTTTGTTACCATTCAGTTTCAGGGTGTTTCTGTTCATCCAGAGGGCAACGCTGCCTGTTTTGAGCACCTGATGGTGAGAACATATTCTGAGAGTCATCGGTGTATGAAAATACAGTGAGAGTGGACTCTTCAATCACTTCCATCAAAGCGCGAAGGTTAATGTTAAACAAGCATTGGAAATGAAATAGGTCTCGCAATTGCTTACGTTTGAGCTATTGGCGTTGTAAATGACGTTGTTAGTGACATTGTCTTTTATCAGTGTATAATGCTGCAAGTAAAAGGTCCAGTCCGGGTGGGCGGGGCCAAATGGAGACAGGGCTGTCTTGCCTAGGAAATCCTGCCAGGTGAATGGTGGATTTTATGGAACTCCAGCATGAAGCGACCAGCACAGATTCCACAAGAAATTTCATTTAAAAATGAAGGACAATCCAGGAGAAATTTGGCCCAAAACAAAAGCCACGTTACCTTATATTCACACTCAGAATTTGGCTTTAATAATTCCAAATTCTAAAGAGGTCTCAGCAACAAACGTGTATCTAACTGGCTTCTTTCTACTCTCAACTGCCAAGATTTACAAAAACTTTGCACTGGCACAAAGTCCTCAAAGACTTTAAGGGCACTAAGTTTTCAGTGCTAACGGTCTTTAGCACTTAAAAGGCGCCCACTTCTCTGCATAAATAGCATTTCTCAATTCTTTGTGCCACTTTCCGTCAAAGAGCAGTACTTGGGTGTTACTTGAGTGCATCTGCATAAATGTCAATAGTTTTCCACACAATCACTCTACAAGGACAGCCAGACCAGGCTTTGTGACTAAAACTATTACCTCCTTCAAGAAGGTGCTAAGAAGGAGAAATATTTTCCTTTCTCTAACCCTTCCATATGCTTCACTGCACAACACACATTCTTCCAGTACAGGCTCCTACACAAGACACACCTCTGCACCGCGGTACACAGAGGCTGCATGTCGCTAAGAAGCTCTAGATGCATCAAGAACTAAGCCACCATGAGCAGACCGTTAAAGAGATTTCACAAAACAAGGCTGCAGGTTCAAGTATACACAGGAATGGGAACAAATCTTCCAAGCCATCTACATATGAGCCAGTATCGCAGCTAGCACGCCTTTGTTTGACTCTACACTATGCACAAAACTCATGGTCGATGCCAACTCAGTAGGACTGTGTGCCATATTTGCCCAACCCAAGACAGGACCGGAACAAAGGCATGTCGTATCCTAGGGTGATCGAAGTCTCATAGACATGAAAGGGCATATTAGCAACGGAAAGACAGCCTAGCCATTGTGTTGGCCTGCAAACACTGTCATGTCTTTGTGCATAGGAAAGACTTTGCCATAGTAACAGACCACCAAGTCCTCACAACAATCTTCAGGAATCCAACAGCAAAAAATGTGACAACGCATGAAGAGGTGGGAGTTTCACCTACAAGAATACATCCACTCTATAATCCACAAACCATGGAAACACAACAAGCCAGCCGACTACACCTCACAACATCTGTTACTGACCTACAGTAACAGAAAAGTCTGAGCCAAAGACTACGTTTATGTCATCAACAACCAACTCACAGTGTGATCTGTCTCTGTCCAAACCATATGAGAACACACTCAGCGATCCCACCTGAAGCAAAGAAAAGAAAGAACAAGACAAATAGTAACACCTTGAAGAGACAACAGGAGTTGATAAACAATGAGAGCTCCACATTTTGTTACATGAAATATGAACTCTCACTCACCTCAGTTAGACTCCTAATCAGAGACAAGTGTCTCATAAGTCCAAAATCTCTACATCAACAAGTTGTAGACCTAGCACATGAGGAACATTGAGGGATAGTTGCCACATAAAAACTCTAGGATAGCAGGTCAGATCCCACAACCTAGACACCCTAGTTGAAGAGACACTGCGAGTCTGCGTCCCTTGCTAGCAGTTAAGGGGCACTCTCTCTCCCTCCCACTGCAGAGGTTGTCTGTTTCCAACAGAGTATTTCAAAATGTTGTAACCGATTTCATTGCTCCCTGAAGTCAGGCAAATACATCCTTGTAATAAGGGATGAGCACTCATGCTTCATTGTAGCTAAGGCAATGACATCACCAAGCTCAAACGCGGTCATCAATTTACTAGATGAGATGTTCGCTGTCTGGGGAATTCCAGAGGTTATCAAAACTGAAAACTGCCCACCGTTTACCACCCAATTCTCAATTAACCTGAAATTCAAACATTACCGGATTACACAAAGAAGGCCACAGGCGAATGGGACAGTCGTAGCCTTCATGGCAACCATCACGTAAGCACTTCAACAAGATTTGGGGGAGTTAGATGAGGATGATTGGCGGGAGGCACTGGAGTTCACTGGGATGGTGGCTATAAAAGTGAATTTTAGGTTGATCCAGCTTAAGAACCTACAAAGGGTATACTATACACGGACCCTGCTCTGCCGGATTGGCAGAACGAAAGATGCAAACTGTCAGAGGGGAGGCAGAATTGAGGGAACTTTTGAATATACATTGGGGAGCTGCCCCCATTTAATGGCGTTTTGGAAAGCGGTAGGGTACTCATTAAAGGAGGTTATCAATCAATCAAGGGGTTTAAAGTGTGCTACTCACCCGTGAGGGTCTCAAGGCGCTTTGCAGCTCTGGTTCAGTCGAAGAGCCAGGTCTTGAGGGTCTTCCTGAAGGTGTGCAGAGTAGGGGAGCTACACTTGGATTTGCAGCCTAAATTGGTTTTATTGGGCATGCTGGGCCCAGCAGATCATACACATTATCAAAAACTGTTGGTGAACCTGGGCTGTATGGTGGCAAAGCGGGCCATCACACAGAAATGGGACTCTGGGATTCTACCTACGCATCACGATTGGGCACTGGATTATGGAATTTTGTAGGATTATGGAGAAGAAAGTTTACAAAGAGAGTATGTATGAGGAAATTTGAGAAAATAAAAGTAGGTTGGGACACCACAGTGAGTTGAAGGGAGGAGACATAGAGGGCACTGCTTCTGTTCAGGGAGGGTGAAAACCAAGACATCTGGGTTACCCAATTTACGTACAGGAGTCCAGGCTCTGGAATGGACGGACGCCGCAGTAGATACTGATAATAATGTTGCATTAACCAGGATTGGGTTTAACCTTGGGGAGTGGATGGCAGGTGGGTATCATATTTGTATTGTTTACTGTATTTGTTATAATCAAAATAATAAATAAAATATATACATAAACAAGCTGAAATGAGAAAAATGCCTGTCCAATAGACTCTCCATATTATTCTGAGGGCATATCGCAACACCCTGTACAGTCCCAATGGGCAGTGACTAAAACAGGGACATGAGATTTGCAACCACATTCCTAGCAGAACGCAGACAAACAGTCGGCAGAGTCGGCAGCCACACATGAAGAGGTATGTCTGCAAGACCGGAAGGGCAAAAAAAAATTAAACAATTTGCCAAAAAGAGAAAGCACGCACCACTGTCATCGGTGTAGGTGACTGAATTCTGGTGAAGCAAAAGCAGACCATGAAGAGTGACCCAAAATACCATACTGAGTCAATGCAAGTCACAACATGAAATGGCCGATAAAGGTGTTGCTAACCTTGAAAGCCAGTGGGCAAGAGCTGACTTGAAACATTTCCTTCTCCAAGACATACCATGGAACTCTGGAGCCCCAACTGAGCTTGAATATTAAGACCTGGAAACAAACTAGAATGACACCAGCCCCCCTGCACAAGAAGATGACAGAAACCCAACGGAATGAGCAGAAAGGGTACTCAAGAAACCTACAAGGAGACAACAAGGAGAAAATACCAATCCTTCTTTCTGAGTTAATTATGTGCAATGAGTTGGCAATATTGTTGTCTGAAATGCACTGCCACATACCTGTGCTATACTAAATAAAAATTCAATAATTATTTTATCATGCCACAATGAGCAGTTCCCGTATACGTATCATATTGAACTACATCCATACAGGAATGCACCAGGCTGTTATTGACAAGTTGGCAAAAACAGTTGCCAACTAGGGAGTTGTTAGATTTGGGGGTCTCTAGTTGGCAGAGGTAGGTACCTTTAACCAAATAGGGACCCTTGAGTCTAGTCAGGATATGGGGATACACTCCTAAAATAACCCCTGCTCACCCCCTTGGTAGCTTGGCATGAGCAGGCAGGCTTATCTCAGAGGCAGTGTGTAAAGCATTTGTGAACACTTATTTATTTATTTATTTATTTATTTATTTATTTATTTATTATGCAATTTATACCACGCAAACTAACGCCGAAGGTGTCAAGGCGCCTAACAAAAAAGATCAGAAATGCAAAGCACAACTACAGGTACGCGCGTACAAAAAGGTGGGTCTTCAGGGCAGATCTAAATGACTGTAGAGTGGGGAGAGACCTTAATTCAAACGGGAGAGTGTTCCACCACTTTGGGGCCAGGTTGGAAAAAGCTTTCCCACCCCATCTGGTTTTCCGAATACGCGGAACAGAGAGAAGAAGTCTATTTGAGGAGCGAAGGTTCCTGCCAGGATTATGATAGGACAGAATGGATCCAATGCCAGTCAGGCTATTTTTAGCTAGAGCCTTGTAGATAGACCAAACACATGGTTTTGAAAAGTATCCGGTCCTCAACAGGAAGCCAGTGGAGCTGCTTCCTGGCTGCGGTGGCAGAGGCACAACGGGGTAGATCCCGAACAAATCTGGCGGCTGCATTCTGGACTACCTGCAAGCGCTGCAGCTGACTTTTGCTCAGTCCCGCATACAGCGCATTGCAGTAGTCCAAACGTGAGCCCAGGAGAGCAACAGCAAGTTGCTTTCTTGCCTGCAAAGAGAGGTAGTGCCTGATTCTCCTTAGTATGCAGAACATACCCCAGCAGGTTGATACAGTCCTGTTGACCTGTAGGCACATACTAAGGGTGGGATCGATCATGACCCCAAGATTTTTAGCTGAAGAAGTGGGATCAGGACAGGCACCCAGTGAGTCCGGCCACCACTCAGCTGACTAAATCTCTTCCTTTCCTCCAAACACCATCACCTCAGTCTTCTCTCCGTTCAGTTTCTATGAGTTGTGAATCATCCATTGGCCGACATACAGTAACTTAATAACTAACGGAGAAAAAAGGGTCTAAGGGAAAATATTTAAAAAAGACCTGCCCAGGGTGAAGTCTCCTACTCAATGAATCAAATACCAGAAACACACTGGGGGTCTATATAAGAGCCTGTTAGACTCCCAAAAGATATGCGCACTCCTACAAAAGTCAGTAAGCGTTACTGAAGCTAGGTACCACTAGCTCATTCATAAAGTGCCAAATAAACAACCTAAATCGTTGGATTCACTGTAATTGTTGAATAGACCCATACAGAGAAATACTGGATTCCCATCAACGTCAAATGTAGATCAAATATTCTCATTTGGTCATCCAAACAGGGATGGTGTGTCTCATGATCATTGATACTAGTCTATTGACCATACTCATCTGGGTCACATCGTGATGGAGTTAAGTGCAGTGCAAAAATAATAAAGTGTTGTGAGTTTAAAAAAGGATAGAGGATCAATACAACCAACTTTAATATAACTTGATCTCTCCCTTAGTAAAAACAAGAACAGTGCAGAGAGTGCAGTCTAACCATATAACTGCATATATCGGGCCAACATGTTTCAGCCTATAGGGAACCAAATCCCACGGCTTTCTTCAGGGCCACAGTCCTTAACGTTTGCTACTGCATATCAAAAAGTGAAAAATAACTAAACCACTTAAAGGATACATGTGTGTCATCTGAATTTCACATTCCTCTGTAACAACCAGTATCGTTTGTATCTGTTCAAAAAGAAATCAGAAATGCACAATGAGTCCTAGATAAAGGATGTCCTATCTTCAAAGTCCCTGATAGGTGACCATAATACTTGTCTGACTTGTACTAACCTGTATTGTACAGGGAGTATACCTCACCTCTCCTGGAAATCTTGCTCAGGATAAAAGAGGTCCCGCTCTGTGGAAGGTAAAGGAGGGGATGAAAAAGAAGCGATGGGCTAGAGTAACCTCATCATCTACTGACTACATTAGCTGGTTCCCTCCCAGTATTTACACCTCCTGGAGCGTTTATCAGATCTTAAACAAAAGAAACAGGTCCCATTCCCAAAAGCCAGTCCCAGGTGCCTCTCTCAGTAAGTATTTTATCATTAGAGCCATGAACCTAACTCTGCTCATAAACTCACACAGAAAGAGAGGGGCCCTATTAACACTATGTCGTTGGAGTCACCCCAGACTACCCTCAAGCTCCAGCCCTCAGTATAAACTCCGAATAGCATGCCACTGACCTGTCCGTTATTGACTGACTCGTAGCCGGGAAATGAGCTCAGGGGGACACAACGAGGACAGCGCTGTGGCCGTTTATGAAGGGGAGGGACAAAAGGAGGAGGAGCACCCTTTCGTACATTTGCTCATGCTTAGTAACAAACCGCTGTATGTTACATACCCTAGCGACATAAAACGCTGTCAGAAGGGCGCAAAAACAACTTGTTTACAACAGGGAGTAGCAGGATTACTTTTTACCGGTATCTGGCGAGACTCGGTGATTCACCTCTCGCGAGATTACGCTTCCGGACTACAGAAATACGTCATTGAGTGTCTTTCTGTAGTTCCTGTGCTAACTTAAAGTAAATAACCAGCTTAAGCACTGTCAACAAGCCTACAACGGTCAAACGTTTAAAGCCAAATAAGCAGTGAATTAAACAAGTAGCGTCAGAATATTTATGACGTTTTAAAAGAACTCCATCTCATTTTACAGAATATGCAAAGGGGAGCCAAATCGCCTATGTTAACGCCCGATTCAGAAACTCCTCTGGACGAAAATGATCCTATTGAGTAATTGCAACCTCAAAGGGCATGAAGCTAACATAGCTTCTCAACTACAACGTGACATCATAGCCACCATTTTGGTAGTTCGATTCTACTACCAAAATCACGAGGCTTCATTAATAGGTGCATCATACCACATCCAGTCATCAGAACGAATCACTGAGACTGTTCCTATGTGTTGGAGTAGTAGAATATGTTGAATTAGGAAAGGGCCAACGTTGTGCTCAGTTGTTATGTCGTCACACTATATATAGTGACGTCTGTGCAGTCCGTCACCATCAACAAAAAGCCTATTCCCCAGAAAAAGATCTAAACATTGGGGAGGGATATGTGGTATACAGATGGTAGCATTCAACCATTAATAGGATGGTTCGTCTTACAGTCCTCGTGTATAAGATTTCTAACCCTAGAATACCTAAAGGAATCAATTCAAGGCCAACCACGGGATCTCATTATTAAGTCCTCTTGTGTCAGTTGACAGTTTGTAGACCCACTTTTGTTCCTTCAGGAAAAGAAACCTAGAAATATCAACTATATGTGATGTATGGTTTCTCTAGGACAGTCCATATGAACTCTGTCTCTTGGTGGTTGCTCTCCACAAAGTGTTTAGATAGTTTTGACACCGTTTTTTTGCACCTAAATACACTCTTGTGCTCAAGAATCCTCTTGCGTATTTTCCTGGTGGTCATCCCAATATATTTCATGTTGCACAAACATGTAAGCTGGTAAATCAGATTGGTGCTATCACAGTTAGTAAATTGTTTTTGCACCCATGGACGGCCTGTGCCTATGTCTATTTCAAGAGAGCGGGCAGTCTGTGGGCAAACTGAACAAGCTCCACAGGGATGGTGACCTGTCACAGCTGGGAGATTCCACAAAGTGCCGATAGGTCTGTTCGGTATATCTTTGGGTCGAGTATGGACCAACTTATCTCGTAGGCTGGTCGACCTCTTAAAAGCGAATAGCGGAGGCTCGATTTTTTCATTACTGCCATTCAGGAGCCTCTAGTGTGGCCTCACTATCTGTTGTATTTTGTTAGACCTAGTGTTGAAGGTGCTAACGAAGGTGATACGCTCTGACGGTGGTTTAGACACCGGAGGGTCAAGGAGACTTGATCGGTTGTTGTTTGAAGCTCGTTTGAGAGAGCGTTTGATCAATTTCTTTGGGTATTGTCTCTCAATGAGTTGATGACCTAACTCTGCTGTGTGTTTTGTGAAAGTCTCCTTTTCCGAGCAGTTGCGCCTCACTCGGAGGAACTGCCCGTAAGGCAGATTATCTCTGAGGGCTTTTGGATGCTGGCTCTCGTATAGTAGAAGGGAGTTCCTGGCCATGGGTTTGCGAAGTAACTCACTTTGCAGGCCACACTCGGTGGCATAAATGGAAAGGTCTAAGAATGAAATCCTTTCTTTATTGATCTCCACTGTAAACCGCAAATATTGGTTTTGCATGTTGAGCCACTGGTGGAATAAGAGGATAGACTCACGATCTCCTCTCCAGACCACCAGGATATCATCTTTAATATACCTCTTCCACCACTTGATATAGGGGTGGAAGGGGTTAGTTGGCGTCAAGACATGCCGTTGCTCGAAGTTATGGACGTACAGATTAGCCAAACTTGGGGCGAAAATGCTGCCCATACTGGTCCCTGAGGTCTGAAGGTAGACAGTGTCCTCATATCTGAAAAAGTTGTCCTTCATGGCAAGCTTGGCAAGGGCCATTATGAAGGGAACTGGCGTGATGGAATCCAGATCAATTTGACTCAATATAGTCCGGATAGTCTCCAAGGTCTCGTCTTGAGGTATTGACGTGTACAACGACTCCACATCAAACGAGACCAGGTAGTCTGACTCGACGTTGTACTCAATATCAGGTATGGCTCGCAACACATCGGTGGTATCTTTTAAATATGTCGGCATAGTTTGAACAATAGGCCTCAAGAAATGATCCACAAAGGCAGATAACGGCTCCAAAAGGGAGCCTAGACCTGATATAATTGGTCTCCCAGGAGGTGGTCTCTGGGCTTTATGCACTTTGGGTAAAGTATAAAAATATGGCATCGTGGGATGAGGAGTCACTAAGAAGCCTGCCTCATGATTAGTGATCCAGCCTTCACATAGAGCCTCTTCTACCAGAGTCTTGATTTCATTAGACAGCCTCGCGGTGGGATCCACCGAAAGGGAGTTCATAAGATGTTAGAACACTTAGCTACAGAGTGAAATTTTTTTTAAATCATCACCTTAGTCCAATCATCAGTTGTAACAACATTGGGTGTTGGAAGGGCATCCAAAATGCTGGGCATACTATCTAATATAGAGTGATAAAGTGCATCGTCGTACGCTAATCCACTAAATTCTGCCATTGTGGAGGTAGGACGAGGAGATAGAACTAAGACTGGACGGGAACTAAACCTGGAGCTTCTCTCAAAAGACCTAATGTAAAACCAGGAGGAACCCTGCACAGACAGGGAACGAATAACGCCTAGCCTGGTGGTGAATCTGAGCAGTAAAACACTGACCGACCAGGAAGAATCTGTTCTCAATAAAGGGTTGGGGTATGTAATCACAAACACCGGAGATCCCTTTCAAACACAAGTGGAATTGGCACAGTTTTTTCGTAAGCTTCGGCTACGATATGTTTTTCATGACAAAGACACTACAGTAGATTCCTCTACTATTGAGAACACTGGCCTAAAAAAGAAATCAACCTTTTTTCCTCCAGCCCATCAGATACCACCACAAGTAGCTACTTTCGAGCAGGCTGTGAGAGATGACATTAATAAACTATGGAGTATTCCCAAGAATGATTTTGTTAACCTGTCCAGGGTGGAACAACGAGCCCTGCAAGCCCTCACACAGGACTGCTCTATCACGATCAGCCCGCGGACAAAGGGGGTGGAATCGTGATACAAAATACCAGTGACTATAGAGCCGAGTGTCTCAGACAGCTAAGTGTTCTAACATCTTATGAACCCCTTTCGGTGGATCCCACCGCGAGGCTGTCTAATGAAATCAAGACTCTGGTAGAAGAGGCTTTATGTGAAGGCTAGATCACTAATCACGAGGCAGGCGTCTCAGTAACTCCTCATCCCACAATGCCATATTTTTATACTTTACCCAAAGTGCATAAAGCCCAGAGACCAGCTCCTGGGAGACCAATTATATCAGGTCTAGGCTCCCTTTTGGAGCCGTTATCTGCCTTTGTGGATCATTTCTTGAGGCCTATTATTCAAACTATGCCGACATATTTAAAAGATACCACCGATGTGTTGCGAGCCATACCTGATATTGAGTACAACGTCGAGTCAGACTACCTGGTCTCGTTTGATGTGGAGTCGTACACGTCAATACCTCAAGACGAGACCTTGGAGACTATCCGGACTATATTAAGTCAAATTGATCTGGATTCCATCACACCAGTTCCTTTCATAATGGCCCTTGCCAAGCGAGCCATGAAGGACAACTTTTTCAGATATGAGGACACTTTCTACCTTCAGACCTCAGGGACCAGTATGGGCAGCATTTTTGCCCCAAGTTTGGGGAATCTGTACGTCCATACCTTCAAGCAACAGCATGTCTTGACGCCAACTAACCCCTTCCACCCCTATATCAAGTGGTGGAAGAGGTATATACATGATATCCTGGTGGTCTGGAGAGGAGATCGTGAGTCTATCCTCTTATTCCACCAGTGGCTCAACATGCAAAACCAATATTTGCGGTTCACAGTGGAGTTCAATAGAGAAAGGATTTCATTCTTAGACCTTTCCATTTATGCCACCGAGTCTGGCCTGCAAAGTGAGTTATTTCGCAAACCCATGGCCAGGAACTCCCTTCTACTATACGAGAGCCAGCATCCCAAAGCCCTCAGAGATAATCTGCCTTATGGGCAGTACCTCCGAGTGAGGCGCAACTGCTCGGAAAAGGAGACTTTCACAAAATACGCAGCAGAGTTATGTCATCAACTCATTGAGAGACCAAAGAAATTGATCAAACGCTCTCTCAAACGATCTTCAAACAACAACCGATCAAGTCTCCTTGACCCTCCGGTGCCTAAACCACCGTCAGAGCGTATCACCTTCGTTAGCACCTTCAACACTAGGTCTAACAAAATACAACAGATAGTGAGGCGACACTGGAGGCTCCTGAATGGCAGTAATGATAAAATCGAGCCTCCGCTATTCGCTTTATAGAGGTCGACCAGCCTACGAGATAAGTTGGTCCATACTCGACCCAAAGATATACCGAACAGACCTATCGGCACTTTGGGAATCTCCCAGCGGTGACAGGTCACCATTCCTGTGGTGCTTGTTCAGTTTGCCCACAGACGGCCCGCTCTCTTGAAATAGACATAGGCACAGGCCGTCCATGGGTGCAAAAACAATTTACTAACTGTAATAGCACCAATCTGATTTACCAGCTTACATGTTAGTGCAACATGAAATATGTTGGGATGACCACCAGGAAGATACGCACGAGGATCCTTGAGCACAAGAGTGTATTTAGGTGCAAAAAAAAGGTGTCAAAACTATCTAAACACTTTGTGGAGCGCAACCACCAAGAGACAGAGTTCATATGGACTGTCCTGGAGAAACCATACATCCCGTCACATATAGTTGATATTTCTAGGTTTCTTTTCCTAAGGAACAAAAATGGGTCTACAAACTGTCAACTGACACAAGAGGACTTAATGATGAGATCCCGTGGGTGGCCTTGAATTGATTCCTTTAGGTATTCTAGGGTTAAAAATCTCATACATGAGGACTGTAAGACGAACCATCCTATTAATGGTTGAATGCTACCATCTGTATACCACATATCCCTCCCCAACGTTTAGATCTTTTTCTGGGGAATAGGCATTTTGTTAATGGTGGCGGACTGCACAGACATCACTATATATAGTGTGATGACATAACAACTGAGCACAACGTTGGCCCTTTCCTAATTCAACATATTCTACTACTCCAACACATAGGAACAGTCTCAGTGATTCGTTCTGATGACTGGATGTGGTATGATGCGCCTATAAATGAAGGCTCGTGGTTTTGGTAGTAGAATCGAACTACCAAAATGGTGGCAATGATGTCACCTTGTAGTTGAGAAGCTATGTTAGCTTCATGCCCTTTGAGGTTGCAATTACTCAATAGGATCATTTTCGTCCAGAGGAGTTTCTGAATCGGGTGTTAACGTAGGCGATTTGGCTCCCCTTTGCAAATTCTGTAAAATGAGACGTAGTTCTTTTAAAACGTCATAAATATTCTGACGCTACTTGTTTAATTCACTGCTTATTTGGCTTTAACCGTTTGACCGTTGTAGGCTTGTTGACAGTGCTTAAGCTGGTTATTTACTTTAAGTTAGCACAGGAACTACAGAAAGACGCTCAATGACGTATTTATGTAGTCCGGAAGCGTAATCTCGCGAGAGGTGAATCACCGAGTCTCGCCAGATACCGGTAAAAATAATCCTGCTACTCGCTGTTGTAAACAAGTTGTTTTTGCAACCTTCTGTCACCGTTTGATGTCGCTAGGGTATGTAACATACAGTGGTTTCTTACTAAGCACGAGCAAATGTACGAAAGGGTGCTCCTCCTCCTTTTGCCACTCCCCTTCATAAACGGCCACAGCGCTGTCCTCGTTGCCTCCCCCTGAGCTAATTTCCCGGCTACGAGACAACGACGGACAGGTCAGTGGCATGCTATTCGGAGTTTATACTGAGGGCTGGAGCTTGAGGGTAGTCTGGGGTGACTCCAACGCCATAGTGTTAATAGGGCCCCTCTCTTTCTGTGTGAGCTTATGAGGAGAGTTAGGTTCATGGCTCTAATGATAAAATACTTACTGAGAGAGGCGCCTGGGACTGGCTTCTGGGAATGGGACCTGTTTCTTTTGTTTAAGACCTGATAAACGCTCTAGATGATGAGGTTACTCTAGCCCATCGCTTCATTTTCATCCCCTCCTTTACCTTCCACAGAGCGGGGCCTCTTTTATCCTGAGCAAGGTTCCAGGAGAGGTGAGGTACACTCCCTGTACAATACAGGTTAGTACAAGTCAGACAAGTATTATGGTCACCTATTAGGGACTTTGACCATAAGACATACTTTATCTAGGACTCATTGTGCATTTCTGATTTCTTTTTGAACAGATACAAACGATACTGGTTGTTACAGAGGAATGTGAAATTCAGATGGCACACATGTATCCTTTAAGTGGTTTAGTTATTTTTCACTTTTTGATATGCAGTAGCAAACGTTAAGGACTGTGGCCCTGAAGAAAGCCGTGGGATTTGGTTCCCTATAGGCGAAACATGTTGGCCCGATATATGCAGTTATATGGTTAGACTGCACTCTTTGCACTGTTCTTGTTTTTACTAAGGGAGAGATCAAGTTATATTAAAGTTGGTTGTATTGCTCCTCTATCCTTTTTTAAACTCACAACACTTTATTATTTTTGCACTGCACTTAACTCCATCACGATCGTTATACTCATGGTCTTCACAGCAATTGGGGATGTGACCCAGATGAGTATGGGCAATGGACTGGTCTCAATGATCATGAGACACACCATCCCTGTTTGGATGACCAAATGAGAATATTTTATCTACATTTGACGTTGATGGGAATCCAGTATTTCTCTGTATGGGCCTATTCAACAATTACAGTGAATCCAACGATTTAGGTTGTTTATTTGGCACTTTATGAGTGAGCTAGTGGTACCTAGCCTCAGTAACCCTTACTGACGTTTGTAGGAGTGTGCGTATCTTTTGGGAGTCTAACAGGCTCATATATAGACCCCCAGTGTTGTAGTAACTAAGTCCAGCCGAGTTGAGGTATTCAAGAGGTATTTATTAAGATGTTAAGTAATCAGTAATACGTCAAAGGAGCCACCAGCATGCAGCTCAGCCCCATCATAACTGTGTGTTTCTTTCAACCTCCACCCAACATTCTATGATGAAACACAGAGCAGAGGCATTCCAAAGGCATTCCACAAGAAATGCATAGAAATGAGCCATAGTAGAATATAACAAGTGTGTTTCTGGTATTTGAACACATATAGTAACCCAGTGACAACACTACAGATGGACACCACACAAGTTGTAGTTTAAAAATAAGTATATTTATAAAGACTGAACACAAGACCGCAAACAACAAAAATCCACAACACTGTACTTAAAAAATGGTAGGAATAGCTTAGTTCTCTTAAGATGTGAAATGCAACACTTTGAGTTCAATGTACCTTTGGATGTGTAACGCTATACAACGAGAGTTTTGCAGGGAAGGTGATGTGTCGGTTCCTTACACGCAAGAACGGTGATGCATCGGGTCTCTACTGCTGCGTAAGGGATGCGTCGTTCTTCTCCGCATGGGGAGGTGATGAGCCGTTTTCTTACTGCGCTTCCGTGGCGATGCGACCAGCTGCGCCGTGATGCGATGAAGATCCGGTGCAATGAAACAAAATGGTGTCTTCTTCTTGATGCAACAACGATGCATGCATGCCTGACGGCGTTGCGGCGATTCAACGATACTTCTGAGCCGTCACAGGCCCTGCGACACGCTTCTCAGGTGAAACGACGGCGTCTGCTGTGACAGTCTTCTCCGGAGGTGCGAGTCGCTTCGGGTGATGTGCATTCCTGGTGCACTTTGTTGACAAGACTCCTCCTTTCCTTTGACAGTGTGGGCCAGGGACATTAGACGCAATACAGAAGGTGGATCCAGCATTGTGGAAGGCAGGCCCAGCCCTATTCAGGTCCCAGGTGCAACTCCTCCCTCCCATCTACATGCAGATAGCTCTATTCAGCCCTGTGCTGACTCACCCTGTCCCCTGGAATATCCCAGCCCCTGTCACTCAAACTCCAGACAAGACATACACAACCTAGCAGAGGAAGTCTTGGACAGTTGGGCAAGAAAAAACTACTTTCTAAAAGTGGTATTTTCAAACACTGAAAGTTAAAACCAACTTCACTAAAAGATGTATTTTATCATTCTGAGTTCAGGCGTACTAAACTCGAATTTCTGCCTAGTTCCCTGAGTCAGTTAGGATGATAAGATGTTATAATCAAACTGCCCATTCTGGTCTATGGGGAACAGGTAGCCTTGCAATAGTGAAAAACGAAAATGACTGTTATTCACTATTAGGACATGCCAGACACACCAGGTCATGTCCTCCCTTTTACCTATAATGCACCCTGCCCTTGGGCCTACCACAGGGGTGACTAATATGCAGAAAAGGGAAGGTTTAGGGATTGGCAAGTGGGTGCACTTGCCCAGTCAACATGGCAGTACCAGACTGCACACAGGCTCTGCGTTGGCAGACCTGGGACACACTTTTACAGGCTGCTTCTGTGGGTGGCACAACCAGTGCTGCAAGCCACCAGCAGCATTTGTTTTACAAGCCCTGGGTATACTCAGTGCACTGTACTAGGGTCTGACAAGTAAACCAAACCAGCCAATCATGGAATCACTACTCCATACATCAATTTACCATAGGGAAAGCATATGCACTTTGGCACTGATCAGCAATGGTAAAGTGCCCAGAGTCATAAAACAGCCAACAACAGGTCAGAAAACATACAGGAGCAAGACAAAAAGTTCAGAGATGACCCTGCAAGAAGGGCCACGTCCAACAGGAGTATTAGGGGCAGAGTTGCCAGCCTCGATGTCAGAGGTCTAGCTAGCATACAGATATAATGTTATTTGGTTAGGAATGTTGGTCAAGTTCCCTGTAGAGATGAAAAGAATCAAAGTTAAGGATAGGTGTTCTGGTTCTCCTTTGAGTCAATTGTAGTGTTTCATGAAGTGTTTCAATCATCCCATGTGGAAGTCAATGCTGCTTTTGTGCCACAGTCGTACCAGAATCTGTTTAAGTAATCTGAGAGAAGATTAATTTCTTCCATGAACGTAGATAATTCTCTTGATGCCAATATATCAAGCTTTTTACCTTGAAACCTTTGGTTACTAACCAGAAATTAGAAGCAGCCTTTATTTGAAGGCCTCTTTGTTTTAGAGAGTTATTTTGGGAATAGATCTTTAACCAATGAGTTGTTGATATTTGTGGCTGAATTGGTTGCAAAGCTGTTAATGAGGATATTCTTGCATATATGAGCACGACATGGGTCTGCCGGTGAGGGTGCTGCCGTACAAGCTTTTGAAGCCTTGAGGAAGTCTTGTGTGGTCACAAGGCTAGAGTTGAGTAATTGTGGTTGTTTCCATGATGTGTGTTTCAAGGAAACTGTACATCATCGATGGAATTGTGACTGAGCAATGGTTGAGCAATCGAGAGGGAAGCAGGGAATCTAAAATTATTCAGAGTGTTGGAAGGAATGCAGGTGTACCAGGCACATAGAAATAGTAAGTGGTGAGGCCTTCGACTATGCTGCCAAGGCATCAGTATGTCCTAAGGTGCCTCCACTTTAGGTACTGTGGTTGGAGGACCCCTTTTCCTGTGAATTCTTCTAGTAGGTCTATTTTGTAACCTTGAGGTCCTTCATCTGCTCTCCCTGTTAAGATCTCCTTTCTCATGTTAAGATCTCTTGACCACTGTCTTCTCATCAGACCGCAGGTCAAGGTTTCCAGGAAATAGGGCAGGTTACACTAAAGCAAGGCAGGCGTCAGGTCCCATGGTGTTCTCGACTCCATTCATGTTTTCCTGCTTCTTACTCCTGGGTTGTTCTTCAGAAGAAAACAAAATTGAACATCCATGCTGCTCACCATCTAAAGGTTGACCACTAGCTATTCTGGTAGGTGTGCGCTGTTGAGACATCAGTAGTTATCAGTAAGAATATATATTTAATTGATTACACATGAAGACAAAAATATTCATCAGTTTTGTATCCAAACAATTACACATTTAACAGAGTCCACTAAATATGGACAGAGCGAACAAATCATAATTTAGGAACAATATAATGTTGCATGAATAAGCCCTAGTCTACCAGAAAGGATACATCTCCCGACAGGGCAACTGTGCACTGTGTACTACCTAGCTCCTTGCAGTCACTATCATCCACTTAACAAGATTTCAATGAGTCTAATGCACAATGGATGCACATAGGAACTGTGCAAGGTTATTGGCAATACATGAAAACAATGTGATTTTGAAGAAAGCAGAGTGTTTAAAACCACTGAACTGTTACTGGACACTTTCTAATACTCTGCAACCATTGACATTACTCAATGCATCATTCAAAATTGAGGATACTTGTAGTGTTGTGATGTTTTTTTTTTAATCATGTTAATTTTTAAAGCACAGTAGTGTATGGATGTGTTTCATAACAGCCTCATGACATGCTCCAGTCACAGCAGGCCGAAAACGGCTACAGACATGCTTCACCAGGATCCGCGTGCAGGGCGGAAAAAGAAGAAACTGACTCTAGCACGATGGAGGGGCCTTATATTGCTCAACTGATATCATATCAGGAGTAGACTTCAATGCTGAGCCGAACGGCGCCGTCCTCTGGCACTCAGAGCTACTGCTGAGAACATTTTCCGGATCCAATCTGATGCCTGGGGAGAATTCAAAGGTAAAGCAATCTGCGGCTAGATGTCTCTATCAGATATTATTTCCACAATACTAATGTCAGCTTTTTTTCATGGGTGAGCCCCTTATGCCAAGGAGTACATACATTGTGATAGTGCCAGAAATTTGATAAGGATACTTCAGCTATAATCCTGGGTACCTCTAAAATTCCATCTGATATACAAGGGTCGGCATTTCACTACTCACACCCCTACTAAAAGGAGTACAAGATCTCTTATGATACAAATGACCTCAAATATCAATTCCAGCATTTTGTTATGGACCTACCCCATATTCCAATAATTACATTCATCAAGTCAGGGCCATTGACCAGGTGTGGTGGCACATGTTCTGTGCCCCTGGCACTGGGTATGGCTGGGCTAGCGGCTCTCTGAGTTAGATGGTTTGAGTCCCTAAAACCAATGATGGTGTCTTAATAGAAGCATGTCAGCACCTGCAGCTTGCCATAGGTAACACCTCCCATCCATTTCCTATAAGCACTCTTCTTCATAAGGCAAGAATAACTTCCACTATGCCAGACCAGTAGCACACATGAGAGGATAACACACATACACTTACACAAACACATACACACACACATTCTCTTAAACAGTCAGTTTCACACACACTCACTCTCATCCTTGTAGCTGGCTCGTTATAAAATAGACCAAAAAGAGTATCACCGGGTAAAGAGTCCAGGCAAATCCCAAAGGAATGACAGAGGCACTAATATCACTCAAATGCTCTCATTTTTTGGTAGTCTGGGATAGCAGTTTATCAGAGGGCAGTGCTAAGCATTTGTTGACACACACAGAGGCAATAAAGGAGACACACATTCAAGATTAAATCTGAGACTTATTTAGTAAGATAAGTTTTATTTTCATATAAATTTTGATACCAAGAACTTCGTTATCAAGTAAGTAGTTTTTTAAATATTGCTTTTAGCAGGTAAGTAAAATGTCCCTTAAATGCGTTTTTACGCACAATGCTATGCTATGAGAGAAAAGGCATATGTTGCGCACACATATTTGTAAGTGGTTTCTGGGGGTCTCCTTTAAGGTCGTAGGGGGCCAAGAGCCAAAGTACCACCAACAGTTACTCATTACCAGCACTGGGGCATCCAGGTGCCAAGGTGCGGTTTGAGTTGGCAGCTGTGCATGCTACACCTGTAAAAAGAAGGGGTCATCTAGTAAGAGACTACAGAGAGGGACTTGGAGACAATGGGGGTCTCGGTTCACAAGGTCCTGGGGACACAGCTGGTTCGTCTGTACCCAGGATGAGGTGCTGAGGTGCTCGGTGCAGAGTAAAAGAGCTAGGTGTGCACCCTAGAGCTGTGATGTCATTAGTCTCGCCGTTTGAGGGAGCAAGCATCACAACAGCTGGGTGTTGGAACTGGCACTTTCTGTTTGGCTGAGGTGGTGCCCTAGCCAAGTAGAACCTATGACTCGTGTCACACTCACTGTATAACCAGCGTTCACCTTTTGGTAGTTTGGCACTGAGTAGTCAGGCTTATCACATAGGCAATGAGTAAAGCATTGACACATCACTCTCACACAATAAATACATTGAGCATCACAATAGAGACTACACACATGGTGTATGTAAATAAAGTTTGTATTCAACACACACATTATTTAACACAACATACACATCATGTATTTCAGGGGATAAATCAAATTTGGAAATATTACTAGCAGTACCATGGCCAACTGTGTGAAAATGACATCAGTAGTATGCAAACTTGGAAAAGATCCTACTTTACCCCCCAGCACCCTTATGAGGTGCGAAACATTGTCAGCACAAGGCCCACCCTGGCAATGATTATAATTCAATACTACAGTTATAGGGTGCACCCCAAATCACAGCAATATCAGAAACATGTATACGCAGATAATTACAACACCTTTATGCAGCAGCGTAGGGAAAGGCTGCACAGGTAAAAATCAATGTCAAATGTAGCATTCTTTTGGAAATGAATCAACGTATAAAGCAACACCGCTGGGCGATGTAATTAATTTTATCATGTGTTTTTTATACTCAAATGCATTCATGATTATTGTTAGATGGTAGAGCCATCCATTTACCTTTATAATACTTCTAATAATTTATATTTTATACTCTCTAATGGTTGTTGCAGCTCCTCTATTATACAACCCAGTAACAACTGTTCAATAAATACTTATTGAAAACGCCCAGCCTGTTTATTCCGTGTATCTCACTGAGACAGACTAAGTCACCATGAGTGACTGAGCGAAAGGTAGTATATTGTTTCCACGGTCCTGAGGGATCAGGGTTGTCATGTTTGATGGTTGCCAAGAACTATTCTCTCCTTGGTAAAAAGAGATTCTAGTGGTACTGTGAGCTAGTTGGTACAAGAAGCCAACATACCCAGTGGGGGTGTCCGGAATCAGTCTGACGGCAATCCTACAGTGTATGTTGTCTCAACGCACAGATTCTGTATATTTCTTATAGGAGCTACATGACAATGGAGTCAAACTAAAAGGCACACAAATAGTTTTAGGCCAGAAAAATGTCCCTTTTCTAGGAGTGGCATTTCAATGCTCTTAATGACAAAACCACCGATACCACAGAAGAGGGTTTGTCATTATGAATCTTATGATAGGAATTACTATGAGGCTGCTTCACTACAAACCACTATAGCAACCTGTAGTAATTTCAACCATTCCCCCATGTTAACCTATGGGAAGAGCAAACCTCATAGGTACTGAAAATGCACATGGGTATTCTTCATTACCTGGGCAGGGAACACACACGTATTTCTGCCCTGCTTTCACCTACCACTCGCTTCACACTTTAAGACGTAACCCAGATGTGCTCTAGTGGTAGTGAAAGGTCCGCTCAGAATTGGCCAGTGGTTGAGAAAAGCCAACCTGAGCATAAGTGCAATTGCGCACACACCGACCGGCAATGCCAGGCTTGTAACATGTTTAAAAACATTGTAGGTGCAAGTGTGCACACATAGTCCTGTAACGCAAGTTTGAGAAATGTTTAAAAACATCATGCAACTGTGCGACCCCCCACAACAACTGTCTGATATTGAAAGTAGTCCGTGAAGGGAATGCCTTTAAGTGCTAGTGACACTGTGACCCAGGGGGGGTGTTTGCCAAAGGGAAAGCCATGGACCCTAGATAGCTATCAACAGGCATGATGGGGAACGAATAAATAGGAAAGACATGAAGAGATCCCTCTTCCTTTAGGTTGATGTTTGGGAGCACCCGTGGCCCAATGTGTTGAGGTATCTCTAACTGTATGAAAGGATAACTGCATTCTACCGGATGTATGAGACAGTGAGGTACCCTGCGAAGAATATATGGCATGTGTTCTGTATTTAAACCGAAATGTCAAGTGTTGTATGTAACATGTAAAAGCCAATAAAATATGTTTAAAAAAAAAACATCATGCAAGCACCACCTCCTAACATGTGCAGGAAGGGTGTGCACACTTTCATACTGCATTTACAGTGGGAAAGTGCCCCGAGACTTAAGGTCACTAAATCAGAATGCCTGTTTCTGGTCATGGAGGACCTGGCTGGGCAGTTCAGGCGGGACTATTACCATATGCTGGGTCCAAACTAGGGTGGCGTGGTGAGCAAAAGTACAATGGATTAAACCCAGATATTTGTGAATGAGGGTGAATGTTTGTATTGTTCAGCATTCCCTCCATGAATGATTCCTTTTGCTTTTGTCGGCTTAAGTGGAAAGGGTATGCCCAAACAAGGGTCCCGTGCTCACTGCTCCACTGGACCACTGGATTCACACTAGCCTGGATTCACACTAGCCTGGCTGATGAGGGGTAATGCCCCAAAACTGGACCCAGGATCCTCATTTCTGGTTCAGTGAGGACCTGGCTAGGCAGTTTGGGTTGGACTGTTCCCATGAGACACAGGTTTCAAGACTGATCTACATATGGCTGGGTTCAAACTGGGGTAGCGTGGTGAGCAAAGGAACAACGGATTAAACCCAGATCTTTGAAACTGGGGGGTGAATATGTTCACTGTTCAGCATTCTGTCTATCAAATCTTCAATTTAACTAAATAGAAATCAGCAACACCCCTGTGATGTCCCATGGGAAGAGCCGACCTCCCTGGTAGGAAAAACCTGCATGGGGTTCTTCACTACCTGGGCATGGAATACCAATGTGTACCTGCTCTCTCTATCGCCTACCACTTGCTCTGCTCTCAGGGCTTACACTAGTGGTGCTCTAGTGGTAGTGGAAGGCCCACTCAAGGTTGGCTAATGAGTGAGAAATGCCAACCTAGCAACTGTGTACCCAAAAGCCTGCAATGGCAGGGGTTAAGGCATGCTTGACAAGCTATTTGTGTGGGTGGCACCGTCAGGGCAGTGCCCAACTTTTAGCCAGTTCAGTACCTGCTCTGGGTATGTGGTGTACCTTTTTACAAGTCACTCACAGGTACAACACCTAAACCAATCAAGTAAGCATCGATTCTAAGCAGCTGTAGGAAGGGCTAACACGCTTTCACACTGCATTACAGTGGGAAAGTGTGCAGAGTCCTACGACCACAAAGAGAATCAGCAAAAAAACAGGAGGAAAAAAAGCAAAAGGTTTTAGGGAAATCTCCTAAGAAGAGCCATGTCCAATACTCTGGAAGTGGAAAAATGGAGAAGAAAACCTACCTCCAATATCAGCTAAAAAATAGCGTTAATAAAGTGTATATGCCATACAGATCAATATAACAATTATACATACAAACTGGTTTCAAAATTTATTTTTTTATTTTCATATAGGTTCCCCATTTTTTCTTGTTTGTTTTTTATCGAAATAAGTCAAATATATACCTAATCAAACATACTTATTTTCAACAAAATCATAACCTCCCGACCTTCACACACCTCTCTCCATCACTCATCCTGAACAATGCCAGTATTACCCTATAACTTTACTCATTCATTCATACTATAAAAATAGAGCATACATTAAGCATTCACATGGGGACATCCTAAGCTGTATGATCATATATTGAAATTGTAAGAACAAATGGACCAATCAAAATGCAAGCTACATACATCATTGGTTTAGTATGTAAATATGCTTTTTTTCTCAAGGTGCATATACATAATTTTTTCTCTTTTTCGAAGTTACTGAAAACTTAATACAGGCTTAAGTTCTGGATAGGTGTCCAACAAGGCTTTTGTGTTGGTGCAACTCTGAAAGTAGGTTTCTGTGGTACTGACGTCCATCGACGGATGCTTTGCTTCGGAGACCTGACTGGACTCTCATAATCTTTGCTTGCTGCAAGGGGTCCGGTACATTACATCGGGTATGGATCCTGTGTGTATCCGGTTGGTCCTGGTGTCTTCTCATTTGGTGAGGGGGGGGGGGCAGATCTGACCTCTGGGAGCACAGGGTCCTCTTCTTTGGGGTTTCTGTGCACCGGGTCCTCTGCCTGGGGGCTGCTGTGTTGGGTTGACTGGGGAGCGGCAACTCGGTCGACCGGACTTTGCGTTTTGGTGTCTGTGGACTGCAAGGGAGTAGCTCCTCGACTCCAAGGGAGACTGCTTGGCAATTTGCGAAGTGCTGGCAGCGAAACTGGGTTCTTGGAAGCTGGTCAGTTGCAGGATGAGTCTCTCGGTTGCGATTCTCGAGACTTAGTGCGGCAGGCAGGGTTGGCACCAAAAGTCCACAGCAGTCTTCAGTTCTCGCTTTCTCTTGCGCCTCTCAAAGCCCTCTTCTTACGATCCATCAAATCTAAGTTCCTGGTATCAGGATGCCACCAAAATACTCAATTCAGGGATGCTGCTGAGGGTGACAGGTAGTAGCCAATGGGCAGCTTACCTTTAGAGTGTCTATACCCTCTATACAACCACTGCCTGTGGGAAGCAGGCCTAACTCTGACCCAGGGAGCCTAATTCCACCACACCCAAGATGGTGGAATTCCTATTTTTGTTTTCACTTCTAGGCTTCCCCTAGAGGTGTATCCAGCCTGGACCAGGGAAGTAGAACTCCTTAAGCCCGATGCCCAGGACATATTGTTTGGGGTCAAGGGCAACATGTGTATTTTGTCCTTGGGACAAATAGGCCCAACCCCCTGTTTGTCCTTGGGACACATAGGCCCAACATACCCTTTGGCTGCCAGTTTGCAGTACCACATTATGGATCAGGAAAGGGCACTGTCTGCAGTTAAGGTAATATTTTTGTCAATTTGTAAATGCTGTATAAACTTGTATTTATGGTTCATTAATTGAAAGCCTTTATTATTAGGGTGAACGCTCTAAGTTAATGATGTAAGCTCTGACTTCACTGCACTACTGACAGTGGTTCCAGTATAAAAATGTGAACACACATTTTCAAAGTTTAGCAATATGAGCCTATGTATAATGCTCCCAGAATGCTCTCTAATGTGATGCAAATATTTGCAGAAGCTTGAAAGCAATATTGATGATTCTTTGCTTTCAAAATAAAATGTTGATAAAAAATGATAGCAGGAAACAAAAACATTTAGCTGAACTAATGTTAAATGTTTTTGCAGCATCATTTAGTAACGTGTTGATGCATACTAGTATTTTACGAAAATATTCATAAGGGGAAATCAGTGTAGCCAGGTTCAATAAGATAATGGGAAACAAAAATAAACAAGCATTAGCAAAGCCAGTAGGTCTGAAATTGGTGGTCAGCTTTTTAGTTTTGTCAATGTGTGACTTGTATTGGCATGGTTTTTGTAAAACCTTGTTGCTGTGGGAGCTGCCGGGCCCTCACCATTATAACAAACATTGGCAAAAGCAACAATTATTTTTGGTCTCAAAAAGCACACACTACCACAGAAGCTACTGGCACTGAACAACACTACTTTGTGTGCTAATATGCTACTTGTGAAAGAGCAGAACACTGTTACTCACAGTGAAGCCAGCCGATATAGAGAGAGAGAGACAGAATTTTTATAAAAACACAAAAGGTCAAGGTCAAAGCCAGACCAAATATTTGGGGCCCAATTATTAAAGAAAGTCACAAAAGTGCACCCATGTTATAAGTCCTTGCATTGTGTTCAGCTATACAGCGTTTGTGAATTCCCAAGAATTTACAGAAGTAGGACAAGAAGTAGTACTTCTAGAAAATATTTGTGAACTGCATTTTAGCATGCAATATGCATGTGTAGATTTGTTCACGCGAAAATCTGAGTGTTTGCAAGTTTACTTTCCTTCCAACCACGTTTTTCCTAATCTGGAAGAAGGTTTACGTCTGCCAAGGTCAGGAGTAAATTTCCAATATTTCTCAGTATGGGAAAAGATCAGAGAAGAGTTGATGAAAACCCTTAAAACATGGAAGATAGTATGTTTGCACAGACTCAAACCCTGTAACTATTGCTTAGCACCATCTTCAGCCCTAGTATGTAGATCTGCGGAAAGGTGGCAACATAAGGGGGTTGGATGTATCACTACTATGGTATGAGACCAGCATAATCAGAGAGGCTATATCAGAGCTCCTATATAATGAGATTGCTCCCATAATTTGTCACAGCACTACATGGCACCAAAGGGACAAGTGGATTTTGTACAGTACAAGTACATTTATGAAGCAACCTGCCCCATGGATTAGTAGTTATTTTATTAAATTCTACATCCCTGCTTGAGGTTTACCATACCTACTGACTACCTATTTTTCCAGTCTGTCCTGGTGCCAAATGGACCTGGGGTGGGCCATGGCATTTCCCCTGTCTGGGGAAGCAGTGGGTCACATATCAAAGGTGGCAGAAGCCTTTGTAGCCTCCTGCTTTGATATGCTGTACACTAGACGCCCTGTTTGGAGGAGGTGTTCACTCCTCCAGGCGGAGCAGACACTGTTTCTGCCCTTAGAGAGCGCGGGCTCTCACCTGCAAGGGGGCAGAAATCTGTTTGCGGTGGCAGGCTGGGCTGCACCAGTCAGCCAGGGCACTAGTAGTTGGAAGGTTTTCAGGTGACACCACTAAGGTGCCCTCCGGGAGCATGTATTAATAAATCCATCAATGGAATTAGCGTGCACTTATTAATACAAGATGTTTGATACCAAACATCTCTAGCTTCAGTGAAGCCATGAGGTAGGCAGGGAGGTCGTAATTATCAGTGGCCAGCACATGTGCTTAAAATAGCTTACCTGTTCACTTGCACTATCTAAGAATTGACTTGGACACCACAGGGGCATATCTGTGTCTGCAGATATGTCTACACATGTAGTATAATGCACCCTGCCTAAGGGCTTTAAGGCCTGCTGTAGGGATAACTTGCCTATTCTTCATACAGTGTCTGCAGGCTTGGCACACAGGAGAGGTGCAACGTCACGTCTTCACTTTTCTTGGAACCATGTCACACAGCCTGCAACGTTAGTTTACATGTATGTGCTGAGATGTCCCTTAGGGTGCCACAATACAGCCCTTGGGTACCCTCTTTGGTACTCCATGCCGTAGGTACTAGGGAGTACCATTTACCACAATCTTACACGTCGTGCTAAAGGTATTGGCTATTGGGGAAACAAATGCACAACTTAGGGAAAGAGATCTGGCACTGGGGATAGCCAGACCCAGTGCACTTTCAGTCAAAAGGGTGAGCAGAAAGGCTTTTAGTCAGAAAAGGACACTGGGTGCAAAACCTAAAGTGAACACACTGATAATGACTTGGCAAGTACGGTGGCGCACCTGGGTGAGTGGGGAGCGCTAGAACCACTCAATGTTTGGTAGAAAACTACCAAATAACATGAATTACAAGTATACCCAATGCACTCAAGAGTAAAACAATGTTCAATGACATTCGAACAAATAAATGATGTACAAAGCAACAGATAAATGTAGGAATCTCCAGTGGGAGAGTAGTCCGGTGGAGTCCTTTATTAACCGCATCAGTGCTACAGCATATTCCTGTGGTGCACTGCAATTTTAAAAATCACTTGTTATGTGACAAGGTCAACTCGTCAAACGCACAGCGCAGGTAACACCCATGACGAGTTGACCTTGTCACAAGCATCGAAGGGGTTAAGTGAAACAGCCAGCCGACACGTGTTTCATTGCTATTGCGAATCCTTAGGGCTGAAAAACACAAATAGATTGAATTGAATTGAATTGAAAGAATATTTGTATAGCGTCTAACTACCCGGAGGCCTCATAGTGCTTCGCTAGCGATTCGATAGCAATGGAGCATCTAATATGCGACTAGTGAACATAAAGATGCTATCATATTTATTACAAAAGATTCTCTCAGCTTCCACTTTGTGAGACATAAGTATATTGACAATGTTGTGGTCATGTGCAGCCCAACACATCCGTGTCGATAGTGCTCCTATAGCGTCATCTAAGAGAGTGCTGGTGATCAAGTGACCAAGTGAGTCTAAGAGAGGGTCTATATTACCCTCTTATTAGTGATAGTATGTATTTTGCCACTGCATAAGACCAATCATATAGTCTATCAAATTGTGGGTGCTAATTTAATGTGTCCGACTCACTCATATTGCGTGCAGGTTGTGATGACGCCAATTTGAGTGACCGTTTGAGAAGGATTGCACATACAATATGTGGCTGTGTTGCACCAGAAGGTTTATCAACAAATGACAGATTGAGAGAAAAGACCCATCAATATAATGTTGTATGTGAACATCTACGGCAATAAGGAAAACATAGTTGTGAGAAGTTGTCCCGATATGCAGCGTTCGCTATTCTAGCGACCGCTATGTATCGTTCCAAACGACCCTTATGGTGATTGGTTGTAAGTCAACCTTAGACCAGCTATCCTAGTAGCGTGGATACGAGCAGTCTTCGGGCTAAACTCTAGAGGGCGTGTTAAGGCAGCTGTTATACCATCACATACCCCTTGAACCCCAAGTGAAAGGACACCACACAAGTGTTATGAAAATAAACAGAATATTTATTAAGAATCACAACAGCCCTGGACTCTTTATGAGGACAGGGTACTAAGCACAAACCAAAACTCTTAGGAAAATACTTCAAGTGCACAATTAAAACAAGTGTCCGAGGACACGGAAAGTTTTAGTGGTCTCGGGCGGACCCGATAAGGCAAGTCGGAAGCGAGGGACTCGGGCCCTAGAGTAAGGAGGCTATGCAGGCACCGAAATGCCGAAGTTACCTAGCCACGAGGGCTGCGGCTGCACAAGACTTACAGGCGTCGGGGTCTTCGCTGACGAGCCAGGAGCCGGAAGAAAGGGAGTTGCTGGCCGGCGACCAGTGATGATTAGTTCGTAGAGATCCAAGCCTGAATCAGAGATCGTTGATACCTGAAAGCAGAGGGGACCAAGTTCGTACTACTAGCCAGTAGTCAGAGGGTACCAGGAAGGCACCGGTTGGCCGTCACCTCGACTAGGTGAGTGGGCGACGCTAGGCTCTGCAGTCTCACGGACCAGGAGGCGTTGTCGGCGACCAGGATGGAGGTGCGAGCTGTCCCACAAAGGTTGATGCTGTCGGCGTCGCTGGGCCCAGGATTGGGGCAACAAGCCTTGGCAAATTTCAGGGCCACGTGGTGGGCCTAAAATGGCGTCTTGAGTGGACCAGGAGGGTCCGGGGTGCTTCTCTCAAAGATGGAAGCAAAGGCCAGTCTGGAGCAACCAGACCAGCAGCGTTGGTTGTCAGATGTCGTTAAAGAAGGGCACAAGCCAGCGGCTAGTGACCAGACAACGTGCTGAGCAGCGAGCAGAAGGGCCCCACGCAGATCGTGGAGATGCTGGGAGACTGCACTTCGGTGCTGGAGCAGCTCAGGGTCGGGGCTTCTCGGACCCCAGAGCACTCACCAGAGAATGACTTCGATGGTCGTGCTGATTAAGAAAGCGTGCAGGTTTTGATGATGGCCGGTCCCTCGAGGTCTCGTCGCACCCACAGATCACAGCTGAGCTGATGACGTGGGTAGAGGTCAGAGGTGCCAGGGAAGCCGGTTCTCGTCGAGCTGGGCCGTCGGATTCCTGAGGAAGGACTTGCAGCAAACCGCAGAGTTCTTAGATGGTGCCTGCGGATGCAGGGTGACTACTCCTTAGTCACAAGGGAGAAATCTTGAGAAGAGTCTCGAATGTCCTTTCGTAGAAAGTAGTTCTTGATTCAAAGATGATCTAAATTGGAAGGGTCCCCGCTCCGGCCTTTATCCTAAAGAAAGGGGTGGGTACATGACTAGGTCCTGCCCTGAGGGTGGGACCAGGAAGGGGGGTAGTTACACCCCTCTCCCCTGCCGGACTTTCCCCAGGCCAGGGGCTGGCGCCCCTGGAACTGGTTCTGACCGGCAAATGCGTAGTGAGCACCGGGGTGCCACTCCACAGTCACCTTCTCGCAAAGCCCTACCTACCCAGAATACACAAACCCTGTCTGGGACGGTGCGAACACCGCCCTTGACAGGAAACCCTTTGTCCAAGCTCTCCTCGCTGGAAGGACTCCCAGCAGCAGGAGGTCAGACTCGTGTCTGTGGTGGCAGCATCCATTTTGTGGAGCTGAGGCTTTAGTTAACTTTAACCGGGGTTCACAGTTACGTACATGTCGTGTCCCTCTAGAAGGGCGGAATGCTAACCTCGTCGCCAGAATTGGTGAGGGGGCAGTATCCCGATTCGTATGACACCTTACTCGACATGTCTTGATAACGCGATACCGAAGTTACCGATATGGTACGCGTTATCATGGAACAGCCATTGGGTCTTGGTTCCGCAAGCTGCAACCGGGCTCGGCTCGGGCCAGAACCCAATTCACACGATTCCAAGCACTCTGCCTTCAGGATTGTCAAGGCCTGCCATAGGAGTGACTGATAGGAACTCGGGTGTCCATTGTACGGTTAGATATAGGGCTACTATACCTAAAGCAACGAGCGGGTACGCTACGTTGCCCCAGCTGTCGTGCAGCCAGTTGTGTCACATTTAGATGGCCATCCAGGGGTGGCATAATACATGCTTCAGCCCCTGGTAGGCCCTGGGTACACCGATGCCCTGAGTTACAGGGTCTGACAGGGTGGCTGTGTTGACATGGTTTTTGGCTCCATTTAGCAGTAGTATACACTTTAATCTTGCTCACATCTAGGATATGTATTCCTAGCTTATGTTGGCCCTTTTACGCCCTTTTTCCAGACCTAGGAGAGGATAGCTGCTTAATATGATGATAGATCCCTTATTCTTGACTCTAATCTGTCTATTGCCTATTGGCTTTAACATACTTGGTTATAGTAGAGGGTGGATCCTGTGGTCCTGACTTTATATTACACATTGGTATGGTTTATGTAGGCACTCTGACAGAGCTAAGGGGTATTTCATCCTTCTCAGGCCTACAGGCCTAGAACTAGAGGGACTCCATGTTGATGAAGCTGAGAGGCTTTTTAGAGTAAAGGTAAAGTTTATAGTTAAAGCTGTTGTTCGCTTGGAGAGAACCGGCTCAGGCTGGCCCTTATCGAAGGAATGTATTTTTCTCCACTCCGAAGACACAACTTCAGGCTGGCCAACTGGGAACGTGTCCTTGGTACGGGGAGGTACAAGAATTTGGTGGGCGGCAGGTTACTGGCCGTAACTTTCCATGAAAGGACAAGCTTCCATATTAGTGAGCTACAGGAGAGGAGGAGTGTTCATTCCAGCTTGTGTGCAGTTCAGCCTGGAGCTCAGTTCAGCTTGGAGCTCAGTTCAGCTTGGAGAGAGAGAACAGGATGTCTGCTGGAGCTGCAGAATAGAGTGCAGTTCTGGAATGGAGAAAGAAGGCAGACGATTGCTGAAGATGAAGAGAGAGAGAGCAGTGCAGAGAGCATCAAAGAAGGCTGTCAGCTGGAGCAATTGAACCAGAGGCGTGATGATGTGGTGAAGGAGGGAGAGACAGAGAGAGCCCTAATCCCACCAGAGGCAGAGAGAAATCTTCCTTCTAATAGGTGAGGTAGTCTGAACTAATCACACTTACATCTTAATCTTATCTTTATTCCCTAGGCTTTTGTATTGCTAATCCTTTTCCTTGCAGCGGTGTGTTAAAAGTTCCTGTTACCCCGCAGATAAATTGTATGTCTAATCCTTTTCTTTCAGCGGTGTGTTAAAGTTACTGCTAGTTATAGAGACCCCATAGTTTTGTATATGTGTACTTTATTATTGTTACAATAAACATCCCCATTAATTAGTGAACTACAGTGCATGAGTTTTTTTTTATGATAAAGCTAGCCTATCTTCTAGCCAGTTGCCGTTGAGCCACTGATGGATCAGAAGGGAGTAGGAGCGCTTAAATCAAGGAATAACTCAATCACATAGTGTGTATATCTTTGTCCCCATACAGTGAGGGTAATCCCCTTTCATAGTTAGGTATTACTGCTTGAACAGATGCTACCCCTGATCAGGTAAGTAATAGTGAATAATTAGGGAGATAGGAGACCTGCAACTAAGGGACAAAGTTAGTACACTATCCCATAATCCTGTAAACAGCGTCTTCTGTTCCAAAGCATAGGTAACCTTTTTTCTCCTAGTCAGATGTTACAGCCAGAACAGATGCTGCCCCTGATCCGGTAAGTCTGAATAAATAGGGAGAACAGGGAGCCCTTGAGCTAGGGAATTGTTGACACTAAGTAATTCGGCTATCCCATAATATTATTTTAGTAGCAGACCCCTAGTGAAGAGACAGAAAACTGAAGGTGTTCATAGGAATGTGGTCGTCGTTGATATACGGCGTTAATGAGAGCGCTGGGGAGGATTACCAGCGTGTAGGGCTGCCGGATTGTAAACCGTTTGGAAAAAGGAGAGCACTGGGGCTGCAGACCCACGTGTGTAGACACGCCAGATTGTGTGTCATATCTGCCCCAGGGTAGATTAGTCTGGGTCTGAGTGGCCGCGAGACTATAAGGTATGAGTGTGGTGTAGGGCATGGATATCCTTAGTAATCAGTGAGTATTCTTAGTATCCCTATAGATTTAGTGGTGTTTCTAATAATATGAGCTTGTATATTGCGAGTTCCCCATCCTCAGGTAGGTACCCAGGTGCCTGGATAGATGGTCCTGAGAAGGGATGTGGTTACGTTTTGGCTGGGTTAGAGGGGCCCCTAGGGGCGGACCCCATCTAAGCAGAAAATCCGGTCATTACAGTGGCCCAGTTCCAATTGGAAATGTACCTAAGGTACATGGAATCCATTTTAGAGCGAGAGCAGTAGGCCTGGGGTCCTGATTGGCAGGGCCCCAGGTCGACTAAGTCGGAAAACCAGCAAAACACCAGGCAAAAAAAGTCGGGGGTAACCATAGTCAGGTATCTACCTTCCTACACAACCCCCCCCCCCCAAACGAAAGGAGATAAGGCTATCCTTGTCCAGGTAAGCCTATATTGCCTGAGTGGCCATATGAGGTGGTCCATGCACTGGCATGGTTACCCCCTGTATCATGGTCCACTAAGCAACCCCTCACCCTAAGGGTATCTGAGGGTCTCCACCATAGGGAATCACTACCTGTGGCGTGCTTTGGCAAAGTAAAAGGCTGGTGTGGGAATGGAGTACTGAAGTGAGACTCCACTACTGTTGGGCTCAACTTCCTCCAATCACTATCCACCATATGTGCCTTTCTTTCCCGTACTGAGTTGCTATGAGCTCTCAGGGTCAACCTCTGGCTACCTAAAGCAGGAGGCTGAGTCCCTCTGTTTGGCTTACTGGAGGGACAGGTCAGGTTTGGGGTTTTTAGGCCCCAGGTTTGGCTGTGCCCAGCAGTGTCCAGCTGTGGGAGTTCCCTAACTAAGTTTAAGGGGGATCCCTCAGGAGTTTGTTTTATTTTCACTTGGCTAGGGCTACTAGCTTCAGTGATCCTAATCTGCTGATTGGGAAATTCTTTTGGACAGGGGGCCCTTTGGGGTCCACCACTGGCCTCCCTGACCTCTACAGCCCTGGGCTGACTGAGGCAGGGTAGAGAGGGGCAGGTTACCTGCTCCAGACCGGGTCCCACCTGGGAAGGTTCCACTGTCATCAGGGGCTCTGCCAGGCTAGGCCTGACTAACTCTGGGGCAGTTCCTTCACCAGGGGTTGAGTCAGTTCCCTGAGGAGGCTGGCTCTCACCTAGTGTCTGGGAGGGGGAAGACTTTTCTTCCTCCTCAATGCTCTCTGTTTGAGTGGAGTGATCCATTGTTTCAGGCTTCACAACACTATTATCGGTCTGAGTTTGAGCTGTGGCCATCACAACTCCACCAACCTTTTCAGGAAGGGACTCAGTTTGGGTTTGGGCTGTGACCATCACAGCCTTGCCAACCTGTTCAGGAAAGGCATCTTTCTGGGATAGGGCTGTGACTGTCCCACTACCCTTACCATGGAGGTTTACCATTTTAAAATGGGTTTCTTGCTCTACCTCAGCCCAGGCTGAGGTCTCTAAATCATTCCCCAGTAGGCAATCTACAGGCAAGTTTGGTGACACTGCCACTCTCTTGTGACCAGTGACACCTCCCCAGCTGAGATTTACCACTGCTATGGGATGATCTCTCTGCACTCCATCAATGTTCACCACCTGGTATGTGGCACCAGGCAAAAGTTGCCTTGAGGGGACTAGGCTCTCAGCCACCATGGTGATGCTAGCCCCTGTGTCTCGGTAGGCCTCAACTTTTGAACCATTGATGAGGGGTTCCTGTCTGTACCTGCCCAAAGTGTTGGGACAGGCTGTGAAGTTGGCAAACCCCATGCCAGTCTCACAGACAAGAGTATCTAAGTCAGGGTACCTGGTTAGGCCAGAGTCCCCAGGCACTCCCAAAGAAAATGCACCCAGATTCTTGGGGGCACTCCCACCACCTGGGGGATTACTACTAGTAGTAACAGGAGGCTGGGAGGCTTTATTTGGGGGTATGTTCTCCTTATTGTTGTTGGCCTTGGGACAACTGCTGTCAGTTTTGTAATGGCCCACCTGTTTGCAGGTGTGGCAATAAGGTTTCTTTTGGGTTTTGGGAGAAGTTGGGGACCCACCCTTTTCAGAGGAATTTTGGGGCCTTGTGGTTTGATCAGAAGATTTATTCCCACCCTTCTCTTGAGGCTTGGTCGATTCCTTCTTTTGGTCACCACCCTGGTTCTTCGGCCAGACCCTGGTTCTGACCCATTTGTCCGCCCTCTTACCCAATTCTTGTGGAGAGGTCAGATCAGAGTCTACCAGGTGCTGGTGTAATAACTGGTTCTGACAATTACTTAAGATTTGCTCTCTCATAATTAGATTGTACAATCCTTTAAAATCAGTAACCTTACTTCCCAGTAGCCAGCCTTCAAAAGCCTTAGTGGCACAATCGGCAAAGTCAGACCAGTCCTGAGACTGAGTTTTCTGGGTATCCCTGAACAGCAACCTGTACTGCTCAGTGGTTAAGCCGAACCCATCAATCAGTGTGTTCTTCAGGACCTGGTAATTGTTAGCATCCTCGACTCTAGTAGTGAGGAGCTTATCTCTACCTTTACCTTCAAAGGAGAGCCACAAGATAGCTGCCCACTGACTCTGGGGGACGCACTGTACAGTGCAGGCCCGCTCCAAAGCAGTAATCCATTTGTGGATGTCGTCCCCTTGCTTAAAGGGGGGCACTATCTTATTCAGGTGCTTAGTGTCTAAACTCCTGGGTTCCCGTGGGGGAATGCTGCCACCAGTGGGAATTGTCCCACTCAACTCTTGCTCTCGAGCAAAGGCGAGTCTCTCTTTGGCTAGGGCAAGTTCTTCCCTTTCGATCCGGAGATTGACTTCCCGCTCCTTCGCTTCGTACACTCTTCTCTGAGGTGATGTCATCCCTCTTCGAGCAGAGCCTCGAGAGCCATTGGTTCGAACAGATCTGTTAGAGCTTCTCGACAGAGACCTAACTCGTCCGTTCCCAATGTTAAGCTGGCCCGAGAGAGGCCCCAGGGGTCTCCTAGTACCAATCTCGTGTCGGCTTAAGTTGTCCTGAGTTAGCTGACTAACTATGACTGGACCTTTGTCTGCCTCGTCCCCAGATGTCTCTGGTTCCTCGTCCTCCTCTTCGCCCTCGGCTGAGAGATGGATAGGGTCAGGGTCACCTCGGGTTCCCTCGAGGGGAGGCATTTCCATTTCGGGATGAGAAGGGTCGGTGTTACCCGCCTTCCTTGCATCATAAGTCTCCAAGAGACCAATCAGAAACGGAATGGTAGGGTTTGCACCCTGCTTTATCTTTCGAGACGTACAGATCTGTCGCATCTCATGAAAGCTAAGCGCAGCATATCTGGAGGTGACCTGTGGAAGGTCGACTGACACGAGGGGAGACTCAGAGTTTCCGCCTTTGTCCGACATGCTGTTTCTAGTGTGGAGTAAGTTATGCACCTACCTACACTATGGGTTTACCTACTGAGCCCTTGCTAAGAGTTGCAGCCAAGGTGTGCTAAGCCTTGAAGAGCTACAACAGCTGGTTCAGTAGAACTCAGAGTATTCTAAGCTAGGTTACATGTACCTGGAGTACTCATGCGATCTTTCACAAGATGTTCTTAGGATACGCGTGGTAAAACAACAGCAAGCTCAAATCCCAACCGCTGCTCACCAATGTGAGAAGTTGTCCCGATATGCAGCGTTCGCTATTCTAGCGACCGCTATGTATCGTTCCAAACGACCCTTATGGTGATTGGTTGTAAGTCAACCTTAGACCAGCTATCCTAGTAGCGTGGATACGAGCAGTCTTCGGGCTAAACTCTAGAGTGCGTGTTAAGCCAGCTGTTATACCATCACATACCCCTTGAACCCCAAGTGAAAGGACACCACACAAGTGTTATGAAAATAAACAGAATATTTATTAAGAATCACAACAGCCCTGGACTCTTTATGAGGACAGGGTACTAAGCACAACCAAAACTCTTAGGAAAATACTTCAAGTGCACAATTAAAACAAGTGTCCGAGGACACGGAAAGTTTTAGTGGTCTCGGGCGGACCCGATAAGGCAAGTCGGAAGCGAGGGACTCGGGACCCTAGAGTAAGGAGGCTATGCAGGCACCGAAATGCCGAAGTTACCCAGCCACGAGGGCTGCGGCTGCACAAGTCTTACAGGCGTCGGGGTCTTCGCTGACGAGCCAGGAGCCGGAAGAAAAGGAGTTGCTGGCCGGCGACCAGTGATGATTAGTTCGTAGAGATCCAAGCCTGGATCAGAGATCGTTGATACCTGAAAGCAGAGGGGACCAAGTTCGTACTACTAGCCAGTAGTCAGAGGGTACCAGGAAGGCACCGGTTGGCCGTCACCTCGACTAGGTGAGTGGGCGACGCTAGGCTCTGCAGTCTCACGGACCAGGAGGCGTTGTCGGCGACCAGGATGGAGGTGCGAGCTGTCCCACGAAGGTTGATGCTGTCGGCGTCGCTGGGCCCAGGATTGGGGCAACAAGCCTTGGCAAATTTCAGGGCCACGTGGTGGGCCTAATATGGCGTCTTGAGTGGACCAGGAGGGTCCGGGGTGCTTCTCTCAAAGATGGAAGCAAAGGCCAGTCTGGAGCAACCAGACCAGCAGCGTTGGTTGTCGGATGTCGTTAAAGAAGGGCACAAGCCAGCGGCTAGTGACCAGACAACGTGCTGAGCAGCGAGCAGAAGGGCCCCACGCAGATCGTGGAGATGCTGGGAGACTGCACTTCGGTGCTGTAGCAGCTCAGGGTCGGGGCTTCTCGGACCCCAGAGCACTCACCAGAGAATGACTTCGATGGTCGTGCTGATTAAGAAAGCGTGCAGGTTTTGATGATGGCCGGTCCCTCGAGGTCTCGTCGCACCCACAGATCACAGCTGAGCTGATGACGTGGGTAGAGGTCAGATGTGCCAGGGAAGCCGGTTCTCGTCGAGCTGGGCCGTCGGATTCCTGAGGAAGGACTTGCAGCAAACCGCAGAGTTCTTAGATGGTGCCTGCGGATGCAGGGTGACTACTCCTTAGTCACTAGGGAGAAATCTTGAGAAGAGTCTCGAATGTCCTTTCGTAGAAAGTAGTTCTTGATTCAAAGATGATCTAAATTGGAAGGGTCCCCGCTCCGGCCTTTATCCTAAAGAAAGGGGTGGGTACATGACTAGGTCCTGCCCTAAGGGTGGGACCAGGAAGGGGGGTAGTTACACCCCTCTCCCCTGCCGGACTTTCCCCAGGCCAGGGGCTGGCGCCCCTGGAACTGGTTCTGACCGGCAGATGCGTAGTGAGCACCGGGGTGCCACTCCGCAGTCACCTTCTCGCAAAGCCCTACCTACCCAGAATACACAAACCATGTCTGGGACGGTGCGAACACCGCCCTTGACAGGAAACCCTTTGTCCAAGCTCTCCTCGCTGGAAGGACTCCCAGCAGCAGGAGGTCAGACTCGTGTCTGTGGTGGCAGCATCCATTTTGTGGAGCTGAGGCTTTAGTTAACTTTAACCGGGGTTCACAGTTACGTACATGTCGTGTCCCTCTAGAAGGGCGGAATGCTAACCTCGTTGCCAGAATTGGTGAGGGGGCAGTATCCCGATTCGTATGACACCTTACTCGACATGTCTTGATAACGCGATACCGAAGTTACCGATATGGTACGCGTTATCATGGAACAGCCATTGGGTCTTGGTTCCGCAAGCTGCAACCGGGCTCGGCTCGGGCCAGAACCCAATTCACACGATTCCAAGCACTCTGCCTTCAGGATTGTCAAGGCCTGCCATAGGAGTGACTGATAGGAACTCGGGTGTCCATTGTACGGTTAGATATAGGGCTACTATACCTAAAGCAACGAGCGGATACGCTACGTTCCCCCAGCTGTCGTGCAGCCAGTTGTGTCAGATTTAGATGGCCATCCAGGGGTGGCATAATACATGCTTCAGCCCCTGGTAGGCCCTGGGTACACCGATGCCCTGAGTTACAGGGTCTGACAGGGTGGCCCAGTTCCAATTGGAAATGTACCTAAGGTACATGGAATCCATTTAAGAGCGAGAGCAGTAGGCCTGGGGTCCTGATTGGCAGGGCCCCAGGTCGACTAAGTCGGAAAACCAGCAAAACACCAGGCAAAAAAAGTCGGGGGTAACCATAGTCCGGTATCTACCTTCCTACAATAGTCACATCCATCAAATAATTTTTAAGAACCTCACCGCTCAGCTGGTGATACTTCCGACCCAGCCGGGCCCGTGACCATGGATAAGGCAAAATCAGTTAAGAGGTTGTCGACCTGTAAAGGGTCATACCTATACAAATTGAAATCTAAGTAGAAGACCGTATCCGCAATAGACTCAAGCCCAAAGTGTGTGTTTCAGAGATGGGCTCTAATACATAAAACACCTAACGCTCTAGAAACCTCATAACCTTTAGAACTGCTTGTAGAAGAGGTATGCTGTGAGAAATGAACAGATTCTGAATGCATTACTGTATGACCATTAGGTTTGGTATCCCGAGATAGAAGCCAATGCCAACATCTATATGTAACTTAAACAAAATTATGCTCTGAGAGAAGAAACTAGTTGTTGTGACTTCACAGTACCAACAGCAAAGAATAGTAACCAAATCTCACCCCTGTATGCGTGGATAATCCTTGGTCTAGGTTCCGTGAATAAACTTCAATCTGCACTTATATGAAAATGTATTCGGGCGTAAATAGTATCAGTATCTGTAGGGTCAAGAATTATAAAACTAATTAGACACCCGTATTCAAACCTGTAGCTTAGCCAGTAATAAAATTCATATTTAGAAAGTGAGGCATTCTTACCTCTCATGGTTACACACTACTGTTGTGCAGCTCCGAGTCGGGTACGACCCACTTCTGTGTAAGCACGCCCGATACTAGGAGTAATTAAAATAAGAGTACGTCAGTCTTACAATCCTCTAAAGAACAATATCCCTAGTTAACAAAGGACCGGTAATTCAGGGGTTCTAAGAGAAGCAACACTTACCCGGTATGTATGACAGCGTTGCCGCGTACTTCTCAGGGTTGTGCTCCTGGTGTGCACATGATACGGAAGTAAAGGTCGCCTAGCGCCTTGAGACCCTCTGGGTGAGTAGTGTGCTATATAAATGATATGATTGATTGATTGAAGGATTAAATGGACACGTTTCATTCACGTCATTGAATAAGAAAACTAGAGCGTCGACATGCGTACAAACGGGCGTATAGTGACCGCGCCATTTCAAAATACCGAAGAGATCGAGAGTGGACATTAATCAATGTATAGTTATGTGGCAATCAATTGTAGGACACCACCCGACCTTCCCAAATGGTGATAACGCAGTCATATAATTTATATAAACTACAAGATAATGGTGTTAGGGACACCATGCTCGCGACGTGGAAGGAGAACTAATCTCTACCGCCACAAATACCTTCCGGCCGTGATAGTCGATGTGTCCCACATACCAGAACAGTTGATATGCTAAATCTTGCAATCGATAAGTGCAAATAGATCGGAAAAATAACCTCTGTGGATACTCATGGCCGTCGGAGTGCAAAGTAGTTCCAAGAAACCACACACGAGTGTTGATGACGCAGTGAAGGTCCCACTCATACGTGACTTAGATACATCACTAATCACATCGTTCTCTTAACCTTCTTGTTATTGACATGCATATAGAAGGTAGAAACAACATAAAGTGGACAGGTCAATGTTACAGTGCAAAGGTAATCCATGCAAGGTTCCAATACAACTTACACAATTGTCAAAATCATGAATGGCTGAAATACATTGAAAAGGTATATTGGCGCAGTTAGCATTATAAGACAACTTTACATGGATCTCACAAATCATTAAATTGTTACAGTATGATGATCTGGGCTACAGCAATGTTGCTCCCAGACCATTGTATGTATATAGGTACTGCCTAACTTAAAACTGTTGTGTTCAATAACATACGATGCTTGGACAAAAACACTCCAGTGTTAGAGACTTGTCACTACTTCCATAATCTTTCTTATGTTATAGGTATCTTGATATCTAAATGATATGACATACAGTTGCTTTGTGCATCATTTATTTGTTCGAATGTCATTGAACATTGTTTTACTCTTGAGTGCATTGGGTGTACTTGTAATTCACTTTCAGTTAAATCTGCATCAAATACCAGGCAAAACCTGGGGGTGACCATGTCAACAAGCAATGGGAATGCCAATAGGTCTCGTCTTTGGGTCCTTATATGTGTTAAGCCAGAGCTATCGGCTTTGCTAATGTGTTCAAGCTATGTTGTAGAGTAGAGGGGCTTGCGTGCAGCATGTTGCAAAGTTATAGTAAAAAAAAAAGTGTTATAAGCATCTTTTTCAATTTTTCTTTAATTAAACTGAGATTATGTATAATTGTACGACCTTATTAAAAAAAGATTTCATATGTAAAAAAGTGTGTATGGTTGAAAAGCGTACACTCATCCGCAGCATAAGCCGAGCCAGCACATCACTCTTAGGGGAGGGAAAGGGAATGGACACACACTCTACATCAAGCTACCGAAGACAGAGTCCAGAGAGACATATGCTTCTATTGACAGATCATAATGTATGCATAAGGCAAATGCATTCAAGACCATAAATTATGGTAATAGCAACACAATGAAATGCCGTTCACAAACTTGACTCAGATCGTGCCCTTCACATATTGCACATTCTACACAGAGGAAACACTGAGCCCACCATGCTGTTATCACAATGCATTGCACGTAAGGCAGATGACGCACACTACATTTTGTATAGTACAGCAGCACACCCTGGCCAAGTATTTTACTCTGAGCAAAAGACACACAGATGATGGACAGAATGCAGAGCAAATCAAACATTCAAATGCAGTCAAGAGATCTGGGTTAAATCCATTGTTCTTTTGCTCACCATGCCGCTCCAGTAAATCAGTCTTGACCCTGTGCCTCATGGACACAGTCCAGCCCGAACTGCCAAGCCAGGTCCTCCCTGGACAAGAAACAAGCATCCTGGGACCGGTTTCAGGGCATCACCCCTCATCAGCCAGGCTAGCTTGAATCAGGTGGCACAGTGATCCCGGGACCCACGTCTGGGCATACCCGGTGCAATTAGGGTGAGAAAATAAAAAACATACAGATGATGGACGGAATGCAGAGCAAATCAAACGTTCACTCCCAGTCAGTATATCTGGTTAAATCCATCGTTCTTTTACTCACCAAGCCACTCCAGTTTATACCCAGCCATATGCAATTCAGTCTTGACACTGTGCCTCATGGGAACAGTCCAGCCCAAACTGCCAAGCCAGGTCCTCCCTGGACCAGAAACAAGCAGAGAGGAAACCAAACTCCCCCGACCCCCGCACAAAACACAAGGAATGATGATGCAGTAATGGCAAATATTAACTACCAATCGAGCGCTATTGGTGTCGTTAACGTCAATATCTTTCAGCCATGTGTTAAGGAGTGGAGTGGATGTTTGTGGTGTGGTGGAGAGTGGAGTGGAGTGGAATTCTGAGGGTTGAATTGGAGTTACTAGTTTTTAAATTGTGTGGCGTGGAATTGAGTGGTGTTTGGTGGAGTTATATGTAGTGAATTATGTGGATAGTAATTATGAGGTATCGAGTGTACTGTGATTATGTGGAGTGGGATTGTGTGTCATGGAGTATAATTATATGGAGTGAGGTTGTGTCTCATGAAGTGTTATATAGTGGAGTAGAAATATGTGGTGTGGCGTTCAATATTGAGGCATGATGTGAAATTTTGTGCTGTGGATTGGTTGTATGTGGTGTGTAGGGAAATTGTGTTGTGGAGTGGAATTATGTGGTCATTTGTGGCCAATGCGAGAATAACTGTATACAAGACAGCTGTAGGATAGGTGAAAGGCAGCATTTCACAGATGCTTGTGTGTATTACATACATCTGGATAACTTGGAAGAAAAGGCTGAATCACCACTCAATTAATCAATCATGCAATAGCTTAGTCCATGATGAGAAGGTGATAGGACAGTGCAAAGTGCATGGCATGGGTTCAGACTTTGTATTTTTTTTCTACTGTCTTAATTGTAAGGTTGCTAAAAAGCGTTCCTTCTGATACTAAAAGACTACCCCCCACCACTGTGTTACTATGTAATTCCTGACCAGGGCCGGCTCTAGGGTGGTGCGATCTGTGCCACCGCACCGGGCGCTGACTTGGGGTGGGAAGTAATTTTTGCAAGTAGATTACCTTTTTAAAAGCACCTGCTGCCCTATTCCTGGCCTGCAGAAATGTACAAGCATCAATTAGAATGTCTAGACAACTGTGGTGATTAATCATCTTCCTGGAAAGAGAGGAGGTTTGTCTAGTAAAAGTCTTGACTCATCCAAAGGTAGCACACTGGGTTAAAATGCCTGCTGCTAAGAACGTGTACCAGGCAGATAACAAAGTGCATGTAATGTAAATAGGTCAGTGGGTTACTGTTCTGTAAGAGAGCTCATTTTGCTACTTGTGGTTTGTAAGTCAAAATCCCAATATAGAGCATTGAGCTATTAACTTTCATCAAACAGCTGCGTGTAAACTGCAAGTATTATGTTAAAGCTGTATGTGTTTTTGCCCAGTCTTTCCTCATTCTAATCTCACCAATACCTTGATAAGGATCCTGTTCCTATAGTGGGTTGTCTGATCGCCCAATCTCATTAATAGGAGGCATCCAATAGGGAGCAGACCGGAAACAAGCTTCTGAGGACCGGTTTCTGGCATTTCAGCCGACTGGGGTGGCAGAGTGGGCTAAAGAAGGGTGATGGATTAAACCCAGATCTGTTGACTGGGTGTGAGTGTTTGATTGGTTCGGATGCTTCGTCCATCACCACCCCCTTTTGTACTGCTTTGTTTGCCATAAGTTGGCAGGGTATGCTCAGACGTGAGTCCCTTGCTCACTTTGCCACTGGATTCAAGCAAGCCGGGCTGAAGACGGCTGAAATGCCAGAAACCGGTCCTCGGAAGCTTGTTTCAGGTCCAGGGAAGGCATGGCTTGGCAGTTCGGGCTGGACTGTTCCCATGAGGCACAGGGTCAGACTGATTTGCATATGGCCATGTCTGAACTGGAGTGGCAGAGTGGGCTTAAGAACGGTGATGGATTAAATCCAGATCTGTTGACTGGGTGTGAGTGTTTGATTGATTCAGATGCTCAGTCCCTCACCACCCCCTTTTGTACCGTTTAACACTGCGAGGCATCACACCGCTATAAAATCAACACAACATATGTCCTGCAGCGCCTGGTAGTATGCACTTCAAAGCTACTTTTCTTCTTTGCAATAGATTGCCAAAACATGGCACAATGAATTGAGATAAGAGTATGAAGAACATATTATAATAAAACGAGCTACATTGGTACCAGGTTTGTGTTTTTTAAAGAGCGCTGACACCAAACATGTCGAAACATACTGATTTCACTGACTTTGGATGCCTTTCTCATGATCAAAGAAACATAAATGCATTATTATTCGCTGTTCTGGAGTTCGCCCTGTTCAATAGCACTCCTGGTTGTATCATAAAAGGCATCTGACGGACAGTGAAACAAAGTAATTTACCCAAGAGATTTGTTAATTTTTGATCAGATGGGGAAGGCAACATTTACCCAGTGTGTGGTTCCAGAGTTCACAACTTGGGCAGTAAACCATACCTCCACCTTGTTTTATGTCTGCTCCCTTAATGTACACATTATCAATAGCCTCTGCTGCTTCAAATGGTATTTTAATCTTGTATTTATAACCTACACTCATAAGGCATTGAAGCATTTGCTTGCTTCAGGTCATTGCTTACGCGTTCCAAATAGTGTTTCAGGTACAGGGCATTGTGTAAGGGTAAATGAGAACAGTTGATGTAACACCTAGGATAATGTGCTGCATGGCTAAATACTTTTAAGTTCCCAAAGGCGAGACTGGTTGCATTGCAAATGCCTATTTTAAGTTGTGCCCCATTATTTGAACACAACTCTAGTAAATTGAAAGTAAAGAAGAGAAGGAAAATACACTCTTCTTCTCACATGTCCCCAGTCCTAAAAGGAAGTGAACCGAGTTCTTGACACTTAGGGGCAGATTTACAAGCCCCTTGCGCTTCTTTTGCGCCGCCGTTGTGTCACTTTTGTGCCGCAGTGGTGGCGCAAAAGATGCGCCATGGTGCGGGCTATTTACAACGTGACGCATCTGGAAGATGCGTCACGTTGTAAAGCCCTGCGCCTTAAGGAGGCGTTCTGGTGGAGGGGGGGGGCGTTCCGGCGCAGGAACGCTTCCTAAAAGTGGCTGAGAGAAATCTACAAGATTTCACTCACTCACTTTTAGGCCAATGCTACGTCAAAACCCTGCGCCTGCTTGAAGCAGGCGTAAGGCTTGATGCAGCATTAGTAGAATGGGCCCCCCAGAGCATTGCTGGAGCTGCATCGCGCATGCGACACAACTCCAGCAATGCAATACCTTTACGGCACAGATGCTTGATGCACATCATCAGTGGTGGAGGCATGGTACATAATTACTGGCGCATCCCAGCTAATTTGCAGGGATGCGCCAGTAATTGTAAATATGCCTCATAGTTTGAAAGCCTAAAGCATGAGTTACGTACATCAAAGTGACAATGTGGAAAGAATGCAGGCTGGCTGTTTAGTCTGCACAGATCTTATAGTGCATGTAAGAAATGGGGTTACCCAAATCTCCAAGGGAGTAGCATGGAACTAAGCGAGCAGGCCAAACTTTAGAGGACATGTGAAGCACTCACGCAGTACCCACAGACAACACACCAGGCACACCACAAAAGAGGCAGGACACCAGCTTAAGTTGGAAAATTAGTAAGTAGTTTAGTATCTCCAACCTGCATGGCAAAAATGCATCAACAGTGGTATCACAGCACGGCGCCAACTGGCACCAGAGCCAAGTGTATCAGGGGGGATTATTTACATGGGAAGTAAGGGCTGAGTCTGTAAGTCCATGCTGAAATAAAGAAGGTGATTAAATTGACATAAAACCTGGGGTCTCTATGGCGGGGCCAACTCAGGCTCTCATCCTTAGCAGTATAACTCCAACCCGACCCCTGTAAAGGAAAACTTTATGGCATCACAGCAAAATCCAACAGACAGGAACACCTGTAATAAATCAGCAATGGGATATAACCAGGGGCCTGGAATGACACGTCAGGCCAGCACCGGGGCAGAACACCTGCAGTAAACGGGCACATCAACATTAGATATCAATCTCATCACCTTAGGCCAGGGAGATGACCATCTCATCAGGGTAGTAGGCACCTTGTATGCAATTGAACCTTAGGCATACACATTACGCTGTGACATTAGGCATCTAACCATAAGCATATCAACACTGGCGCATTATTCTTGAGCAATACCCTGGCATCTAGCACATTGCGCACCTCACCAGTGCGTACATTAGGCTCACTTAGGCAGGTAAATAACATCTGCAGGGGCCCACAACCTTAGTTATCTAACAGCCTGGAATCAGCGTAGGATCACCTAACAGGCGTGAAACATTAATATGCATTGGCATCAGTAACATTAACAACAGGGGGTACCCTTAAACATTTCCTCCACCAGGTTTCTGTAATAACTGGGGGACCTCAGGGCAACCCATACAGCAGGGATCTATATCTTCAAAGGGGGGGAATGATACTTTCCACCCCAAAAATATTCAATGAGGGCAATCCCGAGTTATCTGGTGGGGCAGTTAAGTGCAGGAAATTCAGGACAGTTCAATCCTTCTGGAGCCCAAAATTCAGATGCCCTCTGCCAGACGGGGCACCTGATAAGGCACAACAGTCCCCGGGGGCGGGCACCGGCAATGTACCCCATTGCCCCCCTCCACCAACTTAAGACAGGCCCCACTCACCGGCTGCACTTGATGCTCCCTGTGGGGCTCAGCTCCTCAATCCTGCGCAGGCCACTCGGGGCCCGCAAGGCCAAACTCAGGCCTGGGCTGCCCAACCGGGGATCCCTCTCCACTACGGGGGCCCTGCCAAACACCTCCAGCTGGCTTCAGGCCTCCCCCGGGCCCCTCCGCTTTCTCAGGGACCCAGGGCTCTCCACAATAGGAAGCAGGGCTCTTTTCTGAGGAGGGGGCAGGCACCGGCAATGTGCCTCGAGGCCCCCCTTTCCGCGGCGTCACCCGAGCCCCTCTTCCTCACGTGGGCCCGGGGGGTTCAACACGGCCTCTGAGTGGCACAATCGGGGCTCCCTCATCCTCACGGGAGCCCCGCAGTCACTCTGCTCCTCCAGCTTGGACGGGAGGCGGGCTGGCACCGACAGTGTGCCCCGGCCCCGCCTATCTCACCGGCCCCACACTCAGGGGCACAGACCGGTGGGGTGGCCTCCCGCTCCGGTCGCTCCCAATCGGGGCTCCCCCTTGACCACGGGGGCCCTGCAATGGCACTTCGCCTGGGTCCCCCTCCCTCACGGGGACCCAGGGCTTCGCGTCGCTCCGCTGCCGGCCGGCAGCCAATCCCTGCGCGGCCTTCCAAGGGCTCGGCCGCGCAGGCCAATCCGTGTGCGGCATTGACGGGGGCGGGCCGATTTTGCGGCCGGGCGCCCCCGTCACGTGATGGGGGACCTGACGGCTTCAGGGCCTGGCACAGCCCTCACCTCACATCGGCGGTCCTCACCTGGCACCGGGAGCCACCACGACAACGCCCAACACAGCGGGGGTCCCCTCCACAGCGCCCAGGCTGCGGCTGTGATTTTCGCCTATTTACCACCGGCGCAATGCAGTGCCAGCACTCCTCGGCGACAGCAAGGGGTAGGCTCCCTTTTAATTAATTATTTATGGGGCAGATAGCGCGCCAAAACGAGGGCAGGCTCCTCCAGCTTGATTCCCCTCACTGTGCCCTCGGGCCACACAGCGCGATTCTCCTCCGCAGATGGCGCTATTCACAGCGCACTGCTCCTCCCTCTGCCCACAACCTCAGCTCCTTTCTCAGGCCACACAGAGGGGGCAGGAAATTAACTCTTCTTCCAGCGCTTCCAAATTATAGCGCTTCCCCAGCTGTACAGTTCAGATCAGCGCTTCTTCCCAATTATAGCGCTTGACAGGCAGTGCCTTACAGCAGCAGAGGTTCCACAGGGGGCCACAGCTTCCTTGGGGGCATCAACCTCCCCAAAACAGCGCTATTGCAGCACAGCCCCTGGCAGCACACCTCACAGGTGGGCGAACAGTTCCACAGTCAGCCTCAGGGGCACCCTCCGCACCTCCTGGGCACTTCTTCAAGCAGTGCTGGCGTGGTACCCGGTCCAAACAGCGTCAGTGACCTGGGTAGGGGCCCTCCCTTGTCAGGGGCCCAGGGGACAGCAGAGGGGGAGGAGGGTGCAGGGGTGCAGGGACCAGCTCACAGGCCCATGTGGCGGTAGCACCTCGCAGCAGGTCCCCTCTCTTTCTTGTCCCAGCTCTGACTGACTCTCTGGTGGCACATGCCCCTTACTTATACCCTCCTCCCTGGCAGTGCCAGAACCTTCTATAATGTTGGCAAAGCTGGCCTAAACTGGCTCAAGGGGAGGGGGTGAGCACCCTGGGTGCCAGGCTTTCCCTCCAAAAGCTAGGGGTGTATGGGTAATAACAGGCAGCTGACCTATGGCAGTCAGGTGGCAAAACCCATGGCCATGACATCCATTTTAAATTCAGAACTTTTCAGTCAGGTGCATTTCTAAAATGGGGGAAATTTACAAGTGCTCACACCATTACTTAACATTTACCATTTTAAAACAGGGCAACTCCTACCACACATAGCCTATACAGTGTTATTACCATGGGGGAGACATCCTAGTCACGGGGGTCAAAAGCGAAAAATTTCAGGGGAGAAGGCCAAGTCCAACAGTGCACTATACAGTCTCCACAGCAATTGGGCCCTAAGCACTGAGTCGCCCAAAATGACCATATGTTAAAGTGAAGACCAACCTTTAAATGGATGTTTTTTACTTTGAATTCTCCCAGCTCAGCCCAGTAGGGAAAAATTTTAGTTTCAAACTAAGTTGCCCATTTGTGTTCCATTCACTTTAATTCTAAATGTAAAATTGTGCTTGCAAACAGTAATATTGTTTGTGTTCAAACAAACAAAATTGATATTTTCCTAAAAAGCAGGGCATTAATAAATTAAATACATTAAATTCTAAGTCGTTCATTAAGGATAAAAGCATATTTGAGAATTCTTTTGCAAGAGTGCTTGTATCAACCAGGGAGGCATGCAGGACAAATGGCAATAATTTCAGAAACGTTGTCCAAAGCATGACTTGCTAATGATATGAATGTATTTTTGATGAGTGCTTGAGTTCATGGTTTGTGGCTTGGAGCTAACACACAAATCGAGTCGGGTGCAAATGCTTTTTCAAAGCATTAATACGTTAAACTCTGATTGTTTGCTTTCAACAATGCACATTATGAGTGTTACGTCACCCTGTGACAGTTTGAATGGCTGAAAACAGCTGTATTAAGAGATATGTTGTTTGCATTAAGAGATTATATTCTGTGCAACTACTGATTGCAAATTATGCAAACTTCCTTATGTGGGGTCTGTGTGCAGACACACATTTATAGCATATCTAGTTTTAAAAGCCACCATATTTCTTAAATTTTAGAGTGGCAGCGGGCTACACTTTAAGCAGGATTTCCTGTGTCAGTGGCACGGTCCCAGCCCTTCCAGTATATTCAACAGGGTAACATGGAATTTCTTACTTTTACTAAAAAGCACCATAGTTTTCATTTTTACAGTGGCAGTGAGTTGCAAGTCGAGCAGGGTTTGCCACTCCTCTAACACTGCCACAGCCCTTCCAGTGTTTTCAACACACAATCCCACTCCACATAATTCCAGTACATTCAAACAAACATAATTACTATTCACGTGATTCCACTGCATACCGTGCCTCATAATTCCACTCCACATATCCACTCTACACCACACATTTCCAAGCTACACAAATCCACAACACTTCCAATACAGCCCACATAATTCCACTCCACACCACATACATCCACTCCACTACATAACACATCAGCAAAAGACATTGACACTTAAAATGCCAATAGTTCTAGCTCTCACAAATATAAGACTTAAAGGAATTGCACAAAATAAATTCAACTTTGCAACGTGCCAAATAATTCCACACCATATAATACTACCCTAGACCGTGACACATAATTCCACTCCAAACCATCGCACTTAATTCCACACAATACCACAAAATTCAATTCCACAGAATTCTACACCACACAACATAATTACACGCCACATCACACCACTCATTACTGCATAATTACACTCTACATAATTGCACTCTACTCAGAACAACATACATACACCCCACATATATGCACTCTATGCAACGTACTACCAATCCACATAAATACTCTCCACACCATGCCACATAATTCCAAAAAGCATAATTTTACTCAACGGCGCACAGTTCCAGGCCACACAATTTTAATCAACACATTCCTAATACACACCACATAATTTCACACCAAACAACATCTTTCAAATAGGAAGCACAATTCCACAACATAGCACTCACCCCAATTCACACCACTGATTTCCACATTATACCACAAAATTTAAAAGCACACCACATAATTCAAATCCACAACAAGCCATTCCATAACACTCAATACCATTCCACATAATAAACTCAGTTGCCCGATTCACAGAAATAACTTAAGACAAAATCCTAAACTTACTACCATTTTGGTATTCACAGAAGGCACTTACTAATTTTGGTATTCACAGAAGGCACTTACTCATTGATGAGTAAGTGCTTTCTGTACATACCAAAATGAGTAAGTGCCTTCTGTGAATACCATACTATCCACATAATTCTACGGCACACATGTAATTTGTAATTTGTAATTTGCGTGTTTATATAGCGCTGGAATCACTCCCGGGGGAGTATCTCCGCGCTTCGACCACTGCGTAACCCTTCCTGGCTTCCCTGAGAGATGGTCCCTCAAATATTTTCGCCGCCAAAGTCATTGACAAAGCCGTCAACACCCAGCTAGCACACTTCATAAAAACAACATCCTAGACACCTCTGAAACTGGTTACCATAGAAACCACAGCACAAAGACTCTCCTCATAGCCGCCATCCAACAAAACCTGTGAACGCCTTGACCAAGGCCGCATAGCAGCGCTCATCCTCTTGGACCTTTCAGCAGCCTACGACACCGTCTCTCGCCGCACACAAGCCACCAGAATCCATTACACCGGCATCCAGGAAACAGACCTAGACTGGATTTGATCTTTCCTCTCAGGCAGAAAACAAAGAATAAGACTCCCGTCCTTCAGATGCAGAGCACCACAGGGATCCGCTCTCAGCCCCATGCTATGCCTACATGGCCCCCCTTGCAACCATCATCAGAAAACACGGGCTCAACATAGTCTTATACGCCAATGACAGTCAGCTCAATCCTCTTCTTTACAAACGAATCCAACATCACCAGGCCCAGTTTCCAAAAAGGGGTGAAAGACATTGCAACCTGGATGAACAGCAGCTTCCTGAAACTCAACTCAGAGAACACAGAAGTACTCATCCTCTGCTCCATCCCCACTGCATGGGACAACACCTGGTGGCCCCCCGCCCTCGGAAACTCACCCACCCCAACAGACCATGCACGCAACCTCAGCATCATAATTCACTCTTCACTCACCATGAACCGCCAGATCTACGCCGTGTCTTATTTTATTTATTTATTTATTTGCTGATTTATATCGCGCTTGAAGCGACTCCCAGAGGAGTTTCTTCCACTTGTTTAACCACCCTATGCGTTCTTCACAAAACCTTCAAATGGATCCTCCTTCCGACGCCAGGCTGACTGTCACCTACGCACTCATCACCAGCAGACTGGATTACAGAAACACCCTCTATGCTGGAATAAACAAAAAACTCCTCCGCAAACTCAAAACCGTCCAGAACGCCTCAGCCAGACTTATGCTTGACGTACCACATCATGACATCACCCAACACCGCTGCGACCTCCACTGGCTCTCCGTTGAAAGAAGAATAACTTCTCACTCACACCTATAAAGACCTCCATAACACCGGACCCCACTACCTCAACGAACGAATCTCCTTCCATGCTCCCAAGAGATACCTCAGCTCTGCCGACTTCACCCTAGCCATGCTCCCAGTATGCACAGGGCCAGAGCAGGTGGCCGATCCTTCTCCGACCTGGTGGCCAAGACCTGGAACGAACTCTCCCTCCGCATCCGACGAAGGCCGACACTGCACCAATTCAGAAGTGACCTCTTCAAATAATCTGACGGACCCTCTCCACTTAAGCGCCTTGAGACCCTCACAGGTAAGTAGTGCACTTTAAAACCCCTGATTGATTGATTGTATTACATGTATTTATATATTCCTATTGAGTTACTGTCTTATACATTGTGGTGTCTATTTGTTAGGTTCATTGCATTTTTTTAATGGGTTAGTATATCAGATGTGTTGCAAATTTTTCCCTTTTTGATATTAATATTTGTAACATTTATACCCGATATGGGATTAAAATTGTGATTATTTTACCTGCCAAACAGAATGATAACAACATAAACATCACAAGTACTCTGTTCCACGTGGCCTATATTGTATAACTACATGAAAATGAATGAGTTGCCAAGAGGTTCTTTATTACATTGTTAATTGTTCCCTGCCGTTGGAACCATGGCCCTTCAGCAGGGGTTCCTTATCTCTACAATGACTGTGGACCTGGTTAGCAGGAACCCAGTGCATTTGCAGTCAAAATCATATTGAATACCAGACAAATAGGTGGGGTGACCAACCATGTCAAAGAAGGGCACTTTCCTACAATTGTGAGCTGCATTAATGTATTGTGAAATGAGGTCCCGTGTGAGTGTCGGTTGAGAGTACTGCATGCAGAGTGAGTGGAGTGAAAACAGGGTGGTGTGAGCAATGTAAATTCAGGATGAGTGGTGTGCTTGTGAGTGAGTGAGCGACAAGAGTGAAGGATGAGCAGTGAGAGTGACTGGTGTGTGCATGGTGAGAGGGGTTATTGGTGGGTAAGTTGTTTGTCACTGTGAGTTCCGGCAGAATACTGTGCCTGAGTGCAGGCAGGGTGAAAAGAGTATATGTGTGAGTGCTGACTGAGAGGTGTGTCCATGTAAGTGCAGAGGAGAGAATGAAGCGTGAGTGAGTGCCTATGTGAGTGAGTGAGCGACAAGAGTGAAGGATGAGCAGTGAGAGTGACTGGTGTGTGCATGGTGAGAGGGGTTATTGGAGGGTAAGTTGTTTGCCACTTTGAGTTCCGGCAGAATACTATGCCTGAGTGCAGGCAGGGTGAAAAGAGTATATGTGTGAGTGCTGACTGAGAGGTGTGTCCATGTAAGTGCAGAGGAGAAAATGAAGCGCGAGTGGTGTGCACATGTGAGTAATGGGTGAACTGTGTGAGAGAAGTGAGTGCCTATGTGAGTGCACAGGGAGTGATGTGCCAGTGTAAGAGTAAGGTGAGAGGATTTACAGTAGGGTGAGTTATGTGACCATATGAGTTTGGGTGCAGATGAAAGTGCAAAGTGAGAGGAATTAATGTCTGGTGAGTGATGCGCTTGTTTGAGTAAAACTGCAGGGGGGGCAGCTAGAGTGACAGGTGAGTGAAATGTCACGAGTACAGGGTGAGCAGTGTGCTTGTGTAACCACAGGGTAAGTGGAGGGAGAATGGCATGAGTTCATGGCAAGTGGTGTGAGTGCAGCGTTAGTAGTGTGAGAGCAGGGTGAGCGGTGTGCTCATGTGACCACATAGTAGGTGAAGGGAGAACGGCATGAGTTCAGGCAAGTGGTGAGTCCAAGGTGAGTGGTGTGCTAATGTGCGCGCAGTATAAAGGAAGATGAACAGTGTGAGCATTGGGTAATAGAATGAGTACACTGTAAGCACTGTGAGAGTAGTATGATCGCTGTGAGTGCAGAGCGAGTATGAAAGTGAAGGGTGAGAATGGAGTGAATTGTCTGAATGCATTGCATGATGCACTCCCAGACACTTAGAGGAACTCAGCATGTTATTGAAGGTTGGCGGGATGGGTTTCAGATATAAGTTAAAATATGGCTGCTATAATGACATCTTTTAGGGGTGGAGGAAATAAATAATTTGCTGATACCGCAACAAGTTTATAGTCTTGTGATTAGGGTTGCCAGTTGACCAGTTACTTTAAAGTTGTAACAAAACAAAGCAATATTGTAGCCGTTTATTTTAGCTTACATCTGTGCATCCTTTAAACAGCGGAAACAAAATAGAAAGAACGTTTAAACATGTTCTAGAGCTGCGTGAATCATCTACGACTAATAATTAAAGGAAACAAAGAGATAAAAGTCATATTACAAATGAACACAGGCAATTTTGTGTACAGATCTATTCAGTTTCATGGCCTGGCCCTTATAGACTCGAAAAGCATGAACAAATGGCTGGTAATTTTCTCTTGGAAAGATAAAATCCCTACTCCAGAGATGCTTTTTCACAAAATGCATTCTCCCATTGTGGCAGTAAAAATAAAATACCAATGTAAGGAATAGGCAGAGTGGACCCAGTGGGTGCCGGAACAAGTGAAAAAACAACTCCTAATTGAACAGTTCCCAAAGGCATGCTCCAGAAGCTGTAGAGGCTCAAGAACTCTCTGTGTGTCCTGGAAGCTGTAGAGGATCAAGAATTCTCTGTGTGTCCTGTAAATTGCAGAGGCTCAAGTACTCTGTGTGTGTGTCCTGGAAGCTGTAGAGGATCAAGAACTCTCTGTGTGGCGTGTAAGCTGTAGAGGCTCAAGAACTCGGTGTGCATTCTGGAAGCTTCAGAGGCTCCAGAACTCTCTGTGTGTCCTGGAAGCTGAAGATGATCAAGAACTTTCTGTGTGTCCTGGAAGCTGTAGAGGCTCAAGAACGCGGTGTATCCTGGTAGCTGTAGGGGATGAAGAACTCTCTGTGTGTCCTGGAAGCGGTGAAGGCTCAAGAACTCTGTGTGTCCTGGAAGCTGTAGAGGATCAAGAACTCTGTATGTCCGAGAAGCTGTAGAGGCTCAAGATCTCTGGGTGTGTCCTGGAGGCTGTAGAACCTCATGAACTCTGTGTGTGTCCTGGAAGCTGTGAGGCTAAAAAACTCAGTGTCTCCTGGAAGCTTTAGAGGTTCAAGAACTCTGTGTGTGTCCTGGAAGCTGTAGAGGATCAAGAACTCTGTACGTCCTAGAACCAGTAGAGGCTCCGGAACTCTGTGTGTCCTGGAAGCTGCAGAGGATCAAGAATTCTCTGTGCGTCCTGGAAGCTGCAGAGGCTCAAGAACTCTTTGTGTCCTGGAATCCGCAGATGATCTCTATGTCTCGGTCTGTCTTGGAACCTGCAGAGGCTCAAGAACTCTCTGTGTGCCCTTGAAGCAGTAGAGGTTCAAGAACTCTCTGTGTGCCCTTGAAGCTGTAGAGGCTCACAAACTTTGTGTGTCCTGGAAGCAGAAGAGGATTGTGGTATTCCATGCCCATGTCACGCCTGTGGTTCTGAGAACCTGTGAGGTCATGGTGGAATGCAGGCGTGGAGTTAGCGGTTGCTGAAGGGAGCGGACTGTTTCCTACACTGTTCCCTGCTGTGGATGTTAAGCTGTTCTTCGCTTTGAATAAAGCCTACTTGAAACCTACTTGTTCGTGGACCCAATTACTACATATATTTTGGCGACGATTGGGAGCATCGTTTCTCAAGGATTACTAGGTTTCTAAGAATTTGAGGAACATCGTTCACTTTTCCTTCGTTTTGAACTTCGACCGGACTGGATTTTGAGCTTGGGGATTGCTCCGACCCTTAACATCAGTTCGGCTACTTTCATCGAATCGGTAACAATTTTTGACATTTCCTACTTTTATTCGTATTATTTCCATTACCGTTGGTGAGTGCGCTGTTCAAACTCACCCCAGTGTTCTCTTCTTGCGAGCCTCTCACCTACGTGTCTCCGAGCTTTGCAGGAGCGCGCAAGCCTTTGTGGGACATCGCAAGGCATTGTGGAGATCGCGAGGCATTGTGGAGATCGCGAAGCATTGTGGGAGTCACCCCTCACCTCATCTGACGCTGTGACGTCATTTACGTGCCTCCATCTTGTTTTTTTTTGTCGTTTTTTTTTCCTTTCTTAGCGTCTGAAGCCTTTCATCCTCATTTCTCACCAGTACAACATCTCTCATTCTAGACAAGGTATTTATTTTTCAGCATTTCTACATAAGGCTTGAAATACTCGATAAATTCCACCTTTTTATTCAGAATGTCAAATATTGCAGCTTCTCCTCATTTTCTACAGTCTGCTGGTGATCCAAACATTGAGTGGGATTTATGGTTTCCAATGTTTATGGCTTATGTTGATGTTCTTGAAAAGGATGGTTGTTCTGCCAAGCGCAAACTAGCCCTTTTAAGACATTGTTTAGGCGGCGCTGGTATCAAAGAATTTGACAATTTTCCTCCTATTGATGAAGCTGGAGATATTGATATTTTCGAGAAGGCTACCAGACAGATGAAAATTCGTTTTGGTAGAAAAATCAACACAGTTATGGAAAAGTTCAAGTTTTATTCTCATGTACAGAAACTAGATGAATCCATTGAGGATTATGTTTCTGCTTTACGTTCCTTGGCTTGTTCTTGTGCTTTTGAAACTATTTCGTATGAACAGGTTCTCAGAGACCAGATCATGATGCCTACTAAGAGCAAAAAGATCCAAGAGAGACTTTGGTTAGGCACTGAATCTTCTCTTAGCGCAGTAATTATTATTGCCAAGGGAATTGAGCACTCCGAATTATTTGTTTCTGAGATTCGAGGTACTATATCTACTTCAAAACCAAGTCAAGTCAAGTCAAGTCATAAGATTTGTATAGCGCACTACATACCCAGAGGGTTTCAAGGCGCTTAGGAAGGGGAGGGGGATTATTTGTCAAATATCCACGTCTTAAGCTGTTTTCTGAACGCTAGGTGGTTCTGGGTGAGGCGAAGGTAAGCGGGGAGTGAGTTCCATGTTTTAGCAGCTAGGTATGAAAAGGATCTGCCTCCCATGGTGGTCTTGTTGATGCGAGGTACAGTGGCGAGGGCTTGGCTGGAAGAACGTAGTTGGCGGGAGGGGGTGTAGAAGGACAGTCGAGAGTTGAGGCAATCTGGTCCGATGTCGTAGAGTGATTTGTGTGCGTGGGTAAGCAGTCGGAAAGTGATCCTCTTATTGACGGGTAGCCAGTGGAGGTCTTTAAGGTGACCGGAGATGTGTTCGTTGCGTGGGATGTCTAATATGAGCCTGGCTGAGGCGTTTTGGATTCGTTGGAGTTTCTTCTGGAGTTTTGCGGTAGTACCCGCGTAGAGGGTGTTTCCGTAGTCCAGTCGGCTCGTGACCAGAGCGTGGGTGACTGTTTTCCTTGTTTCGGAGGGGATCCAGCGAAATGTTTTTCTGAGCATGCGAAGAATGTTGAAGCAAGAAGAGGAAACGGCGCTGACTTGTTTGTTCATTGAAAGTGAAGAGTCCAGGATAACGCCTAGGTTCCGTGCGTGGTCTGTCGGGATGGGTGCTTTTCCGAGGGCTTCCGGCCACCAGGAGTCGTCCCATGCAGAGGGGGAGGTACCTAAGATGAGGACTTCTGTTTTGTCTGAGTTCAGTTTCAGACGGCTTTGTTTCATCCATTCGGCAACTTCTTTCATTCCTTCGTGAAGGTTAGTTTTGGCGGTGCTGGGGTCATTGGTGAGAGAAAAGATCAGTTGAGTGTCGTCCGCGTAAGAGATGATGTTGAGGTTATGTTGGCGTGCGATGGCCGCGAGGGGGCTCATGTATACGTTGAAGAGGGTGGGACTGAGTGAGGATCCTTGAGGTACGCCGCAGATGACTTCAGAGGCCTCGGACTTGAATGGAGGAAGGCGGACTCTCTGGGTTCTTCCGGTGAGGAACGAGGTGATCCATTCAAGTGCTTTTCCTTGGATTCCGATGTTATTGAGGCGTTGTAGAAGGGTGCTGTGGCAGACTGTATCGAATGCTGCAGAGAGGTCGAGGAGGATGAGGGCGACTGTGTCTCCATTGTCCAGTAGAGTTCGAATGTCGTCTGTTGCTGCGATGAGGGCGGTCTCAGTGCTGTGTTTTGCTCGGAAGCCAGATTGTGAGGGGTCGAGGGATTTGTTGGCTTCGAGGAAGGCGGCGAGCTGGTTGTTGACGGCTTTCTAGGATGTCTCAGACTCCATCTCACGAATCTGTCCTAACTGCTCCTTCAAATTTAGCCACCTTAATCCCTCCTTCCCCCAGCTTACCACAGCGGATGACCCACCTATTCAGGCTGCCCTTATCAATGCACGCTCCCTATCAAAACACTCAGAGGAAGTATATGAATTCATCATTGATAAAAACATTGACATCCTATTCATCACGGAGACATGGCTGAATAAGAGCTGCGCCCCAGTAGTTGAGCTGGCTGTCCCCAGAGGGTTTAAGATCACCAGACAGGACCGCAATAAAGGCAGGGGAGGAGGCTTGGCCGTGATCTATAAGGAGAAATGGACTCTGAGGATAGAATGCACAGGAAGGATTGAGGATGGAGAAGCAATGGAATTTTCCCTAGCATTATCCCCGCAATTCACTCTGGGGGGACTATTGATCTATCGCCCTCCGGGTCCTCTAGGCAATTTTATCAAATCCCTGGAGGAGATCACCATCCAACGTGCACTCAGATTTCCACACTTCCTAATGTTGGGTGATTTTAATCTACATATGGACACGAGCTCTGCTCCCGGAGTTAAAGAGCTGAAAGAAATCTGCAGTTTGGCTCAGATGGTTCATCAGGTGCAATCTGTCTCTCATGAAGGGGGGCACTGCTTAGATCTGGTATATTCCAACTTTAACATTTCTACCGATCTACCATACCCCATTTCATGGTCAGACCACTTTCCGGTTCACTTCTCCTGGTTCATTAACAAAACTCGTGTGTTACCCACACTTAAGACTGAGGAACGCCCTAGAAGAATTAATATTCCGGATCTAGTGGAGGCCCTCACCCACTCCACTCCTATGAAAGCACAAAACTTGGATGAAGCTGTAGACAACTTCTCATCCTGGATAGACTCCTCCATTAAGTCACTACCAAAAAGCAAAGGTAAAAACAACCATAGGATCACCCCCACTGCCCCCTGGTATACTGAACAATTAAAAATTTTAAAAACAGGATGTAAGGCGCTAGAGCGAGTATGGAGAAAGAATTATTGTCCCACTGCTAAAACGGAACTTCGTGCAGCCCAAAAAAGTTACTACGCCGCGATTAAAACAGCTAAAGGGGAATTCTATGCGTCTAGAATTCAAAACGCCAAAAACAACAGTCGAGAAATTTTCTCCATAGTTAAAAGCTTTACTGCCCCGGTAGCAGAGAAGACGGCAATTCCGCCTTCCACAGACTGGTGCGAACAACTATCCACTTTCTTCATCGAGAAAATTCAAAAAATTCAAGACAGTTTGAATAACCCTGACCAGCCACTTGCCTCGCAATCGGATCTAGCTTTAAATTGCCAACCTCTTCCTCCTCCACTTTCTCTAATGTCAAGGGTTAAAGCAGAAATGACCAAATTCACTCAGGTTGAAAGTACAGATGTTATGGCCATATTAAAAACTCTGAAGTCAGGGTCACCTATAGATCCTTGCCCTGCAAGGGTCCTGAATGGAATAGCTGAAGTTATTACCCCCATGGTCACCACCCTGGTTAATGAATCCCTAACTTCCGGAGCTGTGCCCACCAAATGGAAACAAGCCAAACTTCTCCCTCTGATAAAAAAAACCCTCCGCAGATCCTTCGATCACCTCCAACTACAGGCCCATATCACTCCTTCCAGCCCTCGCCAAAGTTTGCGAAAAGGCGGCATTCCGGCAACTTGAGAGATTCGTGGAATTCTCTGAAGCTCTTCATCCGGCCCAATCAGGGTTCCGCACCTCTTTCAGTACTGAAACTGCATTGGTGGAAATGGCTGAGGCCATTAGGGAATGCCTTGACGGAGGCGGCAGAGCGGCCCTTATTCTTTTGGACCTCTCTGCCGCGTTCGACACAGTGCCCCACCGCCAGCTTTTATCTAGGCTGGAGGACATTGGCATCTCGGGCACGGTTTTAGATTGGATCAGGTCTTTCCTATCTGACCGTTCCCAACAGATTTGGTTACCCCCATATCACTCCTCCAATAGAAGGGTAGAAACTGGAGTACCCCAGGGGTCGACCTTAAGTCCCCTTTTATTTAATATTTATTTAACTCCTCTGATCCGGCTGGCAGAGAGCTGGGGGGCTAAGATAATGGCCTACGCCGACGACACCCAGCTTCTCTTCACCTGGAAAAAGGAGAACTTGTGCACCTCTGGAGTACGCCAATGCCTATCCTCTGTATTTGCCTGGCTAGCTAAATCATGCCTCAAATGCAACGAGGAAAAAACAGAAATTCTGCTCTACGGCCAATTCCCCACTGACTTTAAGGAGTCTATTTGGCCCAGCGAATCAACATGCCCGACGGGAGAGAGTGGGATAGCCAAGAACCTGGGTATCTGGTTCGGAGCCGACTTATGTTTCCGCGACCAGATCTCGCGCTTGGCGGGGACGTGTTTTGGAACCCTGACCACTCTGCGCAAATTCTTTCCCCTCCTCCCACAAACGGCCAAAGAAACTGTAGCCAGAGCTCTGGTTCTCTCCCGTCTGGACTACTCAAACGCCCTTTATATAGGGGCTCCTGACTATATGATCAGAAAGTTACAGGTAGTCCAGAATGCTACGGTGAGACTCATTTTCAACATCCCCAGGAGACTCAGCGTTCGCAAACAGTTGAAGGAGCTTCACTGGCTTCCTGTGGCACAAAGAGTGCGCTTTAAATCTTTGGTCATCGTCTATAAGGCCCTCAATGGTCCGTGCCCTTCCTATCTAGCCAAAAGATTCACTCTCTACCTCCCGACCCGTCAGTTGCGATCTACCTCCAGAAAGCAGGTGGTCGTCCCCAGATTCAGAAGAGTCCGCCTGGGTGGACAATCTCTAATGGTAAAGGGAGCTCAAATGTGGAACGCCCTACCAGACGCTCTTAGACACGCTCCCAATCTGACCAATTTTAAAAAACTGCTTAAAACTCACCTCTTTCAAGTTCATGATTAGCATACTCCTTTTTCCACTCTGATCCAGTTTCTTCCCCGCGCCAGGACAGTCTTGACTAACGGAGCGCGTTATAAATCCGCATATAACATAACATAACATAACTTTGGCCGGGAATGGAAGAAGCGAGATGGGGCGGTAATTTTTGAGTTCGGTGGGGTCCGCTGTTGGTTTTTTCAGAAGGGCGGTGAGTTCAGCGTGTTTCCAGTCTTCTGGGAATGTAGCGGAGTTGAGGGAGCAGTTGATGACGTCTCGGAGGTGCGGTGCTATGACGGAGTCTGCTTTGTTGAAGATGTGGTGAGGGCATGGGTCTGTGGGGGATCCTGAGTGGATGGAATTCATCAGGCGGATGGTGTCCTCGGTGGAGATTGGGTTCCAGGCGTTAAGGGTGTTCACGGGGGGAGGATGGTCAGCGGGTGGTAGGTTGGGTTGGTTTCCGGGTTGGTTGTCAAAGCTGTTGTGGATGTCTGCAATCTTGTTGTGGAAAAAAGAGGCTAGGGAGTCGCAGAGGGTTTGAGAGGGGGTGACGTCGTTGGAGTTGGCCGAGGGATTGGAAAATTCCTTGACGATGTTGAAAAGTTCCTTGCTGTTGTGGGCGTTGTTGTCAAGTCGATCCTTGAATGCTGTTTTCTTGGCTTTTCGGATCAGTTGGTGGTGAGTGCGGGTGGCGTTTTTGAAGGCGTCCTTGGTGCTGGTGGTTGGGTCTTTTTTCCAGGCCTTTTCAAGGGAGCGGCAGAGTTTCTTGGACTTCTTGAGATCATCGTTGAACCATGAGGCTTTCTTGCTGCCAGGTTTGCTTTGACGTTTTTTCAGTGGTGCTAATGTGTCGGCGGTGTTGGATAACCAAAGGGTGAGGTTGGCGGCGGCTTCGTTGGCGTTAGAAGAGAGGGCTGGGGAGTTTCGAAGGAGCGATGCGGAGATTTGGTCCGTGGTGATTTTGTTCCAGTTTCTTTGCAGGGTAGGTTGGGAGTGGTTGATGGGTTTCGGCTTGTTGTAGGTGAAGTGAACGCAGCTGTGGTCGGTCCAGAGGAGGTCCGTAGTGTGGCTGAAGGATACGTGGTTGCTGGATGTGAAGATGGGGTCGAGTGTGTGACCTGCGATGTGGGTGGGGGAAGTGACTAGTTGTTTAAGTCCGAGGTTGGCGAGGTTGTCCAAGAGGGTGGCGGTGTTGTGGTCGTTTATCTTTTCAAGGTGAAAGTTGAGGTCTCCCAGAAGGATGTAGTCTATGGAGGGGAGTGCGTGTGGAGAGATGAAGTCCGTGATGTCTTCACTGAATTTAGCGCGGGGTCCTGGTGGTCTGTAGAGGAGGGTGCCTCTGAGTGTTGTTTTGGGGTCGATGTGGATCTGGAAATGAAGGTGTTCGGAGTTGGCGAGGTTGGCGTCAGAGCTGGTTGAGATGCGGATAGATTTCTTATGGACGATAGCGATTCCTCCTCCTGTGTGGCTGGTACGGTCTTTGCGGGTGATCTTATAGTCTTCAGGGATGGCAATGGTGATGTCTGGTGCGGAGGAGGCGTTCATCCATGTTTCCGTAAGGAAGGCGATGTCCGGGGAAATGGTGTCTAGTAGATTCCATAGGTCAATGGCGTGCCTGTGGATCGAACGGGTGTTGAGAAGGATGCATTGTAGGTGGTTGGGGTCGTGAATCTGTGGTGTGGTCTTAGCGGAGATGTTGTCGGTGCCGCTGAATTTGCAGGAGTAGCAGGAGAAAGGTCCATGGGTGCGTCCAGGAGCGGCTTGGACGCAGTTGGGGGCGCGACCGGGGTTAAGGGCTAGGAGGGTGGTGGCATCGTAGGTAATGCGGGAGGGCTGGGCAAGGCGAGGGCCAGGGGGTATGGCGCTGGGCGCGGTCCAGGCGCGGACGGGCGTAGACGGGCTTACCTTTGGCGCACCTTCGGCGTGGCCGAAGCGCGTGGACGCTGCGCGTGGGGGCATTGGCCATAAATGGATGGTGGAGGGGGCGGAGGGTGGGAGGGTCAGCAGCAGGGAGGCGGTAGCAGGGAGGAGGGGCGTGCCTGGGAAGAACAACACACAACAAAATGGAGGTCAAAGGGGAGGCGAGGCAGGGGCAACAAATCGACTGTGGCACCGAGAGTGCTATCTTAATACTTGCAGGCTAATGAAAATAAACCCAAAGTCGCGTGTACAATGCACAAAGCAGGGCGGGCGGCGCTCCGATTCAATGCGCTATAATTACAGGTCAGTTACAAAGCAGAGTCTGCTTAATGTCAAACAGCATTTAAATGACGCTTATGTAAATATTGCAGAGCGCAGGCGATACTGATTGCAGAGGGCAGGCGATACCGTTGTATCCAGCTGGGGGTGCGATCACCAAGAGCAGGTAGCAGTAATGGGAGAGGAGCGAGGGTGGGAGCAACCGGTCTGGAACGAGTCCGGGCGGTCACCACAGACTACTGAACCTGAAGTTTCTTTAGTTAAAAGCCAAGTGTCTTCTAATCCTAAAGGTGTTCTCAAGAAAAACATTGATAAGAAGTTCGTAGATAACAGAAGCTTTTCTGATAACAAAATGTTTGCAAAAAGAAATATTGCATGTTATAGGTGTGGAAGTCCTAACCATCTTGGTAATTACAGAGGATGTCCTGCTTGGGATAGAATTTGTGTAAAATGCAAGAGAAAGGGACATTTTGGTAATGTTTGTCGTTCTCTCCAAAAAAGTAACTACATTTCTCAAGAAGAAGAAGAGGTTCTAAACAGTTTTAATTGCATACTTTCTGTCGACGAGGTTGAACGCAAACAATTTCCCTCTTGGCCCATTTTAATTGACAACATTTCTATTGATTTAATGATAGATTCATGTTCATGGTATACTATCATTGGCTTGAAGTTGTTCAATGATTTGTGGAAAGACAGGGAATTGTTACAATCTGATATTCAACCCGGAGGTTACACTGGAAATAAAATAAGCCTAGAGGGTTTCTTTTGGGCTACCATTCAAGTCAAAGATAGAGTCACCAAGGGGAAGGTACATGTAGCTACTAAAGGTGTAGCTATCCTGGGGTGGCCACATCAACATGATTTAGGAATCAAACTTGATCCCAATTCCAATCCCCCTGTCTTTTTCTCAGATTTGAATGAACTTTCTGTGTGTGAAACTAATTCTTGTGAGATACCTGAGAATTCCGTTTTTGTAAACAGCCTTAAGTTGAATTTTCCTGAAGTGTTTAAAGATACTCTTGGGAAATTTACTAATTTTAAACACAAGATAATCCTTAATGATGACGCTGTCTCTGTTAGACATAGAGTAAGGAATGTTCCTTTAGCCTATAGAAGCAAACTTAGAGAAATTTTAGATGACCTTATTTTGAAAAAAATTATTGAACCTATTAAATCTTCCCCGTGGGTTTCTCCCATTGTTTTATCACTTTAGAGTTCAGGAGATCTCCGCTTGTGTGTTGATCTCCGCAGTTTGAATCAAGAAATCTGGGTTGACAAACATCCTCTACCCAATATTCACGAATTAATCTTCTCTTTCTGGTGCCACTGTGTTTTCCACAATTGATTTGGCCAGCGCATACCACCAGGTGGAATTGCACGAAGATTCTAAAAAATTGACTGCATTCGTTACCCCGGAAGGTATGTTTCAATACTTGAGGATGCCTTTCGGGCTGGCAAGTGCCGCCTCTGTTTTCCAACGTTTAATGAAAGAGTTGTTAAAGATTTGTAAAGGGGCAATAGCATTTCAAGATGATATATTAATCTTTGGCAAAGATTTTCAGGAACATGATTGTAATCTACATTCTGTTTTAAGCAATGTGCAAGAAAAAGGTCTCACTTTGAAATTTTCCAAATGTAAATTTAGACAATCTCATGTTGAGTATTTGGGCCATGAAATTTCTCGTGGTGGCATCAAGCCCAAAACCAACCATGTTAAAAGTATTACCTCAGCTCCTGTTCCCACCTCCAAGGAGAAGTTATTATCTTTTCTTGGTCTCACTGAATTTTATGGAAAATTCGTACAGAATTATTCAACAATTGTTCATCCTTTACGATCTTTACTTAAAAAACAGGCAAAATTTGTATGGAGTAACGACCAACAAGTTTCTTTTGAAACTCTCAAAAGTAAAATTGTTGAGGCGCCTTTCCTAAAACCATTTTCTGTTGCCAAAGAGTGTATTGTGTGCGTGGATGCTAGCAATGTTGGCCTTGGTGCTGTTCTAATGCAAAAAGATAAATTTGGAGAGTATGTCGTTTTTTATGCTTCTAGGACTTTGCGTGGGGCTGAAAAAAATTACTCTACAATAGAGAAGGAGTTACTTTCTTGTACTTGGGTGGTCCAGCATTTCCGCCAATTTCTTTGGGGTACAAAGTTTTCTTTAAGGACAGATCATAATCCTCTTGTCAGTATGTTATCAGCAGGTGGAGGAAGGATTATTACTGCTCGCTTAGCGAGACTTGCTGCCAAGTTGCAGGAGTATCGTTGTGAAGTCGTTTATGTTCCTGGACGTTTTAATGTTCATGCAGATTTCAAGTCATGTTTTCCTGTCAGTGATAGCTCTAACTTTGTGCAGTCTGATGAATGTGACGTCGCTTTTACTTTGTCTGACGTTAATATTATTTCTGGTAATGATCATTCCAACTTAATTTCTGAAACCTTTTGGGCGCAGGCTATGCAACTAGACGATGTCCTGTTGAAGGTGAGAACCTTTTTAAGAGTTGGTTGGCCTGCAGAGAGAAAATTGAGTGGTGATTTGGCTTCTTTTTTTAAAGTTAGGGACGAATTGATAGAAAACTTTGGCATGGTTTTTAGATCTAATAAAATTGTTCCTCCCAAGGATTTCAGAGAGTCTATTTGCAATCTTGCTCATGAAGGGCATATGGGGATGTCTACAACGAAAAGAAGGATTAGGGAATTTTACTGGTGGCCCAGTATGGATGCTATGATTGACGGGTGGGTCAGGAACTGAACTCTTTGTTCTTTGAGTGATAAAACTGTTAAACCCGTTTCTGTTGGTGGCTTTACCCCCATTGAGTTTGTTCAGAGTCCTTGGCGTAAGTTAGGTGTTGACATTATTGGTCCTTTTAATTATCAGTCTGGTAAAGATATGTTTGCTGTTGTTTTGGTCGACTACTTTTCTAAGTGGCCTGAATTGAAAATTGTCGAGAAGGTTAATTCTGATGTCATTGTCGAATTTTTGAATGAAGTTTTCTGCAGAGAAGGTTTGCCTGAAGAAATTATCTCTGATAATGGTCCTCAGTTTGTCAGTGCTGTTTTTATATCTTTTCTTTCCAGCTGTGGAATTACTCACTAGAGAGTTTCAAATTATTTTCCTCAAGCTAACGGTCAAGTTGAACGTTTTAACAGGGTCATCAAGGAATCTTGTCAGTTAGCTTTACGTAGTGGTTTGAAATGGAGAGAAGCTTTGCAGGCTACTCTTTTTACTTATCGCATGTCCCCTAATTCTGTGCCTGGGTTATCTCCTTTTGAAATGTTGCATCGTAGGAAACCTGGCTCCAAGCTCATGCCCTGGTGGTTGAAAGCTAAGGATTGTGATTATTTGGAATTGGATCTTAAAGGTGTTAGGGATCGTGTTAGCAAATACTAAGCAAAAATTTCACAAAGTTTTCCCCAGAAAACTAACTCTCCTAAGTTACGTGTTGATGATTTTGTGCGTGTGAAATTGGGTGGTCTTGTTCGTAAAGGTGTTTCTAGATGGTCTAGTCCTGTTGTTGTGACTGAGATTTTTAGTAAAGCTGTGAGAGTTGAGGGTGGTCAAATTTGGAATTTTCGACGCATTTCCTTATGCAAACCTAATTTTCCTCAGTCCACACTTCAACAGCCCAATCTGGAGTCCTCTGAACACCCACTTGTTGTTAATGATGATTCTTGCTTTTCGGGTACTCATGAAGTTTTTGATCATCTTTCTCATCAGTATGAAGGATCCTGTCTTGATGATGCAACCAATGTTAGCACTTTTGATAATACTGTTCAGGAGAGTGTTTCCAATGATAATTTTTCAAATTCTCCTCTTCATGACAGTGCTTCTTCTGATATTTCCACTAATTGTTTTCATGATTCAAGTGTTTCCCGTAGGAGTTCTCATATGAAATTTATTCCTCAGAAATTTAGGGATTTTGTTCGTTTTTAGTGTTTTTTATTTAATTTTTCTTTTTCTTCTTTTGTTTAAGGGGGGAGGTGTGTGGTATTCCACGCCCATGTCACGCCTGTGGTTCTGAGAACCAGGGAGGTCATGGTGGAATGCAGGCGTGGAGTTAGCGGTTGCTGAAGGGAGCGGACTGTTTCCTACACTGTTCCCTGCTGTGGATGTTAAGCTGTTCTTCGCTTTGAATAAAGCCTACTTGAAACCTACTTGTTCGTGGACCCAATTACTACAAGGCTCAAGAACTCTCTGTGCGTCCATGAAGCTGTAGAGGCTCAAGAACTCTCTGTGTGTCCTGAAATCTGTAGATGAACAAGATATCTCTGTGTGTCCTGGAAGCGGTAGATGCTTAAGAACTCCCTGTTTGTCCTGGAAGTTAAAGGGGCTTGAGAACTCTGTGTGTGTCCTGGAAGCTGTAGAGGCTCAAGAACTCTCTGTGTATCCTGGAAGCTGTATAGTCTCGAGAACTCATCCTGAAAGCTGTGGAGGCTTAAGAACTCTGTGTATGTCCTGGAAGCAGTTGAGGATCAATAGCTCTGTGTGTCCTGGAATCTGTGGTGGATCAAGAACTCTCTGTGTGTCCTGTAAGCTGTAGAGACTCAAAAACTCTCTGTGTGTCCCCCAAGCTGTGGGGGCTCAAGAACTCTGTGTGTCCTGGAGCTGAAGGGGCTCAACAACTTTGTGTGTGTCCTGAAAGCTGTAGAGGCTCAAGAACTCTCTGTATGTCCGGAAAGCTGTAGAGACTCAGAACTTTCTGTGTGTCCTAGAAGCTGTAGAGACTCAAGAACTCATCCTTGAAGCTGTAGAGGCTCAAGAACTCTGTGTGCGTCCTGGAGGCTGTATGACCTCAAGACATCTGTGTGTGTCCTGGAAGCTGTAGAGGCTCGATAACTCGGTGTATCCTGAAAGCTTAAGAGGCTCAAGAACTCTGTGTGTGTCTTGGAAGCTGGAGAGGCTCAAGAACTCTCTGTGTGTCCTGGAAGTTGTAGAGGCTCAAGAACTCTGCACGTGTCATGGAAGCTGTAGAGGATAAAGAACACTGTGGGAGTCCTGGAAGCTGTAGAGGATCAAGAACTCTGTGTGTCCTGGAAGCTGTAGAGGATCAAGAACACTGTGTGTCCTGGAAGCTGTAGAAGATCAAGAACTCTCTGTGTCCCGGAAGCTGTGGAGGTTCAAGAACTATCTGTGTGTGCTGGAAGCTGTAGAGGATCAATACCTCTGTGTGTTCTGGAAGCTGAAGAGGCTTGAGAACTCTATGTGTCCTGGAACCTGTAGAGGATCAAGAACTCTGTGTGTCCTGGAAGCTGTAGAGGCTCAAGAACTCTGTGTGTGACCTGGAAGCTGTAGGGGATCAGGAACTCTGTGTGTCCTGGAAGCTGTAGAAGATCAAGAACTCTGTGTGTCCTGGAAGCTGTTGAGGCTTGAGGACTCTGTGTGTCCTGGAATCTGCAGAGGATCTAGATGTCTCTGTCTGTCCTGGAAGCTGTAGAGTCTCAATAACTCTTTGTGTGTCTTTGAAGCTGTAGAGGCTCAAGAAGTCTCTGTGCGTCATGGAATCTGTAGAGGCTCGAGAACCCTGTGTTTCCTGGAAGCGGTAGAGGCTCAAGAACTCCATGTGTCCTGGAAGCTGTAGAGGCTCGAGAACTCTTTGTATCCTGGAAGCTGTAGCGGCTCCGGAACTCTTTGCGTCTTGGAAGCTGTATGTTATGTTATGTTATGTATTTATTTTTATATAGCGCATATATCACTGTTCGGTCTCAGAGCGCTTGCGGAGAGCTGGACTAGAGATAGACAGACAGGGGGATTTTATCAATTTAAAAGAGCCAAGTTTTAAGACTTTTACGAAACGTTTTGTGGTTAGGATCAGTTCTGATAGACAGTGGTAAGGTGTTCCAAGTAGTGGGGCCTATGTTTGAAATGCTTCTATCCCCATTTCTGACTGTCCTAACCTTTGGGACTTTTAGAAGATGTTTATTGGATGAACGTAGGATCCTTCCCAGACAGTAACCCTGAAGCTTTCTCTGCAGGTACTTGGGTCCCTTATGCACCAGGCAGCATATTTTAAATTTGATGCGTTTTCTTATTGGGAGCGAGTGGAGTGTCCTAAGGCAAGGGGCTGAGGGGGTGCAGGGTGGAAGGTCAAGTATCAACCTCGCTGCAGAATTTTGCAGGGTCTGAAGCTTAGTTAATGAACCTTCATGCATATCAGCCAATAGCGCGTTGCCATAGCCAAGGCGACTGATTATAAGGCCCTGAATAAGGGGTTTCTGAGAAGCAAGTGGAATCCACTTGAAAAATTTTCTGAGGCTTCTCATTAGCCCAATGCTAGTGTGAACCACTTTATTTCTGTGTTGGGACAAGGACAGTTTGTCATCGATATTGACTCCCAAGTTCCTAACTGAGTTTTTCAAGGCTGGGCAAGGGCCTAAAGACGGTGGCCACCATTCGTCCGTCCACATTTTGTTGGCCATACTAAATAGCAAGATTTCTGTTTTCCCAGCATTTAACATTAAATAGTTGTTGGTCATCCATCCTTGAATGGAGATCATACACTGTTGGAATCTCACTTTGGCATCTAAGTGGTTGGGGCCTAAGGTTATCAGAATCAGGGTATCATCGGCGTAGGATACCGTATCAAAGCCGTAGGCTTTGATTACCTTGGCCAGAGGTGATAAATATACATTAAATAAAGTTGGGCTTAAAATTGAACCCTGCGGGACACCTTTATCATTTTCCACATAAGGCGAGGAGAAAGAACCAATTTTAACCTTTGATCGCCTCCCTGTCAGATAGCTCTGTATCCATCTGTGTGCTTGACCTCCGACACCAATCTCAGCCAGCCGTTTTAGCAGGACACTATGAGAGATGGTGTTGAAAGCCGCCGACAGGTCTAATACAATCAAGATGGCAGATTGCTTAGCATCCAAGGCCAGCCGGATGTTATCCACTACCTCCAGAAGGGCAGTCTCGGTGCTGTGGCAAGCTCTAAAGCCCGATTGAGAAGTGTCCAGTAGCATGTTGTCCTCTAGGTGTTTAGTTAATTGGATAATAATTAAGGACTCTATTATTTTGCCAAAAAGTGGCAAAAGGGAGATAGGACGATAATTTACTGGTTGCTCTGGGTCAGCATTATTCTTTTTTAAAATGGGTTTGACAGTTGCTTCTTTCCAAGATACAGGAAAGATGGCTTGGGCTATTGAGAGATTAAAAATTGCTGTTATTTCAGTCAGCATGGCCGGGGATATTTTTGCCAAGATCTGGGCAGATGCAGGATCACTTGGGGAACCTGATTTTACTTTCTTTAATTTATCAATGACTTCTTCCTCCGTAAGAGTATGGAATTCAAAGAGGGATTTAGACAGGGATGTTAGTTCAGGGGTAGGCGAATTAGGTGGACCTGTGTCATTGTCCTTAGCATTCGGAGGTTCCGTCTCTCTGGAAAAGGTTTTATGAATTACCATATTTTGTCCTTAAAATGGGTGGAGAGCCTGTCGGCCCACTCTTGGTACTCGGTGGTAAGTGGCTGGCAAGAAGAAGGATTAGAGAATTCCTTTTCTATGGAGTATAGCTCTTTATGCGAATTACCAGCTAGTTTAATTCTGGTTCCTAGATAGACTTTCTTCGCTGCGGCTATCTTGCTCATATATTCTTTGTGTGCCGACTTATATTGCTGTTTATCCATAGGATTCTTTGTTTTATGCCATTTACGCTTGGTGCACCTCATAGCCTGTTTCACTAGTTTTAAATCTGGTGTAAACCAGGGGGATCTTGTATTTGGGCATTTAGTTTTCTGTTTTGGGGCAATGTGATCCAGTGCCATGTTGATTGCTTTGTATAGGTCCTTTACCACCTTGTCTGGATCAGTATTATGAGTCACAAGGGGGGCGTAAAAGCGCTAGCAAAGTAGTCAGGGTTGATTTTATTCCAGGGCCCGCTCATTTTTACCTTCTTTGAGTTGGCAGATTTAATCATATTAACTCTAATGTTGAACTTTATTATCATATGGTCAGACCATAGGATTGGATAGAGTTCGACAATCTGAACTTCCTGAGAGTTGGTACATAGGAAATCTAATGTGTGTCCGGCCTTGTGAGTAGGACCCGTTTCTAGTAACATCATGTCCAGTGCCTTAATGTTTTCGATTAATTCAGAGGTATGTGTATCTTGCCGCAATTCAATGTGATAATTAAAATCTCCTATTAACAAAAAATTTTTACATGCTAAGACATGCGGGGACAAAATTTCCAATAGCTGAGTCGCAAAGTGGGTTTTATTTTCTGGTGGTCTATAGACAAGCGCTCCTTTCCAGGATTCTCTATTATTTAGGTCTAGGGAAAAGATAAGGAATTCACCCCATTCAGTAATTTGCGTATCAATGGTCAAAAGTTTTATGGATGACTTATAGACTATTGCTGTACCTCCTCCCCTCTTTGCCATCCTGTCTAATCTTAGAATACTGTAACCCGTGGGTAGAGCTATAGCTAAATCCGGGCAGGATGTTTCTTGGAGCCAGGTCTCCGTGATGAAGAAGAGATCTGGTGATTCCTGGTCCAGTAGGGCCCATATTTCAAGAGCATGCTTAGGGAGGGAACGCACATTTTCATACAAACATATAAGGTGGATCAATAATTCTGTGTGTCCTTGAGGCTGTAGAGGCTTAAGAACTCTGTGTGTCCTGAAAGCTGTAGAGGATCAAGAACTTTGTGTGTCTTGGAAGCTGTAGAGGAGCAAGAACTCTTTGTGCGTCCTGGAAGCTGTAGAGGCTCAAGAACTATCTGTGTGTCCTGGAAACTGTAGAGGATCAAGGACTCTGTGTATCTTGGAAGCTGTAGGGGATCAATAACTCTGTGTGTCCTTGAGGCTGTAGAGTCTCAAGAACTCTGTGTGTCCTGAAAGCTGTGGAGGATCAAGAACTCTGTGTGCCTTGGAAGCTGAAGAGGATCAAGAACTCTGTGTGTCTTGGAAGCTGTAGAGGATAAAGAACTCTTTGTGCGTCCTGGAAGCTGTAGAAGATCGAGAACTCTGTGTGTCCTGGAAGCTGTAGAGGCTCAAGAACTCCGTGTGCCCTGGAAGCTGTAGAGTCTCATGAACTCTCTGTGTGCTCTGGAAGCTCTAGAGGCCAAATAACTCTCTGTGTGTCCTGGAAGCTGTAGAGGATCAAGAACTCTGTATGTACTGGAACCTGTAGAGGCTTGAGAACTCTTTATATCCTGGAACCTGTAGAGGATCAAGAAGTCTGTGTGTCCTGGAAGCTGTAGAGGATCAAGAACTCTCTGTGTGTCCTGCTAGCTGTAGAGGATCAAGAACTCTTTGTGTCCCGGAAGCTGTAGAAGATCAAGAACTCTCTGTGTCCTGGAAGCTGTAGAGGATCAATAACTCTGTGTGTCCTGGAAGGTGCAGAGGATCAAGAACTCTGTTTGTCCTGGAACCAGAAGAGGCTTGAGAACTCTGTGTACCCTGGAACCTGTAAAGGATCAAGAACTCTGTGTGTCCTGGAATCTGCAGATGATCTAGATGTCTCTTTCTGTCCTGGAAGCTGTAGAGTCTCAATAACTCTTTGTATGTCTTTGAAGCTGTAGAGGCTCGAGAACTCTGTGTGTCCTGGAAGCTGTAGAGGCTCAGGAACTCTTTTTGTCTTGGAAGCTTTAGAGGCTCAAGAACTCTGTGTGTCCTAAAAGCTGTGGAGGATCAAGAACTCTGTGTGTCCTGGAAGCTGTAGATGATCAATAACTCTTTGTGCGTCCAGGAAACTGTAGCGGATCGAGACATCTGTGTGTCCTAGAAGCTGTAGAGGCTCAATAACTCTGTGTGTCTTGGAAGCTGAAGAGGATCAAGAACTCTGTGAGTCCTGGAAGCTGTAGAGGCTCAAGAACTCTGTGTGTCCAGAAAGCTGTGGTGGATCAAGAACTGTGTGTCCTGGAAGCTGTGGAGGATCAAGAACTCTTTGTGTCTTGGACGCTGTAGAGGGTCAAGAAGTCTGTGCATCCAGGAAGCTGTAGAGGATCGGGAACTCTGTTTCCTCGAAGCTGTAGAGGCTTATGAACTCTGTGTGTCTTGGAAGCTGTAGAGGATCAAGAACACTGTGCATCCAGGAAGCTGTAGAGGCTCAAGACCTCTTTGTGTCTTGGAAGCTGTAGAGGATCAAGAACTCTTTGTGTCTTGGAAGCTGTAGAGGATCAAGAAGTCTTTGTGTCTTCTGGAAGCTTTAGAGGCTCAAGAAGTCTTTGTGTCTTCTGGAAGGTTTAGAGGATCAAGAACACTGTGTGTCCTGAAAGCTGTATAGGCTCAAGAACTCTGCGTGTCTTAGAAGATGTAGGGGATCAAGAACTATGTGTGTCTTTGAAGCTGTAGAGGCTCAAGAACTCTCTGTGTGTCTTTGAAGCTGTAAAGGCTGAAGAACTCTGTGTTTCTACAGGAAGCTGTTGAGCTGGTTGGTGGAGTGTTGGCAGGCGAAATTTTTTTTAGCTCTACGGGCTTTGCACGCAGGCACTACACTCACTATCACAACTAATGTAGGAGTGAAAATCCTGGCAGCCTTGAGAAGCTATGATGTCCAAGACAAAGGAGAGTTTGTAAGCTATGCACGTGCCCTTAATGTACACGGGACTGCCAGTGTGTATTTACTTCCTCCTGGTCCAGGGGCCGGCATTCCGGTGTCTGGCACCTGTCCAGATAGATACTGTGCTGTGCGAGAAGGGGAGATATCCATCTCAACACATGCCTTATGACGCATGCGTTCGCATCGCGTGCACTTACAACGCACGCAGCGTTACGACACGTGCATTGTCTATGCACGCCATTACATCGCATACGCTATCAGAACGCATGCATTACCAACACATGGGGTGTAATTGACGTGCGCCAAGATGGGCTAAGGGGTGCGTCGAGACAACGATGGAACAATGACAAGAGACAGGTAAGGAGGCCGCTCGTATTTAGGGCTTAGAGCTTAGGTGCTGTTTTTGGCCTCAGGCATTAGGGCTTGCAGCTACTAGTAGTATAAGTGCTGTTTTGGGGTTGCGTTAGGGCTTAGGGCTTCTTGTAGTATAGGTACTGTTTTGGTATTGCGGTAAGGCTTAGGGTTAATGGTAATATAAGTGCTGTTTTTGGCTTCAGGCATTAGGGCTTAGGGATACTAGTAGTATAGGTGCTGTTTTGGGGTTGCGTTAGGGCTTATGGCTAGTTGCAGTATAGGTACTGTTTTGGACTTTGGGGATTAGGGCTTAGGGTTGAGGTGGTAGTGTAGGCTTGCTTTAAAGCCTTTACTGTTCAGGGCTTAGGGTTTAGGGAAGTGTTAGCGTGCCATATTGTAGGGTACTGTTTTATGATTCAAAGATTAGGGTTTAGGGTCGGGTAAAGGTAAATGCGCTTACGGGAAAAAATAGCAATTTAAAAGCATGCGGGGTGTATGCAGTGTGAATGTATTTTGCATGCATTGCTATACACATGCGGGCGTAATGGAATGCGTTGTGATTACTCGCGATCAAAGGGAACATGCGCTGTAACAATTACGATGTAATGGCGTACGATGTAAGCATTTGCGATGTACCACCATACATCCGCAAGAAGCAGTTACAAGCTCAGGGAAACTGAAAGCACTGGGGCGAGGTGAAGAAAACGAATATGCTTAGGTATTGTAATCTGTTGTACATTGAGCCTGCTATGCACAGTTCAGCTCTACATAGTGCTGTAATCAACATTTGTTACCTAATTGTGGGCCGTTCACTTTTCTTGGAAGGGTGAAAGGGTGAGTCGTCCCTGCCAAAGTTCAAATGAGACCCACAGACCTGAGCAAAAAGTGCTTCACCCCCTGATAGGGTGACCAACCGTCCGTAAATTTCACGGACCGTCCGTAATTGGGACCTTACGTCCGTTGTCCGTGAGGATCCCTTTTACGGATGCCTTTTGTCCGTAATTTTGTCCATAACAGGGAGCACCACTCCTCCCCTGTGAGAGACCCCACCCCCCCTGATGGAGCCACCTCACACTCCTCCTGGAGCACAAGAGCAGCCCCTCCCGCCCATTGTCATTCTGTATGCCGAGTAATTGCCATATACAGATGACAATGGGGCAGTCTGTGGTGTTAAAGCATGTGGTGGCCTCCTTCTACATCAGTGTACAGCAGGGCAAATTGTTAGATAAAATGTCTCGTCATTTTAGAACTGAAGTATTTTCAATATTATATTCAACAAAGCCATTGTTGCTACTTTTTTATTTTAAGGAACTAGCAACCATTGACAAACCCAATAGTCCTGGCTTGTTGTTGGTGTAATGATACTTGCTGTATTATATATCTGGATGCAATGACAGAAACAACATAATACCAGTCGGGCAAAACACTATGCTAAGCACATATTTTTAACCTAGGTGTTTTAAACCACGCTCTTAATTACATCAAACACCCCCTTTGAAGAGACCTTCCAGTGTTTTTTACACCACTTAAAGCCTTGGAAACAACATCATGTCACAGTCACCTCACATCCTGGCACTGTGCATCATGCATGACTCATGACCTGAACGTTTTCAGACTGCCTATGTGCAGGGGCATGGTGAACCCTCCCCCACCCCACTCCTTGCTTTAGGAACTACATCGAGGGTGAAGTTCTTGATGGGCCTATTCTGTCTGCAACTCTGTAGACAAAGGCTCAGCTCATAATGTGAAAAGGCGGGTGAGTAAATAAGTGAAGGAATATATGAATCGCTGGATGGATTACTGAAAGGATGAATGGATGAATGAAAGGGGGAATGGATAGATAATGAAAGAAAGGATGGATGGATGAGTGAATGAGTGGATGTGTGGATGAGAGAAAAGGAAAATAGATGTATGTATGGTTGGAAGGGTAGATGGATGGGTAAAAGGGTGGATGGATGTGTGAAAGGATGGATGGATGAGTGAATGGGTAGATGATGGGCGAGTGAATGGATGAATGGATGAATTGATAAGTGAAAGGGTGAATGGATGGATGAGTGAAAGGGTAGATGTAAGGATTGATGAGTGAGTGAAAGGGGCTAGATGGACAGGGGATGGATAGATGAATGAAGTGAAAGGGTGGATGGATGAGAGAACGGATGGATGGATGTGTGAAACGATGGATGAGTAATAGGATCAATGTTTGGATTCATGAATGGATGAGTAGATGGATGGGTGGGTGAATGGATAAGTGAAAGGGGGATGGAGAGAGAAAGGGAGGATGAATGACTGAAAGGGTGAATGGGTGGAAGGATAAGTGACTGAATGGATGGATGAGTAAGTGAATGGGTGGATGGATGAGTAAGTGAATAGATGGCTGGATGGGTAAAAGGGTAAATAGATGGGTGAGTGAATAGATGGATGGGTGGAAGAGTAGAGGGAGACTGTACAAATGGATGGGGTGAAAGGGTGGGTAGATGAAAAATGGTTGGATGAGTGAAAGGGTGGGTGGAGGGATGGATGAGTGAAATGATGGATGGATGGATATATGGTGGATAGGTTTGCAAACGGTTGAATATGTTTGGATATAGATGGGCACACAGATGGAAGGACAGAATGAATGGTGAAAGACTGAATGATGGATGAAAGAATGATTACACCTTGTAGTTCCCATTATCTCAAGTAACATTTCCTATACATTGACTTTCATGTTCATATGAGTCATTGTCTCTATGTAATGTGATATAATGTGTGTGTGATGTAACACCCTCCGACACCATGCCCTACATTCTTGGGATGAGTAACACTATAAAAGAAATTAAATACATATGAGAGACCATCTAAGTGAAGATGAGGGGCACCATTGGAGAGTGGTAGCAATGCCGGACTGGCCGGACCGGGCATTGGGTGTTTCTCTGGGAGGCTGGAAAGGTGGGGGGAGGTGGTTTGTTACTGGGGGCTGGCACTGCAAAGTTCCTTGTATATCCAGTAGATTTCAATCAACAATAAAAGCGGCCTCACTTATATTCAGGTGTGGTTCACCATTGTCTGGTGACTAATGTACCTGCTGGAATGAGATGCGAGTTTTGAATCGTCTAAGGTAGCAAGCTGCGGCCATACTGAAAAACCGTGAAGTGCACGATTGTCTCAACCTCATATAAACGTATTTAGACTTGTACTTAGGTGGTTGTTTATTTACTTATATACTATTGCGCACCCATCTCTGACGTGTCCTGAAGTTTTGTCCTGAATTTTGGCCTTTTGCTCTGAATTTTTGTCCTGAATTTAGTCCCTTCTTCCTGAATTTCTACACTCATCATCCTAAATTTCCACCTATGCCAGTTGGTCACCCTACTCCCCTAGCCGCCTCACAGCACACGCAGGGCTCCGAAGCATGGCGCGCCTTTACCGAACGCTCACTTTACAATAAAGTGATATGAAGGGGCAGATTTACAAGCCCCTTGTGACACTTTTACGCTGCCGTTGCGCCGCCGTTGCGATTTATATACAACTTGACCCATCTAGGCAGATGCGTCACGTTGTAAAGCCCTGCGCCACATGAAACCTGCGTCAGGTTTCATGTGGGCGTTCTGTCGCAGGGTGGGCGATTCCTCGCAGGAAAGCCCCGTAAAACTGACGCAGTGAAATCTACAAGATTTCACTGAGTCAGTTTCACGACGCTGCTGCGTCAACTCCTTACGCCTCCTTGGAGCAGGCGTAAGGAGTGACGCACCACGTTGAGTATGGGTGGCCCCTGTGCATTGCAGGAGTTGCATCGCGCTTGCAACGCGACGCCAGCAAAGCGCCGCCCACACGCCACAAGATGCGTCGCGCATCTGCCCTTCCTTTCTACTCAAGCGTCTCCAGATGGTACAGAACTATGCTGCCAGGATGATACTGAAGCAACCAAGGTGGCAAGCAGCGACCCCCCTTCTTACTAAACTGCACTGGCTCCTGATTACACAACGCTGTGCCTTTAAGGCAGGCTGCATGATTTTTAAATCACTGCATGGCAAAAGCCCCAAGTTCATTAATCAAATAATCACCAGATATGTCCCCCCCCCGCAACCTTCGCTCACTCCATTTGGGCCTTCTTCAGATCCCCCCGTTCAAGCTTAAACGTTCTGGTGGACGTAGGTTTGCAGCACTTGCCCCCCGCCTATGGAATACCTTGCCACTAGAAATTCGGCTCTGTCAAGATCTTCTACCTTTTCGGAAAGCACTGAAGACTTGGCTTTTCAGACAAGCTTTTTAAATCCTACTTTTTTACCTGTTGTGTTACTGTCAAATTCAGCGCCAAGAAACTAATCAGTGTTAGTGCGCTTAATAAATAATTTAATAACATAACATAACATAACTTTCACCATGGTGAGCCGCATTTACAATGCGGCGCATCTGTGGTGGCGCAAGGAGGGGATTGCATGACGCATCTGTTCTGGCTCATCCCTGCTGATTTGCAAAGATGCGCCAGAACATGTAAATATGCCCCGAAATCCCTGCCCTCTGTCAATCAGACAGCAGTTCCCTCAATAAATCTTCTCTCCGGTCTGATAAATCCCATCTATATATATGCAAAACAGGTCTGTAGATTTGTCAAACCTTCTTGTACACACTGCTGCCCAGAGGGGTCTTTAGACAATACTGTCAAGGAACGAACTATCCCCGACGCAGCCCTCAGCCGCCCACGGGTCCTCATAATGTACGGACACAAGGGCCACAAACACACGTGGCTCGTGCCGAGCTCGAGGTCGGACAGGCCTGTGGGGTGACCGGGCCGCCCCCGTCGACTGGTCTGACAAGTCAGTGTGGCCGCTGTCATGGTCTCCTGGGGCGGATTTACTGAGGGTTTTTCTGATATTGCCACAAACAGTGCCTGCAGGAAACACGAAGGCACACAGCACCACACATGCCAGCGCGTCTTTCGAGTTCAACACGAGCCTGCTTTGCAAACGTGGCCGCTAGTTACTCGGCTCTCTGCTTCTGTAATTCGACCTCTTTTACTTTAGTGTTCGGGTGTATTTGTTGCCCCAGCCCGACCGTGCTACAACGAACGTGCGCTAGTCATGGCCAGGCCGTGCTTTCCTTCGCAGGGGACCTGTATCACTGGTACTTGGTAAATGTTCTTGTTCACAGCCCACTCTCTGCCTCTGCTGGAAACCCTCCCAGGTGCCATCGCGCATCCCTCTCTCTCTCCCATGTTCAGCCCAAAGCCCCGGGCACCCCCTCCCTCCAGCATTCAACTATTCATCCGCAGGCTGGAGCCTCACACTGTCCCTCCCCTTCTGCTCTCTCTATTACCAAAAACACTGAACAATCCACTCCCAGGGCCTGGGACAGGCAGCTCTCGGCCTATTATTATCAAAAACACTGCAAACCCCACTGCCGGGGCCAAGGATGCAATTCCAGGCATGAACATTCCGTAGCGCCTTGATTTACCATCCATTTTTCAGTTCACCAAGCGCTGGTCCAAAGCCCTCGGGAGGCCCGGAGGCCTCGCATCAGGTGTTGGGTGTCTCTAGCAGACCAACCACGACCCTCTCTCGTTTCATAAAGTGCGGCTGCTACTCTGGGGGGCCACAGCTGTCCGGTACAGGTGGGGTCTCCTTACCTCCACGGGCATGCCCAGCGTGAGGTGCAGCACAGACAGCACAATAGCGACGGCTGTGGTGACGTCCATGGCCGACGGTCTCAGGATAATGTCCTCTACTGAGTGTCTCTTCTCTTCTCCCGCACACTCCTTCTCCTGCCTCTCATGGGCCTTGGGGTGCCTTATAACAGCAGTCGCAGGAGCGGGGTGGGGGTCAGGCGTCAGTCACCTCCCAGAGCAAGAAATACTTCCTTCTGCCCAGAAACGTGTGCAGTTGCACGTCTTACCGAGCTCCACCGATAGCCCCCAGGCCCTGCAGGGGTCAGGGGTCATGCCCTAAGCAGGCGTCAGTCCGAAAGGTGTGCACTAAAGCGGAGCGTCATCAGCTGACCTTTGAGCCTCATAAGAGGTCTTCATTCTTCACAGACTGGTACTCACCGGTCAGGGCAGTGGAAACTTCGACATGGGGAGAGGCTGAGTTACAGAAACAGGGAGAGGACCTCGAGGGAAGGCCCGGTCCCCCCTCTGGGCTGGAAACCAGGGCAGGTTTAAATGAGTATTTAACGTGTAATCACTGCCTGCTTACACTGCTCAGGAATGTGCGTGTGCTCATTAGCAAAGACAAATAACCTGCGAACAGCATCTCGAACTATGGCACGTGGGATAGGTGAGGGGAGGGGGCACAGGGGTTGAGGGGGGCAGACTGGTCCACTATTCATCACCCTGAGTTTGCTCCATAAATCACATCAGTTTCAGAAGGACTGAAGCACTAATGGTGATAAGTGAGGCAAAGGCCTTCATTAACCCTTGGTCAGCATTCTCCAGGTCAGGGTTCAGGCCAGCCAGCCCTGCCTCTGCACCATGTTTACTGCAGCACAAGGGCACAGCCCTGCTCCCCCCAAGCACCCCTTCATCCTTCCACCCAAGCACCCCTTCATCCTCCCACCCGTGCACCCCTTCATCCTTCCAGCCGTGCACCCCTTCATCCTTCCAGCCGTGCACCCCTTCATCCTCCCACCCGTGCACCCCTTCATCCTTCCAGCCGTGCACCCCTTCATCCTTCCAGCCGTGCACCCCTTCATCCTTCCACCTCATCCTTCCAGCCGTGCACCCCTTCATCCTTCCAGCCATGCACCCCTTCATCCTTCCACCTCATCCTTCCATCCATGCACCCCTTCATCCTTCCAGCCGTGCACTCCTTCATCCTTCCAGCCTTGCATTCAGGCCCTCGTTCTTCTTCTCATGCACAGGGTCGGACTGGCCGCCCTCTACACCATGTTTACTGCCGCACAAGGGACCAGCCATGCTTCTGCCCAAGCAGTCATTCGTCCTTTCATCCATGCACTCAGTCAGTTATCCTTCTACTCACGCACAGGGTCGGACAGCATCTCCCTACTCAAGGGACCAGCCATGCTTCGCCCAAAAAATCCTTCATGATTCCATCTGTGCGCGGTCACTCTTCCTTCTACTCATGCAGGGCTGGACTGGCCTCCTTCTGCATAATATTTACTGCCAGCATAAGTGAGCAGCCATGCTTCCACCCAAGCATCCCTTCATCCTTCAATCCATGCTCTTAGTAGGCTTGTATGCGCTCATGCACAGGGTCTGCATAATATTTACTGCCAGCACAAGTGAACAGCCATGCTGCCTCTCAAGCCCTCCTTCATTCTTCCATCCATGCACTCATCTGTGCACTCTGACTCCTCCTTCTACTCATGCACAGGGTCGACACAATGCTTACTGCCGCACAAGTGACCATCCATGCTTCCTCCCAAGCAGTCTGTCATCCTTTCATCCGTGCACTAAGTCACTCTTCCTTCTGCCCATGCATATAGTCAGACGGGGACATAAAGCACGCCCAGGTACCAGAATAAAAGTGGCTCCATTAGTGAAGAGGACCATTAAAAAGTGGCAGAAATGTTGTCCGTCTAGGGCTTCCTGCAGCCACCCTGCCAGGAAGACTCTCTCCAGCTTTCCAAGGTCCCATTGTTTACCGTCGGGCCCAATACGTCTTTCGTAGGGGAACTATAGACAGTCTCTGGGAGCTGGAAACTCCTCTAAGGGCCTCAGAGACTTTGGACAGGAAAATGCTAACTTTCTAAAAGATAAAAGAAGAGGGCGCCATTTGCGTCCCCAGCTGCTGCACTGCTGAAATGAGGAAACACTCCTCGTAATTAAGACATACTTTCACATTTTAACCCAAGTGTTCCATAGTAATCCAATAGATGTATCCCATCTTCGTAATTCATATGCTTCAAAAATTATTTAGTCACTCCAGAGACAGCCAGATGAAACAAGAATGTTTTATTTCGCATTTTCAAATGTCATATGCTGCTCACGCTTAAACATAGACACATGGGGCCTCATTTATGAAAAGTGACGCATCGCTGCGTGAAAACAGCAATGCGTCACTTTTCACTGCGCACTCCTTGCGACACCAATGATGCATCATATTTAATGTATGACGCATTATGTCGCAAGGATTTACAGATACGTCGGTATTTCTGACGCATCTGTAAGCGCAAAAGTGACGCATTGCTGGAGTGTGTCAAAAAAGTGACGCAACTCCAGCAATGCGTCCTTTCACATGGGGAAAGCCCCATGTGAAAGGGCTTGCGTCAGTCTTACGCCTGCTGTGAGGCAGGCGCAAGATTTTGACGCAACAGCATCCTAAAAGTGACGCAGTGAAATCTCATAGATTTCACTGCGTCACTATTACGAGGCTTTTTGCGGGGGAACGCCCCCTCTGCATACATTATACCTGACGCAGGTATAATGTGGCGCAGGGGTTTAAAAAGTGACGCATCTACCTAGATGCGTCACTTTTTAAATATGGCGCAACAAGGCGCATTTTGTACGCCGCTGGTGCATCACAAAAAGTGACGCACCGGCGGCGCAAAACTGACGCAAGGCCTCATAAATAAGGGCCCTGCTTTCAACATTCCTTCGAACAAGCCAGCATCAAACCCAATGCATTTGGAACTCTTCATTAGTTCTTCATCAGGGGTACTGAAATAAATTTGAAAGGGCCACATAAACAAATATTCAAAAATACAAACCATCATTTACTGTTCATTAAATGATTACTAAATAACCCATGTGCCACCTTCTACTGAATTCCCTTCGCTCAACCCTCACATTAAGTAAATAAAACCACATTTTGACATGAAATCCTACCCCACAACCCCTTACATTACAGCCTTCCTGAAATCACACAGTGTTACCTAAGAACCATTGCACCCTTAACTTTCCCTCCTGAGTGTTCATGACAAGAAACAAAGACTGAATACCGATGAAATGCTCTCCCCCACACCCCTTGCTGTTCTCTCATTTATGCCAATAAACAGTACATTTTTACCTTGCTACCGAAGCCGGTGGCTTCAACTACGTGTCTTGATGCTGGCTTGTTCGAAGGAATGTTGAAAGCACGTGTGGGGACGAGCACAGCGCTGTTTTGCACGCATCATTTCGCAGTCACAGCAGAGGCCTGTCCTGTCCTCTCACCAAGTTTGAAGCCAGAATCCCTCGTCGGAGCCACAGGAACGAACCTCTGTGCACTGCGTCGACATGCAATTGCAAAGGCTTGTTGGCTTCCTTCCACCAAGATCTTCAGACTCTAAGTAGCCCCAACCTCAAGCATCTCCTGTGGTCAAGATCTTTGTCCTCACTGCATCACTTGCACCATGGGCTTGCATGTCTGGTGAGCAGCTCAAGGTCCTCTTGCGATTCCAGTGCCTCTTGCCTGTGGGCCGTCTTGAGGGTCATCTGTGAATTCTTTGGACTGCCCTGATTGCTCGGGGCCTGCCCTGACTCCCCTGCTTATGGTGAGTCTCCTGGACCTTGCTGGCCCCGAAATTGTACCTTTTCAACTTCCACGTTGGTTGCAGTTGCCAAACTTGTTGGTGATCCCGCCAGACACTGACCAATCAACTCTCGGCATCTGATGTGGGCCAGCTTGTGCAAGGCTGCTGGTCTACCTAAGCGTCGCCTGGTCCACACAGCGGCAGTTCCAAGGTCACCGTCAGTTCTCCTGCAATAATCTACATTGGTGGGCATTCGTCTTCCGTGCCTCATGGTCGCTCTTGAGTGGCATAGACTCTGTCCCCTCTGCTTACAGGTTCTTCACATCTTAAATCCACCTTTGAGTTCCACCGGACACTTTCACCTTCCCCAGCAGTGGAATCTTCCGGAAGTCCTCCATTTGATTCGACAGCGGTTTCCAACGCAACTTCACACCTATGCACTCTGCTTCCCTGGTACAGGTATCCTGGTTCCTAAGGTATCCACGGGTGGGGTGGCACTCAAACCTTCTGTCTTCCACAGGGTTTCATCTGGGTCCACTGGGAAGGATCCTTCTTTAAAAATGTACATGCAACACCCACTGGATTTCATTGATTCCGCAGTCGTGTTCCCATTCTGCATACGGCCTCCGTGGGGCTCCTGGTTACTTACCGTGGTTGATTCCTTGGGTCCCCAGTACTTGTAAGTCTTCTGGGTATAGTCTTAACTCGAGTTGTGGTACGCATACCTCTATTTTAGTACATGATTTGGTCTCCCCTTGGAGACCACTGTGTACTACGTGCCAGTTACCTGCTTCTATTGAAAAGTATTGTGTGCATTGTGTATATCTCAGGCCAAGAGATAGCTGCATGTGTTAGTAAGTGTCTTATAATAAATACATATTTTTATGAATACACTGTGGTTCTTTTTCACTTAATCTATACCTATAAGATTATGTTCTGGTAAAACAACCTGCTTTACACTACAAGTCTGAAGGCTGCTCTCCACAGCTACCATTTAGAGAGCTTTTTAAGGTTGTCTAAGACGACTAAAGTCACAATAATGGTTTTCTGGATTGGTGCAAGGTGCCCAATTACATAAGTGTACATCATATACCAAGCCAGCTTCTCACAGTCTTGCAGTGGAGTGGCATAGAGTAGAGTCAAGTACAGTGGTGTACTAAGTAGAGAGAAGTAGCATAGAGTAGAATGGCGTAGAGTGTAGTAGTGCAGATGCATAGGGTGCAGTGGCATAGGATACAATGGTGCAGCAAAGCCAGAGTATTGCGCAGTAGAGCAGGGTAGAGTCTGCCCTGCCAAGTGCAGTGCCAGAGGGTAGTTGTGCAGATTAGAGTGGCATGGAGTGTATTGGCATAAACTAGAGTAGCGTAGAGTGCATTAGCATAAAGTAGAGTGGTGAAAAGTAGACTACAGAGGCATAGAGAGCAGTGGTACAGAGTAGAGTGGCGTAGAGTGTATTGGTCTAAAGTAGAGTTGTGCACAGTAGAGTGGCGTAGAGCACGCTGGCTAAAAGTAGACTGGTGCAAACTAGAGTAGAGAGGCATAGAGTGAAGTACTACAGAGTGCAGATTAGAGTACAGTGTCATAAAGTGGAGTATGCCTAATGTGGTAGCACACTGCCATTACATACAACACTTCTTCAACTATAATAACCATTACATTTGCATAGACATTGTTTTCTTACACACAAATGATAACGTGTTAAAATTGCATCACCTAGAGTATTGACTGGTTTTGATTGTAATAATTTATTTGTTTTTACCACACTTCAGAATTACAAAAATGGGCATCATATGTGCTTTTCAAATTTTGATGTATTTGCAGTTTATTTACAGACATTTAAACTTAGTGTGCTTTCACAGCAAAACTGTCAAATCCTTTCACAGCAAGATTGTCACAATATCCTCTCACTTTGAAGTTAGAGAAAGAAAAGTAAAGCTCACGCTGCAATGGATGACAAAGTGCAACATTTAACCTTTGTGTGTGAATGCACAGTAAATGTGACATGATAAGAACAAGATTTAAAGGCCTGTGTACAGAAAATGAGCACTCAGAAGGATACAGAAAAAAGCATTGCTCCACCAGACAGACAAACTCAAACTGGACAGCCTAAAACAAAAAAAGCCAGCAAATACAAAGCAAGCAAATGTGAGTTACAAAGCACAAACCAAATGGGTGGAATGCATTCCCAGGAATACTTTGCGAATGTGCCCAAGATGTCTTCAGTAAGCCACACAGATGTGCTGTATGGTATACTTCGACTCAAAAAGTAAGGTTGACTGGTAGCTTTATTTTGCCATGTTGAAATGGCAGTTTAAAACTCCACTACAGGCTGCTTTGGCAAGCCTTAGTAAGACATGTTTTAAAAGGCTACTTTGGTGGGTGGCACAATGAGTGCTGCGGCTCACTAGTAGAATTTTATTTACAGGCTCTGGTCACTTGTTGTACCATATGCTAGGGAATGTAGTGCCTTTAAACAGGGACTTTCTATCTAAATTAAATGCACCAATCAGGTGTAGGGAAATTTTACCGTGTTTCAGCACTTTACTATTCGTTAGCGGGAAGGAAAAGATGCACAGAGTCCTAAAAGCCAACAAAAATGGATTCAGCAATTAAAGGAGAAGGAATGCAAAACTTTGGGGTGACCCTGAAGTAAGGGCGAGGTCCAACAATGCCCTTTTTTCATTCTCATACAGTTAATGCCGGAGAGACAGACCCCATACCAACAGCATCCCCACCTGGAACAGCTTCAAGGGCATTATAACCTTCTAGTATTAGTTACGCACGCTCGGAATCTCAACCCTAGATTATCGAGTGTGAATTTTTACAATAATGATGCACTGATATTTCAAATCATAATGTAACTTGTGCGATGCTAACTCTTGGTATTGTATCAAGTAATGTTGTTATATATGTTTAAACTGCTTGCAATGGCTTTAATTAGTCGTGCAAAATTAAATAGACGCTGACAGGCCATGCAAGGAACCCAGTTGCACACGTAGGAACATTTCATGTGTTTGTACACTAATAATAGCTATTTATTTAGACCAGCCAGATAGAGACTACCCTATATGGCGCTTGATTGAGTTTGTAATTACACAATAGAACCAACTTTTTACTTCTTATAAAATCGAAACATTGAGTAAATACGTGCAGATTACAAGCATATGCCTGGCTTGAAAGATGCAGATGTTTTCAGTGGGGGCATATCCCACTAATATATTTTACTATCATTGTAACTTGCAATCCACAGATTACACAAGAGTTTCTGGAACAAAAGCATTAACCCACTGAGCTATCGTACGTAGAATACAAATCAGAGACAAACATTGCATGCAATAAGCTGGCATTGTTGGAGCAATGACTCGAAGAAAAGAGACTTGCTCGGACACAGTCCTCTCATATAAACCCGTAACAAAATAATAAACTTGTATTGTCGCACTAATATGCATTACATTTCACATATTTAGCAAAGAGCGGTAGTTTGCGTATGTGTTTTACTAACAAGTAACCTGATTGTAATTAAAGATGGCAGCTAACGTGCAAAATTGTTTTGCACATGCGTCAACTGCATTTACGTAGTATGACGTCTTAATGCTTGGAAGGAAAAGTTTGCTTTTGCGCACTGGCATCTAAGATGGCTGCTTGGAAACTCACGTGCTAAGCATCTGCTTTGTAGTAACAATAGTAATAGACAGTGGAATTTGTATGTGGCAGTATGATACAACAGTAATAGGACCCAGATTAAAGATATTTGGGTTTTGCAAGAGAACAATATATACGAGGAGTTTCCACTAGAATGTACGGAGAGAAAAGAAAAATGTCACTTATGCAGAGAATCAAAAATTATTTTAAGAAAGATAAACGTATTAAGACCAGAGAAGGAATTGTTATCCCACCTCCAAAAACTCCTTCTTCATTTATGATAATAGAAGGAGGTTACCATATTTGTGTTTGGTTAAGAAATTGGATTGAGTATACAAAAAGTGATGGGATATTAGCTTTCCCTGAAAATTGTACGTTCAATGGGAGAATTCTTCAAAATTTAAGGACAAGAATGAATGAATTAGAACCCAGACCTAGGTTAACGCAGTATGAAGCTCTAGAGGAATGGGAAACTGAGGCATATGAATGAGACAAATCTAGAAATACTAGGAATTACAGAGGGTTTTATCCTAAGGAAGGCATCAATCACATGAAGATCAGATGAAACAATGGAGACAGGCAATGGTGACTGAAGTTCTGTATCCTGTAGTAATGGCAGAGGAACAGTTGGGAGGCAAATGTACTGGGAAACTAAGCATTTAAGGATGGCAGGTTGTGGAGAATCAGAAGATGAGTTTATGGAAGATATAATAATAATAAAAATACTGAGCTTATATAGTGCATGGTTACACTAGCCAGTGTGTCCCGTGCTTCCAGTGGCCCAGGTACTCCCCAACCAAACAACTGACCCTAGAGCAAACTAAACCCTTGGAAACAGCAAGGTTTTAAGCTCCCTCTGGAAAACTGACTCCACGGGCTCCAAACGGAGCCTGAGGGGAAGAGTATTCCATTTACGCGCTGCCAAGTAGCGGAATTATCTGCCTCCCATTCTCGCCCTTCTGATCTTGGGAACCTGTTGCAGAGCGGCACCCTGCGACCTCAGTAGCCTAGTATGCTCATACGGTGTTAGCAAGCTGTGCAGGAAGCTGGGTCCATGCCCCTGAACAATTTTGTGACTAATACACAGGACCTTAAACTGGATCAACTCTTTAATTGGCAGCCAGTGCAGCGCCCCCAGCGCCTGTTTGGCAGAGCATCTCCTTGGGATCATCAATATCAGACGTGTGCTTCACATCAGTTGGGAAATGACTAAGTGACTGCTAGTAATCGATATGCTGACCAAGTTGCCCAGTATTGTGCTAAAACCAAATTGGCAGTAAACAAGAAAATTGAGACAAGTGGAATCAGATGGCAATTTATGATAATCTCAGCAATAGAAACATGGGATGAAGTATGAAATTTGCAGGATGAAGTAGAAATGAGTGAAAAGGAAGGTTGTATAAAGACAGGATGTTACAGGAGAGCAGAAGACAATGTCTGGATGTATCCAGATGGTATGCCAGTCATGCCAGATTGCTTACTCTCACAAATGTCCAGAATGTACCATGGAGATACCAATATAGGAACAGTTGATATGATCAGACTCTTTAGACAGGATTGATATAATCCGAAATTTAGGACAGTAGTCGAGAGCCTTTGCCAGAGATGCTTAATTTGACAACAGAACAACCCAGGCAGGAAGACAGTGGTCAGTTGGGGAAGGATTGGAAAGGCAGAGGGACCATTTGTAAGACTGCAGGTTGATTTTATTTAGTTACCACCATGCAGAGGATTAAAGTACATTCTTGTCATAGTGTGCTTATTCTCACGGTGGGTGGAGGCATATCCTACTAGAAGAAATGACAACATAACAGTTGCCAAGCTACTGTTAAGGGATCTGATTCCACGCTTCGGTTTTCCAGTAACTGTGGAATCAGATAGAGGGTCTCACTTTAAAAATAAAATATTTGTTTTATTTGTGTAGCATTTAAAATTAAACAAAAATTGCACTGTGTTTACCGTCCTGAGGCTTCAGGAGTGGTAGAACAATTGAATGGCACAATAAAATCAAGATTTGCGAAGGTTTGCGCATCTACACCACTGTGTTGGCCAGATGCACTGCCTCTGGTGCTGATGGGACTCAGAAATAATCCAGAAAGAAACACAGGATTGAGTCCTCATTAAATAATCATGGGAAGGATGATGAGATTAGCCTTTAAACCAGGACATTAACTGTTTTTTGTTTTTTTCAAACCTAATTTTATTGAGGTTTTTATCTTTAATATGGTACACAGCACAGCAGCAGTTTCTGTAGTAAATTATAAGTGAACAGATTTATAATCCTGTCAGGATATCGATTCACTGACAACAATTACAAAGAAATATGTACATATAAGGTATACAATAAGTATATTATCTGTGAGGTAAGAAGCCAATGCTAAAATATAAAAGAGAAAGAAAAACAGGGGTCTACATAACTTTCATAAGCGTACTAGCGGTAGAAACCAATATTGAATAACTCAGACGTATCTCTGTATCTTCTATATTCTAAACTATTGCAAAACTAAGAATCAGAACAGAACATACCAGGACATAAACTGTTAAGTATAACTGATGATCTGGTGTTAGACTATTGATTGGCTGACCTGGTGCATTCTATCCTTCCTTTAATGATTTAGGATGGTGGCTGTCAAACAGTAATAATGAATTTTTTGAGATGGGTTTTCTGTACAGCTCGGAATGCAAGCCTTCAGGTTTGTCCAGTATCCTTAAAGGAAAACCTTCCTTTTGGACAGTTTTTGCGTGTCCAGAGAAACTGTTCCACAACTGCGGCTTACAAAAGACACTCCAGCATTCTATGTAATCAACTGGTTGCTAGGAAATACCCTCCCAGGTTGGTCAAACAATCTATGAAACGGGCCATGAATAACAACCGGCAAGCCCTTTTAGAACCAGCATTACCAAAAGCTCCTCTGGAACGACTGACTTTTGTTCATACATTTGGCACCTTATCCAACAGGATTCAGAAATTGGTCAGAAAACACTGCCCTATTCTGAACTCCGGACATCAGACCCTACAACGCCCTCTGTTTTCATTCAAAAGAGGTTCCAACTTGAAGGATAAATAGGTGCACACAAGACCCCCTGAAGAACAGCCAAGAGCGGTCGGATCACTGTGGAATCTGCCGCCAGTCACAGGTCACCATCCCTGTGGCACATGCCAAGCCTGCGCGCAAACATAGAAATCTACTGAGATAGACATAGATACGCAAAGACCTTGGAAACAAGTAAAATGTACTAATTGTAATAGTGACCAACTTGTCTACTTGATCATATGTCCATGTGGATATAAATATGTTGGAATGACAACACGGAAGATACGCATCCGCATATCGGAACATAAAAGCACTATTCGATGTGCAAGACAGGCAACAAAATTGACCACCCATTTCCTAGAGGCCAAACACCACAGCACTGAATTCCAGTGGACTGTCCTGGAACAACCCTTCATTCCATCACATACTGCGGATATAGCCAAATACCTGTTGGCCAAAGAGCAAAAATGGGTACTGAAACTTAATACCTACCGTGAGGGACTTAACGACGATATTCCTTGGTCTACACTATAATCCACGTGACTACGGTATATTCATGTCCACAGCATTTAATTTTCTATACCAGTTCCCCTGGTTGTTACTGTACCTCAGTTTCATTTTCTCTATCAATGTATATACTAAGATTGACTGAGAGCACCCTAATGTGAGTAACCATTGTTGTTTAGTTAGCCATTATTTTGCTATTAAGGAGGGCTACACCTACTTATTAATTTACAACGTGCCATACATCTTAACACGATTGTCAACATTATTTTCCTCCAATTACATATCTCTTGTCCTACATTAGGTGCCATACTTGCAGAGGCATGATATTCATAGTGTCTGTTCAAACATACACGACGCACATAGATTTCAATTGTCCTGACGGCGCCCGTCTTTATCGCCAGTGACAGCTGCCAAGAGACCGGTGCGTAACAACCTGTATAATGACCGATATCATTAGCAGAGGTTATATCTACACATAACAATCAGTGTTTAAAACATGAACTCCGCCTTAAGATCGAAAGCTTGTTCTTTTGATCTCGTTTAAAACCGAGGCGAAGCTAGAGCGAGACGCCATCTTTCGTTACCATAACAACACCAATGAACAGCGCAGCTTTCGCAACCACACCAATGTGAAGCGCGGTTGCTCTTTCAGCGCTGCGCGAACCAATAGGATTAGGAGACCTCGCGCTCACGTGGTCTTACTACCAATCAGCACGTGCTTCATAATAGAGCGCTCTCCTGCCGATCGGTGCCTCCCCAGTCGGTTTAGATGCCGGCATAGGAGCACCGACGGACAGGTAAGAGCGCGGTTTGATTTCTTGTTTAGGTGAGTTCCAGGCAAGTGAGAGCTATGCAGAACAACGTTTTTGAGCGCTCCTATCCTACGTTCTATGAGTGGTTGTACAAACATCTTTACCCCAGAGTCTCAAACAGTAGTTCTTATGAGACATTACTGGGTTAACCACTTATTACGATTAGACCACTTTTCTCAGTACATTATAGGCAAGTGTGTAGAGGTCCTTGCACATTGTGTAAAACATGTTGTTACTGTTTACATGTTTTTTAGACCGGTCCTTCACTCATACCCTGAGCTGCTGCCAGGTGGGGTGAGGTCTTCGAATCTTACAGACTACGGTAAGATTTTCTACACATGTTTGGAATGTAAGATATATATCCAAATATAAGAACCACTGCTTCTCTACAAAGATGAGTTTAATTGTCAGCATCAAATTTAACACGATTGTCAACATTATTTTCCTCCAATTACATATCTCTTGTCCTACATTAGGTGCCATACTTGCAGAGGCATGATATTCATAGTGTCTGTTCAAACATACACGACGCACATAGATTTCAATTGTCCTGACGGCGCCCGTCTTTATCGCCAGTGACAGCTGCCAAGAGACCGGTGCGTAACAACCTGTATAATGACCGATATCATTAGCAGAGGTTATATCTACACATAACAATCAGTGTTTAAAACATGAACTCCGCCTTAAGATCGAAAGCTTGTTCTTTTGATCTCGTTTAAAACCGAGGCGAAGCTAGAGCGAGACGCCATCTTTCGTTACCATAACAACACCAATGAACAGCGCAGCTTTCGCAACCACACCAATGTGGTCTATACTGATTGGACCAAACTATAGAAAGAGTTATGTAAGGTGTGGTTACCTTCATTTGATACTTATTCCTCTCCCTTTCTCTCTGATTTCACAGTGAACAACACTAGCTGTAAATTCATGATGAACTTTCATGTTCTGGATAATTCAGGTGACATCTGCACTTGTTTATTTACACGTTAAATTCTCTGTTGTCACTTTATATTCTTGTTTTTGTGCAGTAGCACAGTTTTTTGTTGATTTGGTCCTGATGAAGGCAAGGAGGCAGTAGTCCATACTTACTGAAACATGTCGACCTGGCTTTACCTTAGACAGTCCATCTAACTGTCTTTGGAAACACCTTTTTAATCTTGGACAAGTGAGCGTCATTCGAATAAAGTTGGTTCTACGCTCTCTCATCCAATTTCACAACACCTAGTTTATTATTTTCATTCACTTCACTTTTTTCTGCACTGCACTCCACAGTCATCACCCTTGTCTCACTCATTAACTACTACTGAGTGATGTACCATACTGGTGTCGATGCGGCAAAGTAGACTTTTTAACAACTTGGTCTATCTTTGACTGTGACTACAACACACTCACACGGATGGTATGGATAAATCCCAAATGATGAAGGGCGGATCCGAGTGGTGACTGATGGTATTTTCCTCATCCACCTGAGATGTTGAAGTTCACCTTCATATTGGTCAATCAGTTAAAGGGTTGTGTATTGTCAGATTGTTGTCTATCACTCCTTAAACTCTTTCAGTTTTTAGACCCTCTGATACTCGTTGTAGTTGTTTAAAGTTTGGGATCTGTATTCAGAGTTAGGTCTTAAAAAATTTTCCCAGGGTCCTACCCCACAGTTGTTTTTTATTGCATTCTATCCTTCTTCAGGTTGGATAAGACGCAGTTGCCAGGCAGCTGGATCAAGCACATTATCTCAATCCTGGAGACTGGACGGTGGTGAAGAATCTCACCCGAGAGACTTGCCTAGCACCAAGGTGGGATAAACCAAAACAAGTCATACTGGTTTCAACAACAGCAGTGAAGTGTGCAGGGTTGCCCAACTGGATACATACCAGTCATACCAAGAAGGTATCAGCTCCTGATATAGCAGACCAACCAATAGTTGAGGGTGCAGAAGGATGTGCAGCTGAAGAGCCTAGAGTAACAGACTCTGAAGTAGCTGACCAAGAACAACCGAGCACAAGTCAGGAAGATTGGATACCAGTGGTAGACGTACATGATGAAAATATTAAAATAAGAAGTAGAACAAGATTAGAAAGGAAAGAAACTAGACAGGACCAGACAGGTGTAGAAGAACAAGCTCAGGAAATCAAATTGGAAATTGTTGTAGACTCTGAGCAGGAACAGACAAAGAAAGATAAAAATACTCAGAAAGAGGTGAATCAAAATATTCACGATTCCGAGGAGGGACATGTAGGATTAGACGTACTTGTTCAGGCTGCAAACAACCAATGTGCATTAAGACCTGAGCAGGACCAGTTACGAGAAGAAGAACAAGTTTAGGAAGTAAAAAAGAGAATTTACGAAATAACCTGAACAGGATCAGACAGGAGAAGCAGAACACTTTCAGGTGAATGGTGTTACAAATATAAGCCATGAACTAGGTCGGAGAGAGAGGGCCGCACTGGGAACCAAAACCGGTCCTGGCAAAGTGCTCGGCCGGCCCCCCATGGAGTTGGGGGTGCTGCAAAATCTGGCCAGTAACGAAAACAGCCCCAGGGGCCCTAAACCTGCCCTCGCCCTGGTGGCCCACCGGGGAAATGCCCGGTGCCCACTACGACCAGTCCGACCCTGGAGAGAGGGACTTCGAAGAAGAAGAAAACCAAATTTTGCCACAACTTGACAAACATAAAAGTGCTCTTGAAAGAGACGTGGACAGTGAAAGTACAGTGCAAAGTAAAAGGGTAAGAAAAGGTGATAATTGGCCAAGCTGTGTCAAAAGATTAAAATATCGCCTAAAGACAATAACTGAAGAACAAGCACAGGCAAATAAAGTCACAAGTCAGTCAGGACCATCAGTTGAAAAACCAAAGCGAAGTAGTCAGAGACTAAAAATACTGAATAATACATTCAAAGGTCCTGAATGGTCCTATGTGATTCTTGAAGACTTTGAAATCTAGATTTAAACGAAGAAAGTGATGATGAAATAATTGCTGAACAGATTGACGAAGGAGAAGTGAGACCCCCTGGAATTACAAAAAGAAATTTTTATTTACGAAATAAAGTGAAAGAAAGAAGAGAAATCTTCTTAAAATGGCCAGAGATAGAGTTGTGAAAGACCAAAATTAAACTGCTTAAAGAAATGTTGTAGATTGTGTTTGTAGTATAGTATTAGTAATGGTAGTGATGATGCCGGATTCTTATCTGAATTTTTAACCTTATCCTTACCAAATTCTCGAAACCTCTTATCTTGGATCTTTCTTGTCTTCTAAGAAGTGTAAAGGGAAGAAACTCCTTTCCATTTGTAATTTACCATCGACCAAAGCAATGTACTTCAAGAAACTACTGCCTACAGAATAAAGTTTAGAGATTTATTACAAAGCCAAAAACAATTGGATATACAGGCACCTCAGCAAGAGGTTAAGAAGATAAACAGGCACTAATAGAAACATAATCCTACGCATGAGCCTCAAACGTCTTAATATAATGATCAGGGTGATGTCCAAAAGCATGAGGCAGACAACGACAGTCCCTTCTTGAAGAGATAAATGCATTGACCTAAAGAAAGAAAGATTAGTAATCTATTCCTACACTAACACTAAAGTGACATCCCTACATAGCATCACTCCCAGGCAGGATGAAAATGTGTCAGCAGTGAAGACTTCCACAGAAGTACACTCACTTTGCAAAGGTAAGTAGCCAAAGCGACAGAGCTCGTTCTAAGATGCTCCTTCATGCTTCCCTCTTAGCTCTCTTCTGCTCCATCCTCGGGGTACTGTCCCTAATATAAAATCCCAAAACAGTAGCGCATGCCCTTCGCACACCTCTTCAGGCAGGTCCTCCTTCTTGATTTTTCCATCGAAACTCTGACTTCATCCAAGAAACGTTGGGCCGACCTTGAGTTCCAGACACCATCTTCGCTTAAACATACTATCTACATTCCTGTTGACTCCCTCTGCGCCTATTCCTACCATCCTTATTCCTAAAACAAAAGGGTTATTCTGCCTAACGAGACATGTGTCCTTGCACCTGCAACTGGAAACTTGCAAACAACTTGACCTTGCATGCACATAAGTTTCACTGACTGCTTTTACTAAAGAAAAAGAGCCTTCCCAAGGAAAATACATTTTGGGCCTAAATCTTTGGCTAACATAAGAAATCACAAATAGGCCTCCTCTTGTACTTATATGCAATCGGACCTTCGTACATTTAAACACACATTTTCTAATGTCACGTTATAAGCCTTGCTATTTACGATCATCTAATGCATGGGTACTCACAAACTTTCTCTAGGGGGCCAAATTTACAGTGTGGTTTATGTCCGAGGGCCGCACTGGTGGGGGCGGGGTCAGTGGGGGGAGGGGCGGGGCTAGAGCAACAAGAAAAAAACTGTGACCATGAGGTTGATCACAGGTCCCCGCAGCGGACGCCTTCGTCCACTGAGCCACCAGATCCGGCATACACACATCTCTCTCTCTCTCTCTCTCTTTCTTTCTCTCCCTCCCTCTCTCTCCCTCTGTCTCCCTCCCTCTGACTGTATCGCTCCCTCTCTCCCTCTGTCTCACTCCCTCTCTCCCTCTGTCTCACTCTTTCTCTCCCTCTGTCTTGCTCACTCCCTCTCTCCCTCTGTCTCACTCACTCTGAATGTCTCACTCTCTATATCTCCCTCTCCATCTGTCTACCTCTCCATCTCTGTCTACCTCTCCATCTCTGTCTTCCTCTCCCTCACTCTGTTTCCCTCTCCCTAAGTTTGCCTCTCCCTCACTCTGTTTACCTCCCCCTCAGTTTCCCTCTCTCACACTCTGTTTCCCTCTCCCTCAGTTTCCCTCTCTCTCACTCTGTTTCCCTCTCTCTCACTCTGTTTCCCTCTCCCTCAGTTTCCCTCTCTCTCACTCTGTTTCCCTCTCTCTCACTCTGTTTACCTCTCCCTCAGTTTCCCTCTCCCTCCTTCCCTCTGTCTCCCTCTCTCCTTCCTTCCCTCTGTCTCCCTCTCTCCTTCCCTCTCCCTCCTTCCCTTTCCCTCCTTCCCTTTCCCTCTTTCCCTCGGTCTCCCTCTCTCCCTCCCTCACTCTGTCTCCCTCCCTCACTCTTAGCGGGCTCCCTCACTCTTAGCGGGCTCCCTCACTCTTAGCGGGTTCCCTCACTCTTAGTGGGCTCCCTCACTCTTGGCGGGCTCCCTTACTCTCCTTCCCTCTCCCTCCCTCCCTCCTTCCCTCCCTCACTCTCCTTCTCTCACTCTCTCCTTCCCTCACTCTCTCCCTCCCTCACTCTCTCCTTCCCTCACTCTCTCCCTCCCTCGTTCTCCTTCCCTCGCTCTCTCCTTCCCTCACTCTCCTTCCCTCTCCCTCCCCCCCACTCTCCCTCCCTCACTCTCCATCACTCTCTCTCTCTCCCTCCCTCCCTCGCTCCCTCCCTCCCTCGCTCTCTCCCTCCCTCACTCTCTCCCTTCCTCGCGCTCTCCTTCCCTCGCTCTCTCCTTCCCTTGCTCTCGCTCGTCCTCCCTCTCCCTCGACCTCCTTCTCCCTCACTCTCTCCTTCCCTCACTCTCTCCCTCCTTCACTCTCTCCTTCCCTCACTCTCTCCCTCCCTCGCTCTCCTTCCCTCGCTCTCTCCTTCCCTCACTCTCCTTCCCTCTCCCTCCCTCCCTCACTCTCCCTCCCTCACTCTCCCTCACTCTCTCTCCCTCCCTCCCTCGCTCTCTCCCTCCCTCACTCTCTCCCTTCCTTGCGCTCTCCTTCCCTCGCTCTCTCCTTCCCTTGCTCTCCCTCCCTCTCCCTCGTCCTCCCTCTCCCTCGACCTCCTTCTCCCTCACTCTCTCCTTCCCTCGCTCTCTCCTTCCCTCATTCTCCTTCCCTCTCCCTCCCTCACTCTCCTTCCCTCACTCTCTCCTTTCCTCACTCTCTCCCTCCCTCACTCTCTCCTTCCCTCACTCTCTCCCTCCCTCGCTCTCCTTCCCTCGCTCTCGTTCCCTCGCTCTCTCCTTCCCTCACTCTCCCTCCCTCACTCTCCCTCACTCTCTCTCTCTCCCTCCCTCCCTCGCTCTCTCCCTCCCTCACTCTCTCCCTTCCTCGCGCTCTCCTTCCCTCGCTCTCTCCTTCCCTTGCTCTCCCTCCCTCTCCCTCGTCCTCCCTCTCCGTCGACCTCCTTCTCCCTCACTCTCTCCTTCCCTCACTCTCTCCCTCCCTCACTCTCTCCCTCCCTCACTCTCTCCTTCCCTCACTCTCTCCCTCCCTCGCTCTCCTTCCCTCGCTCTCTCCTTCCCTCACTCTCCTTCCCTCTCCCTCCCTCACTCTCCCTCCCTCACTCTCCCTCACTCGCTCTCTCTCCCTCCCTCCCTCGCTCTCTCCCTCCCTCACTCTCTCCCTTCCTCGCGCTCTCCTTCCCTCGCTCTCTCCTTCCCTTGCTCTCCCTCCCTCTCCCTCGTCCTCCCTCTCCCTTGACCTCCTTCTCCCTCACTCTCTCCATCCCTCGCGCTCTCCTTCCCTCGCTCTCTCCTTCCCTTGCTCTCCCACCCTCTCCCTCGTCCTCCCTCTCCCTCGACCTCCTTCTCCCTCACTCTCTCCTTCCCTCGCTCTCTCCTTCCCTCATTCTCCTTCCCTCTCCCTCCCTCACTCTCCTTCCCTCACTCTCCTTCCCTCACTCTCTGCTTCCCTCACTCTCTCCTTCCCTTGCGCTCCCTCGTCCTCCCTCTCCCTCGTCCTCACTCTCTCCTTTCCTCGCTCTACCTCTCCCTCGCCCTCACTCTCCAGCCCTCACTCTCCTGCCATCACTCTCCCTCACTCTCCTTCCCTCCCTCTCCCTCCCTGTCTCTCGCCCTCCCTTTCCCTTCCTGTCTTCCTCCCTCCACCATGCCCGTGTGTGCCCGGGCTGAGACAGTTTCTGAGCAGGCACACCCACAAACACAGCCTCACCGGAGCACTTCACACGTCTTCAAAAGACACTTCGTATGTTAATGAGCCTTTGTCACCTCTTAGCCCCCCTGCAGCCCCACTCTGACTACAAAGGCGATCGCCCGGCCCCCACAAAGCAGCAGTCTGAGTCGCGCTGCCGCAGGGGTTTTTTCTGACACTGTAAAAAAAAAATAAAATTCAAACACGGGTACATGTCTGCAAGGTCCGCGGGCCGCCAGGGAAGGCTTGCCGGGCCGCCCCTGGCCCGCGGGCCGTACTATGAGTACCCGTGATCTAATGTCTTATTTCCGTTACATGGAAAGCAAGTTTACATGTGCAACTTTAATATGGTGCACGTTTAATCCAAATGCATCACTTTACACGTTAACTAATACATCTAGCATTATCTAAAACACATTTCCGATTAAACTCTACTTTGATCTACATAAATGACATGATTACATTTCTAAATATGCTAATATATGCGGTTTCAATACTATTCATATAATGATCACACATTAATACAGTCCTCTAAAGATGTGAGTGCTGACTATCAGTGATTATGATGCACCCCTACAAATTTCAGAATAATATGGCGCTCTATCAGTCCCCTGATGATTTGTTTCATCACCAAAATCACACCATCCTTGGAAAAAGAACCGACTAAAACAGAAATTGTCGCCATTCTTCCTCGTTTGAGCCTCTCCATGTTTTTAAGATTCTGATATTGACTGTCCTGCAGTCTTTCCATTCTCCTCTCTTGCTCTCTCAGTGATCTTTCAAGCCTGCTAGAGTTATACCACATGTAAGCCCTAACTAAACCCCATAACAGATCACACAAACTATAACTTTAATGAGAGGTTTTAGAGCATAACCAAGGAACCCTTTTCCCAAGTTCGCAAACCAACCTCCCACCTGACTAAATCCCTTGCCAACTTTCTCCCAAACTCCTTCCTCAGTCAGATTCTCAATCTCATGATGAATCGTAGTGATGTTACTTATATATTTCTGCAGATCCTTGCCGTTATCTGGTATATAAGTGCAGCACTCTTGGACCTTCAAAATTTTACAGACTCCTCCCTCTTTTGACAAAAGGACATCTAAAGCAAGACAGTCTAGCAAAACCATAGCCCTTATCGACAATATCTCTCCTTCAACCAACACTAGTGACTTAGCTGTACTCATTGATAACTCATCAACCACAGTCGCCAGCCTTCTGAACTTGACATTATTCAAGATCACTCCCAAGCCTGGTATCATTGCTCCAAAAACGTCTCCAACAATCGCTCCAACACTTGCGCCCCTATTCACCCTTGAATGCTTTCCTCCTTCCAAGAGTTCCAAATCCTATGCATGATAAATCTTGGGGAAAATGATCGCTAGATAACAAACACATACCATACCATTTCGCAGGCAGTCTTACATAAGCATTCGTTCCGCACACATAATACACCGTCCGTTTCACTTGCACAGTACTTTGCAAAAAGTCATTTGCTGAATCTTCCAAAGTGAAAACATGATCACACGTGGTCTGTCCCACTACAACATTCTCATAATATGCATATTATGCCTGATGACGTCTTATGCACAGCTACCCTCTCTGTTCTTCATCTAGTGCTATTGGACCATAACTTCCCTTTGATTTGTGTAATTTCTCCTCATCCGTCCAATCTACTCTACCTTCTCCTAAATCACGTAACTGTGTATGTTTTCTATATCTATCTACTACCTGATCTATGAACTTTTTCTCCACATCTAACAATAAGCACGTCAGATTATGTCGGTGGGAATAAGCTGTATCTAACTGTAATGACTGTATAAAATACTTTCTAAGCCTATCTTCGGGTTTGTAATCGTCATACTTACTCTAATGCTTATAAACTGGTACTTCAGGGAGAACTACATCATAACTAGAAAATAAATACTCAAACTGGCCTCGTCCATAAAAGATGCCGAACAACAAACTACAAGAAATACCATATGTCAGTGGAAGGGGATGATATTGAACACCCTTATCCACTGACGTAGGTAACTGCATACACACATAACAATCTTTTGCATCCATCACATTAATATAATCATACAACAACTTAGCATACTTATTAAGCTTAAAGTCACTTCTAGAAAGATCTTTATGAAACATTCGACTCTCCTCTAGTAGCAAAGATCTCTCATCTCCTATTGACCTCTTTTTTTGCTAATAGTGGTAGGTGAAGGTGTTCTCTGTACCTCCACTGTCTGCTTATGTGAGGCTAAATATGAAACTACAACTACTACGAATATGAAGTTCATAACTCCACCTCCAAGTGTACCTACTATACACCTAGATCTACGATTTGGATTTCCATTCTCCATGGTCTCAGGAAAGTTCTCAAAGTTCTGTAGTTTAGCAACGAACTCGCAAAGTTCCTTTCTTTTTTCTCCTTCAGTTGCTTGTGAACCAGTTCGAACAGCACTTTGGAAAGCTGGATGTCCCCTTTTTGATATTAGTTACTTATTTACACAATACAAAGACAACCTTAACCCTTCTCCGTCCTCTCTGGGAAGTCCCTATATTTCTTCTTCTTCCACTCGGATCTAGGTTATTTCTTTCAATTTATTTATAACATAGTCTCTTTACTCCAGAATAAGAATTGCACCAATTATCTCTAGAACATGCTGCAAAATCTCAAGACGAAGAACAATCATTTCATGATATGGAACTTCAACACCAAAGGTAGGAAATATCAGTCTGTCCAGTATCAAATCGTGTACTCCACTCAATGTCGGGAGATTTGGAGTAGTAAAGGTCAGTACTCCTTCGATTTCAAGTCCTGGAACCAACAATGCCACATCAATCTTCACGTTGGGGCTGTTGCTGACTACGACCAGTGACCTCAACCTCCCGGAACTCAGCAGTCCCGGCATTTGTCACAACGTATGTCAACTCCGGGGTTGCGTATCTCTGACAAGGCACTCTCGTACGTCTTGACCTTCTCAGACCTCCACGAGCTTGCCCTTCTTCCTCTTCCTCTGATTCTAAGACTTCCGACACAGGAGCAAGATCTCTCTTATAAACTAGATGCAGATTCAGTCGACTACGTCTTTCAGGCCATGTTTCTTCTGCGCGCCTTGTTCTTCTGCTCACCCTGCTCACAATTTACTCCTACTGAGTCTGATTCCGAACCACTTTCACAGCAACTTCCTCTTTCTGAGGCAGTCTCAGTGTCGCTGTTGTCGTGACCCTCCTCAGCTTGGTATGGTGAGCAACCAGCTTCGTCAGCCACCCTTACATCTTAACTTGTCCCCTCCTGTGGCCCTGCCACCACAGCTGGATTTTCATTCGGGAGAGGAGCTGTTTCTTCCAGGGGTGCTGAAACTCTAAGGGTGTGAGAAGAATACACTCAGTTTGGCAACCCTCCACACTACACTGCCGTGTTCGTTACCAGTATGATTTGGTAAGGGCCTCACCAGCGGACATACAAGCAGCTCTTTCTCACATGCTTCAAAACCAGCACCCAGTCCACTGGATACAGGTTGTGACAGAGATCACTTGAAGCTGGAAAAGCAGCAGCCTACACCTGATGAGACACAGAACAGACCACATCAGCGAGTCCCTTGCAATAATCAAGGATCAGATCATCTGTGATGCTTATCAAAGCTGTCGATGGCACTGCTGGTAATCTCATAGCCCTCCCCATCAATACTTCATGAGGTGAAAGACCTGTTCTCCTGTCTGGGGTACTATGGATGTTCATTAGCATCAAAGGCAGAGCATCAGGCCACTTGAGAGATGTGGACAAACACACTTTTGCCATTCGAGCCTTTAAAGTCCCATTTATCTGCTCCACTATTCCAGGAGCCTCTGGACGATAGCTACAATGGAGTCTCTGGTCAACATTCAATGCTGTGCAGAGCATCTTCATGATCTCACTATGGAAGTGTGTTCGTCTGTCTGATTCAAAAGAGGTCGGAATTCCAAATCTTGGTATGAGTTCCCTCAACAGCAACTTAGCTACCATTAGTGTATCACACCTCCATGTTGGGTAAGCCTCCACCCACCTTGAGAACACACATACCACCACTAAAATGTACCTCAACCTGTTGCATCTGGACATCTCAATGAAATCCAACTGCATTCTATTGAAAGGCCCCCCGACCTTCCAATGTGACTCAGAGTAACCGCAGTCTTTTTCTTACTTGTGACATACCTCTGGCATACAGCTTCCGCCACTGCGTGAAATAGTGGGTTGTACCATGCCTGTCTCAACACTCGCACCATTGCATCTCTCCCTAGATGTACCGCACCGTGGATCTGCCTTGCCATGGGGTTCAACAAATCACCCAGCAACACTGCCCTTCCATCACACGAAACCCAAATGTCAACATCTCCTCTCGTACATCTAGACTTGATCCACACATTTTTCTCTTGTTCTGAAACCTGTTCCTGCAGGCACTTGAGTTTGTCCCAAGTATCTGCCATGGCCAACAACATGTTGAACTAAGTTCTTTCATGGCTCTCCACTGTGTATACTTCAGTAACAATGCAACCCTGCTCAGCACAGAAACGCGCAACCTCGTCTGCATACCTATTTCAAAGAGAGACTAAATCCATCCCCCTCCCATGAGCTGTACACTTTACCACGGTAATTTCCCTTGGGTGTTGCAAGGCTTCCAACAGTAACCTCACAAACTCCGCCTTCCTGATAGGTGATCCAGATGATGTCATGTAACTAAGCATGGGCGGAAAATCCGTTACGCTGCGTGCGAATTTGCGGATTTTCGGTAAATTCGCGAGCGTTCGCGGATTGCGAATTTACCGAAAATCCGCAAATTCGCACGCAGCGGATTTTTTTTTCTTGGTGATACAATTTTTGCGGCGCGCGGCGTTTACTTACCGTCATTCAGCGTTTGCCGAGTTGTTTTTCTCGATATTTTGAGCGCGATTACGTCATCGCGGCTTGCCAACTTGCACAGCGAGAGTTTGTCAACGCGAGTACGCCGTGATCACGTATCGCGGGACTTCGCAATTGCGAGCTTGTAGATTCGGCGAGCAGCAACAATCTCGCACTCGCGAAAATACAAAATTTGCAATTCTGCACAAGAAATCCACCAGCAAGCAGCATAAACCTTCTGGAAATGATGATTTTTATCTGAATAACTCCTCAGGTTGACATTTGCCTGCACTTTTTTTGCGAGGAGTCCATTTTGGGGAGGGGGGGGGGTGGGAGGAAGGAAGTGCCCCACAGTCTTCAACCTCCTGTTCCTGTCCAGCAGGCTCCTCCCAGTGTTTTGTCCATCTCCTGGTCACTTTTCATTTGGATCTGGAGCTGGAAGGATTACTTTTTGTGGATGCTGCTGGATATTTGGATTTGAGGCCTTTTTGACTTTCTTTAGATCACTTTTGGATTAGAAATTTCACAAGTAGGTCTGTTTGGGGCATTACAGTTGCTGCAACTACAATTTTGGAATTTTCGATTTTTGGGCTGTTGTTGGGGCCTTTTGCCCAGGGTAACTCAGTAGTGGGTGCACTGAGTCTTTCTGTGGGGTGTTTTGAATTTAAACAGCATGGAGGGGCTGGATGGCTTGGGATTGTGCTGATTTTTCCGTGATTTTTGTTTTTTTGGCCTGTTGTGGCCTTTTCACCAGGGGTAGTGAGTGTTGCATGGGCCTAGTCTTTCTGTGGGGTGTCTTGAATTTAAACATCAAGGAGGGCCTGGATGGTTTGGGATTGTGCTGATTTTTCTGTGATTTTTGTTTTTTTGGCCTGTTGTTGTGGCCTTTTCACCAGGTGTAGTGAGTGTTGCATGGGCCTAGTCTTTCTGTGGGGTGTCTTGAATTTAAACATCATGGAGGGCCTGGATGGTTTGGGATTGTGCAGATTTTTCTGTGTTTTTCAATTTTTTTGGGGTGGTCATGGGGACAGGCCATGTGGGTGGGGGCCATTTTGAGTGCTGCTACAGGCCCTGACCATGTGCTGGGAGGGAGGGGGCCATTTTGAATGCAGGCAGTGTTGTTAGGCCTGCAACCATTTTGCCTAGTTTTCAACCTTTATGCCCAGGGGTAGTGAGTGTTGCATGGGCCTAGTCTTTCTGTGGGTTGTCTTGAATTTAAACATCATGGAGGGGCTGGATGGCTTGGGATTGTGCTGATTTTTCTGTGATTTTCGGTTTTTTGGCCTGTTGTTGTGGCCTTTTCACCAGGGGTAGTGAGTGTTGCATGGGCCTAGTCTTTCTGTGGGGTGTCTTGAATTTAAACATCATGGAGGGCCTGGATGGTTTGGGATTGTGCTGATTTGTCTGTGTTTTTCGATTTTTTGGGGTGTTCATGGGGACAGGCCATGTGGGTGGGGGCCATTTTGAGTGCTGCTACAGGCCCTGGCCATGTGCTGGGAGGGAGGGGGCCATTTTGAATGCAGGCAGTGTTGTTAGGCCTGCAACCATTTTGCCTAGTTTTCAACCTTTATGCCCAGGGGTAGTGAGTGTTGCATGGGCCTAGTCTTTCTGTGGGTTGTCTTGAATTTAAACATCATGGAGGGGCTGGATGGCTTGGGATTGTGCTGATTTTTCTGTGATTTTCGGTTTTTTGGCCTGTTGTTGTGGCCTTTTCACCAGGGGTAGTGAGTGTTGCATGGGCCTAGTCTTTCTGTGGGGTGTCTTGAATTTAAACATCATGGAGGGCCTGGATGGTTTGGGATTGTGCTGATTTTTCTGTGTTTTAGATTTTTTGGGGTGTTCATGGGGACAGGCCATGTGGGTGGGGGCCATTTTGAGTGCTGCTACAGGCCCTGGCCATGTGCTGGGAGGGAGGGGGCCATTTTGAATGCAGGCAGTGTTGTTAGGCCTGCAACCATTTTGCCTAGTTTTCAACCTTTATGCCCAGGGGTAGTGAGTGTTGCATGGGCCTAGTCTTTCTGTGGGTTGTCTTGAATTTAAACATCATGGAGGGCATGGGATTGTGCTGATTTTTCTGTGTTTTTTCGATTTTTTTGGGGTGTATAACTGAACTGATGTTCCTCTGTCTTCCATTGCTTTTAGGTGCACAAGACTCAAGAGAGCCACCAGTGCCAGGAAGAAGTCCTGCAGCGGTGTGTGTGTGCAGCATAACGTCACGCGACGTCACGTCTGGCCACAGACAACTCTGCAACTCGTGCAACTGCGGCCTGCAGTTCTGACCTGCTCTGAAGAAGATGGCCCCAAAAAAAGGTCCCCGTAGCTCCTCTAGCAAGAAAGTTGCCAGTAAGGAGCAGAAGAAGCAAGTTACCAAGGAGGCTGGTGTGCCGGCCGCCACGTTTTTTGAAAGTAAAAAAACAAGTACGCCTGCAGCAGCAGCGGGATCTGCTGGGGACCAAGCTGGGAGCAGCACCCCCGCTCCATTGGGCTCAGTGCCGCCACCACCACACCAACTTAAGTCCAAGCCCTTGAGTGCTGCAGAGGCAGTCAGTGTACTTCTTCAATCACCATCGACCAGTGATGTTGGCTCATCGCAAGAAAGTAGCAGCAATGTCCCTGAATCAACACAGGTTGTTGTAACTCATCTGACAAGTGTTGAACAACCACAGCCGCAACAACAACCACATGTGCAAGTACAAGCCCAAGTACATGTGGAAGGAGAGGCAGCGCAAGGAGATGCGCAAGCAGAGGTGCATGGAGGGTCACAAGTGCCCACAATAGTTGTTCCTCCCGAAGTAGGGGCACATCAGGAAATCGACAATCAAGCCGAGGTATCATTTGAGGAAGCCACTCCTCCTGATGATCATTCATTGTCTTCCACATCCCTAGCAAGGAAAAGATCAAGGGGGGTGTCTACATCTTCTTCAAGCCCACCTCCTTCTGATGATCTGGATGAAAATTGGGAACCACCACGGTCGTCTGAGAGTGAGGCACACCATGATCTGACAAAGGTACTTAAGCGTAAAAGGAAGGTCGTCGAAAAACTCATAGTTATGGAGTGTGATGTGGCTCAACAAGAAGTGGCGGATACTGCTGCTGATAAAGCCTCTCACGACGATGAGCCAGTCATCATAAAGGTCACTGCAGCCCCAGCGGGCATGCAGCAAAGAGACATTTTGACCCTAGCCCGAGAAGCTGCTGAGCATGATGATGATGTTGACGAGGAGGCAATGGAAACACAACAATCATTGGAGTTAACTAGTACACCAACACGTACCGCATCCATATTTCTTCCTCGCCAGAAGGGACCTCCATCCACCTCAACCTCAATTAGTGGTGGTGAAAGTGCACAACGTACTAAAGTTCGGCAATCCACATCCTCCACTTCATCTGGCATTAGCAGCAAGACCACCGGCACCAGTATCGCCGCCTCCTCCGGCCCCCACAGACAATTCAAGTCCCCAGCTTGGGACTTCTTTAGTGTTTGCCCAAAAAGGGAAAACTTCGCCATTTGTAGCATTTGTAAGGTTGCAGTTAGTCGTGGTAAGTTTGGTACCAACTATGGTACCGGAGGCCAGAGAGGTCATCTTAAGAGACAGCACGCTGTCCAATGGTTTGCGCACCTACAGGCGATCAAGGAAGCCCTAATTGCACGTAATGAAAACATTGATTTTGCATCTGATGATGACGAGGAGGAAGAAGACGTGTCAAACACTTCAGTTACACCCAGTACCCCTGTCAGCAGCACACCCCATGTGAGCCACACTAAGAGTGTGGGAGAGAGTGAGACACCAATGCGAAAAAGTTCATCAGCGAGCGTAACTTGGTCGAAGATATCATCATCATCATCCCGTAAATGCTTGGTCCAGGGCAACATTAAAAAGATGTTGTTTACAGAAGCACAATATGAACGCAACCACCCACTGACGCGTCTGTATAACACTAAGCTGGCTAAAATGCTAGCTCTGGACCTTCTCCCTTTTTCTTTTGTAGAAGGGGTTGGTTTTCTAGAATTAGTGGCAGCACTCTGCCCTAAATGGAAGGTTCCTAGCCGGTTCTATTTTGACAGAGTTGCGGTTCCAGCACTACATGAAGATGTTCTGGAGGTGATTGGGGCAGCTTTGCAGAAGAGTGCTGTTCAACCTATACATCTGACAACAGACATGTGGACCAGTGGCGCAGGCGCTGATTACATGTGCATCACTGCACACTGGGTCTCTTTTTCAGGAGTTAAAGCAAAGCTAAACGCAGGTGTTGACCCGGACCAAGTTTTTAAAGCTGCTCGAAAACATGCAACACTAGCCATGTTTGGTTTGGAGAAACGTCACACAGCAGAAAACATTTTGGATGAGTTTAACACAAAGGTCCTTGACTGGCTGTCCCCAAAAAAACGCCAGATTGGTTATGTTTCCACGGATAATGGCGCCAATGTAGTTAAGGCCATGGACCTGGGTGACTATTTCAGAGTGCCGTGTTTGGCGCACTGTATAAACCTTGTTGTTAAAAAATTCTTGAGTGATAAAGACAGTGCAGCGTACGGGGTAGTGGACACCTGCCGAAAAATGTGCAACCATTTCAGCCATTCTTTTAAGGCCCGGAAGCATCTGAGGAGCCTGCTACATGAACGTCGAATGCCAGTGAAAGCACTCATCCAGGAGGTGGCAACACGTTGGAACTCAACCTTCTACATGCTTGAGCATCTGTATGAGCAGTATACGGTACTCGATCCCTATTTCTTAACACAGGGTACAGCTCAGAAGGACTAGAGGATGGGTGCGGCGCAATGGGACATAGTTAAAAGCCTGACATGCATGCTACGTCCTTTTGAGGTCTTCACGCGTGCAGTCAGCAAGGAGGACTGTAATTTGGGAAAAGCTATCCCATTGTTGTACATGCTGGAGCACCAACTGAAGGAGGTGTGTTCTGTGTTTCAAAAAGATGAAAAAAACCAAGACCCTTTTGTTTTGGCGGAGAAATTATTAGAGCGCCTACAAGGTGATGAACGTCTTAAAATGATCCACTCAAACCAGCATTACATTTGTGCTACTATTCTGGATCCACGCTACAAAAAGGCTCTGGCAGGCCGAGCATTCTTTCCTTTTGCTGATTAAGATATTACAAAGTACAAACAGTGGCTAGCCTTCTCAGCCAAGAGGTTTGAAAATTGAAGGAAAAGGCAGTACATCAGCATCAGCAGGCCATCCCCAGTCAAAACAATCCACTTCTGCACCTGTGGCTATGGCACAAGTGACCTCTCAGCCGTTAAAGACACCGGCAACCGGATCATCTGCACCAGACACAACAGTAACATTGGAGGCTGAAGAGGACTGGCTAGCTCGGCTTGGGTTTGGTTCTCAAAAGGTCACAGCAACAGCTAAGCAAAGTGGAGGAACCTTGGAGGAGGACCTTGAGTCGATGGTGAAGGACTATCTGAATGACTCAACAGAGGTCTATGTTAATGCTGACCCATTGGCGTATTGGCATGGGAAAAAAGAATTGTGGCCACAGCTCTCCAACCTGGCTTTAAACTACTTGTCTTGCCCACTCGCAAGTGCGTCTTCTGAACGTGTTTTCAGTGCTGCTGGTGGCATTGTAACTTCCAAACGGAGCCGCCTCTCGCCCAAAAATGTGGAGAGGTTAACAATGATCAAGATGAATCAGCACCTCATACCACCAGATTACAGAGTACGAGAAAGCACGTCGGATGAAGACGAGGTGGACAGCAACGTAGATGAGGGAATTTCTTCTCTGTCAGGTGACACTGAGCTCACCTTGCCTGAATTCGCAGAGTATGATGACGAAGCCTTATTCCTATTCCTGGACCCTGACAACGAGCCCTGAAAATGAGACAATGAATCAATAACTTTCTTTTTCGTCCTTATTCACTTTTATTCCAGTGTGCCTGTCTTTCTTTGTTGTGCACAGTTAATATAATTCAAACTTTAATCACCTAATCACAAAAACAAGCCAATCAGCAGAACTGTCTTCACTTGTTTGCTTATTGATTTGAAGGTGCCGCAGTCTGCATTCCTCAGGTTCACAAGTTCAGAAGAACATGCTCCTCTATCCTCCTCCTCCAGACTCCTATTTCCATCAAAGCAGAGGGCTGGTTTACGCCCAATGAAGAAAGACTCAGCACTTGTGGGGGTGTTCTTCTTCTTTGCGGGTGAGTTGACGGCTCTGGGGCCATTGCTGGGAAGCTCTAATACCGGATAAAAGTGGTTTGGACCAAATCGGAGGCTGAATTTTTTTTGTGTGTTTTTGCTGACTTGCTTGCCTTTGAGGTGCTCTTTGGGGGGGTTCCGGGTGTTTGTGGGTGAGTTTTGGGGTCTGGGAGCACTGCTGGGACACTCTAATCTTGATTGCATTTGCTTTTCAGGAAATCCGTGGTGGAAAACTAAAGTTATGGCCTAGCTGCACAGCGCGTTTGGACCGAAGGCCGAGAAATATTGTAAGTATGAGATTTTGCTTTTGGGCTGTTTGGGGGTGTTGTGCTTTTTGGCGGGTGGGTTGACGGGTCTTGGGGCATTCCTGGGAAGGTCTAATACCGGATAGAAGTGGTTGGGACAAAATCCACGCTGATTTTTTTGTTGTTGCTATTTCTGACATTTTGGTCAATGTAGCGTTTTCGGGGGCCTGTTTGGGGGGCTTCCTGGGGTTTGTGGGTGGGTTTCGGGGTCTGGGAGCACTGCTGGCTATGGATACTTTAGTTTGCAAGAGGTTTGAAGCAAATCCATGGTGGCAGAGGGGAGTTAGGGCCTAGCTGCAGAGCGCGCGCGGAGTGATTTGGGAAATTGGCAAAAAAAATGACAAAGTCCCCATTTTTGTACTTTTGCTTTTTAGCTGTTTGGGGGTCTTCTACTCGTTTTCTCCTGGGTTGACGGCTATGGGGCCATTGCTGGGAAGCTCTAATACCGGATAAATGTGGTTTGGACCAAATCGGAGGCGGAATTTTTTTTTTGTGTTTTTGCTGACTTGCTTGCCTTTGAGGTGCTCTTTGGGGGGGTGCCGGTGTTTGTGGGTGAGTTTTGGGGTCTGGGAGCACTGCTGAGACACTCTAATCTTGATTGCATTTGCTTTTCAGGAAATCTGTGGTGGAAAACTGGAGTTATGGCCTAGCTGCACACCGCGTTTGTACCGAAGGCCGAGAAATATTGTAAGTATGAGATTTTGCTTTTGGCTGTTTGGGGGTGTTGTGCTTTTTGGCGGGTCATGGGGCATTCCTGGGAAGGTCTAATACCGGATAGAAGTGGTTGGGACAAAATCCATAAGGAAAAGCCTTTTGGCACTTTTTGTAACTTAGGGTTCGTTAGGGTTAGCCCTAGCAGCAGGATTGCATGTGTTTCGGGGTGTTCTAGATTTTTGCAACTGAGTTCTGGGGTCTTAGAGCACTCGTGAGAATGTGTAATTTTGGTTGCAAGTCATTCGAAGAAAATCCATGGTGGAAAAGGGGGGATTTGGCATAGTTAAAGAAAGCCTCTGCCACTATTCTTAACTTAGGGCTCATTAAGGTTAGCAGTATTTCTATTGCATGTGTTTGGGTGGGGGGGTTTTCGAGTCTTGGAGCGATGCTGGCTATGGATACTTTTGCTTGCTTGCAAGTGGTTTGAATACAATCCACGGTGGGTAAGGGGGTATTTGGGCCTACTTTTACTTTCGAAGTACGTTTTGTCACCAGTCTTCTGCTAGGCCTCGTTTTTTGAGATCTGATTGGGGGTCTTCTACATTTTTGCGACTGGCTTTAGTAAAGGTCTGGGTGGGAGCACTGCTGGGAAGGTCTAATTCTGTTCTAAAACACAGTTTACAGTACACCTAGGGGAAAGATCCACTAAATTAATTTGCCCATACTTATTTATCCTTCAAAAGGTGACTCAGACAGAGTACGCACTTTCAAAAATGTTGTACTGTCTATTAGGAAAATCAAAGTGTGACTTTTTGCACTACACAGCGTACATACCTTATATTTATTTATCAGTGCTGTTTTTCGTTCAATAATTACAGGCCGGGTTTCAGCGGTGCAATGGGGAAAAAAGGATGGAGTCAGGCTTCACATTAGCGAGCCGCAATTCAGCATCCGCCAGGCAGGCAGTGGACAGGGTGTCTTCTGGTCACCAACATTGATGGACGAAGCGTCAGCTGGAATGGAGGAGTGCCGCTAATAAGAGGAATTGTTTGCTGCATGTAACTTACTTACCAAATTCAACAGGACAACTACAACAATACAGATACAGTATCCATTCTTTTCTTCTATGAGTGTGTGTGACTGCATTTCTTGGATCTCTCTCTCTTTCTAAATTGATCCCTACAGCCATTCTATAGGTTTTACTTCGGCTATTTTTTAAACCTAATTTAATGTAGCCCTGTACTGTCGCATTCTGTCAGTTACGGTTGTCGAAAGTACTACTTACTTTTCAGTAACAATGCATTCAGTAGTGCATGCACTTCCTTTATGTCACGTAAAAGATTTATGGTTAGCTTTGTACCCCAAAATTTCTTTATGTTCAATTATTGTTTGTCCATGCTGTGCTTTTTTTTTTCTCTCAACAAAACCTACCCAAAAAGAAACCCCCATTCCCATCCATTTTACAAACCATAACCCTCTTCCCCCGGGCTGTGTGGTTTTGCTTGATGTGTGACTAAATGACATCAATAATTCCACACACTTGCTGGGGAGGATAAGGTCATAGCAACAGGCTGGTGAAGGAATCCGAGGATATATTCTAGACTTACTCAGCTTCAGTACTATTTCTTGTAGTAGTAGCCAATGTCAAAGAAATCCTACAAAAGTACAAGTTATACTATCAATACTTTACCATTTGTTAGGCTACATTGTGGCACTGTTGTAGTCTAGTGTACTGTCACCTGCTATATTCTCTATCGTACCGTTGTAATGCTACAGTAAGGACAAACCAGGTTTCATTTTCTTTTTTTCCATAGCCATGCAACTGCCACTGTGTCACATAACTAGTACCACCGCAATGAGGAGGAAATTTTATCCGCCCTGGATTGCAACCTTAATCGCCATTTCCCGTGGAGTCAGCCCTGGGCCTAGCCCTACTTTCAAACAGAAATTACAGGTAAGATAAGCGTTTGGTTGGAGCCGAGGTAGTACAATGGAGTATTAGGAGAGACGAGAGATTGACGGTAGTACTACTAAAGTCCTAGGACTATTCAGGAAAACAAACTTACTGTTAAACCCCCACCCACCAGACTCAAAAGCAGTAAAAAACAGGTATTGCCAGATAAAGTTTCAAAAAGTATATTTTTATAGCCCTAACAAAATAATCTCCCGCAAGACCCTCCCTAACCCCAACGATTGTCCTTCAAAAGTCCCCAAAAAACCCAACTACCAATTCCCACCCCCCAAAAGTCTCTAAAAAAGGGGCAAGGGACACTACGGCAGGGTGCAGTTGACTTTAGCAGCCAGGGCATCATGCTCCTTGCGGAGGGTGGAATGTTCGAAGCGGAGGCCCTCCACCAAGTTCTTATAGCTTAGGACCTCCTGCTCCAGGTAGGACAGTCTGAGGGATAAGCGGCGCCGGCGTGCCTTGCAAATCCTGTGGGGGGCAGCTGCTGTCTTTGCTGCTCGGCGGTGGCGTTTGGCTTTGGTAGCCCAGCTCCGTACCGCTGGAGCACTACGCTGGCTGGCAGCCCGCACGGAGGAGGATGCAGCTGTCCCAGTAGATGTTGTTGTAGTACCAGACTGCGTCTCCTCCTCCTCCAGGGCCACCAGCCGCCGATATTCAGCGACAGTGGCATCCAGCCTCCGTTGCCGGGCCATTCGAGCCAGCTCCCTCCTCCTTGATGGTCTCTTGGATTTGGAAGGAGCAACTATTGGAAGAAAGAAAGACAATCAGCCTGATTCCTCATTGGGACGTTTTGCGAGTCTGAAATAGCGATTCATAAGGAATCGCTATTCCAGACTCGCAAAACGGCATTCATGTAGGAATCGCAAAAAAATATGGGATTCCTACACATTCCTTATTTGCGATTAGCAAATTGCTAATCGCAAATAAGGAAAAACTCCCCATTCATTCCTATGGGCCAAAAGGCCCATAGGAATGAATGGGGAGTATTCCTTATTTGCGATTAGCAATTTGCTAATCGCAAATAAGATAGCGATTTGAAGGGTGCCAAGGGTGTCCGAAGGACACCCTGTAGCACCCCTCAAATGCACATTTGAACAGGTGTTGCGCACACACATGTCCAAAGGACATGTGTGTGTGTAACATGCAAAAGAAAAAAATGCACTATAGTGCTTTTAACTCTTTTTTCGCAATTTACCACCGACTTGGTGGTAAATTGCCACCAAATAATGCGATTTCGCAATTTCTAAATGGTTGATGAATTGCATTTAAGGAATCTCTATTAGAGATTCCTTAAATCCAATTCCTCGCAAATATGCGATTTCGGTAATAGCGATTTTTGCATTTGGGATGATGAATCCCAAATGCAAAAATCGCACTCGCAAAGGGCCAGATTCTCAGAATCTGGCCCTTTGCGAGCACATTTACCTTTGATGAATCAGGCTGATAGTCTGTAACCAATGCTCCTTAAGATTAACACAAAATGATTGAGCAGAAAGTTGTGTCACAGTACAAGTAGCAAATTGAAAGCACAGTACATAACTATTGAGGACAGTATCTATGTAACCTCCGACTTCTTCATCCTTGCTCTAACATTAGTGGGAGTTTAAGGAACAAATTCTACAAGCACTATGGACTTCCATTACAGTCGACTATGACAGTACACCAGTCTTATTCTTCTTCTTCTCTCTTGTTTAGGAAAATTGGTACGTTATCTTATGCAAGCCGGCATAATGCCATCGCAGTGAACTTGCACCCGAGAAAAACAGACGCACACCATGGTGAGTGAGACAGACTTGCGTTGCTGTACCGGTCCAGTACATGCAGGTGGTGAAGCTCTTACTTTTCTATTACGGGTGGCACTGAGAATACTCTGTTAAAAGGGCTACTGCTTAATTAATTTAGCTTTCACCCTATAGTGCAAATGAGTATTAGAAAAGGAAAATAAAGAAGCTAAATAATCTGATTATCTATCACTTCACATGGGATGTATTTGATGACATATGGGATGACTTTAGGTGCTTTGCTTATTATTGAGTAAACAGTGATACACCCACACATGAATGACGTACTACTACTAAACTAAAGTTATTAAGAGAGGTAGGGAGTGTCCACCGTAATAACCGGATATATGCTGTGCTTGCAGTTGCAATACAAACTACTGCTACTATTCATGGTAGTATTTGGACAAAATTACAACTTCTTTTCCTTGCCTTTCCTACACTGGAACGGACGTGCGGGTGCGGTGTTACATGCTCTTCAAAGTAACACTTAGTTCATCCAGTGACCGTCTACTCTCTCTAGATACACATATGCTATCTAAGAGTCAGATAGTACCATGAATGATCCAGGCATCCATCCATTCAAAGTATATGCACACATACAGTTTCTGTTTCACCCACCCAGGCTGTTCTCCTTCCACCCATCCTTGGTACATCATTCACCCAGCCATGCACCATACCATATTCTTTCCTTTCCAGCCACCTCGGGGACCAAGCAAACACATATCATTCTTCTTTGCCAGTCATCATTACATTTCTCATCCTTCCACACTTACTTACACCCTTCTTTCGCTTTTCGTTCATCCCATCCATCAAGTTCATCTCAGATCTGATTGGGATTCTTCTCGCCAAAAACTTCACAGCTAAGTCGTAGTACATTTAGAGGAGGCTACTACCTAGTTTATTTATAGTACACCCGTGCAGAAAGCACACTCTGCAGTCTTCAATCTCAATGAGTAAGGAATATATAGCTTACCTCTACCCGCCACCACCGTGTTATCCCTCACAGGCATGTCCTTGTCCGGCACTTGCACCGCCTCCTCCCCAGAGTTGTCCTCGTCCAATGCCGCCACCACCTCCACGCTGGCCCCGCCTCCAGATGTTCCACCTACAAAGTACATTTAATAATGTTAGAATACACCACTCACTACTATATAATATTTGGTATAGGAGGAAGAAAGAAATGTGAAAAAAACAGTATACAATTTAATAATTTTTGACTGTCTACTCTAAAGTAAAAATGTCCCTTTTTCCAGGGAAGGCTGTTGTCTTGCTGCACTTTTTGGCACAACTGATGAATGCTTGCTTTTTATTTTTAACACGCACCACTTTTTCTCCTAACAGACAGAAGCTTGACTTCTAAGAACACTAGCAGGATCAAGTTGAAACCAGGTGAGAGCTCGGCTCGACCACAAGAAATGTGTCCAATTAATCGTCAGCACTAAGCACTTTTCCATTTTCAGTTAAACGTTTACTTTTATGACAAACTTGATTTTAATAAATGTGTTTACTTTTAATAAAGCTTTTAAACTTAAATAGACTCTGTGGTTTTTGGTCCTCCAGACTAGAGTGGATGAGCTAAAGGTTTTGCAATTTTTGCAAGCATGAGTCCGTGCCTCTGACATCATTGGGGATCAATCATCGGTGACTTTGGGAGCTAAATGACTCTGCCACACTATCTAGTCAGTAAGGAGATTGGGGGTTCAACTACAAAGTCTGTTATCACTGAGGTATGTGGAAAGTCTAACAGCACCTTCTGTTTGTGCAGATTTGTCCCTGCGACAGTAGTAGAATGGATTGTCCTCCTATCCAAACCAAAAGTAAAGTAGTATCTTATTCTTTCTTGGTGGTCATTCACCTTTTTATTGTTGGAAATTGTCAAAGCATAAACATTTAGAATACTTGAAAAGACATTATGGACAATCCCAGAGGACTGCACTCAGTGCATAGAGCTATTGCTGACTAGAATGGGAGTCCAATGGAATTGCCAAATGTGCAATCTTAGTTAGCTACACAGACAGACTAATAAGAATAATCTAGTAATACCACACGGAGTCATAGTCGAGGCAGGATAAGAATTTATATCCAGTCTACAAGAAGATCAAAGACGATTTAGAAAAAATCGAATGAGGAACGCTAGGAAAAAATAAGTACTCTATATTAAAATTAAAACTTACTGGGGCCAGCAAAGGAGCCCTCGCCTGCCCGATCCTGGCCTGCATCCTAAACAGCACCCTCCTCCTCCTCCTCCTCCTCCTCCTGTGTCCTCCTCTTGCCCCTGGGGGAAGCTGATGTACAACATGAAAGAAAGAAAAACAGAAAACATGGATGATATTTGTCAACCAAACCAAACATTTCAAAAGAACTAACAAAATATTTTGGCGAAATAGCAAATAGACAACTATTCCACGGGATATAATATTGACCAATCTCATGTGGTCTACTACGGTATTAGTATTGCTTGATTTGCGGACCGTCGAATTGGAAACTTCTTATGTAACTCACTAAACAAAGTACTAAAAAGGTTTGCCTAGGATTGGCAGGCAGCAGTCCGCAGCACGCAAAGTGACAGCCAAAGTCCATTGTGATTGCAGATCAGCGACAACACTAAAGTTTTCTACTACATTAACCAGTCATTAAAATACTCAAACTATCAATCCACCACCACTATTTCTTCTTATCGCCATGTGTACAAAGGAAGGACTGGACTTGAGTCTGTAGGGACTGATTTAGAAGCCCCTTGCGGCTCTTTTGCTCCATTGTTGCGTGACTTTTGTGACGCAGCGGCAGCACAAAAGAGGCGCAATGGTGCGGCGTATATTAACAACGTGACGCATATGCGAGATGCATCACGTTGTAAAGCCCTGCACCATCAGGGGGCGTTCTGGCACAAGGGAGGGCGTTCCTGCACAGGAACGCATCCTAAAAGTGGCTGAGGGAAATCTACAAGATTTCAATCACTCACTTTAACGACAATGATGCGTGGCTCAAACCCTGCGCCTGCTTGAAGCAGACGTACGGCTTGACGCAGCATTGGGGAGATAGGGCACCCCGGAGCATTGATGGAGCTGCGCCATCGTTGCGACGCAACTCCAGCAATGCGCCGCCTTTACTACACAGATGCATGACGCTTTGGTGACGTTTTGGGCCCATGGTGCGCCGCATTGTAAATACGGCGCACCATGGGTGATAGTGGCGTGGCGCACAATTACTGGCGCATCCCTGCTACTTTGCAGGGATGCGCCGGTAATTAAAAATCTGAACCTTAGTGTGTAGCATTACGCAGTTCTTTAAACTACACTCATACATAATTTCACAGGCCAATGAAATGAACACAAAATCGAAAACAAATAAGCATAGTAGCAACACTACTGAGAAAGAGAGCAGTGCACCTGAAATGCACAGAAGATTTTGAAATATAATTTACCTACAATGTAATGAGCAGCATTATTGCTCTTGTTAAAAAACAAAAATTTGCAATATAATAACACAGCAGGAGAAAACAGAGTAGTAAAGAAATAGCTACTACTACTCACCAAGCCCGGGGATCTCGAGGCCAAGCAGGTCGAGCAGATCTCGTTCACGGGTCAGGACATCCGTCCAGCGGTGGGTGGCCTGGTTGTAGGTGCGCCGGACCCGAGAGTGGTGGTACATGGCCCGGCACACCTTATCCCACCTCTTCCGGCGCTCCCGGATCCCGTACCCGACACCGATCCTGCCGCCTGCCCTGATGGTCCTGGGGAGGCGGCGCTGAACATAAAAAATGAGTGCGGCCACCTCCTCCGGGCTAAAGATCTCCCTGGGTACGACCTGCTCCCCCCTCAAACACCCGCACGGGAGCCGGGCACGGGGTGCGGGACCCTTCCCCTTCTCGGGATGCTTCCCGGCTCCCTTCACCATGGTCTGGGTGGAAAGGAATAAAGAAAATAGAATAGGGAAGAGAAGAAAAGAGTTTAAAAAAGTAGTTTAAAATTAACCAAAAGTAGCAGTAAACACAAAAATATAGGGCTAGAAAAATAGAGTATAGATAATAAGTAAATAGATCAAAAAACACTTCAAACAAGCAAAGGATGGCAGAGATTTAGAGAGGATACAAATACAAAGAGCATGCCCAGAACCATAGCAATGAATGAGTAACAAGATGGCCGCGCCCGTTCACGACCGCGCGGGTAAGTTCACGCCATATTTTCCTCGCGAACACTCGCGAAATTGTACTGGCGAGCCGCACACTTTGCGAGATTACACTACGCGCCCGGAAACGGAAATACGTCATGCAAACAAGATGGCCGCGCCCTTGAACGACCGCAAGGGTAACTTCGCGCCTTGCGCTACAAGCGGCTCGCGAAAACGCACAAAACCTTGCGAACTAACACGCCACAAAAAAAGAAATCGCATATTCGCACGAATTAGCGCCTTCCGAATCCGATCTCGCGCGTGTTCGCGCCCCGCGAATCCCGCGAAATTGCAGAAAAATGAGTTTTGCAAAACTGAAAGCACTCGGCAGGTGCAAGAGTTCAAACTCATCATTAGTAACCATTCCCTGTAGTGCTTCCTGACTGGGGCCCCTCCAGAGTTCAGTTGCTAGTTGCAACAATTATATGACCCTGCTCTGACCCTCACAGCAGGCTCATAGAATAGCTACAAGTAGGCCGCAAAGGTCCTGGAAAAAAAAATTGCACTGCAACAGAAAGCAAATTACTGATAAGGAAGCAGGTGCCAGACCTGGAATTTTAAAACAGTGACACATTAATAAACTAACCCCAAATTAATTCATGTCAGTTGAAGCAGGGCAGGTGTGCTTGCTTTTCCCCCCCCATAATCTACAGTGATGATGAACCAGAGGGTGGCATTGATGTAACAGAGGGTGGCATGGGTGAAACAGAGGGTGGCAGTGGTGAAACAGAGGGTGCTGGGAACCTGTGATGATGAACCAGATGTAGAAACAACATAGTCGCGACCGTTGCGAGCCGACAAGTAAGTTCGCAATTGCGAACTAGTACCAAACCCTCGCGAACTGACAGAAACCCTTGCGAACCCCAAAAAAAAAATCTGCAAATTCGCGAGAATTCACGGATTTTGCGGATTGCGAGTTCGCAAATTCGCAAAATTCGCGAACGCCAGATTCGCAAAATTCGCCCATGCTTACATGTAACCTCTCTGGGACCACAGCTGACCGAAGTTGTGTACCACACTAAACCCGTACTGGCTGTTGGTGTAAATGGTAATTCGAATTTGATCAGCAGCCAAACAGGAGTGAGTCAAGGCAATAATTTCAGCTAACTGGGTGGAGTATACTCCTTCTAAGCAAAGCAGCTTCAACCACTTCCGTAATGGTGCATACAGCAAACGGTGCTCTCAAATGACCTACACTGTCTCTTAAGCATGAACCATCAACAAAGAAGATCTCATCAGGGTCAGACAATGGTTCATCAACAATGCCTGTGCTTAGTTTGGTGCAATGTTCATACACATCGAGACAGTCAAGGTCCTCACAATCTTCATCAATTATATTTGGTAACGGCTTCAAGGTGGCACGATTCAAAATAGAACACCTCCTAAGAGTCACATTCTCAGCAGCAAGAATGACTTGCTTGTAGCGTGTGAGTCTATTATTGGTCAGGTGCTGCGTTTTAGTCCTTGTCATCAACAGTTCAACAGAATGCAGAACATGTACAACCAATGAATGCCCCACACAATGCTTTCCCACCTTTCAATGCTGACACTCGTTGCAGCAACGGATTTGAGACATCCAGGCAACACTGAAGCTACTGGTTCTAGAGTAGCTGTGAAATAGGCAACTGGTTTACGGTCACCTCCATTATCTTGAGTCAGAACTGATAATGCTCCACCTTCTCGTTCACAACAGAATAGTGAAAAAGGCTTGTTGTAGTCAGGCATTCCCAGTGCCGGAGCACGACAGATGTCCTCTCGCAACTCCAAAAACGCCTTCATACAGTCATTGTCCCATGGTACCGGATCACTCACATCCTTGTGGGTCAGTCTCTGTAAAGGTTTTGCCTTTAAGGAGTAGTTGGGAATCCACTGGCGACCGTATCCAACCATCCCTATGAACATCCTGACTTCTCTCTGTGTGGTAGGCACAGTCATACTCATAATTGCCTCAATTCTGTCAGGTGACACCTTCCTCTTGCCTTTCTCGATTCAGTGCCGAAAGTATTGCACCTCATTCAAACAGTACTGTAACTTATTTGGGGACACCTTGTGTCCATTCTCTGCCAAATGGTTCAGTAAGGCGATGGTATCAATCCTGCATGCATCTTCAGTCTCAGACGCAACAAGGAGAACGTCTATGTACTGCAGGAGAACGGAGTTCTGTGGCAGCACAAGACTCTCGAGATTCTTTTTCAAAATCTGATTGAAGATCGATGGACTCTATGTATACCCCAAGGGATACACTACCATGTTAACACACGGTTTTCCAGCTTGAACACAAAAAGAAATTGGCTTTCTTCATGCAGTGATATTGAGAAGAATGCTTGACACAAATCAATCACAGTGAACCACTCTGCCTTACACTGGATCTGAAACAATATCACTGATGGATTCGGTACCACTGTACAACATGGAACAACTATGTTATTGACCTTGCGCAGGTCTTGCACAATCCTAAATTTCCCACTTGGTTTCTGCAATCCCATAATAGACAAATTGCATGAGTGCCATTATCTCCTTCAGAATCCACTGCTTGGAAAGGGGAGACCACTCGGTCCCCCCGAACGTATGGATGGGTGCCCCGATCCCCCGGGAAACCATTGTGGGCGGGGGGCGTGTCCCGGCTGGTATGCCCGAAGCGGCGTGGCCGCAACACGCTCCTCCCGCTCAAAAGGGGTTGTCCTAAACACCCTCCCGGAAGTCTGTGCACTGATGGGCGTGCTAGAGGCGGGGCCCCGCCCTCCCGCAGCTGGATAAATAGTGCGGGAATCCAACAAAGCTTCCGCTTGTTCCTGTGCTCTGAAGACTGTACCATTCATCGCTCTGAGCCCTCAAGGGAACAAGCTGCACTTTTGGAGAAGTGGTAATCTTTGTCTTTCTCTTTCAGGTATCAAGGCGTGGTTGGAGATCGAGTCACCTTTTTAAATCAGGTCGGACGGATCGATCAAGGACATGCCTGGCAAGAAATCCGGAAAGAGCTCCGAGATGGAAAGGATGCTGCGCACGTTGGTGAACAAAGTGGCAGTGATGGACCGAAAATTGGGTAAAGTTGACCGACTAGATTGCGGCTTAGCGGCCATCAGGAAACAGGTGGAGGCCCAGGATGCCCCCTCGGGGCGGCCTAAGAGGGTCATAGGACCGGCCTTGCCGAACGTCACCCCAGGGGATAAGGGTAAAAAGAGGAAGGGGAAGGCGGGTCCTAGCGAGGCCCCAGCTCCAGTAGTAACTCCACCGATTCCAGTCGCGCAAGCGGCCAGCCCGGTACCGGGACCGGAGGGGGGTTGCCTATTCCCGTGGTTATCACGCCACTGGGGGATGACCAGATGCCCCCGGAATTAGCGCTTCAGTTAGCAGCGGTGTTACCATGGCTAAAGAAGGGAGCAGGGGGATCAGCGGCTGCGGGAGACCTGGCCGAAGAAGCCAGAATATTTATCGAGCAGTTGCGGCAGGCAAGGGATGCCGGGATGGCGAATGTACCTTCTATTTCCCCGCAGGTTGCGAAGGTGGTCACGGCTGACAACCAGGAGAAAACAAAGGACTCGGCTGGAAGCGAGGCAGAAGCTGGTAAGGGATCGTTACCGATGGTGGGGGAGGGTGCAATACCCTCAAGGCGGGAAAGTTTAGCCCAACATGTTCCCATGGCTACGAAAGAGATGGTGTGGGCAAATAAGTATGTTAACATGCTTTCACTGTTGACTGATCATCGTGAATTAGAGTATGCAAAGACCCAGAAACATTTGTGGCACCCCAGTGTATGGCGGGCCAAGATGGCGGAATTCAGGGTCGATGAGACGATGATGAACTGGATCAGGGCCTTCTCCATCTTTGTATCGATTATAGGAGAGCGAACACCGGAGGTGTTGACTGATTTGGCATGTTATCAGAGTAGAATAATGAGTTTCCATGCGAAGTATGGGGGTGATGAATGGAAGGGCTATGATATTCCCTTTAGAAAGGCCAAGGAATTTAATGCGGCCTTGACATGGGATTGTTTAGATACAGTGTCCTGGCATGCGCAGCTCTTGCCGGGACCGGCGAGTGCTACAGGGGCCAGCGCGAGCGGCTCAGGGGTTTTTTCTCAGAGGCAGTCACAGCCCTTTCGGGCGAGCTCTGGGGGGGAGGCCCAACCTAAGTTGGGCGGGAACGGAAGCAAGCGAGGGGTGTGTTGGGGCTTTAACAAAGGAACTTGTAGCAGGCCCCATGGAACGTGCAGGTTCCGGCATGCGTGCGCGGGCTTTGGGAATTCCTCACACCCGGAAACCAGTTGCCGATCAAAGGCCAATGGCGCAGGAGGAAAAGGGGGTCCCAAGCAGGATTGATGTGGTGCCTCGGAAGCAACCATCTTCGCCCATAGATATCTTGGCTTTGACCCCCTGGCTAAATGAATAACCTGATCGTGCGTCCGCCGGGACTCTGAGGAATGGCTTCTCATATGGCTTCAGGATACCGGCGGGCAATTTTCGGGGGAGCTCTTCCTGTAGAAATCAGTTGTCGATTCAACACAAACCAACAGTTGCCGCCAAAAAGATCGCAAAAGAGGTTGGCCTGGGGCGGGTGGCAGGACCATTTAGCGACCCACCAGTGGCTGATTTTGTGTCTTCCCCATTGGGAGTGGTCCGGAAGAAGGACCCGGGGGAGTATAGGCTCATTCACAATCTGTCGGCCCCGAGGGGGGCTTCGGTGAACGAGGCGATTGACCCCGAAATATGCTCAGTGAGGTATGCATCGTTCGATGACGCTGTGGTAATGTTGAATCGCCTGGGCCCCAGGGCACTGTTAGCTAAGTCAGACATTGAATCTGCATTCAGATTTCTCCCAGTACATCCTCAAGACCAGCGCCTGCTGGGTTTCATGTTTCAGGGAAATATTACATGGATATGTGCATGCCTATGGGGTGTTCATGTGCTTATTTTGAAATGTTTAGCTCATTTTTGGAGTGGGTGTTCATGAAGGCCACAGGGCACAAGCACGTGATGCATTATCTGGATGATTTCCTCTTTCTTGGCCCACCGGGCACTCGGGACTGTGCGCGGGCATTGCAGGACTTCTGCGTGCTCATGCGGGGTTTCGGGGTCCCGTTGGCACCGGGTAAGACGGTAGGGCCGGCTACCTCAATCGAGTTTCTGGGTATAGAACTAGACTCGGAAGAGGGGTGTTTCCGTTTACCGTTGGAAAAGGTTGCCAAGTTTAGGGCTTCCTTGTTTCTGTGTCTCCGAACGGAGAAAGTGACCCTGCGCCAGTTGCAACCGACAGTGGGTCAGCTGAACTTTGCATTGAGAGTGATACCGATGGCTCGCCCTTTCTCTCGATCCATAGCGCAATCCATGGTGGGCCTTAGGGAAGGGCACCACCGCACAAGACTGTCGGCAGAGGTTCGCCAGGATATGCTCATTTGGCTGGCATTTCTGGCGGACTTCAACGGTCGAGTGGTATGGAGCAAACCCCCAGCCTCGTCGGTGGAACTCGGTTTATGGACCGACTCGGCAGGGAGCGTGGGGTTTGGCGCGATCTTCGGAAACCGGTGGTCGGCACAAACATGGCCGGCGTGGTGGCAAACAAGCGGCCTAACAGGTAACATTGGTTTTTTGGAATTGTTCCCCATCTGGGTGGCTTTGGTGGCATGGCCAGAAGACTTTAGGGACCCCTGAGTAGTGTTTTGGTCAGATAACATGACAGTGGTCGAATGCATTAATCAGCAGGCAGCACGCTGCAAATGGATCTTACGACAGTTGAAAGAGATTGTATTGCGATGCATGAGGTTGAACGTACAGTTCAGGGCAAAACATGTGCCGGGTGTACTGAATAATGCAGCTGATGCACTCTCTCGTTTAAAAAATGGAGGCTTTCAGGGATTATCTACCCACAGCGGAGCTAGTGGCGGCACCTTTCCCCGAAGCACTATGGCAGATCGGTGCCCCGGACTACAAAACCTCGTGGCAGCCAGTTTAGCGCCCAGGACGAGGAAGCTTATGAAGGGGCGTTCCGTTCATACTGCGCCTTTCTGGGGCCGGTAGGGGAGCACAGATGGGGGTGGGAGGAGTCCTTGCTCCAGTTTTGGTGGCACTTCAGAAGGAAGGCCGGTCGGCGGCAACCGCCAATAGGTACAAGGCCGCCATATCATTCATGGCACAGCTCCACGGGTTAAGGGACCCGACGGACTCCTTCTTAGTCAGGAAAGCCCTCCGCGGCTGGCGGCGGCTGGAGGGTCGCAAACAGGATAACAGGCACCCGATTGGGTTTGATAGATTGACCACCTTACTGGCGAAACAGGACGAGACATGCTCCTCGCCCAGGGAGGTAATACTATTCCGAGCAGCTTTCGCATTGGCATTCTATGGGGCCCTGCGGGTGAGTGAACTGGTGGCAAGAAATAGGAAAGATGTGGAAGGAAGTCTACGCAGGGATCATGTCCAAGCAAGGGGGGATTCTCTGCTGATCTCGATAGCCAGGTCAAAAACGGACCAGGAGGCCATGGGGAATAGTGTAGTGTTGCAGCGCGCTCGGGGGAATCCCGGTTGTCCAGTGAGGCATGTGGAGGCCTACCTGAAGCAGAGGTTGACAACATGGGGGGGGCCCTGCTTAGACATATGGACGGCACCCCTATGACTAGATTTCAATTTCGGAGGGTGCTGGCAAGTACGATTGCTGCAGCAGGCTTGAACCCGTGTGATTTTGGGACCCATTCATTTAGAATAGGGGCCGCTACAGAAGCTACGGCTCGGGGTCTGCAGGCGGACGAGGTGAAACAATTAGGCCGTTGGTCCTTGAATTGTTTCAAGAGATATGTGCGACTGCACATGTTGTAAAAGACTGATGAAGAAATGCACTCACGCTTGTTGTCTTTTGTTTGGATTACAGTTTCGTGAGCCTGTAACGCGGGGCGGAAATTGGGACCGGCCCAGCATCAGCTGACCGGCGGGAAGGGATCATCGACTGGAGATCAAGTGGTCTGAGTCGTGGGCCACTCATATGTGAGGCGTGCCGGGGACATATTCAAAGCAGGTGATGCGATCCACACATCTGAGGAATATGGGTTCAGAGTGATCTTCCATGAGAAAGGCGGCCTCTGTATTGACCGATTGCAAAATTCTGTGGAGGAACTCTTAGGGCGGCACAGGTCACCGCCATCTGTAGTCATAGTGCACGTGGGGGGCAATGATTTGGTGAGACTGGGAAGACGGGTGTTAGTTGAGTACATACTGTCTGTAGGTAGCTGGTTAGCCAAAAGGCTCCCGGGGTGTACGATAGCCTGGTCCCACATGATTCCCAGGAGGATATGGCGGGGGGGTTTGTCTATGACAGCGTTGAACCACTCTGTAAAGAGGGTCAACAACAAAATAGAGAAACTGTTTCGCTCAGCTCATCTCCAAAGCATTTCGCATGGGTGTATTTTTTCGCCCCTGATACACAAATGTGAAATGCTTTGGAGATGAGCTGAGCGAAACAGTTTCTCTATTTTGTTGTTGACCCTCTTTACCGAGTGGTTCAACACTGTCATAGACAAACCCCCCCCGCCATATCCTCCTGGGAATCATGTGGGACCAGGCTATCGTACACCCCGGGAGCCTTTTGGCTAGCCAGCTAACTACAGACAGTATGTACTCAACTAACACCCGTCTTTCCAGTCTCACCAAATCATTGCCTGATACACCCATGCGAAATGCTTGATCACTGTTATTTGAATGATGGGGTGCATCTGTCCAAGGCTGGGAATGACTTACTGATAGGAGACTTCGTAGCTTGGCTAGTGGGTTTGAGGAGACATGACCTGTAGGAGGTATGGGGGGGCCAGATAGTCGGTCAACTATCTGGCCTGTGGCGGTAAGGTCATGATCGGTGAGCAGTGATTTCAAGGTCCCTATGGGGGGCGCCACCCATTATGGATGGGAGCGCCCGGGGGAGGCGGCCATTGGCCCCTCCCATGGGGGAGCGGCACCCACTACGGATGGGTCGCCCACGGGGAGACGGCCATAGGCCCCTCCCAGGGGGAGTCGGCCATAGGCCCCTCCCAGGGGGAGTCGGCTATATGCCCTTCCCACAAATTTCCCGGGGGCCAGATATCCGCTCCGGCGGAAGAGAGTGTGGGGAAGGGGGGAGTCCACGCTGTCCTTCTTACGGATACCTCGCACACGAACTCAGATGACCTTAAGATGGCGTCGAGTGAAAGGGGGCCCCCACAACAAGGGAAGTTACAGTTGGCTGCGAGGGTAAAGTCCTCTGCGCATGCGCCACTCACACCGTAAGGGCGGGAAGTTGGTGATAGGGATCTGACACCGGTAAAGACCTTGCCGTAGGCCCTTAATGTTAGGTTGTACAAATTCAAAAATGTAATGTATTTATCAGGATGCTAGACTCGGCTAGGAAATCTTTGTATTAGAGATTTGTTAAGGTTAGCCTGGAAAACCTGTCTTCATCAAGATGTAATTAAAGTTGAATTTGTACATGATTCATGAAACGTTTTTAATTTAAAGTTTTAAATTTTGTTTCATATCTTAATAAATACGGCCGGGGGGGTCATGAGGCCCCCCCTCCTTCCAAAAGTTCAAATCTGTGTCTGCCTCCTCCCATGTGGAATTGGTGTTGAGAGGGGTGGCGGGCATCCCGGCCCATATGGAAAGGGGAGACCACTCGGTCCCCCCGAACGTATGGATGGGTGCCCCGATCCCCCGGGAAACCATTGTGGGCGGGGGGCGTGTCCCGGCTGGTATGCCCGAAGCGGCGTGGCCGGAACACGCTCCTCCCGCTCAAAAGGGGTTGTTCTAAACACCCTCCCGGAAGTCCGTGCCCTGATGGGCGTGCTTGAGGCGGGGTCCCGCCCTCCCGCAGCTGGATACATAGTGCGGGAATCCAACAAAGCTTCCTCTTGTTCCTGTGCTTTGAAGGCTGCACCACTCGTCGCTCCTGAGCCCTCAAGGGAACAAGCTGCACTTTTTGACCCACCCACCAGCCCCTTGTTGCAGAGTTCTGAAATAAAGAAATATCGTTGGTGTTATTTGATGTAATAAAAATGTATGACAGTCATTTCTTGCATCATGGTCGTATGACGAGGTATGCATGCAATTGAATACTTGCTTATAGGACATTTTCTCATTTGTAGAGATGTAAAGGAATGGATTCAATATAGTTTGTGTTTTGCTTTAGGACCTTTTTTCCCTTTGTAGCAATATGAAGTCGGGAATTATTAAACTGTTGGTGTTGAGAGGGGTGGCGGGCATCCCGGCCCATATGGAAAGGGGAGACCACTCGGTCCCCCCGAACGTATGGATGGGTGCCCCGATCCCCCGGGAAACCATTGTGTGCGGGGGGCATGTCCCGGCTGGTATGCCCAAAGCGGCGTGGCCGGAACACACTCCTCCCGCTCAAAAGGGGTTGTCCTAAACACCCGCCCGGAAGTCCGTGCACTGATGGGCGTGCTTGAGGCGGGGCACATTTGGCATAGTTTTCTTTCCTTAGTAGGTAAAAGGATTGTCGTATTTATACTTTGGTCGGGCAGTAAGGTCATGATTGGTGAGCAGAGATTTCAAGGTCCCTAGGGGGGGCGCCACCCATTATGGATGGGAGCGCCCGGGGGGAGGCGGCCATTGGCCCCTCCCACGGGGGCGGCACCCACTACGGATGGGTCACCCAGGGGGAGACGGCCATAGGCCCCTCCCAGGGGGAGTCGGCTATATGCCCCTCCCACAAATTTCCCGGGGGCCAGATATCCGCTCCGGCGGAAGAGAGTGTGGAGAAGGGGGGAGTCCACGCTATCCTTCTTATGGATACCTCGCACACGAACTCATACGACCTTAAGATGGCGTCCGTTGCTTCTGGTGCACTCTCCACATCTGCACACGTGTAATTGGTACTGCATGTGCACTTCCAGGAGTTCACCATTACTCTGTGGCTCCCGGTGCACTATCTGCATCTGCTCATATAATGTAATCTGTGTAACGGTGACATTCTAGGATTCTGGCTCCGGGGGTTGTCATGCCCGAGTAGTGTTGTGTTCGATTTTAGATTCCGTATACATTTCCTGATTCATGCCCTTATATAGGCATAGAAATCCAGTCCTTATTTAGGCATAGCCCATGCTACCCAAATACAGGCATGGCTACTTACATCCGTTCATCTACGTCACAACAACTTCTTGGAAAACCAGACTCTTAAGCCGTTAGGGACTTCCCCTTGCCTGGATATTGATTTCTCCAAGAACTCATTTATTATGCATGAACATCTATTCCTTAGGGGTTCATTCATGATGTTCATGTGCCAGGCTATTACGTCAATACTGGCACTCCTAAACACCTTCAAGGTATAAATATACCTTCACTTGCTATGGCAAAGCACAGTGTGGTTCGGTGCAGTTCAACTTCCTCCTTGCACGACGCAGCTCGCTACAGCAAGTGCCAAAGGAAGCCAACTCCCCAGCTGACTCACTGGCTAGAAGCTGTCATCCTCCTACCGAGAATCCAGCTCCAGTGTTTCTGAATCCCCTTGCGGGGTGTTGGGAAATCGAGTCCCGGGAAAGAGATACCAACCTCTCTCTTTCTAAGGTATGGAGCTGATTAGAACCTAAAGAAACCTTTGGCAATTCTTGGCAAAACTAAACCTATGCTAAACCAGCACCTAATTCTTCCCTCGTACTAGACCTAGGTTAGGTACACTGGGGTAGGCGTATTTTAGAAGCATCAGTAAAGTATTTTAGCCTGTGTTATTTATGTATGTTTTTTTTATATGTCATAGCAACTGACAATGCTATTACAGTATTGATTTATATTACAGTTTGTGATGTACGCATTATACTTCGCATTCTGTCTAACGATCATAGCAGGTCATAACTCTTGCATGAGAAAAAAGACTGTTCAATAAACCCTTTTTATTGAAATGCCCGTCTCTCTATTTCTGTGCAACTCTGTAGAAACGAAGCATGCACGACTGACTGAGTGAAATAGTTATCTATTGTTTCCACAACTCTGAAGATATTATTCCGACTCTAAGGTAAGCAAATTTGTCATGTGTATGCGGTTATCAGAGACTAATCCCTTCTTGTTTATTCGAGAACGTTTCTAGTGACCTCTGAGTTAGCTGGCACACACAATTAAGTTTAATCTACTCGATAGAGACACACTGACCTCAGTCCTACGTCAAATCTATACTGTATATTATTCAAATGCGCAGAGCCTATTGGAGATATAGGAACTACACTACACGACGCCCAACGGTTTGGTAAAGCACTAATTTAACACTAGATTCTGAAGTAACTCAGTCGTGCTTTTCTCTGAGACCCCTACTCATAATACTTCAAGAGACGTCTGGAGTGGGTAAGGGATAATATCCGCCATAGCTGAGTAGGATGAAAAACCCTATGTATTAGCTTTTTGGTTTGTTCAGAGTTGAAGGATACAGTGTTCCAAAATATTGTGCACCTTATCTTTGTGTCCTAGAAACTTGCTCTGACGAGGATAACGCCTTGGCAGCAGTTACAGGCGGAGTACCAGTTTTTAACTTAACAGGTTTTAATGCAACCGATGAGAATGCTATAATCATTCTTCCAAATTTAAGGAAAACCATCACTATAAAACTTATAAAACATGGCCTATCAGCAAGAGGTGGTAGGGCAGTTTTTGTGATAGAGGCACATGAATATCACCAGACAGAGGTATTCTACTCATGGATAGTCTTCCCTGAAGCAAATCCAGTAACACGTATGTTTCACTTGTACAAAGAAGATGATCCACAGAGGAATATAGTCCTTTCGAGGATATTGAAATTCCACTCACATACCAGGAGCATGAGCTCTGGTTTAACGGCGCCCTAAAACATTTAAATCACTTTACCCGGCTCGGTTCACTAGGTAGACCAGGAGCAGCATGGCCAGTTATACACCACATCCTGAAATTAACAACATGTCAGACGTAGAGTTACTAGCTCAACTCAAAGAGTTAATCAGAATCTACAGACAATTGGTATAATATGTCATGCGGACTCTTACAGTCCTACCTGCTATAGTTATTCCACAACAAACCTCTCACCAGGGGAATACACAAAAAATTACACCACAGACTTTACACGCAGTCATGGGTAAACTACCCTCAAAACGTGAACAAATTCTATTCTGGATAGCTCAAAAAATCCTCAAATTGAAGCAGTATTTCCTAATACTAGCCCTCATGAAAAACACAGAATTTTAAAAATCTGTTTACCAATGAGATCACACCACATCTGGAGGACTGCACCACTCGAGGTACAGTCTTCGCTGCAATCTACACTAAAACACATGCAACCTGATTCATGAAAGACCCGTTTTGCGAGTCTTTAATATCGATTCATAAGGAATCGCTATTACAGGCTCGCAAAACGGGATTCATGTAGGAATCGCAAAAAAAATGCGATTCCTACTTATTCCTTATTTGCGATTAGCAATTAGCTAATCGCAAATAAGATAGCGATTTAAAGGGTGCCAGGGGTGTCCAAAGGACACCCTGTAGCACCCCTTAAATGCAAATTTAAACAGGTGTTGCGCACACACATGTCCAAAGGACATGTGTGTGTGCAACATGCAACTTAGAAAAATGCTTTTAAAAGCATTTTTCTACGTTTTCGCTATTTACTACGAGGTTTGACCTCGCGGTTAATAGCGGGCCGAATTTGTGAATTCGCAATTTAAAAATGGATGATGAATTGCATTTAAGGAATCTCAAATAGAGATTCCTTAAATCTAATTCCTCGCAAAATAGCGAAATCGCGATTACCGATTTTTGCATTTGGGATGATGAATCCCAAATGAATAAAAACGCACTCGCAAAGGGCCAGATTCTCAGAATCTGGCCCTTTGCGAGCGCAATTCAGCTTGATGAATCAGGCTGATGGTATTCCATCCATGGCGGTAATACCGGATGTCCTGAAACAGATTCAAAATGAATACGGGGCAGAGCCTGCTTTACATTTAGGTATGAAATTACTAAAAATTTTTAACCAGGTCCCATCAATAATATTATCTAATATTAAAGGAGAAGCAGCATCAGTGGTGACCTGCCAAAAATTAAGGGAATTTGATGTAACAGTACAACGTCAAGAACTAGCCTGAATAATTGAAACATCCTATGAAGAATTAGGTAGAGACAGTTTGAGTGGGAAACCAGAAAAACTCACAACTGTCTGAAAGTCCTGAAAAGGTCTTTACTAAATACAGTCCAGCCTCTTCTAAAAAGAAGTGGGAGAATAGCAAACAAACTTCAAAAGAGAAGCGTTCTCAATCCCTATGTAGGTCTCCTCAAAAGGAGTCCTCTGAATAGGGATAATTTGTGAAAACCTGATAGATATCAAGATACTGATCCACGCTCCTCTTGTACCTTTCAGACTTCAGCACAGAAATCCGGAATAAGAGGACGGTCAGAAAACAAGGAAGAACGTGTGAAGTCCAAAGATGATCAACACGTTCAGAAAAACAAAAAACCTGAATTCACCAAAAAGAAGGTAGTTAGTATAAAAATCAGACATGCCGAGGATCTTAAGGTCACAACTCAAGAACGGAGAATGGGCTCAGACAATGTTGGACAGCGCAGCAGAAGTAACAATAGCTCTCCAGAACCTGAAGGGACTTCTTGAGACAGTGGACTTGAATGAAGACATTGAAGTTGAAACTGCAGACACCGGGGTTAGTTCTCCTCATAGGTTATATGAAATACCACTCCGGATGGAGGGAGACATACCAAAATAAGTGAAAGCACTCTTTTGGTGGCGACTTTATAGGGGAATTGTCATACTTCAAGCAGAAAAAGACTGGCCACCAGAATTTGTCAGGAAGTGCCCACATGGCGAAGACATCATTATACCAGCCTTCTCTAATTATATTCCAATTCATTTAAGGTATACTTATGACAGGAAATCGATAGTTGCCCAAGCCCCAGCATTATACAAAAATCATGTAAGATGGGATGAGGATTCTCCTCACCATAAAATCCAGTTGAAAAGTCAACCAACCGCGCAAAGGCAGTACCCAGTTAAGCAAGAAACTAAAAAACAGGTCAGGGAGATCTTAAATCAACTTGAATATCAAGGGGTGATTGAAACGTGCACCTCATCAATGAATAACACTTTGTTTCCTGTATCCAAACCAGACAATACATATGGTCTAGTATTGGATTACAGATATCTAAACTTGTGTTGCACAACATTTGCAGTGCAAAATGCACACAGTACCGCATTAATGAATAACATTGTGTGTAAAAAATATAAAACCACATTAGATATTTCTAACGGTTTCTTTTGTAAAAATATTTCAACAGAAAGTAGGTGTTTGACCGCTTTCTCAATAATGGGGACTCAGCGACATTTCTGTCGTCTCCCTCAGGGATTCAAGAATAGTCTGGGTTATTTTCAGCAAGGGTAACAGAGTTCCTACAAACTTATGATGACGAGGCATTATATGTTGATGATATTTACATTACAGACGATAACATGGATAGGCACTTGAACATGGTGAACACCATTATACTTGGCATCGCCTCTGAGGGGTATAAGTTCAATTTTAGGAAATCGAGAATTTCCCATCTCAACATCCTTTTCCTAGGATACGAACTATCAAGTGAAGGCAAAAGCCTGGCAGCCAACTTTGTAGAAAAATGTGCACTGCTCCAACCTCTAACAACTCTGAAAAACGTATAGTCAATTCTAGGTTTCCTAAATTTTAGAAGAACTTACATTCTAAACTACGCAGAAAGGGTTAAACCTCTCTACGAATTTATCAAACCTGATTTGAAAACAGTAAATTGGACACAAAAACACACAGAAAGTTTGTGTTCACTCCAAACAGACATGTTAACAACATAATATTTACAAACATGCATAAACGTACTCAACTTAGTGATCCGAATCATTCCGGGTCAATGTGGATTCACCTACTTAACTTTTAATGAAGGTGAAAAATACCAATAGCATACACATCACATTTGTATACACTTCTACAGAAAAAATTCTGACAGCTGTTCAAACTGCTGTAGCAAGAGAAAGAGCTCTAGCACAAGGGAAACGCATTATAGTTGTAACTCCCGTACCTGCATTAGAGGTAGTGACAAAAGCGAGCATTCTAAATGCTAAAGCTTTACATCCGAGATGGATACAATGGGTAAATTCTCTTACTGCAACAGATGTTGAATACGTTATTGATCCTTATTTGAAAACACAAGCATTTCTACAATACGAACAAGAATGTCCTCTGCCTACTGAAATTCTGCCCCTAGACCAGTATGATGTTATAATTTATACTGACAGATCTGCACAACCCGTTACGGGGGTAAACAAGCTTATAGTGCTGCATGCGCGATCGTTAAAGGTCATATGCGCGATGGCAAATTCAGGCCTATGGTCACAATAAGGCAATCTCTAGGAGATTGTACAGCTCAGCGAGCTGAACTACAAGCATTCAAAATGAAATCTTGAAAATACGGATCGCGAATTCCCCACACTCATAGTGTGCAGTTCTTTCTATTGTGTCCAATCTTACAATTAATATTTACAGAATTGGCTTCAAACGGTTTCAAAGATGCAAAAGGTGGCACAATAAAGCATAAAACGCTTTGGGAACAAGTAGTTCAGTTATAAGAAGGACTACAAAACATTCATGTGATACACACACTGAGTCATCAACGTGATGGCTTTCACGCTAAAGGGATTTCATTGGCTGATGAAGCCACAAAGGGGGCTGCGCTATCGGCATCCGTAGCTGCAATCACTCGTTCAAAATGAAAATAGACAGTGAAATAATGCTGGCTGTCAATGCTACATGCAAAGGCAGCGGTGCAGTGTTACCTAAAGGGTTTCCACTCAAATACTCATATATAACTGATACAAACAATGTTCAGTTTGCTCGTATCCCTGGAGTGGGGGATAGGGTAATTCCAAACATGGAACATTGATTAGGACTTATCCTAGCAGCACATGAAGGGCTCGCCTCTGCTCATGCAGGTGTTTCCGCCACAGTATCATTATTAAAACAACGGTATTGGTGGCCAGGCATTAGGAAGCAAACCCAGAACTATGTTTTGGATTGTGAAATATGTCAAAAGATGAAAGTAACTACTGTGAAACATCCTGCGCAGACGCCCCTGTTAATCTCAGATAAACCATTAGCGTGTGTTTACCTGGACCACTGCAGTCCCTTACAAAGGGATGGTAACTATAAATATATAATCGTCGCAGTGGATTCGTGTTCAAGGTTCATTTGGATGTGGCCTCAGCACTTGGCTGACGCTCGAACTATTATAAAAGATTTGCGAGTCTTTATCGGCACATACGCAATTGGCACAATACATTCTGACCAGGGTCCTGCGTTTAGCTCTCGAGCTTACAAAGAAGCCATGGCCAGTTTGGGCGTTGCATTGCAGTGTTCTAGTCCAGTCCATCCTGAGGAAAATTCGGTTGTGGAAAGAAAAAAACGGGACATAAAGCAATCTATAACTGCTGGGTTATTAGGTTCGGGTGACGGGTGGGTCAAACATCTAATAAGTGTCCAACATAATCTTAACAACTTGCCAAGAAGTTCTCTAGGGCGTATCACTCCGTATGAGGTCCTTTTTGGGACAAGAATGTTGGTCTCGGACCTTGATTGTCGCACATCAGTGATGGAACAAAAGAATTTTGATGTCAAAGATCGTTTGGCTGTTTTACAGGACTTAAATGAACTAAGGACTAAACAAAGCAACGTGTTCCTGAAGCCAACCACCACTGGGGAAAAACCAACCTTCCCAGCAAGGCCTGTCTGGATCCCAAAGCTTAGGGAACTAGTCAGAGAAAAGATCGCGGACAAGAAGGAATTCGGGCCTTCTTACATATAAACAAAACCCGTCCTAACTATCCACGGATCAAGAACAATTTTGCTGCCGCCCCTTGCTGGTAAAAAGCAGAACAGATTTGTGTCAATCGACCTGATCAGACCACACTAGGTGGCCAATACTAAGCAGTAGGCCAAGTGGACTCCGACCAAGTAGCAGACGCACTCCTCTAGCTACTATCCAAAAGGTTCAAACTGAGAGACTCATCACCTATGAAGAATCATCTGCAGTGAGAGAAGAAGGACTAAGCACTGAAGCTATGGTACTCGTTCCTCTTGAGACCCAAACAAAAGTTCATCAAGAAACACCTGTCTACAATGAAGTAACAAGTGATCAAGTGGTTCCAGTGATTCCAACTAATCCTGATGCAATTCCAACAATTGACAGAACTAGCGCCTATTTCATTAACTTTGATACGTTTTCTGAGGATCCCAGCAAACCTGAAACGCCAGCAAAAAGAACTTTCAAAGAACAAGCAACTGACCTTTTCCATTACCTGGAAAAGACTTATCTGGTTTCACCATGGATTGAACTTTGGATTATGTTGGGAATATTTTTTCTTCTACTTTGGTTAGTTCTGGTAATAACTATGGGTATGCTGATAAATTGAAGATATGTCAAAATGGAAACAGCAAGTAAGAACGTCAACTTACTCCTCCAGCTACACAAATCATCTCATCATGAACAGAGGGACTTGTCAGCAGTGAACATCACAGCCGTTCCTATACCTGATGGTGTAGCTTGGGACAAAACAGAATATGACATTTTTGTCCTGTCGTAGCTGTTGAAAATTCCACACCAATTCAAGATTTCATTAAGTGACTGTTTCATCTAGTACCTTTTCTGATGATTGAGCATTCAAGACTGTTAATATTATGATGTCAGACTTAGAAATGTCTGCAGTATTTACAAATCATGAATATTTAGAAGCTTCTTCAGACTATGAACAAATGTATTGTTATAACCATTATGGTCATCATTTCTTGCACAAATCTGCAAATCCTAGAAATGTATTTATGTATAACCAATGGGAACATTGTCCTACGCCACAAAAGGGTAGCTCAAAAACCTTTGCTATGAAATTTCCAACTCTTCAGGGTTCAATGTATCCAATCCAGAATCATTTTACTTTAAGAATGTAAACAAAATAGGACTGAAGAGTATGTTAACAAACACCAAACATTTATTCTGCAGCCTTTGTTGCCCAACTGTCTAGACTAGGTTTCGACTTTTGGAAAGACAACATCGAGACAAAAACTGTCTGGGGTACGAAAAATTGGCAGGTACAGGGGGTAGAAGCTATGTTTAGAGCCTGTATCATCCCTGAGCAAATTATGTTTTTGAATGTTAATGTTAATGTTAGTGGTATTTTGTATAGCGCTCGGCTACTCCGGAGAGTGTCCTGGCGCTTTATGACCTATAACAGAAACAAAGGGGCAGGCGAGAAAGAGGTATGGCCTACTGAACAAATAACCAAGATTTCAGGTCCTTTCTAAAGGCCAACAAATTGGTATTCCTGCGAAGAGCAATTGGCAGAGTATTCCAGAGCTGAGGCGCCAGGTACTTAAAGGATCGGCCCCCAATCCAAACTCTTCTTATGACTGGAACTGCAGCCAAAGCCTGCGACTCAGACCTCAAAGATCTGACAGGATGATAGAAAGCCAGCCGTTTTTTAATGTATTTGGCCCCGGAAGCGTGCAAGGCCTTGTGAGCCAGAGTAAGAGCTTTGAAAATTATCCGTTTCCGGATAGGCAACCAATGAAGAGACAGCAAGAGGTCCGATGTCCTGGCTCGGCTGTGTAGGCCATAAATGGCCCGCGCGGCCGAGTTCTGAGCCACCTGCAGACGTTGGAGAAGATACTCTGGCAGGCCCAAATACAGGACATTGGCGTAATCAAGCCGCAACCCGATAAGGGCCTGCACCATAATTTTCCTATGCGCCAACGGGAGCAGAGGAAGAAACTTACGGAGCATCTGGAGGAGGCCAAAACATGTTCCAGTGATGCCGAGAATCTGGGGCTTCAACGCCAAGCCATTATCGATTTTAACACCGAGGTTCTTAGCTATCAAAGATGCAGCCGATGGAGGAAACATAGTTACAGGCCACCAGTCCTGCCAGCTCGGATCAGACCGACAACCGAAAAAGAGCACCTCAGATTTATCCGAGTTGCACTTGAGGCCGTTTAGCTGGAACCATTTAAAAACTGCGCCAAGGCACTCACGGATGCTCTCTCCGTCGAACTCAGACCCCTACCCACAAATGAAGAGGAGCTGGGCATCGTCGGCGTATGATACGATCTGGGCCCCAAAAGACTCCGCCAGTGTCGCCAGAGGGGTCAGGAAGATGTTAAAGAGAGTAGGGCTCAAAACAGAGCCCTGGGGAACTCCGACCTCCAATGGTGGCACTGTCGCAGAGCAAGGCGGGGCCCAGACCGTTTGACAGCGGCCCGCTAAGAAAGATCCAAACCAGCTGAGCACCATCCCCCGCAGACCGATTTCACTGAGTCTGATGAGGAGACCCTCATGGAGGACGGTGTCAAAGGCCGCCGACAGGTCGAGCATCACCAGCATGGCCTTGCCTCCTACATCCAATACCTTCTTGATCGCCTCCGTAACTTCCAACAGCGCCGTCTCGGTGCTCAAGTTGGTACGGAAGCCGGATTGAGTAGAATGTAACAGATTGTGGGATTCAAGGAAATTGGAGAGGGATGTGTGTACGTGTTTTTCCACGATTTTGCGAAAGCAGGCAGGAGAGAAATAGGCCTATAGTTGGTAAAGACCTCCAGATCCAGACTGGGCTCAGTAATGGAATAACCATAGCTTGCTTCCAAACTGAAGGTACCACCCCACTGCTTAGAGAAAGGTTCAGCAAGGGATTGACAAGGGGATTTATTACCTCTGCCATTTTCGCCAATAATTTGGCAGGGCAGGGATCAAGAGGGGACCCTGACTTTAATTTAGCTACGAGTTCCAAAGATGTAGCTACAGATAAGGGTGGAAATTCCAAGAGAGTGGGCTCCAAGCTAGCTTGTGAAGTGAATGACACTGTCCAATAGATGTCTTGCCTTAGGTCATCCAAGATCAAAGACATGAACAATCTGTCTATACCTACACCTACACCTGAGAGTGATAATACTTCAGAAGGGGAGGTGGACATACATACTGTTTTGAATCACAACAGAACAGATCCAGTTTGGAAAAAATGGTTACTCTGGCCCACAGACACAAACAACTGTCAAGATAGATTCCTGACCAAAACACAAAGTTTTAAAATCAATAGGCAAGACCCAAGATATGTTTAAAGACAGCATCCTGGAATAGTAACAACATACAGTGTAGGGAAGCTCTGCCTTGAATGGCTACAAAGATCTATACTTAAGGATGTAAAGCAACACTTATCTTTACTTAAAGATGGCGCAGACCTTAGGAAATTCCTGCTAGGACCAAGAAAACTGCATCAAAAACTCTTCATATATGCCGTTATATATGCTGCATATAACAAAATATGGAAGATTACGGAAGCAGAAACTGCAGAACAAATACGGGAAATTTTTCGTATTAATTTAGAGAAATCTCTCTCTGTGGTTGACAATGGGTTAACGACTCTGTCGTCCAGGATATATTCATTGGACAGCATAGTATCTTCTGCCATAGACATCATGGAACAGGACTTGGTCATGCTGCAACATGGTCAATCGCAACTACGTTATATCATGCTGTTAGGCTAAACGTTATGTGGAACAGAATTCCTTTTTCCGTTATTGCTAACATGATAATTGTTAGCATGATGTAGCTGCATATACGTATATTCATAGTTTATGCATCATTTGATGTTAGTATCGTAAAGTAGCTTTTGTTTCTCTCATATAGGTTAAGTTGCACAGTAGTTAGAGAAACCACACTAACGCCATTTGTATTCGACGACTCGTGCCAGGGTAGTGATCATGTGTTGTTATTCTGTTGCCAAGCAAGCCCGAATTAGTTGAGTTGCAAGACAGCTGAATTCATGATGTTCTCTCTGCTCTAAGGCCCAAGGTCACATCTGGCTTTAAAGGTGATAAGCACATTCTTGCCTGCGCCGGGCTGTTACTCCCATGAACGGAGACGAAAGGGAGTTACCCTTTCTGACCTTCTCCATAATAGCAGAAACAGACTTCAGAGCAGGCTCTGTGTGCCATATATGGTTCTTCCTTGAGATCTCGGACCTATTGGTAGGTTGCCAAATATGGTTATTTCATGTGATGTAACTAAGGTATAAAGCATTTGTCTCATGTGTAAATCGTCAGTCTTCTCGGCGCACTGATTGGGTGTGGACGAGGGGGCTCCTCTGCACAGAGCCTTTTTTGGTAATAAACAATTGCCTTTTCTTCACTGCCAACTGACTGGTTATTTGATAATAGTGGTTGGGCTATTGGTAAGTGTGGCCCTTAGGATATTTTACCAGTACTACAGTTCCAAAACCTCCGTTCAGGCTATGTGCCTTGGCGTTTAATCAATACTACCTCGCTGTTTTCAGAATTCAATCTCACTGATAAACAGATCAAATTAGCACAAAGGGGAGCAGACTTTCGGTGCTGAGCATTGAAAAGCTGGAAAGTTTGCCATTTACGGTAGCAGAAAAAACAGCTACTGAATGGATAGTACATGGAACAATCTAACTGCCTGTTATAATTTTTCATTTTCAGCAATGCCTAAAACACATACCAGCAGCCACATATTAAAGGTTGGGTAAAGAATACATGAAGACATCCTGGGAATTACCATACACACACAGATGTTGGAGTGGGGGGCGTGAAGTGTTTCTTAGCGGTTAAAACTGTGAAAGCACACTAAGCGGTTCTCTCCTTAGTCAGGGTATTAATTTACACGGGCCTGCGATGGTTCCTCTAACAACTTATCCTGTCACCTGCAAGGTTCATTAGCTGCAACGATTTATCCAATTTTTGGACAACTTTCTAATGGGAGTTACCTCATGTTGAACTTTCACAGCTGCTATGGCATGTTGCCAGGTATATAGTAACTGTGTCAACCAGGTTCACTTGCTGTATGCAAGTATTGTTTCCACAAACCAAGACAGTCAGGGAGTCGCCTCTATGGACTTCACTGAACGTCTCTTCTATACTAATTGATACTCTAAGCTGAAAGAAAGCCATTCTTTTGTAAAAAACTGTGCCACTGACCTCGGCCAAAGAAACCTATTATCTACAAGTTGCAAGGACTTCTGTTGAGATACATGCCCTTTTGAATACAAACAGCCCTATACATTTCTCAGAAATGTTAAGTCGTATCTTCAACATGTCTGATACGAGTGGTATTGTACATCTATTTAAGAACAAATGTTCAGGACTGTTAGCACCTTTTCAAGTAGTCCTCGGAATATTTCCAAACTGTATGCACTCTGTGTTTGGCGCACTTCCCCTCCTTTTAGGACTCGTTGCAGGGATACTATTTTTGTTCCTTCTGCTACGATATGGCAAGCCAAATCACCAGCGCCACTTCAAGCACCATAGAGCGAGCTCTATTGGAGATGACGTGTCGTGAGAGAATCATCCAAATTTTGGAGTTACCTCGTCTGCTAGAATTAAATACCACATGGTTTCTGTCATTCAGACCAATCTGGCAAGACGGCATCTTACCTATTCATTGCTGCCTGCTATGCGGAGAAGAATGCATGCTAGACATCTGTCTCACACTCCCATCATTCATGCCAACAGATGTTGATACTTTGCTTGAACCGGTAACGGCCCATGCTCTGTGTTGTCCCCAGCAGCTACCAATTCTGAGGATGGCAATCATTGAGCTCTCACAGGCGCAAATTACAACTGCAGAGATACGAGAGGAAACAACCGGCGCACAGGTACCATCCAATTCGAACATTGCTGATGCGACCAATGCTGAAGGTGATGCTGCGGTTAATCTTCTAAACGAGGTAATCCAACTTTCGTCTAAAATGGTAGACGATTTTTTGTCTTCAGACCTTCATTTTTTACAAAACAAAGAACTTTTTCCCATGATCAATTTTGTTTTCCAAATTTGATTTTTTTCTTTTTGGCACAAAGTAATCTGCTTATAGTAGAACTATTCGCAGAGAACAAGAATTCTTTGAATACTTCCAGAGACAATATATGTCCTAGTCTACAAACAAACAGTTTTATGTAATCTGACATGAAATGGTTTCAGCCTTTTTCTTCTGTATTTATGAGCCATTTCATGAATGTATATTTTCATGATTCGTTCATGTTTGCATTTCAAATGTCGAGAATATGCTATTAATGAATACTTGCTTTAATGTGTACAGCACCAAAGCAATCGTTTGGATACATTATTTACAATGTGTTTGAAACATGCTTTTAGTTACCATGTTTAGAAACGTAGTAATGTCGTTCATACGAAAGTGGAGTGGGTGTTGTGTTCGATTTTAGATTCCGTATGCATTTCCCAGTTCAGGCCCTTATATCGGTACAATTCACATTGCCCTTATATAGGCATAGAAATCCAGTCCTTAATTAGGCATAGCCAATGCTACCCAAATACAGGCATGGCTACTTACATCCGTTCATCTACATCACAACGGCTTCTTGGAAAACCAGACTCTTAAGCTGTTTGGGGTCTTCCCCTTGCCTGGATATTGATTTCTCCAAGAACTCATTTATTATGCATGAACATCTATTCCTTAGGGGTACATTCATGACGTTCATATGCCCGAATTTTACGTCAATGCTGGCATTCCTAAACACCTTCAAGGTATAAATATACCTCCACTTGCTATGGCAAAGCACGGTCTGGTTCGGTGCAGTTCAACTACCTACTTGCACGATGCAGCTCGCTACAGTAAGTGCCGAAGGAAGCCAACTCTCCAGCTGATGCACTGACCAGAAGCTGTCATCTTCCTGCCGAGAATCCAGCTCCAGTGTTTTTGACTCCTCTTGTGGGGTGTTGGGAAATCGAGTCCCAGGAAAGGGATACCAATCTCTCTCATTCTTAGGTATGGAGCTGATTAGAACCTAGAGAAACCTTTGGCAATTCTTGGCAAAACCAAACCTTTGCTAAACCAGCACCTACTTCTTCTCTCGTACTATACCTAGGCTAGGGACACTGGGGTTGGCGTATTTTAGAAGCACCAGTTGAGTATTTTAGCCTGTGTTATTTATGCATGTATTTTTATATATGTCATAGCAACGGACCATGCTATTACAGTACATTTATATTACTGTTTACGCTGTATGCATTTTACTTCGCATTCTGTCTAACAATTGTAGCAGTTCACATCTCTTGCATGAGAAAGAATACTGTTCAATAAACCCTTTTTATTGAAACACCCGTCTCTCTCTTTCTGCGCAACTCTGTAGAAACGTAGCATGCATGATTGAGTGAGTGAAATAGTTATCTATTGTTTCTGCAACTCTGAAGATATTACTCCGACTCTAAGGGAAACAAAGTAGCCATGTTTATGCGTTTGTCAGAGACTAATCTCTTCTTGTTTATTTCAGAAAGTTTCTAGTGACCTCTGAGTTAGCTGGCACACACATTTAAGTTTAATATACTCGATAGATATATACTGACCTCAGTCTCATGTCAAATCTATAGTATATATTATTCCAATGCGCAGAGCCTATTAGGGATATAGGAACTACACTACAGTAGGGGCAGCGCTTTCACCATCCAAGTGCAGACAGCAAGGAGGAAGTTCTGAGCACCTTAGCACCAAAATGAGCGCAAGTCTCTTCAACCTCAAGAGAGGGGACGAGCAGCTAGTGACCGATCATCGCGAGAGGAATATGCCAATAATGTCATGCCATCCTTCCAGGGCAGAGGTGATGTGCGAGGGGAGATTTAAAACAGAGGCAGGGCCAAATAAATGATACAGACAATGTGCAAAAGAACTTGGGGCTCTCTCTCCTGGAAAATTCCAAGTGAATGTGTGGTGAGTCCCCACCTACTGCAGAATGATGCAACCTGCAACGTAGCAAAAATGTGACTTTTATTCCAGACTTGCATCACAGATCACACATTACTAGTGCAGTGAAAACACTGTTCCCATTGGTCTGACAAATGACACACGCACCTGACGATTCCCAAGTAGGGACGGAGCGGGTTATAATATATTTTGTAAGCAGTCTTTATTGATAGTGAAGGGCTAGATTGATTGGAGCAACCAAGCGTGTGACCTGTAACTTATGATGAGGCAGGGGCCCCATCAGTTTCTGGCACTGCCTGTGTGCTTAATAACGCAGGTGCAGCACCTAATTTGAAATGTTTACATACACAATAAGGTGTGAAATGGGCTTTTCACCGGGGAGACCCATGTGAAGTTAGTGAGCAGCCAATATTGCATGTAGACCCGGCCCTAAAAATTAAGTGCCAGTGCTTAGCACCGGAAAGCACCGGCACAAATTAGGCACTGGTGTAGCACCAGTATCAACCAAAAAGGTGGTAGGAAGACCATCAACATCTGCTTCTACAAATGGTCCCCTCTGGTCTACCTCTAAGACTGCCCCAAGAATGCAGTCTTCCTCCCCCCTCAGGCACCGTCATGACAACGGGTCTGAGTAGTACTCGTCACTTCCGTCAAAAAGAGGCATCAGCTGGTAAGTCCAAGTCCCTTGCGGGATCCTCGGTGGCTGTGGAACCTGTACTTGTGGAGCCAGCATCCCCCTTTCATCGACCTTGATCTCATCACATTGCTTGCCACTTCAGGCACCTGTATGATCTCTTCGTCCTGCTGTAGCTGATTTGCTGGGTTTAAGGGACACTCTCGCGTCCAATGTCCGATCTGGTGACAAAGGTGATACGCAGTGGTCTTTTTCAGTGTAGCTATGTCTACTCTCACTTTGGGGTCTCCTGAATTTCCCTTTCCTTGGTATTGACAATTTTTTCTTCTCCCTAGCGTTCCTCCATTTGACTGCACCTGATTTCCCTTATCAGCTGCTTGCATTTGGACTAACATCAGCTTATCTTTGAGCTTTCTATGCTTCGAATCTACCTCGTCGCTGCAATATCTGGCGTAACGCAGTATCTCATCTACCGGTTTGTTCTGCTAGCAGATAAAATGCTGTTGGATCATGAGGCAAATCTCAGGTCTCAGACCCAGAATGAGCTTTGAGACAAACTGTCCCATGTCTTTGGGGGTCTAAGGTATCCAGCCCACTATACTGCTTAAAGACTTGCAAAATCCTCTCATACTATTCGTACATTGTCTCCTTTGGCTCCTGAACTGTCTGATCTATCTTGACTCAATAAATATCCTGTGTTGATATCTTGGACTTTAGCCACGTGATCGCCTACTCATACTTTTTCATGACAATAGGTGAAGGTCCGTTTGTGGCAGCATCCCTCTCTGGCTCTGAGGTAGGCCACTCAATTGCAACTTTACAAGCTGCCCACAGATGACTTGGTACTACAATGTCAAGCAATGTGTTCAAATCTATCCACAACACCTTCGAGATCTAAACAAACCGCTCAACCTGTTTGTACCATTCAACAGGTCTTTTCATCAACTTAGGGAAATCATTTGTGAATGCTGTTAGATCACCCCTGCTCCAAGGCACATGCATGTATCCTCCGCTAGATACGTCTTGCAAAGGATAGTTTCCTACTCCTAACATTCCCCCTCCTGGAGGTGATGTCCCTGCTACACTCCTTTAAGTACTTTTTTTCTTAAACCACCTTTCTTCCCACGAATCAAGCCTGTTTCATGCTCATATCCTATGATCAGTTATCTAATGTGAGTCCTTAGCCCAATGACCCTCTTCTCCTCCAGATCCTGGCCACTGTACTGTAGTCTGTGGTTCCCCTGTAACATTTTTGTTTTAGACAAATCCACCCAGTATCAGTTTGTCAATTCTGTTAGTTTCTCATGTGCTGACCTTGCCTTGAGAGTCACATCCTTGGCTACAAACAGCAAAACGTTTGGTTCATAAAGTTTCACTCTCTCCAAGGGCAAGTTTCCTTCAACTATCTCATCCACTTCTGCCTTTAACCTAATCACATATAACCTCTTTGCTCTTATAGCCACTTTCAGAGTACCTCGACTAGAAGCACACCTCGACTCTCCACAATCGCTATTCTGCTCTCTGCATCTACTCCTTTCTAGGGTATCCCTAACAACTGGCCTATTGTCTGTGTTTCCATGTTCCCACTCTCCTGTCATCCTGGTACTCTATTCTCTGCCGACTGATCCCATATCCTTAAGTCTGATCTCAATTCGGAAATTGTTTTCGGACTCGGACCCCTCAAATCCATTGGTCCCCTCGGCAAGTCTGCCATTGCAGGCAACGGCGTACTCGATTCCATGGGTCTTGGTAAGTGAGCTATTCTGCTCACTACACCATTCCCCCCAGTGCTTGCTCTCCCTTCTACTAACTGAGGTGAATTTCCATTCCTCACCTGCTCTGGATCATACACTGACACTATGGGACCAATGGTAACCGGTACCGTAAGGCATCTGCAGTCTGTGGGACCTGCGTTCCCATCCCTCCAGTTGAGAGTTTCCCTGCTACTCCTGTTATGTTATGTTATGTTATGTTATGTTATGGAGCTTTTATATAGCGCACGGCTACTCGAAAAGAGTGTCCCGGCGCTTTCCACCTGCAACTCAGAGTAAAAATAACACAACACAGCGAAAAATAGGAAACAGAAAAAAAAGAAACATTAGATCCAGCCTAAAGATTAAAAAGCCATGTCTTCAGGCTCTTCCTGAACTGGAGCAGATTGACAGTGCTACGGAGCGAGAGGGGAAGCGAATTCCACAGCTGGGGAGCTTTACAGCTGAAAGAGCGCCCTCCCGCGCGGGCCTTCCTCACCCGCGGGACCACCGCTTTATAAAGGGATTCCGAACGCAAGGAGCGGACTGGTCGATAGAAAGCCAGTCTCCGCCGCAGATATCCAGCCCCTGATCCAAACAGGGCTTTGTGCATCAATGTCAGGGATTTGAACTGAATCCGCTTCTGGATGGGCAGCCAGTGTAAAGCCTGTAGCAGTCCGGAGGCTCGGGCTCGTCTGCGCAGGCCATAAATTGCCCGGGCGGCGGAGTTCTGCACCACCTGTAGACGCTGAACCAGGTAATCAGGGAGGCCAAGAAAGAGGGCATTGGCATAGTCTAACCTTGAGCCAACAAGAGCCTGCACAGTAATCCGCCTGTGCTCCTCAGACAGCAGGAGTAGGAATTTACGGAGCATTTTCAAAATTCCAAAGCAGGTGCCAGCCAGGACAAGAATATGCGTTCTCAGCGACAGCTGGTTGTCCAGCTTGACACCCAGATTTTTAGCCACCGAGGAGGACTGTGCAGGAGGACTCATGTCGGACGGCCACCATTGCTGCCACTCTGGATCATCGACGCAACCAAAGAATAGAACCTCGGACTTACTTGAGTTAGCCCTCAGACTGTTCCGCTGGAACCAGTCGAAGACCAGTGCAAGAAAGTCCCGAATTCTCTCTCCATCAAACTCCTAGTCTTTCCCGCATGTGAAGAGGAGTTGCGTATCGTCGGCGTAGGAGACGATCTGAGCCCCGTATGCCTCCACCAAGGCCGCCAAAGGGCACATAAAGATGTTAAACAGTGTGGGGCTCAACACAGAGCACTGTAGAACCCCAACTCCCAGTGGCGGCATCTCGGCAGAACTCTGGGAAACCCAGACCGTCTGGCGGCGGCCTTCAAGGAAAGATGTGAACCACCTGAGCACCGTCCCCTTAAGGCCGATGTCATAAAGCCTAGCTAAAAGCGCCTTATGGGAGACAGTGTCGAAAGCCGCCGATAGGTCTAACATGACCAGCATAGCCCTCCCGCCGACATCCAAGGTCTCCCTGATGATCTCAGTGACCTCCAGCAAAGCCGTTTCCGTACTAAAATTAGGACGGAAACCGGATTGGGATGGGTGGAGCAGATTGTTAGCTTCCAAAAAGCTCGACAGGATGCCCTGGAGTGTGTTTTTCCGTCATCTTCGCTAGAGCCGGAAGGAGTGAAATTGGCCTATAATTGGCCAGAGCCTCAGCGTCAAGACCCGTTTTTTTTAGGAGGGGGATTACCATCGCTCTTTTCCAAGAGCTAGGGACCCTCCCCTCCCTCAAGGAGGCATTGAGAATGGGGTTGACCAGCGGGTTCACCACCGCCGCCATCCCAGCCAAGAATTTGGCGGGGCAGGGGTCCAGTGGCGAGCCAGATTTGAGATTGGCCAACAACAGCCTGGACGCATCGCTGGAAACAGCAGGAAAATCACACAACACCGCCACAGGTGTGTGCGGAGTCCCGCAGCCCGCCTCGGTGACGCCGCTTCCATCCTCCGGTGTTTCCACAAAGGAGGCCTGAATCGCCTTAATCTTATTGGTAAAGAACCTGGCAAGATCACATGCCCACGCATCCGAAGAAACCAATGGGGGTGAATGGGAGCTAGGGGTTGTAAACTCCTTCACAATGGTGAAGATCTCCTTACAGGAGTTTGCAGATGCCTCGATCCTCCTAGCCAGGTATTCCCTCTTCGCTCCCAAGATGTCCCGATGGTAGGCCTTCACCGCCGTCCTATAGGCGAGTTTAGCCTCCCCATCATACAGGAGGCGCCAGGCCCTCTCGGCCACCTTACATTGGCTGCGAGCCACACGAAGCGCCTCCGTAAACCACGGTGCAGATTGCCGTGCCGCCGTGGACCGGGGGGCTGCCTTCGGGGCAAGATCGTCCAGCCTGTCAATGAGCCAAAGCTGCAGAGTCTCGGTGTCGCTTTCCAAATTACCTGAGAGGTGGCAAGGGTGATCCAGAAGCGCCTGCTCGAGCATGTCAGGTGTCACTCTGTGCAACGCTCTAGAGCCCGGTCTAGATAAGGTAGAGGCGCTGTTGTCCAGGCGCGCGCTCTCCAGCACCGAAAATCTGATCAACCTATGGTCGGACCAGAGCACCGGCCAGGTATCCACCTCCGTAATCGGGACAGACGAAAACACCTGATCCAGGGTGTGGCCCTTCTCATGCGTTGGCCCTGACACGAACGGTATAAGACCCAGTGGAGATGTAATATCCAGCAATTTGGCCGCGTGCGGGTCGTCGGCCGCGTCAAGGTGGAAGTTGAAATCACCGGCCATGAGACAATGCTGAGTGGTCAGCGCCAACTCTGAGACAGCTGTCTGCAGATCTTCCAGGAAGGAGCCCACAGGGCCTGGTGGTCTGTAGACCAGCAACCCCTTCAGAGCCTGGCCCGGGGACAGTCTGATCGTGAAGGCGAGCGACTCAGCGTTCCCAATGGAATTCAGGGGAAGCACTGAGCAGGAAACGCTCTTCTTCACCACAACCGCCACTCCCCCGCCCCTTCCCTTCACTCTATCCTGCCGGAAAATGTTATACGCCGAAGGAATGGCTGAAAAAACATCTGGATTGGAAGCCTCTCCCAACCAGGTTTCGGTCAATAACAGACATAGGGGATTTTCCCTGACAAGAAGATCATAAATATGCAGGGCATGGCATCCTACCGACCTCGTATTCAACAGCAGGCAGAGATGCTTCACGCCAGCTGTTACTGGGCGAGGGGCAATAACACGCGGCCAGGAAGGCGTCCACCCACAGCCCAGGCAACGTCGTTTACCCTTTAACCGCCCAGGAAAGACGGTGCGGCAAGAGCTAGAGTGGCCCCGCATCTCCCGCAGCATCGCAGAGGAATAGCAAATCATCTCGGCCAAGGATTCGCCAGACCGGGGTCCCCCGCCGCCCCGGCGCCTCCGGGACGCTGACGGGCGCAGACGGGCAGGACTCCGGCACGACTCAGGCTAAGCGAAGGCGTCCACCTGCGCGTCACGCTGCGCGTGAGGGAGCGACTTTAAGTAGGCGCTCCAATAAGCCCTGAGCGCGCGAGTCCGCTCCAAGATGGCGGCCGCCGCTGGCTGAGGTATCCCAAAGGAAGATGGCGCCCAAAGTGACCCCCAGGACCCGGACCCACCAAAGTGGTGGTGCTTTTCAGGCAGAGACTGCCAGGTGAAACTTGTGATTCTCTAATTCCCTCTGTCGGGGCTGATATATCCCCCACTGAGTCTGGGTTGTATGGAGGTGGTCTCCCCAGTAGCAGCCTTTCTATCAAGCTGTTATCTATATCGCTTTCATCTCCCTCATCGCTTTTCTTTTGGGTGTTCCCTTCCTTGACTATCAGTGGGAACAGCTTATCCCCCTCAATGGTTTGCACTTTCCACCTCTTCTCCAATGCATCCCATTTTGCGTCTTGGAATGCCCTTGTGAGAATTTGGCCTGGCATATAATGTCCACTATTCTAGTGGGCACCTTGCACCAGTCCAAATGACCCTTATTGATGGTAGGTTTAAGACAACCTTTATAGAAAGTTATCCTAGTGGTAGCTGTGGAGAGAAGCCTTCAGGCTAAGTCTTGAAGGGATGTAAAGCAGCTTGTTTTACAAGTCCATAATCTCTTGAATGATCAAATGAAAGTACACCACACAAGGTATATATATAAAATATATGTATTTATTCTAAACACAACCCCTCTAGTCTCTTTATCAGGCTAGAGGCAAAAGTACAATACAAGAACTTAAATAGCACACAGTAAACTAGCACAGTATACGTTTTGCCCTAGGGGCCTCACAAACCATATACTAAGAAAGTGGTATAAGAACCACATGAGAGTTAGAAGTGAGGCCTAGTGCCTGAAGAACCGCTGGGGCAACCAGGAACCACCCAAGGTAGGGACGCAGGAGACCCACGGGGGACGCTTGCAGTGTCTAAACACAGCCGCAAATCACCATTGACTTCTATGGCGAAATTAAAAGTTAAAGTTACAAAGTTAAAGATTTAGGACACTTAGAAGTGAAATGCGAGGGAACCCCTTCAGTACTGGACACTTCGAGAGTCAAGACCCACAGGAGCACCGAAGTACTCGCGTTACCTCACCCAGCGAAGCCGGGTGCATAGGTGTCTTTTCGTATCGGATTTCGTCGTCGATTCCTATGGAGAGCTGCACAGAAGGGCTGCAGGTAACCAGGAGCAAAGTCTCCGGGTGGATCGGAAATCAGAAGAACCAAACAGCAGAGGGGACAGAGTCTAGGTCACTGGCCAGTGACCAGGATGGCGACAGGAAGATGCCAGCCGATGTTGGGTGCTTTAAGGTGAAGTAGGTGAAGCTTGACTCTCCAGCCGCGAGGTCCAGGAGGTGTCAATGACAACCAGGAGCTGGATTCAAGCTGTCCCACGTCAGATGTTGAGTGCTGCAGCATCGTTATCCGGATTGCCCAAACAAGCCTTGGCAACAGCAACCCATGCAAGATGGCAAAATTTGCTTTGGTGCAGACCAACAAGGTCTGAGGGACTCCTCCTTTGTAGGGGAGTCAGGGCACGTCTAGGGCTACCAGGAAAGCCCAAGAAACAAAGGATTGTCCTTTGTGGGGACCCACAAGCCACCAGACTAGAGATCGCGGAACAGCCTCGAGCTGCGATGCAAAAAGCGGGCCCACGGAACACTTGTGGAGTGTAGGCCTCAAAGCTTTGGTGCAAAAGGTGCTCGGTCCAAGGGCAACAAAATAGCCCAATACACAACTTCAGGAAACTTCGAGAACTCGGTGCAATTTCAAAATTGCAGGATGTCCAGGAGTTCCAGTCCCACTGCTCTCATGTCGGCTGCGGATCTCAGCTTTGCTGGGATCTCGTGTCAGCCTCAGAGATGTCTGGAAGTCCATGTCCTATGTCACAGATTCTTCGGGATCTGGTGGGAGTCTCGAAAATGCAGACTGGCAAGATGCTTCTTTGGTGCCTTTTTGAACAGGGGAGTCACTCCTTGACCCCAAGGGAGATTTCTTCCTTCTTCCAGTCGATATGGAATGTTGAAGGTCCAAGATTTCTTCTTCAGAGTTTTGTCCAGGGTAATCTAAAGTCTTAGTGACTGGGTTCCTATACTTATACTAAGTTTAGGGGTTGGACTAACTCTAGGGTCCCACCTATGGGAGGACCTGGAGAGAGGGTGGTTACACCCCTTCCCCTTTGTCCAGTTTCAAGCCAGAGCTTGGCTGAGTGCCCCAGCAACTGATTTGAACTGGGAAATGCATGGAGCACCTTGCGCCTTGTGCCTTGTGTACCTTGTGTGTCCCAGGCAGTGTTTGAAAAGCATTCACTGAATGCAACCCACCCTGCCCCAATACACTAAAGCCTGTCTGGGGAGGTGCTGGCGCCTCCCTGGACAGGAAACCTATTGTCCAGGCCTCCCCTGCCGGAGTTTTGTCCAGCAGCAGGAGGTCAGACTCGTGTCTGTGGCAGCAGCATCCATTTTAGGATGCTGCGGCTCTTTTAAACATTTACGGGTAAGTAAGTGTGTACATGTCTTCTCCCTCTAGAAGGGTGAAATGCTACCCCCGCCGCAAGAACTGGTGGGGGGCAGTATTCCAAAGTGTTTGACACCAAACACGACATGTTTTGATAAAACCAAACCAAAGTTAGCATTAACCGCAAGGATTATAATGCACTTAAGAGTATATGGTATGGCTATATCATAGAACAGCTATAAGGAAGGGATTCCGAAAGCTGCAGAGGGGCTCAGCTCATGCTAGAGCACCCTCTCACACAAAGCCCAGCACTCTGCCTTCAGGATTGTCAAGGCCTGCCGTAGGAGTGACTTATAGGCGAATGTGTGCGATCTGCAAATTCGCATGAAATCGGCAAAAAAATCAGCGAGTTCACGGATAAATCCACGAACTTGCGGATTTTTAGAGTAGAGTACTAGTTTCTGGCGGTATACACCTGTTACAACGCAATTTTTACTCCGCACTACCACTACAACGCAGGCATTACAACGCATACCATTACAACGCATTGCGCTGGGGGGCGCTCTAGGATAAGAGGTAAGTTTAATTTACTATCCAACACCTTCCCTAGGGTCCACGGGGACTGGAGTTAGAATAGTAAATTATACTTACCACTATCCAGCACCCCAAAGCGCTATGCGTTGTAACGGTATGCGTTGTAAATACCGCGTTGTAATGGTATGCGGAGTAAAAGTATGCGTTGTAACGTCATACATCCGTTTCTGGCTAATCAGTAAGTGCTACCTCGTTGGGTAAATGTATAGTGCTTTTCCTAACACTACAGCTGCGTAAAGTGCCATAAGAGTTGTCTCCAGTGACCATGTGTGTGTTACTATGCCATTGGGCCGAAGGATACAGGGGTCCCGTGAGTGAGCTGTCCATCATAGTGGGTAAATGGCGGTGACACTGCGAGTGTGTGGGCGGGACCAAACGAGCGGGCCTTCTATGCGAGTTCACATGCCTCTTGTGGGTAAAAAAGGTCAGAGACCGATCAGAGCAGCAGATGAGGAGAAAGAAGCTCGTGGTCAAAGGAACTGCACGGGGATTGCGCTCGTGAAGGTCAAGGATGCAAAGGCCTCTATCCAGTATCACAGCTAATTTTCGACGGTAGATATGGGGACTGGAGAAAGCACACCTGCCCTGCCTCGACAAAGCTTACGATTGTTTATGGGCTGATGAATGCGTTACTGACCTGGAGCTTCAACTCGGGCACCTGCTGTAAGTGCTTCCTGTTGAGGTTTAATTTTTGTGACAGGAACATCGTGCCAGAATGAACACTGCCCTTCATATTTATCCAGGAAGACGCCACCATTTTTTGCGATACCTCTACTCACCTGGAGTACTTTCTACTGGCTAATCAGTAAGTCCTACCTCGTTGAATAAATGTATTAGTGCTTTGTCAACACTACAGCTGCGTAAAGTGCCAGAAGAGTTGTCTCCAGTGACCATGTGTATGTTACTATACCATCGCGCCGAAGGGTGCAGGCAGGGGTCCCTTGAGTGAGCTGTTCATCATAGTGGGTAAATGGCGGGAAGACAGTGACAGTGCGAGTGTGTGGGCAGGGCCAAATGGGGGGGCTTCTATGCGAGTTCACATGTCTCTTGTATGTGAAAAAGGTCAGAGACCGATCAGAGCAGCAGACGAGGAGAAAGAAGCTCCTGGTCACAGGAACTGCAAGGGCATTGTGCTTGTGAAAGTCAAGGATGCAAAGGCCTGTATCCAGCATCACAGCTAATTTTCGACTGTAGATATGGGGAGAAAGCACACTTGCCCTGCCTCGACAAAGCTCACAATTGTTTTTGGGCTGATGAATGCATTCCTGACCTTGAGCTTCAACTCGGGCACCTGCTGTAAGTGCTTCCTGTTGAGGTTTAATTTTTGTGACAGGGGCATCGTGCCAGAATGAACCCCGCCATTCATATTTATCCAAGAAGACGCCACCGTTTTGTGCGATACCGCTACTCACCTGGAGTACTTTCTACTGGCTAATCAGTAAGTGCTACCTTGTTGGGTAAATGTATAGTGCTTTTCCTACACTACAGATGCGTAAAGTGCCAGAAGAGTTGTCTCCAGTGACCATGTGTGTGTAACTATGCCATTGCGCCTAAGGGCGCAGGGGTCCCTTGAGTGAGCTGGCCATAAAAAAAAAGCCCGCGCGCGAATTTGCGAATTTTCAGCAATTTTGCGAGATTTACGAATCGCGAAATTGCCGAAAATCTGCAAATTTCAGCAATTGTAACAGATTTTTGGCCCATGCTTACTCCTTTACAATCTGTCTCTAAAACACACATGCGTCCCATTCATACACTGAAATAACTGTTTGTCCACAACGTCCAAGCAGTCACTTCTCTGACTGTACGTCCACAGTCTCATGTAATTGTTCACCTCAATCTGGCAACTGTCTGTCCACAAACGACCGGACAATCACATTAGCTGATAGGTTACAAATGCTTGTACCTCATACAGCAACCCACGACCAGCGTCAATTACTCATGCACTCACACATTTGCTCCCCTTATCTCGGTCTGGGCAGTCGATGGTACCTCACGACTCCTTTCACACTGGTTGACAATTATGCTCTTGGTGTCTTCTATACCACAATCTCTTAGACTACTCGTTGAGCCTAAGATTCCCGGGCTAAGATTCACACTTACACAACACTTACTCCAACTCCCCAAGACATCACAACATTAAACACCGCAATCTAACAACACATAATCATGTTCATACTCACTCTACCACGAACTGCTGCTTTCACCGCACCGTCACTCTTCGTCGGTTTCCCTGAAACGCCGCCTTCCGCTGACAATCCGCTGGACAACCATCACCTGGATTCTATGGGGCTCGGGAAATTCTTTTCCTAATCTAGATCTCCCCTTACTCTAGAGACAACCATCCTTGGCAGCGATTAATTGATGACGTCAGATTGTTATCTACATTTTTTACATTATCTTACCGGATCTTTCTTGTATGCTAAGAAGTCTAAAGTGAAGAAACTCTTTTCCATTTGTAATTTACCATCGATCAAATCAATCTAGTTCAAGAAACTACGGACTACAGAATAAAATTTTAAGATTTATTACAAAGCCAAAAACAATTGGATATACAGGCACTTCAGCAAGAGGTTAAGAAGAGAAACAGGCACTAGTACAAACATAATCCTACGCATGACCCTCAGACAACTCAATATAAAGATCAGGGTGATCTCCAAAAGCATGAGGCAGACAACAACAGACCCTACCTAAAGAGATGAATGCATTGACCTAAAGAAAGAAAGATTATTAATCTATCCCTACACTAACACTAAAGTGACATGCCTACTCAGCATCACTCCCAGGCAGGACGAAAAGGTGTCAGCAGTGAAGACTTCCTCAGAAGTACACTCACTTTGCAAAGGTAAGTAGCCAACGCGACAGAGCTTGTTCTAAGATGCTCCTTCTCGCTTTCCTCCTAGCTCTCTTCTGCTCTACCCTCGGGGTACTGTCCCTAATACAAAATCCCCAAAAAGTAGGGTACGCCCATCGCACACCCCTTCAGGCAAGTCCTCCTTCTGGATTTTTACATTGAAACTCTGACTTCATCCAAGAACCGTTGTGTCGAACTTGAGTTCCAGACACCATCTTCGCTTAAACATACTATCTACATTCCTGTTGACTCCCTCTGAGCCTATTCCTACCATTGTTATTCCTAAAACAAAAGGGTTATTCTGCCCAATGAGACATGTGTCCTTGCACCGGCAACTGGAAACTTGTAAACAGCTCGACCTTGCATGCACATAAGTTTCACTGTCTGTTTTTACTAAAGAAAAAGAGCCTTCCCAATGAAAATACATTTCGGGCCTACATCTTTGGCTAACATAAGAAATCATAAATAGGCCTCCTGTTGTACTTATATGCAAGTGTGCCTTTGTACATTTAAACACACATTTTCTAATGTCATGTTATAAGCATTGCTATTCATGATCATCTAATGCCTTATTTCTGTTACATGGAAAGCAAGTCTACATGTACCACTTTGATATGGTGTACGTTTAATCCTACTGCATCACTTTAAACGTGAACTAATACATCTAGCATTATCTAAAACACATTTCCAATTAAACTCTACTTTTATCTACATAAGCTACATGATTACATTTCTAAACATTCTAAAATATGCGGTTCCAATACAATTCCTCTAATGATCACACATTAATACATTCCTCTAAATATGCGGATGCTGACTATCAGTGATTATGATGCACCCCTACAAATTTCAGAATAACATGGCGCTCTATCAGTAGTATGGTTATTTCTAAGCATAGCAATGCCTTACTTGATGAATGTAGAGAAGAAGAATAACACAGACACTAATGGGAAGTTAGCTAACATAAAAGGAGATAAGGTAGAACTAGAAGCATCAGACGAGTCAGAAATAAATTATACAGTAACAGATAATAACACTGCTTTAAACGTATTCACCAAATTATTGTTTCAGTACATGAAACTATGGAAATTAGTGATTGCTATGTATGTATGAAATTACCAGCTTTAGTAGCAGAAGGGGTTCAATAGGATCATTCACTGTTAACATATGGTATATCATGTAGTGTATTAACAAGTCTATTTTATAGAACAGGGAAAATACAGTATTACTATTCAAATTTAGATGTGATATTTCCAGAGGTTCCTATTCAAAAGAATATGAATCTAGTGCTTAGTAACCAAGCTGCACAGTTTATGAGAGAATTTTTCCTAACGCAGTAGACAATAGATATAGCAGTAGCTCAAAATAATAATTTTACTTGCTCACTAAAAGAAGAAGAAAATATATTTTTGAATTTAGTAGAAGAAAGGAGACAGGATTTTCAGAAGAAATCATTTGGACTGAAAAGTCATGTTCCACCTTGGGCGGAAAAGGAGGAAATGCATGCACCTGGTAAAACTCATGCTGCGATATTCCTAGATTTCGAAAAGAAAGGAAAAATCTGTCTCCAGAGATTAAAGACTGACTAATGAATATAACAATGTATTCATTGGTTCCAGTGAATGTGAACATAATTTCTTTATTCTTGGAGGTTGGGGACTAAAAGGGGGAACTGATCCAGTATTTCCTGGATTGTATTATGTGTGTGGGGATAAAGCTTATTTTAAGCTACCCGCAAGAAGGTATGGGAGTTGCTATTTTGGAATAGTATTCCCAAACTTTACCATGTGAAGAGAATATCTGGAAGCAATAAAGACAAAGAATAACTAATCCGTAATAAAAAATCCAGTTTTTCTGAAATAGTAGGTGACCTATTTAGTGCATTGATACCTTCAGTGGGAGTAATTTTGAATTCACAAAGAATTTGTTGATCAACAGTAGTTGATCGTCTATCGACTGATACTGCTGGAGGTTTCCTGATGATCAATACCAAAATGGTAGCGACCTGATCAATGGTTTTGCAAAATTGATTTGCCCTTGATATAATATTGGCAAAAGAGGGAGGAGTCTGTAAAATGTTGAAAGTGCAACATTGTCGTACTTACATACCTGATAAAAGTGTAGAAATTGAAGGGTACATTAAAAATATTACCAAATTGGAAGAAAATTTGAAACCACTGGAAGTTGATAAAGGACATTCTCCACGCAAGTCCTGGGAACCAGCTGCACATCCTGAAGATTCAATGGACAACTGTGAAAATTGTATACAAAGTTATTGTTGATATTTGCTAATACGGGTGGGAAATAAAGCATGGGAGAACAAATTAATAGGCGGGAACTTAGAACAATAAACTGAAGGAAATTATTGAAAACTAGCATGCTGTGACAATCATCCCCATAGCGTGTCCAATCAGAAACAGGAGTTTCATAAAGCTGAAACATTTAGGGGTGGTACATGCCATTAAGAAAGTATAACTGGGGTAGTTTAGTTTGACTAGTTACGTGGGTGTTGCATTCAAACGTTGAGAGGCCGAGATGCTGTCCTTATGCTGATCGAATACCCAAAGAAGAATTCATGAGCAAATAGAATTTAGAAGAAGATTACAGAAGAACCGAGGAGGTGATAGAAATTTAGAAGAAGATTGTGGAAGAATCGAGGAGGAAAATAGTGTCAGAGGGGGGTGAGAGGCAGGCGTCAAATCCAGAAGAGGCCATCTATCCTGTCCCGGTCTTGTAGAACCAGTCTACAGAGCTTTAAGGGGTCCATAGACTCTTGATCACAGGGGTCTGAATCTCGCACTATCCTAGGTAAATATAATCTATTCTGTGTGAATGTGCTTCTCATTCTCTCTATCCTCTCTGTCTGGGTACTTGTCATTGTGAATTTTCATTTAATAGAATACTGAAAATGTAATATGATTTTACTTCCTCAGGATTTGATGGAGTTGACACTGTAATTTGTTCTGCTCCTATGATCAATTAGATAAACAATTTAAACTTTCTCGAGTCTGTTATTATTTAAGAAGCAGTAAGGTGAATACATTTGAGGTCTTATCCTCAATACTTTCAACTAAAATAAAGATCCATTGATAGGAGAGGGGTTCGGATCAAAAAAAAGAATAGGGATCAGACAAAGTCCTGAAATAAAGCTGAACCCACACCTTGTCCCTTTCCCGCACCAGCTGTGTTGGCCAGCCTAAATGAGAGAAGTGTGTGTTTGTGGGCCCAAATGAATGTAATGGTGAAAGGCTTCACAGGTTGGTAACCCCCACTGGATCAGCATGAACCCTCCAAACTCTATCATGATTACTGAAACTCTGAATAGACATTGGTCTGGTCAATATTTGCAAGCCTAGTCAGTTGAAAAAAAAAAGCAGGCACTTTTCCCAAATGAAATATTAACAGCAGCAATTACCAGATGAAACATGTCAAAAGCACTTTAGAGTTGTGTAGACTACCCTTTAATAATTTAAATTCAAACAGACTGAATTCTTATATTACAAAATAACAGAGAGGATTAACGGAAACGTTACCATCTCCGCGCCATACCACAACCCCAAAACATGCAGAAATGTCCATCATTTTCTCTAATGACTGTGGCATCCCTGAGGATGTCAAAGCGGGATACTTCGTCATAGGCGCTCCAGAATATTTCTTCAGAGGCCAACTCGTTTTCTCAGGGGTTTAATGGAGGCTGCATTGTTGCTGCATGAACAAAAGTGTAGAGGTTGAAAGTCCACTGCCTGTGGGGTTTGGGGCCGTCCTCTCTCTAGAATCTTTTTAAAGCAATTAGCAGAAAGTTACATATTTACGAGTAGAAATCACCCAACACGGTATTCTAAAAGCCTACTGTTCCACAGACAACTGAAAAGAGTTTAAGTATCTCGCCCATGAAACAATTCAAAAGATTAATGGAAAATGGTGCATCATTAAGTAGAAATTATTCAGCTCACTGGTCAAAAGAGGATAATTGATAGACAACTAGAATGGGAATATGGGGATAAAGAATCCTTTGATGAAATTACTTTAATATTGAATCATTCTAGGTAGAAATCACCAAGCAATACTTGTCTAAAGTGGATAAGCCTGCTAGCCTGTGGTGTCCCTCTCAGGGTTTGATGTAGTGTCGACGTGGCCTTGAGTCAGAAACCAGCAAAGCTACTTGAAGGAGCTGGGCCTTGATACTGTAGACAGCAGGAAGGCAGACGGCCTCTGTTAAGCACGTACTGCTCCACACACAGTGCGCCCACCGTACTCTGAGGTCCCACATCCTGGCAGCAAACCTAACCTACACCAAACGTAAAAAGCCAACAGTCCCTGAGATCTGACAGGAGAGAAGCACACATATCCCGCGTCTATGAACTCATGCACCACTCAGCAACATCTGAAGACTGTGCATCTATTACGTGCTCCAAGCAAACCATGCATCGACCCTCCAGGAGCAGGATAGAGCAGACACATCCACAGGCTCTGAGTTCCAGTGTTTGGAACAGTATGCACCTATGCTCTGTGCGAGCAGCCAAGTAGGAATGTGCTAGAGGCACCAGGAGCATTGAGTGTGAGTAAGCTGACTGCACCAGCAGCCAAGCAGGGACGGGGCTCAGATCCCTGAAAGGTGCCAGAGGCACCAGGGGCATTGATCCTCAGTAACGTGACTGGAAGACCCAGGGTCTGAGTCCCAAAAGGTGCCAGAGGCATTGTCCTGCCACATGAAAGGGACTCCAGGGGCCATGTTTACTCCGGCATTCAGGCTGCTCTCGATTAGGAGTATCTTTATTATGTCTGATACGAGTGGTATTGTCCACCTATTTAAGACCATAGGGTCAGGATTTCTAAGCACCTTTCAGACAGTCCTCTAAGTTATTCCAAATTTTATACACTCCGTATTGGGAAGCATTTTTGGAGGTCTTACGCTGATCCTGCTCTTAATAGCAGGTATCCTGATTGTTTTTTTCTGCCACGCAATGGACAACCCAATCACCACCTAGATGGAAAAAGCACTCCTGGAGCACAAATACTGTGTGCTCATGGTACAACATCTGGGCACACCTCGCCTATGGGAACTGAGTGCCTCTTTGTTCCTATCCTTTAGACCAGTGTGGATGGACTGCATCTTACCTGTTCTTTGATGCCTGTTTTGCAGAGAATAATGCATTTTGGATCTCTGTCAGACACTTCCATCAGACACGCCTATGGACTTGAATACCAGGCCGGAACCCGTGAGGTCCCATTCTCGGCAATGTCCCCAGCGTATTCCTATATTGATGGCTGCATTCCTCAAGAACCGGCAGGTGCCTTTTGCTATAACTGGGTTGAGCATTAGCTGTTCCACTAGCACTCAAGTATCGACTACCGCACCAGCTGACTCTGCACCAGCTATTTTCAGTTCTGAATATCATCTGTGCTCAATTGACGTACTCTGCAAGGAGTCACTGGGTTCGTCCTCTGAAGCGGCGAGCAACTGCGTTGTTGCGTCTCCTAGCTAGGACACTAAGGGCCAGATGTAGGTAAGCTATTACGGCCGGTAACGGCCGAAATCGGCCTTTACCGACCGATAATAGACTTTTGAGATGTAGGTGGTATATTTACCGATTCGGTAATTAACGAATCAGTATTTACCGATTCTGTATTTACCGAATCATTATTTACCGATTCGGAATTTACCGAATCGGTAAATGAGATGTAGGAAGCAAGGAAAACAGTGCTTCTGGGCTTTAAGAATTCGTTATTTACCACCAACTATTAGTTGGTGGTAAATAAGGACTTCCTATGTAAATGCATAAATGTGCATTTACACCTGTGCCATGTGACAGACATGCATGCCCTTAGGGCATGTATGTATGCCACATGTGCACACTAGCATGAATCAGGGGTGCAACAGGGTGTCAAAGTGACACCCTGCCACCCTTTAATTTTTCGGTATTTACAGAATTGGTAATTAGCGATTCGGTAATTGACATTCATTCCTATGGGCCTCTAGGAGCATAGGAATGCCCCCTTAGACTATTTTTAAATGATTTGAAAGACAATGTTTTTATAAGGCTCACTGCGCTGCTACCTAGTAAAGAACAGTTTGCTAACATTTCATTATTGTTGATTATTCGGAAGAGGAGTCGGTGCTATGTTCCATATAGGTACCCTACTATAGGCCCGGGTAATGTCATACACCTTCACCTACATTACCTCCCTTGTACTACACAGTTACAAGCCTTTTAGGATTGAACCTTTACCTAGTTCTTGTCATGGGCGTAACAGGAGGGTTTTCCCTGAACAATAGCGTACTATAACTTCATCAATAGACTGACACAGTATGAATGAATATTCATAAGGGTTCTTGGAAACCGGGCAGGAGCTACACCACCTGGATAATATCTATGTACAAGGATCATCCCATACGTCATCTTCAAATCCAACAATGGCCAATACAAGAAACAAGGGACAAAGGAACCCTAGATACTTTTTGTATAAATACAGCACTTCTTAGTAGTGTTAGACTAGGGGACCGAGACTTCGTGGCCGACACACTGATCAGAGACACTGAGGCTCCTACATGCAGATGCTCCAGCTGACAGTGGTCTAACACATCCCTTGCCGGGTATCCAACTCGAGACCAGGATGGGGTACCACACTCTCTCACTTCAGGTAATGGGGTTCAGTGGCATTACGAAACTTAAGGGGCCCCCCTGCAAAGTACATGGAGGGGGCCCCCTCCCCAACACCTACCACTTTTGCTGAGGTGCCCCCCTGGAACTCTACACCCTGGCACTGCGGGAACTTACGTTACATCACTGCTGAAGAAAAATAATCACTGAAGTATTACCTAATATACATACAAATGTTGCAGAAAAAAGAAATAGGGGCATGTACGATTTGCTCTGAATGTGTGGATGCGTAGCACGATTGGGTATTTTCAGCACAATGAAAAATGAACATTGCCATATTAACAGAGCACTGCTCCTCCAGAGGAAGCATGGGGTTGAAGACATTTGGGTCTTGCCGTTTGTCCACTTTCATAGTTCCCAGCAGGCTGTAATGGAGAAAGGCTGCAGAAAAAGCCATTTGTCATATTATTCATGTGCCGCACCCCATCCAGAGACACTAGACCCTCCAGTAAAGAAGCATCAATAAATCAATAACCGTTGCAGGGCCGCAGGCTGATATCTGCAAAATTTCAAAAAAGTAAGGCTTATTTTATGATGGGTGTAAGGCTCGTAGTGGCTAGAGTCTCGCAAATGGCATGCAAGCAAATCCTAGGCCCAGGTCCCTGAATAAAAGCAGCAACTACTGCAGAGAAATGAAGAGAGAACATAACTGAATGCAACCAGTGGTCGAAGTGGGGGAAAAACATTGGGGAACTGTGGGCAGAGAATCAGAGGGCAGGGATAACCATTCAACCATTAAGGGCACCCCAGAGAGTCTAATTATACACAGTATTTCCTTGTCAGTAGGTGAAGTGATAAAATTAGAATATCTTCTGTTTGGCAATACAGCAGCAGACAAACCAAAACATACTTTCGATTACAGTTGCAGAAGCCCCCACACTTGTGTCGGTGAATCACAAGCTCTGCTGTCAGTCTATCCACTCCCTTTAAAAATATTATTTTTTTCCGGTTGGTAAATGGAGAGAAGGGGCCTGGGATGTTGTTTTTGTTGCTCTGGAAAACCTGTGCTTTTTCAGCACACTGAGCAACAAGATAACTTTCACACTAGGTCACAGAGTTTAGACAGACCCTGTCTGTGAGTAAGTATACGCTTAGGGGGCCCCTGGAGCTTGAGGGCCCCCCGCACCACGGGGCCTGCAGGGGCCTTTGTTACGCCCATGATGGGGTAGACTAAATCCTAGAGGGATTCTTGGCTTCACACCTACTCACATGCTAGGTACTCTTGGGTACATCTAGATTGGCATCGTAGGAGTACGCGCGCTCGTTTTATCATGCATTTTATACTCATGTATGTATCCATGACTATTGCTAGATCGTAGAACTGTACTATCCTTTTATTTTCACAGTACTGCTACTGTCTAACGGTTGTTGCAGCACATCTATTTTACACTAGAAGAACAACTGTGCAATAAATTCTTATTGTAACACGCCCAACTGTTTCTTCTGTGTAACTCTCTGAGACCGAATAAGTAAGCAGGAGTGACTGAGCGAAAGGTAGTACATTGTTTCCACGATTCTGAGGGATCAGGGTTGTCATGTTCTGAAGTTGCCAATAACTAGCATCTCCCCGATAAGAGGAAATTCTAGTGCACTATGAGCTAACTAATGCAAACAGGTTAACATTCTCGGTGGGGGTGCACGGAACTAGTCTTCCACCAAACCCACACTTTGTTATCCGAATGCGCAGATTCTGTATAGGATATATAGGAACTTCACGACAGTACCCTGAAGACATTACATAGGTTCTAAAACGGTGGTGGTATTGCTCTAGGTGTGCAACAGAAGCAGGAGTGAACGACAGTGTGGAGTTGTAAGGAGTGTATTCTGCAAAGAAAGAGGAAGTGCTGGGTTGCATTGCATGTGATTAAAGCCTGTTAAAGAGCTTTCCACTGGTTTTTAGGTCTCGGCTGTAACGTGCTGAAAGCGCGTTCTCACCAGAGAACTATTGTCGGCGTCTCAGCAGTCTGAGAACACCGTAGTGAGACAAGACCTGGCCGCGCGCAGCATTTTCCCATAGGATAACGTTGTGCGCGCGGCTAGGTCTTGTCTCCACAGTGCTAATGCAGCCCGGATCGCGACGCGCGCCTGCTGGAATGCAGGGGGAGTCTGCATACCAGCGCGCGGCGCTGCTAAAGAGGAGACTGAGTGCGGGAGAGGCGGAGGCTGTTATGGCCTTCACGTTTTCCCTCTGTCTTTCTTTAAATACTTGTATAAAAATAAGGTGGGAACATGAACAATTATGATAAAATGATTTAAATACTGTAATGTCCTCCACGATGTAATGACTTCCGATGCAATTGGATGAAAAACTTACCTGTGATATAAATACTCCGATGTTGCGCCCTGTAGGCTGTAGCGCAGACTGTCCACTCTTAAACACTCAGAAATGTTTAAAATAAAGACGCGGTGCTGTTTAATTCACCGGTTATTTTTGGCTTTGGCCCAAGCAATATTTCTATGATTTTTCACCTTGAAATCTGCATATTATGCTCCTTTTCCCGCAGAAATCTGCATATATTTACGCCTTTTCTCACACATTTGCCTGCGGCGCTGCCGGTGCCCATGAGTGGACAGCACGTGCTGCACCCAGGCCTGGTCGCAAGGCCTCCTGGGTCCGAGCTATATCAATGCCGATAATCAATGACTCTGACGTCAGTGCATTGATCGTCGCAGACGAGCCCTGCAGAGGTGACCCCCGCCGGTGTGCCCCTCCCCCAATGCTGAAGTGTCCAGGGCCTGCCTCCAGCCAGAGCGCAGCTTAGGTCATTTCAGATGTCGATACGTGCATTGATTAGGGGACCAAAGCTTACCTTGAGACACCAGCCGTGATGGAAACGGCAAACAGCGGCAGCAAGGACACGGGCAGAGCGGGAGCGCCCAGAGACTCCCGCACCTCTACCTCTACCGCCTACAAGCCCCAGCAGCCTTAGGGGCGGCGCAGCAGGAGCGCGTCAGCAGAGCGCCCGGAGGCGCTAGAAAGCGGAGCCTGCGTCCAGGAGCCCGGGGGACCAAAGCTTACCTTGAGACACCAGCCGTGAGAGAAACGGCAAACAGCGGCAGCAAGGACACGGGCAGAGCGGGAGCGCCGAGAAACTCCTGCACCTCTACCGCCTACAAGCCCCAGCAGCCTTAGGGGCGGCGCAGCAAGAGCGCGTCAGCAGAGCGCCCGGAGGCGCTAGAAAGCGGAGCCTGCGTCCAGGAGCCCAGGGGACCAAAGCTTACCTTGAGACACCAGCCGTGAGGGAAACGGCAAACAGCGGCAGCAAGGACACGGGCAGAGCGGGAGCGCCGAGAGACTCCCGCACCTCTACCTCTACCGCCTACAAGCCCCAGCAGCCTTAGGGGCGGCGCAGCAGGAGCGCGTCAGCAGAGCGCCCGGAGGCGCTAGAAAGCGGAGCCTGTGTCCAGGAGCCCGGGGGACCAAAGCTTACCTTGAGACACCAGCCGTGAGGGAAATGGCAAATAGTGGCAGCAAGGACACGGGCAGAGCGGGAGCGCCGAGAGACTCCCGCACCTCTACCTCTACCGCCTACAAGCCCCAGCAGCCTTAGGGGCGGCGCAGCAGGAGCGTGTCGGCAGAGCGCCCGGAGGCGCTAGAAAGTGGAGCCTGCGTCCAGGAGCCCGGGGGATCAAAGCTTACCTTGAGACACCAGCCGTGAGGGAAACGGCAAACAGCGGCAGCAAGGACACGGGCAGAGCGGGAGCGCCGAGAGACTCCCGCACCTCTACCTCTACCGCCTACAAGCCCCAGCAGCCTTAGGAGCGGCGCAGCAGGAGCGCGTCAGCAGAGCACCCGGAGGCGCTAGAAAGCGGAGCCTGCGTCCAGGAGCCCGGGGGACCAAAGCTTACCTTGAGACACCAGCCGTGAGGGAAACGGCAAACAGCGGCAGCAAGAACACGGGCAGAGCGGGAGCGCCGAGAGACTCCCGCACCTCTACCTCTACCGCCTACAAGCCCCAGCAGCCTTAGGGGCGGCGCAGCAGGAGCGCGTCAGCAGAGCGCCCGGAGGCGCAAGAAAGCGGAGCCTGCGTCCAGGAGCCCTGGGGACCAAAGCTTACCTTGAGGCACCAGCCGTGAGGGAAACGGCAAACAGCGGCAGCAAGGACACGGGCAGAGCGGGAGTGCCGAGAGACTCCTGCACCTCTACCTCTACCGCCTACAAGCCCCAGCAGCCTTAGGGGCGGCTCAGCAGGAGCGCGTCAGCAGAGCGCCCGGAGGCGCTAGAAAGCGGAGCCTGCATCCTCTCACCCCGCGAGTCGCGCGCGGGAGCGCCCGGGGCTAAGCCCGGGCAAAGGGCGGGCCCTCTACGGCCCTCATCGGCAGGAGTAGGCAGGGACAGGGCCAGAAACGCTGCAGGAAATATTTGCGTGACCCATTCTTCAAGTAAGACTTATTGCTTTAAGATTCTGCTACCTGCCATTTTATTTGTACAATAGTGAGTTTGCGTGTATTTTGTAAACATGCCTACAAAACCTGTGGAAGCCCCGCTAAACACTATTGACAATTACCTTGTCCAGACTGTTAAAAAAATAAACATGCAGAGGAGAGATTCTCTGGGGTTGAGCTAATCTCCAGCCTTACGATGTCTGTCCCCCTCCGCATCTACTCTGACTGATGACACCATACTGCAGGAAGCTCATCGCGTGGTCATAACTAGCGGCCCTATTTCTCAAGGAACAACTGGCACATCTGTTAACGTAGCCCCGGCCTCTGAGGTACCCAATGTTGAGGCTGAGAGCGACATTGACATTGACTCCGAACAGGAGAAACAGACTCGCGTCTCATCTGACGAGCAGTTGCCTATAGGGCATGCCACCAGGTCAAGACGACTATGCACCAAAAATCCACCAAAGCGGGGCGGGCTACGATCGGGGACAAGATGGAAGAGGGCTATTACCCCAAAGTCTAAGCAAATGAATAGTGTTGAGGATAAATCAAATCACACATTTGAGGATGCTTTTTTTAAAAAAATTGCTGATTTTCTTGAGTTAAAAATCAACGCTATTATTAAACCTCTAATATCAAAAATTGACAAACTGCAAGCGGAGGTCAAGAAGTTGGGTGGACTCCATACTATGGTTGCAGGTGGGGTAGAAAATATAACTACGCTAGTTACAAATTTGAGTAATAACACAGGGGGAAATGTTGTTAGAGAGGTTGTAGGTGAAGGCGTAGGAAACCAGTTGCCAGAAGAGTATTCACCACCTCATCCACCAACATTGACTGTTAACAGTGAGGGTCCACTTTTAGTTAACATCCCAACAGACAGAATCCCTTCGGTCAATATCCCCCCAGTACAAGTTCACTCAATGGACCCCCTACAATTCATAGTTGAAGCCACACCAGTGGTTTTAGTTCTAGCAAATGTCCCTCCTCTGGAAGGGGGAACAGCGGAAAGCCCCACTTCTCTCACAAGCAAGGCCTTACACTGGTTAACCAGTAACATGCGGCTAGCACCAGGGGGAAAGTACTATCTGGCAAGCGTAATCAAGTCAGCAACTAGGGTCCCCTGGTTGGGAAACCGGACGAAAAAGTTTAAAGGGGACTGTGTGGCAGTGAGATTTTCAAATCAAGACGTCCTTCCCAACATTCTTGCTAACTTATTTCCTCCCCAACGCAGACAGGGTACTGTTGTTCCCTTAACCCTAAAGTTTTTCTACGGTGAACAGCAGAATGTTACCTACCCAAGGACCCCTGCGCCAGGGTGGGACAGAAATTGGGATTCGAACCTCAGATGGGGCCAGGACCCAAGGTATAATGTAGCAGCCCACCATTTCCATTCAGTACAGCACAATCCTTTTGTACAACCCCTTCAACTGTTCAATCGCTATGCCCCGTTATCCTTCATGGACCAAAACGATTGACTCTATCCTAGACAAGACAGTAATGGTGAGGGTCCTCAGCCTGCTCCCAGTTCATCAGTTCGGAACTCTGCAGGTATTAGGGTCTGTAGAATTATGAGCTGGATTATCGCTGGTCTCAGAGCCAAATATAACGACAAGAATTGGCTGGACATAATTAGATCCTACAACGTCCTTGCCTTTCAAGAAACTTGGGAAACGTCAGACAGACTGGCTTTGGATTGCTTTTCCCACTTTACTGTACCTGCAGATCCTAGTAAAGCAGGAAGGGCAAAGGGGGGCTTGGCTATATACATCTCACTAGATATTCAAGGAAAGCCAAGACATATTAAATCTAACTTAAAAAACTGTTTAGCGGTTGAACTAACTACACCAAACTTTCAGCCCATATTATTTGTTAATTTTTATAATTCCCCCATCAGTCAAACCCCAAACGAGCATCTTGTAACTCTAGAGGAATTCCTGTCTACCCACAGTGAGAACAGTGTCCATGGGTATGAGGTGATCCTTATGGGTGACTTTAACTTCCATCCATGCCATGCGGATTGCCACGTGGAACACGAGGAATCTTCCCCCTATTCCTCCCCACCGCATTTCGAACACACATCACGCGGAGAGGCTTTGGAATTGCTCTTAGCTACTTTTAACCTTTACGAATCATGTAGTTGCCCCACAGGCCCGAGGTTACCAACATATGTGGGCAATGACACAGGCACAATTATAGACTATATCTTTTTATCTTCTAGTATTCTGCCTGAAGTTATTAACTATAAGGTAGAAACAACAGTTTTTAGCGATCATAACCCTGTGATTCTAGAGATCATATCACAGGGAGTCTTGGGAAAAAGGGAGATTGATGCTTTCTGTGTGACAGAATTAGTCCCGAGAGATCAGAATCGTAGACTGAAATGGGATCAAGTAACCCCAATCACCTTTTTACAGGAAACTCTGGCTAAAGTTGAGGGGGAGGTTGCCATTTGTTTGGATAATAATAATTCTGGTACCACCATGATAGAGGCTTTCAATGTTATCTGCCGTCAGGTCAATTTAGACCTGACCATAAAGACAATGCCTAATAGGCTCAGGGGTCCCAAATGGTTTGACTCAAATTGTTCCAAGGCTCACTCAATCCTCCTAAAGGCTCTAAAAAATAAACCTAGAGATAAAGAGCAGATAGCATCACTGAGGAAACAATACAGTTATGCTATCAGGGTGAGGAAATCTGAGATTAAAAAGGAGGCCTGGAATGATTTATTATTGCCTGATATACAGAGAGACAGCGCCAAATTCTGGGCAATAATAAACCACCCATACTTCGTGGGACTAGAGAATCAGAGAGCAGATTGCATTATACCAGACGAACAGTGGGTGACACATTTCAGTAACGGATCACTGAAAAAATATCGACGGACACAATATCGACTTGCCAGAATATCGTGGACAAAATATCGACAGTCAAAATATCGAGTTTGTATCTACAAACAGGTAAGTACAAAAATATCGAGTACAAAATATCGTTAACAATAATATAGATGTAAAAAATATCGACTTTATTAAAAACAGTGTTAAATTAAATTACTATTAAATGTAAATTACTAAAATATACTTAAAACTACTTAAATTAAATTATAATAATTAAATAATAAATGAAAATAATAAAAATAATTTTTTACAATCTTATTAGTTGACCCTGAACCCTAAAAATACCCCTTTACCCAAAAACCCCAAACTGACCCTGAACCCTAAAAATAACCCTTTACCCAAAAACCCAAAACTGACCCTGAACCCTAAAAATGCCCCTTTACCCAAAAACTGAAAACTGACCCTGAACCCTAAAAATACCCCTTTACCCAAGAACTGAAAACTGACCCTGAACCCTAAAAATACCCCTTTACCCATGAACTGAAAACTGACCCTGAACCCTAAAAATACCCCTTTACCCATGAACTGAAAACTGACCCTGAACCCTAAAAATACCCCTTTACCCATGAACTGAAAACTGACCCTGAACCCTAAAAATGCCCCTTTACCCATGAACTGAAAACTGACCCTGAACCCCAAAAATACCCCTTTACCCATGAACTGAAAACTGACCCTGAACCCTAAAAATACCCCTTTATCCATGAACTGAAAACTGACCCTGAACCCTAAAAATGCCCCTTTACCCAAAAACTGAAAACTGACCCTGAACCCCAAAAATACCCCTTTACCCTAAAACTGAAAACTAACCCTGAACCCTAAAAATGCTCCTTTACCCAAAATGTATCAATATTATTTAATTACCAATTAATTATTAATTAACAATAACAATAAAGTAAATATATTAGAACATTAGCTGTAATTATTTTAATAATTAATATTATTTTTTCCAAATTAATTACTTAAAAATAACACAAAATTAAATATATAAAAAATTTACTCTAATTAATGTAATTAACTAATTACAAATAATTAATTAACAATTCATTACTGATACAAAATATGTTCAAAATTATATTAATAATTAACTAATTAATATTAATTAATTATCAATTAATTATTAATTAAAAATATTAACAAACATATATTAATTAATTAATTATTATTAAATTACTTCCCACCCTATTCCCCTATAAACCCACAACCCGCTACAGAATTACATTACGCAATTATTATAAAAACAAAATTCATTAAATAAAATATTTTATAACATTAATACACACTATTCACACATATTATTACATAAAAATACACTATAAAATATTATGTATTATTAAAAATTTGATATTTTTGCTATCTATATTTTATACAGTCGATATTACTTCACTTACCTGAAAAACGATATTTTTGTAGTCGATATTATGTCCAGTCGATATTATGTCCAGTCTATATTTAAAACTCGATATTATGTCCAGTCGATATTTTGGAGTCGATATTTTGTCTGTACACCTTCAGTAACATCTATAGCTGTCCTGATACAACTCCAGACTGTGAAATGCCATTTACACAAGCAGTAACTACCATCTCTCCTTTTAGTTTAGAGGAGGTGAAAAAAGCAATTAATGACACACTCTATAAAAAGGCACCGGGGCCCGATGGGGTTCCCGCAGATTTCTTCAAGAGTGCCCCTGAACTAAGTGCCAAGATTCTCACAAACATTTTTAATGCTACAAGGGATCTCATCTTTCCTACTAGTTGGGCCAAGTCCACAATAGTACCGATCTTTAAAAAAGGACAGAGGACAGACCCGGCCTGTTTTAGGCCAATCTCTCTCATTGATTCCAGTGTTAAAATCTTGGTTAGGAAGACTGACTCAGCTTTTAGAAGGGAAGGGTGTCCTATCAAATGCACAATACGGTTTTAGAGCCAAAAGAGGAACTTTAGACCAGTGCCTAAACCTAGAACTGATCATAAATAAATACGTAATCGCCAAGGGGGGTTCTCTGTACATGGCCTTTATGGACCTCTCCTCAGCCTTTGACCTGGTCAACAGGGCTAAGCTGTGGAGGGTCCTTTTGACCATGGGCATTGACCCCCCTTTGGTTGGATACCTGGCTGAGCTACATAGGGACCTCAAGACCTCGGTCAGAGTGACCAGGGAAGGAAGATGCACTTGCCACTTTAAGTCAGAGAGGGGGGTTAGGCAAGGGTGTATCCTTGCCCCCCTCCTCTTTACTCTTTACATAAACGATCTCGAGGTAGTCTTGGCAGCATCCCACACCGATATCCCGCGTGCAGGTGAGACAAAGATACCTGTCCTCCTGTACGCGGACGACGCAGTTCTTTTGGCACGCTCCGGAGTGGCACTTAATAAACTCCTTTCATCTTTTGGGGACTTCATGTCCTTGTTGGACATGAAAACCAACACAGAGAAATCTCACGTAATGATTGCAGGAGCTGCAGGCAGGAAAAGAAAGTCGAAAACATTTTTTTGTGCTGGGAAAGAGGTCAGGAGAGTTCCATCTTTTCCATATTTAGGGGTGACCTTCGATGAAAAGGGCACTTGGGGCCCCCAGCATTCCGTTAAAAGCAACGCTGTTGCAAGAGCGGCAGCAGGGTTGCTTGGCTTTGCTAAAAAACTGGGAGCCCGCCCCATGGAAAGCATTATAAAGGTCTATAAAGCAAAATGTTTGTCTGTTGCCCAGTACGGTTCTGTTATTTGGGGGTACACTAATCATGACAAAATCCAGAAAGTAGAAAACAAATTTCTGAGAACCCTGCTTTCTGTCCCCCAATCGACTTCCACCTATGCAATACACACAGCGCTAGGATTGGGCTATATAACTGACATTTTAAAACTAGCCCCAGTTATTGGATGGATGAAAACTTGGCTTAACCAGGAGCTTACATTAAATCACATCATCTTAAAAGATTGTTTAGCCCTGGACAGAGCCCAAAACATCCCGTGGGTAAAATATGTACAAACGCAGCTAATTTTAGCCGGCTGACCGGAGCTTTCCTCATCTCCAGATTTGATAAGGCAGGAAGATCTTAAAATAGTAAAAAATACCCTGACAAATTTATATGTTATGGAGAGGGAAGCCATAGAGCTAAAAAAAAACATGGTTAGGAAACACTGTTTGTTGACATCTGTCCCAGGAATGGACCATACCTTTTCCTGGTAACTAAACCATACCATTGTTTCCTTCTAACGAGATTCCGTTTTGATTTGATCCACTTCATTCTGGGCAATTTTAAAATATGGAATAGACCCGATAATGCTGAACCATGTGATTGTGATCACTTTTCCACCCAGGACACGACTCACTTTACCATGTTCTGCGGCCATTATACTGAGATTAGAAAAAGATATTTGCTTCCAATTTTCCGCAATCTAGGTTTTATTCAGGTAAAACCAGCCCTGATGTTCCTGCAACTCCTTCCCAATGTAAGAGTAGCTTTTCATGTTGCTAGTTTTTTAGTTGCAGGAGCACGCATACATAAGCACCGCACAAGAACTAGGCACCTTATTCCTGAATATTGATTTCCCTTTTTTATTTCACTGATTTTAAACGCTTTTTTTTTTTTTTTTAAGTCTCTTCTTAATATTCTTAACATTTTCGTATAACTCATCTTGTACATTGTGATTGTAGAGTTTTTAAATATTGATTGTCTGTTAAAATTATGTACTAATTCGTGTTCTGATGAAATGTTGCTATGTAATAATGCTCGTTCTTTTATGATTTTTAATAATCGAATAAAGATAATTGACTGACTGACTGATTAGGGCTTGCATTATTCATCAGGATTAATTATCTGTGTGTCTGGGTGTTTCTGCCATTTATTGGAGCAGTCACCCGTGCCCTTGTATTATAGCATTTATATATAGCGCTTGCTCCTCCTGTCTGCGGTGCTGAAGCGCTTACTCACGCGCCTAGCTAGTGATACCAGGCCGAACGTGTTGAGGTTTTTATGAAACAACGCAATTTAAGTACAAATTGATAATTCTGCTATTGTTGCAGAGCGCTACAGATCATACGTCTGATGTAGCGCTTGGTGGCCCTGGGAAGCGCTACGTGTAGGGGGAATTCCACTGGTGGGTAAAGAGAGTGCGTTGAAGGTCTTTCTGCCCGTGGGATCAACCCGAGTTTTCGCTCCTTCGAGAAATGGGGGGATTTTTAATCACCCCCCAACTATGTCCGGCCGAAAACTGCTGGTTTAAATGAACCAATCATTAACCTCCACGTCACCAGCTCAGAGAATGTGGCATAACCACCTACCAGAGGCTCGGGCCAGAACAGCGTATTCATAACCTCATCACTAGCAGAACCAGGCTCTGGGCACCCCAGAAAAGGCTGGAACGAGGCAGCACTGCAGACAGCGCTTTGAAGTCATACAGTGGCAGTGTGCGCTATAGAGATGATGATAAAATACAAGAACAGTCTTACCTCAATGATGGAAAGTGCATGGTGGGGGTACTGGGGGAGGATGTGATGCTGAACGAAAGTGTTCATTTTGCTCAGCGCACAATAGTACTTTTCACACTTTTTTTTAGCTCGTTATAAGATAAAAGTTGTTGGGCTAAAAGCGGGTAACAAGCAAATGGCTGTTTTTTTTCTTTTTTAAAAGCGTTTTTCTTTGTTGCCAGTGTCAGGACACCTCTGGTAACCATGTGATTTATCATTTGTGTAATAAGCCAGTCGATGAATAACCTTGACACTTGGGGGTTATTTACAAACCTTAACTAATTTACGAGTGTAGTGTTACTACTTGTAGCTTTTCACATGGATCTCTTCTAGTGGCATTGTAAATGACAGTGCCATTTATTTATGTTTTAAAAACAAAAAAATAAATAAAAATAATGTCATGAGCAATGCCAATAGCTCTAACTTTAACAATGCTGAGACCATTGCATTGCAAATGCTTGTTTAAGTTATATGATGGTTCTGGTTTCCTGTGAAGGGATATGTAGTTTTAGTATTGTTGTTCTTTGAAGAGGCAGCTGAGTGGAAATAAAGAAAGGGGTATACATAATCCTCACCTTTAAGTCCTTAATAGAGTCTTAACTCTCCATTACAAGGCTACAAAATTCATTAATACATTCTAGCCTGTGATTCTTATGTTTACTCAGGTAATCGTGGTAGGAACATTAACCACTGAAGTATTTTACCAAAGATATCTGTTGGCCAAGTGATCTGTTCGTGGGATAGTTTAGGTGGTTAAGCACCTTCTGCAGAGACCCATGTGACTCAGTGTCTCTCATGGTAACGTACTACACCTCTGGTGGTTAATGCACTTGCTGCATAGATCCTGGAAATCAGCTGGTCACAGGTTTGATTCATCATAAATTACCTTATAAGGTTAATGACCCTGCTGCAGAGCATATCTCTTTTGCTCAAATCCAAATACGAGAAAATGTTTGTGGGGAATGGATAAAATGTGTCTGGAGAACTGATATGGTTGAAAGAGGCTTTACGATATTATTTTTGGGTAGAGGTGCAGGTCTGTGCTTGGGTCTATATGTTATTTTGGTTGTAAAGTGTTGTGGTGCATTACTAAGTGTGTAAAGTTACCTTCAATATTATTATGCGTGTAATACCGGTGTAAAATGCTGAAAGAGCTTGTCTAAAGTGCTGTACGATATTCAAATGCGCGTAAAGTGCTGCTGGGTATTAATAATGGTTTAGTGAACAATAGTCTGCCGCGGGAAATTGATCTGGGTTTGTGATCCCGGGGTGCCCATTGGATGTACATTGCCAGCTGTGAACGAGTGGGGGAGCGAGGTCGGTACTCGCACGAGCAGGGCAGAAGCTGACCGAGCAGGCCGCACCCCCATCCGTGGCTCCAGACAGTCAGTCGGCAGGTGGCGTGGTGGCCGGAGCTCCCGCTCAGCCGCAGCCTGCCATTACCGCCAGCCCTCGGGGCCTCTCGTCCGCAGTTTCAGGCTCATTAGCAGCCGCATCGCTTGCAGAGACGGCTCGCCGGTTGGAATCCCGCACATGCAGCGAGCCTGGGGCTGCAGAGACGAAGCTGCCCATCGGAGTCCCCCGGGGTGGGCACTGGTTAAAGATCAGTGACCCGGCCTGCCATTGTCCTCGGAGGCACCCTTGACCCGGTGGCCGCGATCACAGGGTGCAGACCTCACCTGAAGAGCTCTTTGCTGCTCACTGTTGGCCACAGCTCAGCCTCGTGCTAAAGAAGGAGGCGCCCGCGTTAGGGTCACCCACGCTCTGCTACCACTGCGCTACGGGTGCCCCGGTAGCTCATGCCAACATGTCAACAATGGGGTGTCAATAATGTACCCAGGGCTTTAAAACTGGGATATAAAAACTGAGGGGGGAGGGGGTCTCTCAAAGGGGCGTGGCCCGTGTAATTAGGGGCGTGCTAAAAATCTGTGCTTACTTAGCATAATGTGCCGCCTGACTTGTATTTTGCTGTTTCTGCCATTGCAGCCAGGTATATGATACGACAAGTAACATCATACCTACAACAAGTCAGGACTATTGGCTTTGTCCATGGTTATTAGTTGCATAAAATAAAGAAGCTGCAACTATGGTTTGTTGCATATAATATTGAAAACGATTCAAATGAAAGCCCTGGCGACCCTACCACAAGGTTGCTGCTCTTGCCTTTTAGAAAGAAAGAAAATTACTCTCCAAAGGATTTCTCTTCCCCCACAACGCTCACCTGGCATGACCTCATGCCGTAACTTCTCTGCTAGTGAGAAGTGAGCAGTGTGGGCAGCGCACATCGATGTGCCTGCTGTCTCGAAACGGGTCTCTATCGGGCTGTTTTGCGCCCTGGCACTTTTTCCAGACTGCAGTGACAGCAAACTGCTGTCACTGCAGTTCGGAAAAAAAACGAAAAGCCTGTGCCAGGGCTCAAAACAGAGCCCGATAGAGACCCGTTTCGAGACCCCCTTTAAAAAACTGCCGGTGCTCGGACCCCTTGAGACCCGTCCGAATTAAAGCCCCGAATATACCCTTTAAAATGTATGTGATTCTGGGACGCACTGGTGGGGCATAGGTACGATTGCTGCAGCGGGTGCAGTGGCACCGATACCCAGAGTGTGAGGAGCCCACGACACGACACCCCCTTATAGATCTAAGCCTTGGGACTGGGGTGCAGTTTCTCTGCTTACCCTAAAGCCTGTTGTGCTATTGGTAGAAAACTGCACGATGGCTGCGTTTTGTGTCGGAGTGACGAACCATCACCACCCGCCGTGCCTGTTTTTCGTGTTTGGATGTGTAACAACAACACTGCGTTGTCAACTACCATGTGTGTTAGCTTGGACATAACAGGATTGCTTCTGTGGGCCTGCGGGTGTTCTCTGAAATACTGCCTGTGGCTCGCTGGAGACGGCGTCCTGCCTGCAGCCAGCAGGTCATTGCGCATGCGTGGCCGCAGGACTGTTCCGCTCTCCCAACAATCCTTTCACCCTCTCCTGGTTGAGGCAAGTATAATACAGGTGGTGATTGTTAACCTCCACATTTCAGCACTGTGCGGCGTATTTACAAGCCCCTTGCGCCGCCGGTGCGTCACTTTTAACGCGGGAAAGTGTGACGTATCGGCGGCGCAAGGAGCTTGTAAATACGCCCCTGTGTGTTTCTGAGCCGGTTTAATGACTGTTTAGTTGTGACGTTTCCTCCATGTAACCTTTGCAGTTATGATGTCAGTCGAGGGGTTCATCTCTGCGCGTTTTTTAATGGACCTTTCTCGTTGCTGTTCCCATGGATTCTAGTTGACAATCAACTCACTCATTCTACCCGAAGTCTCAACTTCTTGCTGTACTTTGATGCATTCCGTGGTATTTCTCGCCCTAACTCTCCGAATCTCAAACCCCAGGATATTGCGGAAATAGATGAGCACATTTAACGGCATAAAACAGGAATTTAGCGGCACAAAAAAAAGTTTAGGTGCAATTTAGTGTGCTACAGTTCTTTCATTAATTATACTAATAACAGCAAACACAGACAGCCTATTTTCCCCGAGGTCTACCAAACATGAACGTCTACGCCGAGACATTATTTAAAGAGTTTGTGCTGCAAGGTCTTCATCTTCTCTGTTGGATCACACTCATTAATGCAGCTGAAATTAGTACAACGTACTGCTGGTGTTTGTAGGGGAAAAAAAGTAATGCATGGATGTACAGCTAAGTAAGTGAGCGACTTGTAGCTGATAAAGTCATGTTATAGATGCTGTTGCTTCTTTCATCATGTACAGAACTAGTCACAGGGACTCTGTACACAGCTGCCACCTGGGACAGTCTTGGCATGCAGTCAGTCATCCCATGCCAAAGCAGGTCAGTGTCAATGGCACCCGAAAGTTATGCCTCAGCTGCTTCTAGACCTAAAGGTTCAAAGTAGAGACAACGTCCTTGGTCAGAAGGGAAACATCGTTTACAACGCGGGATTGCATCGCAATGCCATTTCATCGCGGTTGGATGGTGCTCTAGGACAAGGAATAGTATAATTTACTATCCAACACCTTCCCTACTGTACGTAGACTGGAGTTGGAATAGTAAATTATACTACTCCTAGATCCAGCGCCCTCCAACGCAAGTGGTTTTAACGACTTGCGTTGTAAAAACCGCGATGTAATGTACCGCGATGGAAATGTATGCGTTGTAACGTCATACATCCGATCAGAAGCCTCGCTTAAACCAAGGATAGCCAAATATGTTCTTTTATCCTGGAATTAGATGCAATGTCTTTCAGGGTTGAACAGGTTAACTTGCTTTAATAATTCAATCCAGTTTTTACAATCACCCATATATGACCCTCAGATTATCTGCTCCCTCTCCCACCAAACAGATAAAATCCCAACCCTCCCTCAACGCATGTCATGGAGTGCATGGCAGCAAGCAGCCTTGAACTTATCTGGGAGAAAAACTGAGGTCAAGGTGGCGGGAAACAACCCCTCCAGATGGATGAAGCTGAAATGGACTGAGACCCTTGGTAGTCAACCTATCCCAAAATCAGAAGTCAAAAGCCTATTTTTTTTCTCGACAATAAAGTAACAATTGCCACACAAGCCAACAAACTGGCAGCAAGGTGCTTTGGCACACTAAGGACTGTGAGGAAACGGCGAGGATGGTCACCAGAGCATTCATACAGGATAGCAGTACAAGGTTTGGTCGTCTCCAGGCTCGATTATGGGCATTACTCGTACCTAGGCAGTCCACAGACCATCGTAAAAAAACTTCAAGTCAGCAAAATTGCTGCAGCACATATCCTACTGAAAATTCCCATACGTCACTCTGACAATCAATCAATCAATCAGTGACACTTATAAAGCGCGCTACATACCCGTAGGGTCTCAAGGCGCTGGGGGGGGGGGAGCCGCTACTGCTCGAACAGCCAGGTCTTCAGCTTCTTCCTGAAGGAGAGGTGGTCTTGGGTCAGGCGCAGGTCGGTCGGGAGGGAGTTCCAGGTCTTGGCGGCCAGGTAGGAGAAGGACCTTCCTCCTGTAGTCGCTCTTCGGATGCGGGGGACGGCGGCGAGGGCGTGGTTGGCTGATCGGAGGTGGCGTTTGGGAGCGTAGAAGTTGACTCGGCTGTTGAGGTAGCTCGGGCCTTGGTCGTGTAGGGCTTTGTGTGCGTGGGTGAGGAGGCGGAAGGTGATTCTTTTGTTGACGGGGAGCCAGTGAAGGTCTCTCAGATGTCCGGAGATGTGGCTGGTTCGTGGGATGTCGAGGATGAGTCTGGCTGAGGCGTTCTGGATCCGCTGGAGTCTCTTCTGGAGCTTGGCGGTGGTACCGGCGTAGAGGGCGTTGCCGTAGTCCAGTCGGCTGGTGATGAGGGCCTGGGTGACGGTCTTCCTGGTCTCGGTGGGGATCCACCAGAAGATCTTCCGTAGCATGCGTAGGATGTTGAAGCATGCCGAGGAGACGTTGTTGACTTGCCTGGTCATGGAGAGGGAGGAGTCCAGGATGAAGCCCAGGTTGCGTGCATGGTCTGTCGGTTTGGGTGCGGTGCCCAGGGCGGGAGGCCACCAGGAGTCGTCCCAGGCGGAGGGAGAGGAGCCCAGGATGAGGACCTCCGTCTTGTCCGAGTTCAGTTTCAGGCGGCTGGTCGTCATCCACTCGGCTACCTCTTTCATCCCTTCATGCAGGTTGGCTCTGGCGGCGGCGGGGTCGTTGGTCAGGGAGAGGATCAGCTGGGTGTCGTCGGCGTAGGAGATTATGCTGAGGTTGTGTTTGCGTACGATGGCCGCGAGGGGGCTCATGTAGACGTTGAAGAGGGTGGGGCTCAGAGATGATCCTTGGGGGACGCCGCAGATGACTTCGGTGGCCTCTGACTTGTACGGTGGTAGGCGGACTCTCTGTGTTCTCCCGTCGAGGAAGGAGATGATCCATTCCAGCGCCTTGTCCTGGATTCCGACGTTGCTGAGGCGCCGTACTAGGGTGCGGTGGCAGACCGTGTCGAATGCCGCGGAGAGGTCCAGGAGGATGAGGGCCGCTGTTTCTCCGTTGTCCATCAGGGCTCGGATGTCATCGGTGGCGGCGATGAGGGCGGTCTCGGTGCTGTGGTTGGCTCGGAAGCCAGACTGTGAGGGGTCGAGGGATCCGTTCGTCTCGAGGAAAGCGGCCATCTGCTTGTTGACGGTCTTCTCGATGACTTTGGCTGGAAACGGGAGGAGCGAGATGGGGCGGTAATTCTTGAGGTCGGTGGGGTCCGCTGTTGGTTTCTTGAGTAGAGCGCTGAGTTCGGCGTGTTTCCAGCTCTCGGGGAAGATGGTGGTGTCGAAGGATGTGTTGATGATGTCTCGCAGGTGGGGTGCGATGACAGCGTCGGCCTTGTTGAAGACGTGGTGAGGGCAGGGGTCGGTCGGTGATCCGGAGTGGATGGAGTTCATCGTGCGGATGGTGTCTTCGGTGCTGATCGGGGTCCAGGCGTGGAGGGTGGTGGTGGGGGGTGGTTGTTCGGTCATGGTGTGCGTTGGTTGGTTGTTGAAGCTGTTGTGTATGTCCGCGATCTTGTTGTGGAAGTATGAAGCCAGGGAGTTGCAGAGGTCTTGCAATGGGGTGATGTCGTTGTTTCCTGCGCTGGGGTTGGAAAGCTCTTTGACGATGTTGAAGAGTTCCTTGCAGTTGTGTGCGTTGTTGTCCAACCGGTCCTTGAATGCTGTTTTCTTGGCGGCGCGGATCAGCTGGTGGTGTTTCCGGGTGGCAAGTTTGAAGGAGGTCCTGTTGTCCGGTGTCGGTTCCCTTCTCCAGACTTTCTCGAGGGCTCGGCAGTTCTTCTTGGAGCTCTTGAGTTCGTCGGTGAACCATGGGGCTTTCTTGCTGCCGGGTCTGCTGGGCGGGGTCCTCAGTGGGGCGAGTTCATCCGCGCAGTTGCTGATCCACTTCGTGAGGTTGTCGGCGGCCTGGCTGGGGTTCGCTGAGCTGGCAGGAGGGTGCTGGCTCAGGGAGGTGGCGAGCTGGTCTGCTGTGATCTTGTTCCAGCTTCTGCGGGCGGCCTGTTGCTGGTGGTGGTGGGTCGTTGTTTTCTTGAAGGTGAAGTGGACGCAGCTGTGGTCCGTCCATTGAAGCTCTGTGGCGTGGCTGAAGTCGATGTCCTTGCTGGATGTGAAGACAGCGTCGAGTGTGTGTCCGGCGAGGTGGGTGGGGGTGGACACCAGTTGCTTGAGTCCCAGGTTGGCGAGGTTGTCGAGCAGGGTGCTGGTGTTGCGGTCGTTGTTGTTCTCCAGATGGAAGTTGAGGTCTCCCAGGAGGATGTAGTCAGCGGAGGGGAGGGCATGTGGGCTGACGAAGTCGGCGATGTCCTCGCTGAATTGTGTGCGTGGTCCAGGGGGTCGGTAGATCAGGGTGCCTCTGAGGGTGGTGTTCGGGTTGGTGTGGATCTGGAAATGCAGGTGTTCGGCGGTGGTCAGGGAGTTGTCGGTGCTGGTCGTGAGACGGATGGTGCTCCTGTGGATGATGGCGATGCCTCCTCCCATCTGGTTGGCGTTTCGGTCCCTCCGGACGATCTTGTAGCCCTCTGGGATGGCGATGGCGATGTCGGGAGCTGAAGAGGCGTTCATCCAGGTCTCCGTGAGGAAGGCAACGTCTGGAGCTGTGGTGTCGAGGAGGTTCCAGAGTTCGATGGCATGTCTGTGGACGGAGCGGGTGTTGAGCAGGATGCACTTGAGGTGGGTGCTGCTGGTGTTCGGCTTGGTGGGTGCTGGTGTGAGGCAGGTCCGGATGCAGGTGAACTTGCAGGCGTGGCAGCTGAAGGGTCCGTGGGTACGTCGTGGAGAGGCTTGATGGCATTCTGGGAGTCGGCCGGTGTTGAGAGCGGTGAGGGTGGCGGCGGAGTACGTCAGGCGGGTCGGTCGGGGTCTTCGTGGGCCAGGGGTCCTGGCACTGGGCGCGGTCCAGGCGCGGACGGGCGTAGACGGGCTTACCTTTGGCGCGCCTTCGGCGCACAATCGGCGCGTCCGCTGCGCGTGACCGCTGCGCGTTCGCACGGTCGCCATTTAAGGCGAAGTGCGCGGGTGGGCGGAGCAGCTGGGAGGCGGGAGCGGGGAGGGTACAGAATAGAAAAAGGGGCGGGGAAAAGCGGCGGTGGCGGGAAGGGAGGGCGGAGGGCGGCGAGGTAGGCGGACAACAAGGAAGGAAACCACAACACGGGGGAAATAAAAATTATACAGAACGGGCACAAATTCTCAACAAAACAAGGAAAACAAGGAAAAAACCAAAGTTATATCAAACAGGCACAAATGTTAGACAAAACAAGGGCAAAAACAACCGCAGCGGCGCCCGCCGGCAATCGGCAAAACGAGGCAGCAGCGAGGCAGAGGGCAGGGGCGCCCGCCGGCAATCGGCAAAACGAGGCAGCAGCGAGGCAGAGGGCAGGCAAGGGGCACACGCAGCAGCTGGTGGCCGTGCGGCGCGGGGGTGTCCCACAAGTGGGTCACACTCACCTGCGTCGCACGGTCGCCATTTAAGGCCAAGTGCGCGGGTGGGCGGAGCAGCTGGGAGGCGGGAGCGGGGAGGGTACAGAATAGAAAATGGGGCGGGGAAAAGCGGCGGTGGCGGGAAGGGAGGGCGGAGGGCGGCGAGGTAGGCGGACAACAAGGAAGGAAACCACAACACGGGGGAAATAAAAATTATACAGAACGGGCACAAATTCTCAACAAAACAAGGAAAACAAGGAAAAAACCAAAGTTATATCAAACAGGCACAAATGTTAGACAAAACAAGGGCAAAAACAACCGCAGCGGCGCCCGCCGGCAATCGGCAAAACGAGGCAGCAGCGAGGCAGAGGGCAGGCAAGGGGCACACGCAGCAGCTGGTGGCCGTGCGGCGCGGGGGTGTCCCACAAGTGGGACCACAGCCCTGACAAGCCGTCATTGGCTGCTAGTGCTCAAGAGGATACACTTTGAGGTACAGTGCAAGGCCCACAACGTGATGCATAAAAGGGGTCCTAAATTAACTGAAAATATACTTCCCCCTTACAACCCCACGAGAACTCTGTGTTCTAACTCCCAGCATCTGTTTGCAGTCCCTGGGATAATGAGGACCTGGAGGAGAGGAAGGCCCTTTGCTTTCCTAGTACCAAAAGTCTGGAACACACTCCCACGAAACCTAAGCCAAACCAAATCAGAACTAGCAGTCAGGAAATTGCTAAAAACAACCCTTTTCTAACTGCAATCCTTTCTGTATGATACTTGGTAGTCATAGCGCTGGGAAGCCCTTCATAGTAGTTATACGCTTAAGAAATCTCCATGAATAAAATAGAATAGAAATGTATGTGCTTGTCTATCCACTTTTTTGAAGGGCATCAGGGTCGGCTCTTGGCGACCCTGGGCAAGGAGCGTAGCCAGGTGGCCCAAGAGGAGGGGGTCCGGGCAGGGCGGAGCACGGAGGCCAGTGAAGAGGGGGGGTCAGGGTGTTTGGAAGTGGTACAGAGCTAGAGGCCGCCATATCCCTGCCACTGGGGCCGCCATGCAAATATGTATCCATCCTCAGAGGATTATTATATTAAGGAGATATATTGGCGTGGCGGCCCCTGTGGTTTGGCGGCCCTGTTCAGGTGCACAGCTTGGTGTGAAAAATGGGGGCCCCTACCTTACAGGATAAACCCTAGCAGGGAATCAATATTTTTAGGAAAAGAAGGAATTTGCACCGGGTTGTGTGCAAGGATTTAAATTACCCAGTTAGGACGCTGAAAGAAGGTTCAGGTACTTGTGAATTTGTATATAAACTATTTTTTGTTTAATTTTATTAAGTTGTATCAAAAGGTCTGTTCACATATATTTTCCTTATATAAAAAACATTACATATTTTTTGAAACTATACAGAAAGCATCCTATTATCAATGACCTTATGTATAAATCAATAAATTACAAACACAGATACATTTCAAATAGTTGATCAGTCTTTTGTTGAAATACAGAACCAATTCCTCTTCAACGTGTTTCAGCGGTTAGCCTTCCTCAGGAATTCTGTATTTCTATCTATAATTCATTGATACTAAAATAGAGAAAAACCTGATTTTAGTTCATTAGTCTTACAGATTTGATTTCAATTCACAGCGTCTCACTGATTACATTATTTACATACATTTTGATTATCCTTGGGACTGATATTTGTATAGGGAGCTTCTCTAACATCATAACGCATTAGCTATTTTCTACATGACCCTTGGGGAGTATGACTCATGTTTATGTATACACAGATTCACCCCTATCCGCTGATGAGTTCTTAAGATGTAACACTAGCTGAAAAAGTCTTTATATTTATTGCACTTTTGTTTTGTAAATATTGTATATAATGTATATATGTATATGTTAAGTGAGATGTAAATTTTGAATGTGAATAGGGGTTAAATATAGTTAAATGTAGGTATGTAATAGAATCAGCTAGGATGATTAGACACATGACCCTTTTGGTGTTAGAGAAGCTATCAGGGAAGGAATGGTAGGGCATCTGCCCTTTTTAGCCCCCTTGCTGTGCACAAGGCACCCAAGTCTTTGTGGCTAAGTTTGTCATAGCTGGAAGTTGCCTTGGTAGGGTCAACTGTCACAGGGACAGAGCCTGAAGCTCTACCTGTGTCAGACATGACTGCTAGTGAGGTGCAAGTGGTGCACTTACCTACACTAAGTGTTTTCCTACTGTACCTTGATAGTGAGTTGTAGTCAGGGTGTGCTAATCCCTTTAATCTACAACTACTAAATTCAGTAGAACTTAATATGCTAAGCTTTTGATTTATATGGACCTAGGGTACTTTATGTGATCTTTCAATTTGATAAAAAGATTGCAATGGTAAAACAACAACAAACTCACATCCGCACCGCTGCGCACCAATGTGAGAAGTTGGCCTGATATGTGGTGTTTCCAATTCTGGAACCACCTTGTATCAGTCCAAACAATCCCTTATGGTGTCTGGTTCTAAGTCAACCTTGTTAGACAAGCTATCCTAGGGGTAGCATGGACTAAGCAGCCTTAAAGGCTTAACTTAAGAGGTCGTGTTAAGCGAGCTGTTTTACCACATACAATCCTGTAATACCAAATGAAAGGACACCACACAAGTATATATTATAAAAATATATGTGTTTATTTCTAAATTAATCCCCAGTACTCTTTATGAGCAAAGGGGCAAAAGCGTTAAATTAAAAGCACAGTATAACATACAAAGTTGCACAATTATGGATAAGGGCGGGTGGCCACTCAAACCATATATTAAACAAGCATTGGAAATGCAATAGGTCTCGCAGCATTAGAGTTAGTGCTTTTAGAATTGTTTATGAGTTTTTTTGGTAAATGTTTAGCATTTTTGTTTCCTGTAGCCAATGCTAAAGAATTACAAATAAAAGCCATAAACATTTCTAAAAGCTCTAACTGAAATGGTCTGAGACCTATTGCACTGTGTGAGGGTGAGGTGTTGAGGGTGAGTGAGGGTGAGCGTGAGGGTGAGTGAGGGTGAGGTGTTGAGGGTGAGGTGTTGAGGGTGAGTGAGAGGGTGAGTGAGAGTGAGAGTGAGAGTGAGGGTGAGAGTGAGAGTGAGAGTGAGGGTGAGGGTGAGTGAGGGTGAGTGAGGGTGAGGGTGAGTGAGGGTGAGGGTGAGTGAGGGTGAGGGTGAGGGTGAGTGAGGGTGAGGCGTTGAGGGTGAGGTGTTGAGGGTGAGGTGTTGAGGGTGAGTGAGAGTGAGGGTGAGTGAGAGTGAGGGTGAGGGTGAGAGTGAGGGTGAGTGAGGGTGAGTGAGAGTGAGAGTGAGGGTGAGGGTGAGCACATAGTTGGACACAGGCGTATGTATACACATGGAGATGCACCCACATGGGTGCCACAACAAAGACAGTTGGGTACACAGCTATCCTATTAAAATTGCTTTAATTCCGACGTTAAAAAAAAGGGCCACCACAGATTTTAGCAGGCTAGTCACGTTGCCAACAGCTGTACAGAGATGTAAACACACTGTTACACAGCACACATGCACGCCGACTAACAACGCTCTCTGTAACCTGTCGTGTAGCAGGCGACCCCCACCACTCACTCACACACGCACCCTGCCCGTGAACCACCAGATTGATACGACAATTTGCTTTTCCAAACTGCTTAGGGTTGGGCCCGGGAGGGGCCAGCTGATGCAACACGGTGCATTACAGCACCTCTCTCTGAGGGCAGATTATATCAAAGGTGATTACTGACTCAGGATAGTTTAACCCTGGGATTACCAGCCAGAGACAGGTGGGGGGCAGGAGGGGTAGGGAGGGGCAGCCAGATAAGGAGAGGTGTTTGTGTGCGTCGGAGGAAGAAAGAGGCAATACAGCAAGGTGGGGCTGACAGGGCCGATAAAAGAAATAAATAATCAAGAGCGGGGCAGCGGTGACAAGCACAGTATCTCAGGCCAGGCGAAGGGGGCTAGGGGACAGCAGTCAGGGTTCACGTGCATCGGAGGGGCGCCGAGCTTTTCCCAATCCATAACGTGTTCACCTCAAAGGAGCGATATTTACTGTAACCTTTGGAGAGCGGCTTCGCCCCCTCCTACCTCATACACGCAAACACCTTTTTGTGGGGGGGGGGGTGTTCTCATAGACCAGTGGAAGGCAAGAGAGCAGAAGAGAAATATGATAGGAGCAAGGGCGAGGAGAGAGGGAAGGACATATTGGAAAGAAGAGGAGAAAGACAGGGGACGAAGTAAAGGTGGTGAGACGTAGGAGGGAGAATGAGAGAATGGTTGAAGTATGTCTGGGGATAGAGAAAAGAGGGGAATACGAAAGAATGGATGGAATAGGGGGGGGAGATGGGGCAGTGCGAAGGAGAGAATGTAGAAAGGGACAAGGGATTGGGGGGGGGGGAGAAAAATGCGGCAATACGAACATTAACTTTATCCATCTAGCTCCTCAAACCGCAGTGTTGTTCCCTTTAAGTGAATAAAAAAAACGGGGGTAAGGAGAGAACACGTGAAAGTACCAGACATAAGGAGGCAGAAGCTAGAGAGGGGGGAGAGGCTATGGCTGGAAAACGAGAGCGGAAAGGCGGGCGGGGAGCGCGAATTGTCGAAGGAAAGTCAAAGAGAGTGGGTGAAAAGGACGGGGGTGCGAAGGGAGGCTGCGCGGAGGAAGGAGGGAAGCAGAGACGGGGAGAAAGAGAGAAGAAAGCTGAACAGGGAGGGTTTAGAAAACTAGACTTTAAACGGCGAGCGGGCGGGCAGAGAGAGTGAGGGGGCGGAGCGGGGGTGTGGGAGGAGTGCGGGAACAGACGGGAGGGGAGGAGAGTAGGAGGAGGAGTAGGGGAGGCACGGCCTAGCGGCCGTGCAATCAAGAAGTGAGGGGGCGGGAGAGTAGGCAAGGCAGGCGGCTGGGGCCATGTGCACGCGCTTTTAAGCTCAATGCGCATGCGCATTGAGCTTAAAAGTCACGGGCACTGCAAGGAATCGCCACGATTCCTTGCAAGTTAGATAAAGAGTCGATGAGCCCCCATAGTCTCGCTTGCTCGATGCGCATGCGCATCGACAGGCGAGACCTAAAAAGTGGTATTAGAGATACCAATCGAACAGTGGTTAGGCCCAGGGCCTAGGGAATCGCTGGGAGCAGTCTGGACTAGCAAGACTGAAGTCGGGAAAAGCCAGCGGGATTTGGGTGCAGCACGTAAATTGCGGCTTGCACCAATGCAATGTCAATGGTGCGTAAAAGTTACACAAAGCGAGTTTAAAGATACTTCCGCTGAACCTAGAGGAACAAAACTTAGGACACAGACCCTAGAGGTGTGTACCAATGTGGGCACACCGGCGTTGCAATGTTACCTCACCCACAGGAAGCGGGTGCATAGGGTTGAAGTTGCGTCGAGTTTTGACACGCAGGCTCTTGGTGCTTGGAGCTGAAGATGCTGCAGGCGATGGGAAGCAGAAGTGTCCGGTGTGATCCAAGGGTGGAACGAAGTCGAGAAGTATCTGAAAGCAGAGGGGACAGAGTCTGGGTCACTCAGCAGTGACCAGGGTGGAACCAGGACGGAACCAGGTAATGTCGGGCGCAAGCAGATGGTTGTCGAGGAGCTTCTCACCGCTGTCACGTGGGCTCTGGGGCATCTGCGACGTCCAGGAGCAGGTCACAATTTGTCCCACGCAGGTTCTCGCCGTCAGCACCATTGGCTTCAAGATTAGAGCAAACAGCACTTGGCAAAAGCAATCCACGCGGAACCGGGAGATTGCTTCTCACTCAGACCAGGAGGGTCAGAGCGGGGGCTCCTTTTCACAGGAGCTGGGGCAAATTTGGAGCAACCAGAAAAGCAAGTCGGTTTAAGGTTTTCGTCGGCACAGGGGCCACAAGCCAGCTGGCAAGTGACCGGGCCAACGCGTCAAGCCAACACAAGCAGAAGGGCCCCACGCAGCACTCTTCGAGTGTGGAGGGGGTAGCTGCGGTGCAAGAGCAGCTCAGGGGTGGGGCTTCTAAAACCCCGGTGTACAGCTTCAAGGGTCACTCGTGGGCTGCACGGTCAGCGTCTTGTGGCCTTTTCAAGATGGCGTGCCCCACGCTACCGGTCGCCTCCACGGGTCTCAGCTCTGCAGGGACTGTGAATCGGGCTGGAGGAAGGCAGGCAAGTTTGATCTCGTTGATCTCTGTCACTCGAGTTCCGGCCGGAACTGCAACAAAGCAAGGGTCGAGGTGCTGGATGGTGCCTGTTGGCACAGGGTGGTCACTCCTTGGCCACAAGGGAGATTCTTCAGTCTTCTACATTGAGTAGGATGTCGAAGGGTCCAGAGTTTTGTTTCTTATGTTTCTTCAGGATAATCTGAGTTTCATTGGCACTGCTCCCACTCTTATTCGAATCTGGTGGGCTGGATTACCTGCTAGGTCCCCTCCTATGGGTGGGACCCAGGAAGGGGGTGGATACACCCCTTTCCTTTGATCCAGGCCGCGCTGGGACTGGGGCTGGTGTGCCCCAGAACCGGTTTGGCCGGATTATGCAAGGGGCAGCCTTGTAGTCCCCAGGCAGTGTCTGGTTTCTTTGAAACCTCCCTGCTACATTCCACTATCTCCTATCTGGGGCGGTGTAACACCGCCCTGCGACTGGAAACCCTTTGTCCAGGCCACCATTTGCTGAGTTTCGGTCAGCAGCAGGAGGCCAGACCCGTGTCTGTGGCAGAGGCATCCATTTTGTGGATCTGAGGCTCTTTTAAAATCAACCCCGTTTCAGTAAAGTAACATGTCTTCTCCCTCTAGAAGGGTGGAATGCTACCCCCGTCGCCAGAACTGGCGAGGGGGTAGTATTCCAATTCGTATGACACCTTACACGACATGTGTTGATAAAGCCAAACCAAAGTTGCTATATAACCGCGAGGATTATAAGGCACCAAATATTATATGGTATGGCATTATCCCGGATCAGCTTAGGGAGTTGTTCCCGACAGCTGCAGACAGGCTCAGCTCATGCCAGAGCTCCATCTCACATCAAACCCCACACTCTGCCTCCAGGATTGATAAGGCCTTCCATAGGAGTGACTCACAGGTTTATATGTGTCCAGATATAGGTTTAGATATAGGTATACTATATCTAAGCAAGGGGTGATTACACCCACTTGCACCAGCTGAGTGATCAGCCAGTTGTGTCAATTTAAGAACCAGCAAGGGGTGGCAAAAGCTATGCTTCAGCCCCTGGTAGGCCTTGGTGAAACCTATGCCCTGAGCACCTATAGTGCATGGTACAGAGGCTGACAAGGAGTCCGTTTACAATTGTGGTATGTACCTATAGCACATGTATTACAAATTTAGAGAGAGAACAGCAGGCTGGGGGTCTGATTAGCAGGCCCACAGCCTCATTAAGTCGAAAACCAGTGAAGCAAAAAGCAAAAATTGGGGTGACCATAGGATAGCAGACCCTACTCTCCTACACTCTGCAAACTGTGAGCAAAACGAAATTTGACACCCAGGCGTATACAGTCCCATAGTTACATTGAGGAAGATATACCGTGTCTGCTAGGTGAGTCTGAATTAGACAACCACTTTGTGATGAGACCACTAAAAATAAAAAAATCGGTACACAACATTCCCTAACATCAGGTGTCTCATCAAATATAACACTAACCTTTCAATCTTGCAGTTACTTTTTAAGTCATCCTTAGCTTCTAAATATATTTTGGAGAGATACCCCTCTTGAAACTGATGACTTCCAGACTCACTTATCAATTCATTAATCTTATAGTGACTTCTAGCTGCAGATTCCTTACCTTAGAATAATTCCCAGGCATCTTTCTGGATCTGGAAACTTTTCAAGCAGTACCTCTGCGTGCCGGTTGGTGGCGTTGTTCGACTGGGCGTTAGCTGCGTCTTCACTTCTGTCCCGTGCCTATATCGAAGCACCCCAGCATGCTGACATCAGTTCTTTTCTTTCTGCACCAGCCAGCACAGATTTGTTGAAAGCTACGTCCCAGTAAATCTTTGAGGATTTGTCAAGCTTTTTTTTAGATTTTGTCTTCCAGTGTGACAGGATATCCCCTAAAAAATGGCGGGGTCAAAGCCCTGTGGTGCCTGTCTGTGACAGACCCCCATCTGGTTTGTCTTTGGTGCTTGCAGTCATACCTTGCCTACAAGACTAGTGAGAACAGCTATTCCAAGAACTAACCCTGGGCATAGTTCGTGTAGTAGCACTACGCTTAGCTACGCGACGTGCACTTCGCACTACGCGAGCTACGTGAACTGCTTAATGCATTGTGCAAAATGCTGTTCACACTGATTGCACAGTGCTGGATGCTTGTACGCACTGTGCAATCAGTGCAAACCGCATCTTGCACAGTGCAAGCAGTCGTTTTTTGCAGCTCGAGTAGAATTCTACTGGAGCGGCTGCTTTCTCAACACGGACTTGTATTTTCTCATTGCGAGCGGTTGCGAGCATACTCGACCACTCGCAATGAGAAACCTGACCACCCGCGTTGATAATCTCCATAATCTGATCGGTAACTTGATGTTGCTGATCATGAACGAGGAAAAAGTCTCGTCCATGATGTGATTTTGCTCGCTCGTGGTCGCCAACTTGCCATTGAGGACTGCGAGCAAGCAAAAAAGGACCGCTGCACTACGTTACGAGTGTTTGCACTGTGCTACGTGCAATTCGCGTAGTGCAAAGTAGCGCAAGCTTCACAAATTATGCAAGCGTAGCGTAGTGAACGTTTACAGATATGTATTTTTCGAGCGTGTTTAGATCCATTTTAACTAGTAGTGCATTTACATGCATTCCCTTTGTCGATCGTTTAAAGTTATTTGTTATTGTTGAGCGTTCACATATATTCTGTTTTGCGCGTTTAGACACATTGTAACTTTAGCGCGTTTACAAGTATTAGCTTTGTAGTGTGTTGTTTTTTTTTCCGGCGTTTTGCGCGTTGAGATTTATTATCCTTTTAGTGCGTTTAGATGTATTTTTGGAGCGCGTTTAGAATCATTTTAACTAGTAGTGCATTTACGGGATTGTAGCGTGTTTAGATATATTTGCGCTTTCGCGGGCTTAAATATTGTTCGCCTTGTGGCGTGGTTGTAAGTGAAATTGAGTTTTTTGTTGTAATTGCACGTTCACTATCCTTACATGTTACAAACAAAGACCTTTAGCGCTATGCTGTTTGCTTATTTGCATCTCATTGATGCTGGGAACAATGAGATTACTATCTTTAGTGCCGATCTTCAAACACTTAATTATCTTGGCCTGGTTTCGTTTCGCAGCTTTTTGGCCTGGTTTCGTTTCTCAGCTGGTGCAAAGAAGCTGACACCTCACACTCAACTAGACTTTCTGTCGTCTGTTTTTTTCATCCTTTGTAACATCGTATTCCCAATTGAAGGGTAATGCAAAGTGGCTACCTGCGTGTTGTATGGATCTGGGTAGAAATCACTTATGTCATGGTGTACATAGTTGCAACTTTTTAAGTCGTTTTACATTTTTTCCCTGTTCTTTTATGAAATTATAAGAAATGGCACGCCATGTACTGACTTTGTTCGGCTAGTAGGGTGAATTAAGTCCCGTAAATATGCAAACAAAATAGAATAATTTGCAAGCGTAAAATTGGTTCACATGTAGCATGGCAATGCATTTGCACAAAAGTACACATTTTTATTTAAAAGTATGTTTCATTTTATAGGGTCTAAATGTTTAGGCTTTGATACATTTTTATTCCCAATAAATAACACGCCGTGGACACATACTACTTAAGGGTATTACCAGTATGAGTGGTTGGCTTTATTAAGTGAGCTAAATATAAATGTGCATTTAATGTAACAAGCGTGTGTTACTTTTTTTATGTTTTACAATTGCACGTTTAGTCACTTTTTAGGTCGAGGACCGAAAGGCTGCATTTGCGCAGTCTCCGGGAGGAGACTTGATGTTTTGGAGTATGGGGGCTTGAACCCGCCTCTCTCCTCCATTCTCCTCCATTGGCTGGCTTCCTAAACAGAGGCCAGCCATTGGAGGAGAAAGGAGTCACTCCAATAAAGCCCCGTATCTTTTGGATTCAGGGGCGTGTTTTTTTGCGTTCTTTCCACTGTGACATCATCTGTCTCTCAGAAGCCAAACACACGTCCCCGAATCCGAAAATGTTCGGAGCTTTGCTGGCCGAGGTCCGGTCGCAGAGTGTCCGCATGGGGCTCGGCCCTTCACAGGTATGCAGGAACACCTCGGCACAAAAGCGGGTATGGCAGAGAAGACCACTGTTTCTACTCCTAGACACCTTTCACCTTTCTTTTCTCATGAGTTCGCCCTCTCCCTGTCCTCTGTCTTTCCTCGCCAGCCCCTGCAGTCCTTTACACCTGTCCGTTCCTCTTCGCCCGTCCCCTTTACCTCATTGGTAGCTGCTCCCCATTTCACCCGTATTCTCACTCCCATATCTCTCCTGCTGTCCTTTTTATCAGTCCAAAATCTATCTCTTGCTCATTCATCTCTGCTCTCCGTTTATCCGTCTTCCCTCTCCCTCTCTCTCTTATTAGTCCGTTGTCTCTCTTTCACTCATCTGCCCTACTAGTTTGTCGTCTTCTTGCACCAGTCGGCCACTCTCCACTCACACATCCCCGCTCTGCTTCCCGCCTGTCGCCTCTCCCTCACTAGCCCCTGCTCTCTTAACTAGTCTGTCCCCAAATCCTCGCTGGTTAGTGCTAGTTTCTAAATGAAGCCCGAAATGTGCTGACGTCGTCCTTCCCAGCCAACCACATGCAACAATGGTGTAATGCTTGCTGTGGCGGTCTTTTCATGTCGCAGTACCTTTGGTAAAAGATGGTTGACCTTGGAACCGGTTTTCATCTTGAAATATACACACACACGCCGCAAATTTAACATACGCGTCAACGTTTTAGAACAGGATAGTGAACTGAAAGAATGGACCATTTTAGGAGGAGAAATCGAGGGGATATATTTTCCCCAGTGACTTCTATTGAGGTAGCCGGAGTTTTAGGCGGGAGACAGCTAGAATAAATACATCAATTTTTGACTTAAACATTTTTGAGTCTCTGGCCTGCCTTTGGCATATATGGTCTAATTACATTTCTTGCTTTCCCTGAGCGAGGTTGCGTTTTCTGCTCAAGCACCTTAATGGGAAATACCATGGCACTGCCACAATTTTTGGGCCATTTTTCCTGTTATACTTTAACAGTTCCCTGCAGCTCTAAAAGTAGAAGTGCAGGTGAGTGTGTGTCCCTCTAGTGGTGGTTGGGGGAAGGGATGGGATGCGGTTGTTGGTTGGTTGGTGGGTGATGGGTGATGGGCAGAAGTTTAAATTATATGATGGGCCGATTGCACAGCTCGCCTTGTCCTAAAATATAGGCCTGCATGAAACTGTGATTATTTTGGAGTAATCAGAGTCATTTTCCATTACACTTTTGACATAAATGTACCGATTGCACTCATTCGTGTAGTTATGAGTAATTTGGCCAACAATCCTACAGCACAGGAACAACAAGCTTAGTGAGCGCAAGTGGCTGCTGTCTGCTACTGGTTGTTTTCTGTTGGGTTTGTTGATATTTCCTTAGAGCATGCATCCCTTATGCCGGTCAGAGAGCCCAACAGACAGTCTTCAATGAAGGTGATCTAGTCCTAGTCAAGTATTTGGGGGGCTGGCCATGTAGGATCTTGTGAGTTAGACAGAGTGTTTTAAACTGGATTCTCTGTTTCACCGGCAACCAGTGAAGACGGCGTAGGATGTGAGAAGTCGCGGAACGACTGATCCTGGAACGTCTCCCGGATTGGGCGTCGGAAAACAATGTCTTGACCAACCTTCAGTATGGATTTCAGGAGGAACTTGGCACAGTTGAACAGGCATTGAACCTAACCCTTTTAATAGGCAAGTATGTTGGGGCAAAAGGAGGCAATTTGTACCTAGTATATGTCGACCTCAGTGCAGCGTTCGACTGCGTGATACATTCTAGGCTGTGGTCCATTCTTAGCGAACTGGGGGTTGATCCCTCTCTTATTAAATTTCTTTGTGAGCTCTATTCCGACGCCACAGCGTGTGTAAGATACGGGATTGGCGGCAAATTATTGCCTTCATTCTCAGTAACTAAAGGAGTTAGGCAGGGCTGTGTCCTGGCCCCTTTCTTGTTTAATCTCTACACTAACGGGCTGGAAACGGCCATGCTAGCAAGGAACCAGGACCTTCCATCTATTAACCATCGCCCCTTTCCCGCATTACTTTATGCGGACGACTCCGTTATATTAGCAAGAACGCTAATCCAGTTGCAAAAACAACTGGATAAATATTGTCAGTTTATGCTCTCTTTGGGGTTAAAAGTTAACAAAAGTAAAACCTTCGTTATGCACACTGGGCCCAAGGTAAAGAATCCCAAACCTGTTTACATAGAACAAGTTATATTGGAACGTGCTAGGGAATATCCATATATAGGCATTTGAATGGACGATCAGCTATCATGGAAACAAGCAGTGGCAAGCAAAAAGTTGCTCTATCAGAGAGCAACTTCGGCACTTGTTTCCTTTTCAAGGAAATTGGGTAAACCAGCCCCATCTGAGTTGCTTAAAATATATCAAGCCAAATGTCACAGCATTGCAACCTATGGCGCAGGCGTCTGGGGCTATGCTACCGCAGACGACTTACAAAAAGTCCAAAATGGTTTTTTAAATACTTATTGGCACTTCCTCAAAGTGCTCCAATATACGGTTGCCAAATCGAACTAGGCATCGACTATCTAACTGACAACATCAGATGTCAGCCGATCCTTCTATGGCACCGTATTTGGAATAAACCCCAATGCTGTCATATGGTTATTAAGTTTCCATAGATTGTGTTAAGTTAGCATGTGCTTATTAAATGTTTAAACGCCATATTTTCTTTCTGCTTCGGTTTGCACACGACACCTAGTTGTTATTACAGCTTTTAACCTAGACGAAAGATGTGATTTATTTGAGAATAATATATTATTGTACTGGTATCAGTCGTGCCTGGAACACTTGGTACAACTGTCTGCACATTGAGAACTGCACACTCTAACACAAGGTTGCAGCAGGCCTGATCCTCGCACTACGTTAGTCATAACACAAATAATGTTTGTGCCAACTTTTGGCTTTACGTGAGTTCAAGATACAGTTACAGGGAATGAGAAAACACACTTGATGCTGGACATGCTGAGAGCTGGTAGCTGTTGATGTGATCTCCTCCTACTGAGAATTCGAGGTATGGGTCCGCCCAGCTAAGAGCCCAGATGAGACCTTCTTAGATATAAAATAATATGCTACTTAGGGTGCGCGAAATATAGGTGATACAGAATTCTATAGATTTTGCATCATAATATGTTATCACAGTTTGCTTACTATGGATTAGTGACTATGCTGCTGACTCTGATTTTTATAATATGTATGTTGATATTATACAAGATACTGCGTTTGAGAATGTTGCATTGAAAAATAAACATTTCAAACTTGCACGTGTTCTCATTGCCTCCCAGTTTCGGTTTGGAATGATAATATAACAAAAGAGTGTTCATGTGTTCCACGATACCTGAGGTATTCTAAGTTCATGTTCTGGATTGTCTAAGACATCGGGAAGTATTCACTGCCGATGAGATACTGTAGCTAGCTTGGTAAGGGGATTTCTGAAACATAGGTGAGTTGTGGGTCACCCTGACTCACCCAGGTTCTAGGTCTCTGTGCACAGTTCTGTGAGAGAACGGAAACCCTGCGACAATGCCACTTAACTCGTTCTTTGATATCTGACTGTCTATCCCTGGTGAGTTGGAAAAAAATTCCATGGTTATTGTATGTCTCCAACTTTTTAAAGGATCTGAATTGCACATCTTACTTCACAGAGCCCTCTTCAACATCTGATATTAGTAGAGGTGCTCTGATAAAACCTCTGCCTAAATCATCTCAGGGATTTACGCCTCTCCTGTGAAGTATCTAAGCCAACAAATGTCCAGAAACTAATGGTCCAAGCCTCCCCTGGTATTCAGCCCTATCTAACTTTATTTCTTTCTAACCACGAAAAATTTGTTCTAACTAGGTTTCGTTTTAATTCTTTTTTTCCGCCTTGTCACTTTCCCCACTGAGTTAAACTGGTCCCACGATCTGACCAAATGTCCATGTGATGGTGTTTCACCTCAATCGACTATCCACCTAACTTTGTTCTGCCAATATTACGAGCAACCACGCAAGCGTTGGATCATCCCTCTCCTTCGACAAATGGGGCTGAGAACTTGTCGGCCAGCCTTTCTGGCACTTCAGCTATTAGACTCACAACATGTAGCTAAATATGTAGCTCTTTTTCTAAAATCATGTTTGAAAATACGCAGTAAAATTGGGTTATTGTCTTCTTGATTTCATGTTTATTAGAATTAATTAGCAAAATGGTTTTATCTAACGTTTTTAAACAATATTCAGTTTTTATTTGTATAGCAACACTGTGTTTTTATGTGATTCTATTTGAATTCTATGATGTACTTTTTATGATTCACTAAATGTCTATCGAATAAAAGTTTATGAAACAAACGAGTAATTTGGCCAACAATCCTACAGCACAGGAACAACAAGCTTAGTGAGCGCAAGCGGCTGCTGTCTGCTACTGGTTGTTTCCTGTTGGGTTTGTTGATATTTCCTTAGTGCATGCATCCCTTATGTCGGTCAGAGAGCCCAACAGACAGTCTTCAATGAAGGTGATCTAGTCCTAGTCAAGTATTTGGGGGGCTGGCCATGTAGGATCTTGTGAGTTAGACAGAGTGTTTTAAACTGGATTCTCTGTTTCACCGGCAACCAGTGAAGACGGCGTAGGATGTGAGAAGTGTGGCAGCGTCTGGGGAGGGCAAGAAGAGTGCTAGCCGCAGCTATTTGAGCCCTTTGGAGTCTATTCATGGTCGTTTGGTTGGTACCATGAAATAGACTATTGCAGTAGTCCAGGTGGGATAGGACCAAGGACTGGACTAATACTTGTCTGGTAGATGGTTCAAAGAAGCCCAGAATGGGCTTAAGGGTGCGTAGGCGTCCAAAACAAGTACCAACCACCTTTTTTTGTATGCTACTCGACGGAGAGAGAGTGATCCATTAAAACTCCCAGATTCTTAACATCCTTCTTTGGAATTGGGGGAGAGCCCATCGTCGGGGGCCACCACTGGTCGCCCCATTTCTGTGAGTCCCGGCCAATAAGGAGCACCTCTGTTTTTGAAGAGTTAAGTTGGAGGCAGTTCTCCGTCATCCAGCTTGAGATGGCTATGACATCTTCCCGAAATTTTGCCTGGTCTGATATGGTATTGTTAGAAAAGGTAAAAATAAGCTGTGTGTCGTCAGTGTACGAAAACAATTTGATCCTGCGTTCTTTAGCTAACAGGGCCAGGGGGCGAACGTACACGTTAAACAGCATAGGGCTGAGGGCAGAACCCTGGGGGGCTGCCGCATTTCAGAGGGAACTTGCTGTATGAATAGGGTGGGGCGTGAATCTGAAAGGAGCGCTCAGACAGGAATGATGCGAACCATGCCAGAGCCTTGTCCCTGACCCCGATCTCCATATTAAATAAACTACGTAGAGGACCGAAAAAAGTTGCCAGAAAATATAATTTAAAATCGGGAAAATTGAGCCCGCCTTTATCTAAAGGACATTTGAGTAACGCCATCAACCTGCGTGCTTTCCGATACCCCCAAATAAAGCTACTGAATATCCCATCAAGCTTCTTAAAAAATAAGATTAGAATCCACTCTATACCACTCTATGACCATATAACACTTTACCTCACTCCACTCTAAGCCCCTCCACACTATGCCCCTCAAATATATGTACATCCACACTATGGCCCTGCCCTCTATGCCACTCTACACCCCTTTACACTACTCTACACCACTATATTCTACTCCACTCTACAACACTTTACTCCACTCTGTGTTATGCACCTCCATTCTATGGCCACTGCACGCTACAACACTGCACTCCACTCCACTCAATCATACTCCACTTTATGTCACTCCACTCCTCAACACTCTCCTTCACTCTACACCACTCTGCTATCTACACCATGACAGTCTACACCACATCAATCTGGACCCCTCCACTGTACAACTCTTCACTCTGACACTCCACTATATGCACGTGCACTGTAAAACACTGTACAATACTCTTCTCCCCTCTATGTAACTCTCTCAATGTACTCCACACCCACTTTACTCTACACCACTCCTCTCTACTGTATGACACTACTCTAATCTACTCCACTCTACAGCACGCCACTCTGTGCAACTCTATTCCACCCCACTCTACAACACTCAATGATGCTCCATCTTGAGACACTCCACTGTACTCTACACCACCAATCTACTCAACTACATTTTACTCCATTCCACAACACTCCAGTCCACTCCACTCTACTCCACCACACTTCACTCTACTCCATGACACTCCACTCCACAAAACTTCTCTCCAAATTTTGGTCACTCAAGAACACTCCACATCACTCTGCGCTCGTTCTCTCTACACCACTACACCCTACTCCTGGACACTCACAACACTATGCCTCTCCATTATAAAAACATTCTTTCTACGGCTCTCCGCTCTTCTCCCTGCTACGCTGTGCTCCTCTATGAGACTCCACTCTATAACACTCTAACGCCACTCCACTCTATAAAACTTTAGCTCACTCCACTCTATGCTCCTCAACTCTACGCATCTACACTCTGACACTGTACTCTATGACACTCCACTCCACTCTATGCTCCTCAACTCTACGCATCTACACTCTGACACTGTACTCTATGACACTCCACTCTGTGACACCCCACTCAGTCTTAATCAACTTTATCTCACTCCACTCTATCCCACTTCACTGTGTCCCACTCCACTATACAATACTCAACTCTATGACACTCTACTCCAGTCTATGCCACTCCACTATACCCAACTCTAAGCCCCTCTTATCTACAACACTTTACTTCACTCTACTCTACGCACTTCCACTCTACACCCCTCCCTTCTATGCAACTCTGCGCCACTCCAGTCTACTATTCTGTACTCCAATGTACTCTACACCACTCTACTCAGCTGTTCGCCACTCTACTCAGCTGTTTGCACCTCTACTCAGCAGTATGCGACTCTACTCAGCAGTTTGCCACTCTACTCAGCAGTTTGCCACTTTACTCCACTCTACGACACTTTATTCCACTCTATGACAATATATTCTGCAACACTCCACCCTATAGTCCTCTCCACACAGCCCTCCTCTATCCTGATCTACTTTATGATACTGCACTCTACAACACTCCACTCCATGACACTCCACTCTATGACACTCTCCCCCACTCTACTCTATGCTACTCCACTTTACAACCCTCTACTCCTATCTACACTACAAAACTCTACGCACTTTCACTCTTTGCCCCTCCACTCTATGACACCCCACTCTATGACCGTCCACTCTACAACACTGTATAACACTCTTCTCCACTCTACGCAACTCTCTCTGTACTTCATACCATTTTACTCTACACCACTGCACTTTTCTCTATGACACACTACTCCAATCTGCTCCACTACTCATGTACACCACTCCACTCTACACAACTCTATTCCACCCACTGTACAACACTCAATGCTGCTCCCTCCTATAACACTCTACTCTACTCCACAGCACTCCACTCTACTCAATGACAATCCACTCTACTCCACAACACACACATCTACTCCATGGCACTCCTCTCTACAACACTCCACAATCAATACTCCTCTGAAATCTATGCCACTACAAAATTCTCCATTCCACTCTGTGCCCCTCCACACTACTACACCCCACTCCTTGACACCCCAGGACACTCCACAACACTTCTGCCACTCTACAACCATCCACTATACTCTACTGGCTTCGAAGCCAATTGGTCTTGCATATGCAAGAGCTATTGGCTTTGCCAATGCTTGTTATGATTGTTCTTCACACACCCTTGGAAATGACTAAGGGTGGGCGTAAAATCCGTTTCGCGGGCGAATTTGCGGATTTTCCGCGATTTTGCGATCCGCGAATCTCGCGAAATCGCGGTAAAATCCGCGAATCAGCGGGGACGAATTTTCAGCCAAGCAAGGGTTACAGCAGCAGGTGCAAAAGTTGAACCTAATTTCTTTGTAACCTTTTACAAAAGGGTTACAAACAAATTAACTTCAACTTGGACACCTGCTGCTAATTGCTTCCTGGCGCCTCGTTGCCTACTTGCTACTATTCTCTGACCCTGCTCTGACCCTTGAAGCATGGTCAGAGAATAGTTACAAGTAGGCAACGAGGCACCTGTCCAAGGAATTAAACCTCATCAGGAAGCACTTACAGATATAAAAAACAGGAAGAAGGGAGAGGATGGCAAATACACCTATTTTGAGTTGTCAGGAGGGGTTAAACTAAAAGAGACCTTTACAGCACAATTTTCATATGCATTTTGCTAAAAATAAAAAGCTGTATGTTCTGTAGGGGCAACTCAGGAATCTGGCCCTTCAGAGATCTGGCCTCTCTTTCTTTCTCTCGTTCTCTCTCTCCCTCTCTCTTTCCTTCTCTTTCTCTCTCTTTCTATCTATCTATCTATCTATCTATCTATCTATCTATCTATCTATCTATCTATCTCTCTCTCCCTCTCCCATAAACGACTGCATGGGTAACTTCGCTATGCAAGCGGCTCGCAAAGACACAAAAATCCCCGCGAACACGCAAAAAACCCAGCGAACACGCAAAAAACCCCGCGAACACGCAAAAAACCCAAAAATCCGCAAATTCGCGAATTTTGCGGATCGCGAATTCGCAAATCCGCAAATTCGCGGATCGCGAATTCGCAAAATTCGCCCATGCTTAGAAATAACAACACACTGTTTTAATTTGGAAAGCTTTAGGAACAGTTTTTATATTAAGTAGTTCAAATGTACTTACATATAATGGCGATATTTGAATATATCTTCTAAGAAGTTTACTATTATTATAAGAACATACCTTTCCTGTTAAAAATAAACTTGCCCCATGCTGTGGGCTTAACATTGCTTCAGTTATCTGCCTGAGAGAAGGTAGCCTTTACCGCAAAACATAGTCTCTCACCCATCTAGTCACCATCTAAAAGAACATATTCCACGTTGTATAGTAATTTTTAAACAAAGGCAAAGCAATATAACGTCTCTGCATTTCTGGTATAAACATTAAACTGTAACAATTGCCAATGATGCCCTTAGGTTACTTGCCAAAAGCTAGTAAATCAGTTTATATTGTATTGCATTGTATTTCACCATCATTCTTTAATTGCAGGTAAGGATCAAATATCAATCATTATATTTTTTTAATCTGTGCCTTTTTATGCTATTGTTTTTGTAAAAGATTTTAGGTAATCATGCAATAAAGATTTACAGATTGCATGGATGACAAAAAAAATCTCAATAATGAAGTAAACTGGGATTCAAAGCTGACCCAAATTGCTTTTAGCAATCCCATAAAACCACTAACAATTTTTAGACCCATATTGTTTAAATTTAATAGATTCATGGCAATAAAGTTTTATATTAATAAATAGAGAAAGGGTTACTTTGAAAGAAAAATATTTGGATAAGCATAGAGTTATTCAGCTTTTGCTTAGAAATATCTGTCCTTTCTGCTGCTAGTGTATGTTTCTGGTGAGTAAAGTGTGCTTAAATGCAGTGCTTAAGGCTGCAGTTCAGCCTCCTGTCTACAGGGGCCAAGCTGAGCAAAAATGTAAACACGCTTACAGATAGGTCCCCACAAGCCAAATATTTAAATGTTGTAAAAATTGGCACATATGTTCCTGAAGTCATATTTTATCATTTAGAAGACATTGCCTTATGGGGACCTGGGTTCAGGTTCCCACAGTGCAATCAAGTCCCCACCTCGTGAATGTGTTATCACACCCAAGTCCCCACAAGGATAGTAACACAAGACGCCCCCCACACACACCAAAAATAGAAGACCCCAATCAGAAGGGCAGGGTCCACTGTACCAATATAATACAGATTCTGTTACATGATCTGCAAAAGAGTCAACACTTTATTTTATATCTTTATTTCACTTTAGCAGAACATTTTACACTCAGTGTAATTCATCATCAGATGCATCACTGGCAAATTAGGATCCAGATGTCAGGCAGGTTGAAAACACGATTAACAAGTGGCAACCACTGTTGGCTATCTGCGACAACAACACACAATGGATCATATCAAATCAAATCAAATCAAATCAAATCAAATCACATATGACAGAAGTTCATCAAGAGATAGAAGCAGGACGACCAAAAACTGAGGCTCAGAGAGAATCAACTGCAGCACTTAAACCCTTCACCCATTCTTCATGTTGAACAGAGGTACATCTGGAGTCAGGACCCTCTGTGCAGCTGTGGCATGTCAGCTTCGCCTGGGTTAGGCTCTCACTGCAGTAAATATTGGAAAACAGAGAGAAGTTGTTGAGGTGTGAAAAGACTCATCCGCAGATTGATTAGCAAAAATCACTCAGGTTTTAATGCTAGCCAAGAAATATGCACAATACACATTTACTGTGGTGATTATGTACTTATCATTTGATCATTCTAATATATGAATGGGGTTTGCTGTTCTGTGAACAGTCATTCCCAGCCCCATGATAGAGTTGGTCAGCAGCACTTTGGGGTCAGTCAGACACCAGCAGTCAGTGTGTGAAGGCTGCTGGGGGTGCAGAGGTACCGTCTCCCCCATGCCATGTCAAACCCCCCACCCCAGTTAAATGTAAGTTTTGCGGGATAGGTCCTTTTTGCATCTCACAAATGAGCCCCCAGAGCAGAGATTAATTTCCAAAAACAAAACAATCAAAACCAATGTCCCTGACATGCAGGCAGTTTCCAGCAGCACATGGAGGCCACTGTTGTTTGTCCCTGCCCGGTTTCACCATGTCTCCCATGACAGACACAGGCGGGGCAGATCTGCTTCCAAAGTGGAGGCTGCACCTGCAGTCAATCAGCAGTTGTCCACCTCCAAATAAGAGGAGGGACTACGAGTTTCCCAGAGCAGGACCCCACTAATGTACAACTGGACTCCCCTCGGTAAAACGCGGATCCCCTTGTCTTCCATATTACAATGGTGGCAGAGGAGGCTATTTATTACCTGCCACTAGTGCCCGTCTTTACCGGGCATCTATAGGAGACGTGGCAGGCCCTGAAATGACAATTAGCAGCAGGACTGCCACTCCACCACCTGCTAAATGAACACCTTAGTCTTCCACTGAAAGGGCAATGACAAATGTCACTTCTACCAAAGTTAGATGGTGGGAGATGAGGATATTCATTAATTAGACTATTGCACTTGAGAATGTCACTACTACAATAGTTAGATTGGATATGAAGTTATTTATTTATTGACACTAGTGCCCATGATAAGTGTCATTACTACCAAAGTTAGATGGGACACAAGGCTATTTATTAATTGACACTAGTGCCCTATGACACATGATACTACTATCAAAGTTAGCTGGTGGGAGATGAGGTTATTAAATAATTGGCACCAGTGCCCTATGACACGTACCACTACTACAAAATGTTAAATGGGAGACAAGGCTATTTATTAATTGGCACTAGCGCCCTTGCACGTGGCACTACCACCGGAGTAAGGTGGGAGAGGAGGCTATTTATTAATTAATATTAGTGCCCTTGACACATGTCACTTCTACCAAAGTTAGATGGTGGGAGACAGGCCTATTTATTACAGGGCACCAGTGCACTTCGTTATGGGCATCATCTGGAGATGTGAAAAGGTCCAACAGTGGCCACAGCTGTATCTGAACATGTATTTGAATCACATGCACTGACTTCAGGAGAGAGTTGAAAACTATTTCAGAGCTCTAGAATTCAAGATTGTTGTTTTTTATAAAGTAAACATACACATGTATGTTAATCCTTGTCTACTGCTACCACACCAATCTCAATCACTTACTGACTGGTGCTCATGGGACAGACCTCACCATTATTCAACATGTTCACCTAGAATGCTGAATATTTAAGGTCAATTTGTACTTGCATATTATAGTTTCTCTGCCCCTGCTCCCCTATTTATTGAGTCTCACGCTCTGATCTAAATCGCACAACCCTTCATTAATTGACATCACATGTGATAGCCCAGGTAGGACATATGAAACATTAGGTACCCGGTGTTGGAACTTTGAGTATTGGTGGACATGTGAATGGTTTGGCCTTCCACCGCACTAGGGTCACACCCTTAAATCCATTCCACGTATAGTTTGTATGAATATCTTCAACTGACCCCTAAGCCAAGAAAGGCACCTTCAGGACCCCTGTGGTTGATAAGTTGAACTGCAGGGCCAACGTGTGCTAATTGTACACACTTTGGGCCCGATGTAGGTACCAAATACCGGTCGGAAACGGCCGATTTCGGCCGTTTCCGACCGGTATTTGGCCTACTGAGATGTAGGGGACCTTTTCTTGTCCGATTCTGTATTTTACCGATTCGGTAAAACTACCGAATCGGTAATTTTACCGATTTTTTAAATTTGGGATGTAGGTGGGACTACTTTCAGTCCCACAGGCTATTCAGATTCGGTATTTTAACACCCAATCCAATTGGGTGTTAAAATACCGAATCCAGGTGTGCATGCACATGTGTGCATGCACACCTATGCCATGTGACAGACAGACATGCCCTTAGGGCATGTCTGTGTGCCACATGGCTCACATGCCTTTTTTTGGGGTGCTGGAGGGTGTCAAAGTGGCACCCCCTGCACCCTTGCACAAATCGGTAATTACCAAATCGGTAATTACCGATTCGGTAATGCCCATTCATTCCTATGGGCTTCAAGGCCCTTAGGAAGCAATGGGGGATACCGATTCGGTATTTACAGAATCGGTAAATACCGAATCTTACAGATTTGGTATTTACCGAATCTGAAATACCTACATCTCCCCCCCTCTAATTTACCACTTCATAAATACCGATTCGGTATGATTCGGTATTTATGAAGTGGTAAATGTAGATTTACCTACATCGGGCCCTAAATTCTTTATAGAACATGGGGTATCTCTTCTGAACAGGATCAGTACCCGTAGGGTGCAAGCTAATCCCATGCACAGTAAACTAGAGTGCATGCCATGGTGCCGCACAGGCCTTCTGACACTTCTTCTCAGATAAGAGCAAACACCTCCCTGCTGTGCTCAGCCTCAGGGATGAAGAGCCGAGATAAACTTACCGAAGGTGTAGGTGGCCTGGAATCCCTTCATGTTCAATATGTCATCACTGTGGAACTGGAGCAGAAGGGAGCTCCCGGTGGACGTCACTGGTGGGACGAGCTTGGATCCGCAGTATTTGCCAATAAGCGGGGATGTGGTCTTGGCACCATCGAAAATAGACAAGGAGTCATAGGAGCATGTTGAATCGGGTTCAACGGCAAAAGATATGAACGTCAATGAGACCTACAGGGTGTAAAAGAAGTATGTGTTAGACCGTACATTCTCTGTCATGCCAGCAGGAGGTAATGTGCCATAAGGATGAAAAACTATGTGACAGCCGTTTCTGCCCACCTCTAACATGCCAGTAGGGGGCAGTGTGACATAAGGAAGGAGAAGTTTGTGTTATCGCTTATTGACCATCACTCTCCCACCAGCAGGGGGCAATGTGAGATAAGGAAGAAGCATGCTTTGGCCAATATTGATCATCACTGTCCTGCCAGCAGGTGGCATTTGAGCTTTTATATATAAAGATCAGTTCCTAGGCACCTCCATCGCCCAGAAGCGGCATTTAATCATCAGTGGAATAGCATGCTAGGTCAATTTCTAGGCGTTGCCTGCACAGTGCTTGCTCTGTGCTTGTGAAATATATTGTTCTTAATATATCTTTTTTTTAACACAAACCTTATTGCATTTTTGTTTTACAATAAGAATACAGCACATTAAGCCACTTAATACATTCAAATACTTCAATGGTAATATACATACCAATTAGTCTGTATTAGAAGCAATCAACATTTCAAGAAATATGCTTTAAAAAAAAAACAACGAACCCCCTGTTAACAGTGATTTGTCATGTAATGAATGATTTATAATCGAGATGTGTGTGCAGTAGGACACATTCCAATAGATGTATGCTGGTACATGGCCGGACTGCCTTGTAACATCTTGTTCAGGGCTGTCTAAAAGAAGGAAGCGTTCAACCTGGAAGTGAGTCTGGGGCAGGAGTTCTTTATGTGTAATATGTTCCATTTTCAGAATTAGAAATCAATGGCTGTGGTGCCTCCCACGCAGTGCTTAATTTATAAAATATGAAGTGCCTGGGCTCTGACCAGGAGACCACTGCAGCTTGCACCACTCATCGCCCTTGTCAGTGCTGCCAAAACAACTACTAATAATCTCTCTCGCATGCAAATGCGCCAGTTCAGATTATTCCAGGTCCCCACAGCTAAAGGAATGGCTGGGGATGCAGGTATTAGCAATGTTAATGTATATAGTATTCCTAAACAACCGTTGTTCTGCTCGTCTCTAAATTAGATATGCAGCGCCACCATGTGGTAGACTGTTCCAAGTATGTGTTGTGTTCCCAGTTCTGGCACGCCTGTGACGCCACGGGCGTGCAACGCTGAGTCATGTGACTTCCTATAATAAAGAGGGGCCCCGCACGCACGTACGCCAGTCAGGCACGCAGACGGAGAGCCATGAAGTTATACCCAGTGTCCGCTTCTGTTATTTCTAGGGCCACGTGTTAGGCCTAGTTGTCCATAGATACCCCTGAGTGTAGGGTCCGAGTGATTACCCCTAGGGCTGCCACTACCCACACCTATGACACAACAACTGGCGACGAGGGCGGCTGCCGAGCCCTCGCCGGGTGTGCGTGTGTGCCTGCTGTCTCGTGCGGTGGCCGCGAGCCTGTCTCCCGGCTCGTGGTGCTCTTGCCTCACGCCCGCACACCACACGCTGTGCGACCACGAGAAAATCACTCCGATCCCAGTGTACGGTCAGGTGAGACGTTTGCTGCTGTGCCGGGGCCGTACCGCACAGCGATCCTGAGAAGCGCACTGTTGCGATCGCCTGCCTGCGGAGGGGGCCGTGTGCGCTCCGACCGGTGGATCTATCCTCAGCGCCGCACCTGGCTTCCCTGCCCGTGCGTGAAGCGCGCTTCTGCCCGAGTTGCACGGTTGGTGGGGCGGCGCCCTGCCCCTTCCCACGCATCTCGCGGCGTCGGCCGCTCCCGCTGCAGGCCTCGTTCGCCCGTGGTGAGTGCGCTGGTCGCACGCGCCTCGCCACGCTCCCTGGAGGGAGTGCCGTTGCCCCAGCCATCTGCAGCGCCTTCACCAGGGGAGCGGGCCCAGCGGCCACACTCGTAGCAGCGGCCTACGCCAGGCCCCAACGGACTCTGTTCTCATCAGTCTCCCCGCCCATCAGTGGCTCGTCTCGACCTCTGTGGTACAATGGCAACGATTCCGCCCATCGAACCCTTCGTGGTAGAGGGGTCGCCATCATCATTAGCCCCTAAATGGAAAGAGTGGGTGGACAGACTTCTCGTATTCTTCGAGGCCACAAAGGTACACAAAGAACAAAAGAGAGCCATGGTGCTCCACTTAGGAGGCAAAGACATACACTCTATCGCCAGAACACTCACTGAAGCGACTCCCAAAACACATCACACGCTGATTAATGCCTTGAATGCTCACTTTGAACCCATGGCCAACCAGGACTACAAAAGGTTCATTTTCAGGCAAGCGCGACAGTTGCCGGAGGAGTCTCTGGACATGTACCACACAAGGCTCAAGAAGCTAGCACTGTCCTGCGGCTTCACGGATGTCACGGAGGAAATCCGGGGACAAATAATCCAGGGCTGCGCATCCGCAAAGCTGAGGGAACGAATATTGGAGGAATCAGGCAAACCATTAGCGGACATTCTGACCCTCGGTCGCACAAAAGAACTGTCCAAAGCCAGGGCGGCACACATGGAAGCAGCACTACAGGCAACAGTCAAAGTGGAACCAGTCAACAAAATCCAGGTACACCCACCGTCCAAGTGGCACAAGAAGACGGCCCGGCCACCGAATGTGGCGTCCGGACACCCGTGTGGATACTGTGGAGGCCTGAGTCACCCGGCACCAGAGTGTCCGGCTAGAGGGAAGCGCTGCTCAGGATGTGGCAAGCTCAACCACTTCGAGAAGGTGTACTGCTCGAAGAAATTCCGCAGGCCCCGCCAAGTAGTAAACACAGTGCCGGAAAGTGAACAGAGCCACAGTGACATGGACGATGACGAAGAAGAAGAACGGACGGTACACAAAGTGCATTTGATTGGCACCGCCACTCGACGCACCAGAAAACTCCCACAATGTCCCATCAGAGTGGCTGAACAAGACATCATGGCTGTAGTAGACACTGGAGCCTCCATCAACCTCATGAGCGCGGCACTCTACAGAACAATGACGCAACCTCCTGCCCTAAGTCCCACGCCTATCACCGTGTTTGCGTATGGGCAGGATACCCCCCTCAAGATCCGAGGCAAATTCAGAGCCGCTGTTCGCCATGGGGACAAAATGATCAACGTGAACATTTTCCTATCAGAAGATGGGCAGGGCATGCTGCTAAGCTGCAGAGCGGCTGAGGACCTAGGGGCCGTGACTTTTGCTTTTGGCGTTCACGAAGAATCTGTGCAGCAGCTTATAATGGAGTTCTCCGACATATTTGAAGGAATTGGACGATTCAAAGGCCGTGAAATACACCTGCACATCGACCCAACGGTACAGCCGGTTACCCTGAGACACCGACGCATCGCGTTCCACCTTAGACCCCAGGTAGAGGAGGAACTTCGGAAGCTGGAGGCGGCTGGCATCATTGAAAAAGTATCGGGCCCCACCCCTTGGGTGTCGCCCATTGTGGTCACCAGAAAGCCAAAACAGCCAGGGGCGGTCAGAATATGCGTGGACACGCGCCTCCCCAATGCAGCCATAAAACGAGAACGTCATATCACTCCCACCATTGACGACTTAATTGGAGAAATGGCCGGAGCCTGTTGGTTTTCGAAGCTGGATCTACGGTCGGGTTACCACCAGTTAGTGCTGGACAAGGAGTCGCGAAACATAACGACCTTCTCGACCCACATAGGTCTCAGGAGGTACACCCGACTTAGCTTCGGTGTCTCCAGTGCAGCGGAGGTGTTCCAGAACCTAATCCAAGAGCTGATAACAGACATACCGGGCGTGATGAATGTCAGTGATGACATCATGATACATGCCCGTATCATCCCAGAGCACAATCAACGGCTAGCCCAGGTATTCCGAAGACTGCGAGACGCCGGACTCACTCTCCACAGAGAGAAATGCGAGTTCCTACAACGGAAGATAGGATTCTTCGGATACATCTTCTCTGCAGAAGGGGTCAACCCAGACCCGGAAAAGGTCAAAGATGTCAAAGACGCAAAACCCCCTACTACAATCACAGAAGTTCAGAGCTTCCTTGGCATGGTCAATTACTGCGGGAGGTTCATTAGAGATCTTGCCAACCTCACACTTCCCCTGAGAGAACCCACGAAGGACTCCACGCCATGGACCTGGGGACCGGAACAGGAGAAGGCTTTCGAGGACATCAAGGCATCACTCTCAGACAACACGACCCTGGCTTTCTTTGACCCCGAAACCTCACCATGATAGCAGTAGATGCAGGCCCAGCTGGGCTAGGGGCGGTCCTAATGCAGAAACAAAGAGATGAACTGGATTGGGTGCCTGTTGCCTTCGCGAGCCGCTCGCTCACAGATACCGAGCAACGATACTCTCAAATCGAGAAAGAAGCCATCGCCATCCACTGGGGATGCCGACACTTTCACCTATATGTGTATGGCAAACCGTTCACGGTCGTGACTGATCACAAACCCTTGGTAGCCTTATTCTCGGGGACCTCAACAAAACCACCACCCCGCATTGAAAAATGGATGCTACAACTACATGAGTACAACTGCAACATTGAATACCAGCCTGGGGCAAGGAACCCAGCAGACTACCTCTCACGTCATCCCCGGCCCGCCACTCCGGAAGAGATGGAATAAGCTGAAGAAACGGAAGCCTATGTCTAGTGTGTGACGGCGCGGTCATGTCCACGACCCCTCTCAGTAAGTGACATAGCGAAGGCCACAGCGCACGACGTCTGCATACAGAGGGCTCGAGAAGCTCTTCGAAAAGGGAATTGGCACCGTGCCAAGGAAAGTTGGAAATCACTCACACCAGAAGCACAAAGGATAATGGAAAGTCTGCACCACGTGAAAGAAGAGCTGAATGAGGATAGCACCGGATTCCTGCTGCGAGGGCACCGACTGGTAATACTCTCTGCACTAGCTGAACAAGTGGTACAACTCGCACACGTCGGTCACCAAGGAATGGTTAAAACCAAGGCACGCTTGAGAACAAAAGTGTGGTTCCCTCTGATGGATGAAATCTACCGGATGGAAGACACACCTTAGTGGTAATTGATGACCACTCCAAATACCCCGAGGTGGAAATAATACCCAGCACGAGTGCTGGAGAGGTCATACCAAAGCTGGAAAAGATCATTGCTGCTCATGGGGTAATGCGCGAGCTACGGACTGACAATGGGCCCCCGTTTCAAGGACAAGAACTAGCTACTTATCTAGCTTCCCTCGGTACTCAGCATCGCCGCATCACCCCTCGCTGGCCACAGGCTAATGGAGAAGCAGAGCGATTCATGAGAACTCTGAACAAAGTGATTCGCATTGCGCATGACAAGAGCCAGTCAATAGAGATGGCCATCTTCACATTCCTTCGGAGCTACAGGCAGACACCTCATTCAACCACGGGGGTGGCTCTAGCACATGTCCTCATGGGGCGGGTGGTGACTGACTCCATCCCTCACCCCCCCCGGTGGACCCCTGAGGGGGCGGATGAAGACCGGATTGCGAGGAAAAGGCAGGCCACGTACGCTCAAATCAGCAAGAGCCGTAACAGTCAAGTTCAGTAGAGGGGACTTGGTACTTCTCAGGAACAGAGTAACCAGCGGGAAATTTAGACTGAACTATGAACGAGGGCCTTGGCGGGTGATCAGTGTGAAAGGCACCTGCATCATAGCCGCACGTGGGCGAGAAACAGTAACAAGGAATGTGTCACATTTCAAATGGTTCCATCCTGTACCAAGGTCACCCTGTCCTCCAAAATTCACCTCAGAGAACGAGGTGGCTTTCAGTCCTACCAACCCTGAAACAGTAACAAGACGAGAAGTCACTCGGAGGAGCAACAGCCATGTGGATTCGAACAGCGGGCTGAATGAAGACACAGAGGCCATGGAGAATAAGGATTGTCCAGATGTTGAGACTGACAGGTCACAGTCACCAGTCCCAATCACTGAAGAAGACACGCTGAAGCGGGGAGAATCGCAGTATGGACTGAGAAGAAACCCAACACCCTCCTGTCGCCTGCGGGACTACCTCACGTAAAACTATTCTGATGTAAAATCTAAATGTTGAAGCAGTGACTGTTCGTTATGTTAACTATCATGCCCAGTAATCCGAACAACAGTTGAGTAGAGTTTGCCAACTGCAGCATATCAAGGTGGACTGTTGAAATTTTGTGTGTTTTCATTTCTTCATGTTTTAGGAGGAATGTTGTGTTCCCAGTTCTGGCACGCCTGTGACGCCACGGGCGTGCAACTTTGAGTCATGTGACTTCCTATAATAAAGAGGGGCCCCGCACGCACATACGCCAGTCAGGCGCGCAGACGGAGAGCCATGAAGTTATACCCAGTGTCCGCTTCTGTTATTTCTAGGGCCACGTGTTAGGCTTAGTTGTCCGCAGATGCCCCTGAGTGTAGGGTCCGAGTGATTACCCCTAGGGCTGTCACTACCCACACCTACGACACAACTGTATGGTGTTAACAATTAGGTGCCAGTGCAGAGCACCGGAAACCAATAAAGTGCGCAGTCCCCTAGTTTAGTAACCAGAGTCACAGCAGGCCTCCACACTCTTCAGGCCTCCAAAGTCTGCAACCGCAAACCTTCCATTGTTGTGTCCCATTCCAACGATATAGGTTTTTTATGAAGGCCCCTATATTCTTCGCTCCTCAGAACCTCATTTTCTGCCAACCCCCATTGCAAAACTACCTCCTGACGGGCAACTACCCTAGGAGCGTGTGCAGATTTACAGCGCTTTGTAAGCAACCTTTTTGCCAAGAGCGGAGAGAGGCCCATAAATAGCGGGTCACTTTAGAGCTTTTGGGCCACGGAGTAAACCACAATATAGTATTCTCTAGCGTGTTCCACCTATGTAGGCCAGTCAGGTCCGTTAGTGCTGCTGAAATCCCACCCGATTAATCAATCAGAGAATGGCAAGCCCAACGCATATATACTCATCAGCTTCTGGAGCGCAACGGCTTGGGCAAGTCGAGGGGGCTGTAGGGAACATTGTGTGTGGGGTTAAATATGCCCTATGTAATATGGAAAATTAGATATATTTAAATCTTGAGTTGCATGAGTTTTTCTTGGGGTATTCTAGTAACCAGGAACACTCCTTATCTGTGAGCTCCCTAACCAGGTCAGTCTCTCATTTAGATTTCAGGGGAGTGAGAGGTGCCATGAGGTGTTCCTGTGGTCCCCAGCAGACCCAGCCTATTAAGTGCCTCCTGTATCCCATAGTATGAAGTGCTTGGAGTAATGCAGAAGTGATGGGCTCTTGGGCATCTGGCACCCGATGTTTTTTAACATATCAAAGAACAATAGCATGCAACAGAAACACAGATTCTGGCAGTCTGTGAGCCTGTACAAAATCAGATTGTGGCATTAGGGTGCCATCTACAAACAGTGACCCCCACAGCAGTTACCCCTGCCTGTTCCAATGCAGTCAGTCTGTGTGCCTTTAGTTTGCCTGAGGGGTTGGGCGAGCGCAGAGTGGGATTTTTCTTGCATAAGGCACCCGTGGAATGGAATATTTCAGTGCCATTTTCCAGTATGCCAGGGCTATGCGCAGAAAAAGTGAGCTGAGGCATCAGGACAAATCAACCTATGTAATCGCCCCTGACTAAGTTGGGCTGCTGTGCATCATATTTTAAACAGGTAATGCTCAGCCTGCCAGTAGGATATCCACAGTAGTTGTCCGGCTATACACCAGGCTTTGAAGGCTCGAGCCCCCCATGCTGCCCCTGGACTTAGCTAACATCTGGAGCCCCACATGCTGGACTTAGCTAACTGAAGTTTAGGTAGACTGACTCAGTGGCGTCCCCTCCCCATGTGAGATCCATCTGTATGCTGTTCAACAGTTTAAACACCCATTCCAATATTATCATCAGTAAATTTACAAAGTGGTACAGCAAGCGTAGCAGCATCACCATTTTCACCAGAGCCCGATGGGCCGCTATCGACAGGAGTAATGCGCCCTAAAACGACCCTTGAGATCTCAGGGGCACATTAGCTACAACTTGCGATAATTATCGCAAACCGCGCATAGCGCGATTTTTTTTATCGCCTCCTATCGTTGGATTCTATTACAGAGATAACGCAGTATTGCCAACGTTTATCTCCACAAGGATAAAAAATCTAGCGATAGCGGCAAATCCCATTTATAACGTGAGATTTCCAGCGATAAAAATCCTATCGCTAAGGAAAATCTTGCTAATAGGCAGGTGGGAACATAGCCGTAGAATCCCCCTCCAATTGACTATTATGGCTAAGTCAGGTTTTTACCAGGTGTGAAATCCTGGCTCTAATCGTGGTTAGCGCATGTTTTTTATCACGTCGCGGGTATTGCTAATAAACGATAGCTGTGATAGCGACTGCTTTCATTCACTACCAGTTTGGGTACGCCCATTTTGATTGTCATTAGTGATAAATATCGCTGACATGCAAAGCGCCCCCCAAACCGGTCGCTATCGCCTGGAAGCTTGGTAATTGGGTGATAACAAAATTGCTGCTTTTTCGGCAAAAAGTGCAGCTAAAGCGGCGATAACGCCCTTGCTAATATGCCCCGTGGTGCGTTAATCGTACATATGAAGGTGTCTTCCAATAGGTCTTTTATTTTGCGGTATACCCAATCCCAAGGTAGAGGAAGGTGCTTGGTGCTGTTTGTAGTTGTGTGTCACCAAATCCATATATGGGGTCTGTAAAGGTATTAGTAAAGGAGTAAGTATTAGAATAATATGCAGCCCTGGCAAGTGGTCAAACAAGAAGAGCTACTGGGCTTGCTCTACCTTGTCCTCCCGGAGGTCTATGAAATATGACGCATGTCATCTGCATATAGAGACAGGGACTGCACCACTCGATCTATAGGGGTAACCCTGTGGTCCGCCACCTGACGGATACGCTGCGTGATTTTCTCGACCGCTGCTAATATGAAGAGGAGTGCGCAAAGCAACCCTGCCATGGCCGTTGGTGATGGATATAGTAGTTTCACCCACCGGATATAAGCACGGGGTAGCCCGTAGTGAGCCAAAGCAGCAAGCAGGTAGTTCCAGCCTAGGATATTAAAGACTTGTCGAATGGTGGTCTCAGGCAAATCGATTGTTCCAAACAGGCGCCTTATGTTCAAGGAGGTTTTGCATCGGGGAACAGAGCCACATTCATCCATGTGTTTCAAGTGCAAGAGTAACAAGAGCAGTCGGTGAGCCAGAATTGAATTGATAATTTTATATTCTGTATTCAGTAACGATAGTGGCTTGTACGAGGATAATTCAGTAGGCAATTTACTGAGTTTTAACTGGGATGTTATAAGAGCGTCCCTAGAATAGGGGGGCAGTGTGCCTATATCTATGAATGTATTATATAATTTCTTCAGCTGCTGCACCAATTTTGTGACATAGGTGGAATAGAATTTCACCGGGATTCCATCACAGCCCATCGTTTTATAGTGGGCCAACTCTGATGGTGCTAAGAATCTAATTTGCCATAATAGGAGCAGCAAGCTCTTCACATTCCGGTGCAGGCACCCTAGACAGAGCTGCTAAGTGTAGAAACTCAGATATTTCTAAAGAGTTCGGAGGCGGCAGAGGGGTGTGTAAAGCGGTTTAATAGTCTCAGAACGCTGTTTTGATCTCCAGTTGTGTCACCACGGGTCCCAGCGTGGATGTGTTGATTGGTAAAATCGGTGTAGGAGACAGTTCCTCACGAATTAATGAGCTGGGAGGGTGCCAGACCTGTAGGCTTCTGTGTGTGTTCTCTGAGTGTAGGCTCTCTGGTCAATCAGTCGTAGGCATTCTAGCAGCTCGGCGTGTGTGATTCTGGCTTCTCGCAATTCAGCAACTGTCTCATTGTTCTCAATCGCTTCTCTTTCCAGGGGGTATAATTTATACCCTAAGCTTGTGATTTCTCTAATGACCTTGTGCCTCGCTCCCACCACTGCTCCAATTGATGCACCTCGCACTACCACCTTGAAAGCTTCCCATTCCACTAACAGCGAGGAAGATGTACCAGCATTGTTGGAGTTAAATGTATCAATGGTTATGGCCAAAGTTTCTCTAAACACAACGTTTTCTAACAGACGTGACTGCAGGTGCCCGGTTGATATGGGAACAGGAACCCGTCTCCATGAGAGAGTAATTTCTAGTGGGTTGTGATCTAATAACGTCTTACACAGATACACGGCACGCATAATGCAAGATTGCAGTTGTTGAAGACAGAGGAATCTGTCAAGGTGAAAATGATGGGCATGTTGGGTAAGAGTAAAAGGAGTACTCTCGCAAACCAATGCTACGGTTATGCAATGCATCTGACAGATCCCACCCGTCCACCCAGTGAAGCAACTCCTTAGCCTTGCGCACTAAACCCGTTCCAGGGAGGGTTGGGTGTGAACAATCAAATATCGTGTTGCATACTGCATTGAAGTCCCCCCCAACACCCAGGGGTATTGAGACCAATCCACCAATGCTGTTGACAGGTGAGCTAGGAAGGTGTCCTGCTTGGTATGAAGCACATATACAGGACAAGCACTAATGGTTCCCCATTCAGTGTACCCCTAAGATATTACAACCTTGTGTGTCTACCTTGGATTCAAGAACTCCAAATAGGACCCCCACCCACAACCAGAACACGGCACCCCTTGAAAAATCGGATTATGAGGTATAGTTGGCCTCTCCACGATTTACTCAACTACTGAGCTTTAGTGACCCTAGGTGGGTTTCTTATAAGAATAAGATCTATGCGCGGCACCTGTACAATTGCGCTAATATTCATGGGGCATATTCACCAGGAAGTGGTAGAGCACGGCGTTAGCCTCCTTGGCTTAACGGGGCGCTCCGCCACTTCTGAAGCGCAGGGCTGCACAATATTTAAAAGAATATGGTGAAGCCCTGCACAGGCGCTAATTTTGCTGCCTAGCGCCAACAAAGGCACCCTTGTACCATAGTGCAAGGGTACACGCGTTGAAGGGAATGATTTCTTAAGTGCAGGAAGGTGTCCCTTTGTGCACTTAAACAATCTGAAATGGCATTTTGAAAACTTCTTTCTGTGCTTCTTAAGGTAGCATACTAAGAAGTTACAAAATGTAATTTTAAATAATTTTTTATGTGTAGGAAGAGACACCATAAACAACCAATGGCGGTTTGCTGTTTGTATCATAACGCAGCACACATGGAAATAGAAAAAAGGAGGCAAAATTAAAAATTTCTCCTTGTTGCGCCAGGTTAAGACTAGGTTTTCCCTGGTCTTCATTTTGGCTAGGCCCCATATTTAAGCTACACTTGTTAATATGGGGCAGCCTAAAAATCAATGGGTGTTGCGGTGGAATGGCCACCACAGCACATATTGCCCACCCCACGCTTAGTATAGCGTGATAGGATGCCTTAGTCACAAGGCGGCGTTAAGCCACTGGAAGTGGCTTTTAAGCCACCTTGTGAATAAGGTGAAGCCCCTATCACCACCACAAAGTCGAGAAAAGTGACATTGAGATGGCGATATGGGATTGTAAATATGTCCCCATGTCTTTTGTGTGCAGACCCTATACCTCTAACATTCCAAGTAATAATGTTATAAGCTTTGGCTACCTTTGACATAATTGAGGTGAGAAGTTAATAGTAAATACAATTCCCCACACAACACAATCCCCAGTTTTCACAAATACATTAGGTGACCACATCAAACTAGAAAATCATTCCCACAATACTGAACCAGTGACCAAACCTAAGAACAATATGAACAATGAAAAAACCATATGCACTCCCCAACGAGGAATATATTATCTTCCCCATAAGGAGGTCTAGGTGTGCGCAGAGCGTATATGAAGCTATTACAGAACAACCAGACACAGGGCCCCAGTAGGTGAGGGTCAAGATGCAGGACTGCAGCCAAAATGCCCATTCACATTGCATAAGGATTCACAGCAAAGCAGGTAATCACAAACATAGGTTCTGCGTAGGGTATACCTTGGCTGGCAGTACAGTTGCTTTAAATACAGGCGGGTTAGCTTATAAGTATAAGTATGAATCCCACCAATAAGATCTACATGAGTGGACATGTGCATACTGAGAGTACTCACGTCATTTACCCCAAGAAGTTATTACTCATTTGAGGAGTGATCATCAGTAACAGGGCCATGCTGCTGTTCGATGTCGAGTCCGACACACTGTTCTGGAGCTGACGGGCGGCCAAGGGGCCTTCAGAACAGACGCAGATTGGAATGTTGCCAGTTGACCTTCCAAAGCCTGTTGTGGGGAGGGCATCTACCCCAAGCTGTCCCGGCTGTTTGATCCGTACCATCAAGTGAACATTGTGACTTTGGAGGAGCAGACCCTCTGGGGCTGAGTCTTGCTGATTCTGGAAAATGTTGCTTCAAGCATTCCCATGCCCTTTCTGGATATTTGAAAAAGTGGGCACATTGGTCATGAATTACTTTAAGCTTGGCAGGGAATAAAAGAGCATTTGTGAGGTTAGCAGTACATAAGTACAGTTTTATTTGCTGAAAGGATGCGAGTTTGCAACTCACAGCATCTGTGTAGTCCGGGAACAGGGAGTTCCTCGAGTCAGCGATGAGAACGGGTGGGTGCTTTTTCATGAGCCACTTGTAGCATCACATCCCAGTCTCTAAAGTTGAGGATCTCAGCCACTATAGGTCATGGAGGCACACCAGGGATGGGCCGCCTAGTGGGGACTCAATGTGCCCTGTTGACATGTGAACAGTTCAGAGAGACAAGTGGGAGCTATCTCTCTCCAGAGCCAGTCTTCAATGTATTGTGTTGCACGAGGGCCTTCTGTTCTTTCAGGGATCCCCATGATCTGTACATTATTTCTGCTGGCCCTCCCTTCAGCCTCCTCCACTTGTTTCTGGAGATGTTCCAACTGTTGACGCAGTTGAGTAATCTGTGCAGTTTTGTACTTGTTACTAGGGGGCTGAGTGGCTAGCGATAATTAGTTAGTCTTAACTCTATCTGATTGCCTTCACCTAATATCTGTAGTGATTATGCCCAGCTGCGGTGCTGCGGCTATGGAGTCTTGAATTTCCTTGAGGATAACATCCAATGTATCCATGGGGGGTGCTGTTAGGGCATGCTATCATTTGAGGATTGGAGCGGTGAGCACCCAGAGGGCAAGGAGAGGAATTACACTTGGGCTGCAGGATTGCAGTTTTTGGTTTCTGCAATCCCCTTTAGTGCTGAGGAGTGGTCTGGCCCGATCCGCAGTTACTGCATGTAAGGTCTTGGTTGTGTATAATTTAGGGTACCAGGTTACAACGTTGTGGGGGCCCAGTGCTGCACACAGTCACCCCTGTGTGAGTGCTGTTGTTGGTAATGAAAGGCATATGGGAGATCCTGTGGTGTGGCAGCCAAGGGTGTGTAGCAAAGAGGGGGATCTAGGTGTAGTCTGTTGAGTAGCGTACTAGACATTTTTCACCTTTAGTCCGAGAGACGAGATGGTGCTGATGGGCCAGGCAAAGCCCTGCAGTCAATGATGTGGGTGCTCTTGTTGGTCCCGCACGCTTAGTGCTGTGTAGAAAGTGTCTGTTCAAAAACAGCACACCCCACACACAGCCCAGACCAGGTCTGCCAACCACGAGTCTCAGCATTACTCTAGCTGCAGTGGTTCGCGCCGTTGGATCGTTCCTATCCCCCTCATTTCAACTGAAATTCTCTTGGGCCTCCTATCGCACCCTTGTTCAGTTTGATTTGGAAAGAACCAAACCAATAACTTGTTCCTTCCATAGACAGTGGAAGAAAGTTACGGAGGAAAACTTTCAAACTGTCTTTCAGAGGCCAAATATTTTGACATCAGACAACATTGAAGAAGCCCTGCTCAAATATAACTCGGCAGTCTCCACAGCCGTTAATTATATAGCATCTCTGAAAAAATGTACCCAGCCCTCCCAATAGACCACAGGCAGCTTGGTTCTCTAGCCAATTGAGAGCTCAAATACAACTCTTCAGGAAGCTGGAGAGGTTGTGGCACCTTTCCCAAAGTGACACTGACAAGGTACAATTTCAGTACTCCCTATCGAGCTACCACAAAAACATAAAAGCAACTCGGAAATCATATATCACCTCTCAGCTAGCCATGGCCGGCAACTTCTCCAAAACTCTATACCATATTCTTCAATCCTTTGTTAATCCCAAAGCCTGCAATAGTATAGAGGCCCCCACTCAATCATTATGCAATGATACTGCCCTCTATCTCGCTCAAAAACTAGAGCTCATTTATGAAAAAATTATTGGTGATGGGGATATATTACAGATCCACATGGCTACATATCAGTCCAATCTCACTGATATTAGAGACTTTCCCTACTATTTCAGTAATGGAGTCGAATCATGGATTAATAAAGTTAAATCTGGTTCTCCTGCTGATTACATTCCTGCAAAAATTCTTCCTTCCCAGGCCAAAAATATGTCTCCTTCTATGCTAACTCTTATCAACCTCTCCCTAAAAGGAGGACATGTGCCATTAGAGTGGAAAGTCGCGCAGGTTAGGCCTATTCGTAAGAATAGCAAACTTCCATGGACGGAACTCTCTAACTTCTGCTCTATCTTGCTCCTTCCGTTTGCCAGCAAACTGTTGGAAAAATATGTAAATACCCCCCTCTCCAACTTTGTCAAACAAACTGGATGCCAAGATCCTTCCCAGTCCGGTTTCAGGCCCAAATACAGCACAGAATCAGCATTACTAGCGGTCACAGACAATATCAGGATGACCCTCGATAATGGCCACTCCATGATTTTGGTGCTGTTGGATCTGTCTGCAGCATTCGACACAGTCTCCCATAACATCCTGACTAACAGATTGGAAGAGATTGGGTTAAGAAAAACAGCCTTACAATGGATGAAGAGCTTTCTATCTGATCGCTCTCAGGTTGTCAACCTAGGCCCTTACAGATCGGCCCCCATAGAATTATCCAAGGGAGTACCTCAGGGCTCATGTTTGAGCCCTACATTATTTAACATCTATGTTGCTTCCTTGGCCAATCTCCTGAGGTCCCATGGGTTCATCCCCATATCATATGCCAATGACACCCAATTACTTTTTCCATTCGACAAGCTTACCTCAGAAGTACGGGCGGCCTTCTACAACGGAAGGAGAGCAATATCACACTGGATGAGGAATAATTTCCTCAAGTGCAATGTGGGGAAAACAGAAATCATGCTCTTTGGAGAGGCACCCCTCTTGTGGACACCCAACTGGTGGCCGACAGATCTAGGACCCCATCCTGTTCCCAAGACGTTAGTCAAAAATTTGGGGATCCGGCTAGATCAGGCACTGACAATGAAGGAGCATGCTGCTCAGACTGCAGGGTCTTGCTTCCATGTAATGGGCCTACTACGCCAAATCTTCCATTTGCTCCCTGATTCCTCCTGGAAAACCCTTGTCCAGGCACTTATATTAACACCTTGGCTGCTAATGGTTTTCCCCTCCTGTGCTGATATTCTTTGAATACCATTGTTCATGACGAGCTCAGCTCGTCATAAGCACAGCTCAACCGTGCCTCATGACGAGCTGAGCTCGTCATGAGCAGCGAAGGGGTTAAGTTGCCTGGACTATTGTAACAGCCTGTTAGTCTCTGCCAATAAAGCCTCATTGGCCAGATTACAGGTAGTTCAGAACTCAGCAGCTCAAATGGTCCTTAACGTTCCCCCGAGAACTCCCTCCCGCCCTCCTTTGATGAAACTACACTGGCTCCCCATCCGCCAAAGGGTCAAGGGTCAAGTTTAAAATCTGCTGCACTATCCATAAAGCACTGTATTGCTCGGGCCCCTTTTATCTATCTGAGAAATTCAAGCCTTATGTTCCCCTGAGATCTCTTCGCTTGAGCACTAAACATAGGCTGGAGGTACCACGAGTAAGAAGAGCAAGACTAGAAGGAAGGGCTCTCTCCCATCTTGGCCCTCACTACTGGAATGAGCTGCCGCTACCTCTGAGACAGTGCTTAGACCATCTACAACTCAGGAAGCTGCCTAAAACGTCTCTTTTTCAGTACCTGTTAGCTTGCTGGGGCTTCACACCCATGTGCCGCTTAAGCGCAGAGATACCCCTTCGGGGGTCGATTCTAGCGCTATATAAGCATATAAATAAATAAATATTATGGTGTGGGCGCAGTCCGTGCAGCGTAGAGTCTGTCTGGTATTGCTGATGCGTTAGTTCAGGTGAGCCCCATCCGATGACTGGAAACTTTGATTGACAGAAGGGGTCAGTTGCTCCTGCTGCCCATAGCTACACCATGTCACACAAATTAGTAAGGATCAAGGTTCCCTGCATAAACCCGTGTAATCAGGGCAGTGTGCTGCTGTCACAAACTAGCCCACAATAGGCCCTCTAGTACAGGGGCAGCAAATCGTTTGGCACTAATACCAGATAGGGGCACTTGAAATCACAGCATCACATCTCCACCCCAGGCATTTGGTCATTCCAGGGGCCCGTGTTGGCAGAATCAGGGCCTCACCTCAATCAGTAGGATGGTAGTGGCAGGTGAGGAGCAAACAGGCCGCAACATGGAGTGGTGAGGGGACCACGCCAGGCCAACTCGCAGCAGCAGAAACGCTTGTTGGCAGTCCGCTCATGCCAAGCCCAGTCGCGTCAGTTATGCGGCCCTGATGTTGGGTATAGCTGATTGCGGGGTTGATGAGTGCTGGAGACCGCCTGCGTAGCCCATCTACGGCAACCTCAGAGTTCATTCAGGTGTCCGCTGCTAAGGCCACTCCTCTCTGCCCGCCATGTTGTCAGCGCAGTGAGGTATAGAAGTTTTCAGAGCTCCGGTTGTATTTCAGTCACCAAACACCGGCCGGGTATGATTATGCACAGCAGGGCACTGCTCCGGGGCTGAGTAGGAGGCTGGTGCTGCAGGTAGGTGTAGGATAAAAGTAGGATATTGGGGCCTGGGTCCGAGAGCACAAAGATTATGCAGCCACCATCTTGGGTGGTTGACCCATGTTTTTAATATATCTTAAAAGGGACATACATCCCGCCTACACTTTTTAACCCCTTCCATGCTCATGACGAGCTCAGCTCGTCATGAGGCACAGTTGAGCTGTGCTGATGACGAGCTGAGCTCGTCATGAATAAAGCAAAAGGACACTTTTCAGCACAAGGGAAAAATAACCACAGCAGCGATGTGGTTAATTGGTCCGTATGCTTGCCAGTTTACTTTTATTCGTTTCTTATGGTTGTAGCCTGTTCTCCCTTTGGTGTCTCTCTTACCAGTTTTCTGTGGCCTAACTACTCTTTCCCATCAACGTTGGTGGTTACGAAAATATATATTTTTCTTTTGGTTAGCGCTGCATATCGTTTACTGTTTACATTTTGTTATGTTTCCCTCTAAACACCTAATATTTCTATATTTAAATACTAAACAGGCATCCACAATTGCAGCTTCCTTGCAGTTAAAAGGGGCTTATTATAAATGGTGCAGCAGGTGCAGTGACACTGGGGCCAAAAGCTCTAGAGACCCCACTAAACACAGCTTTTAATTCATATTACTACTAAACAGACAGTCACAAGTGCAGTTATCTAACAGGCACTTTGGTCATGATTACAATGGTGCAGCTGGTACAGTGACACCGAGAACAAAATCTCTAGGCACACAACTAAATACATAATATTGCTATGTTTTACTACTAAACAGGCAGTCAGCAGTGAAGTTGGCACATGGGGCAAAAGTTGTCATAAATACTCTAAACACCCAATATTGCTATGTTTTACAATTAAACAGGCAGTCACAAATGCAGTTATCTTTCAGGCAGTAGGTTCATGCTGTGAATGATGATGCAGGTGCAGTGACACCAGGGCCAAAAGCTCTAGCTCAGATTGCTAAATTGTACTACTGAACAGGCAGCATAAGTGCAGTTATATAGCATGCATTAGGGTCATGGTTTCAATGGTGCAGAAGGTGCTGTGGCACAAGGACTAAAAGCTCTAGGCACCACTCTAAACACCTAATTATTCCATATTTATCTATTAAACAGGCAGTCACATGAGCAGTTACCTTGAAGGCACTAGTATTATGATTTCAATGGTGCAGCAGGTGTAGCTACACAGGGGCCAAAAGCACTAGTCTTGTATGGCGTTTTAGATTCCGAATGAATTTTCCTGATTCATTCCCTTATATAGGTACAATTCGCATTACCCTTATATAGGTATAGAAATCAAGCCCTTATTTAGGCATAGCCCATGCTACCCAAATACAGGCATGGCTACTTCCACCCGTTCACCAAACGTCACAACGATTTCTTGGAAAACCAGACTCTTAAGCAGAAGGGACTTCCCCCAGCCTGGATATTGATTTCTCCAAGAAACTCATTATTATGCATGAACAACTATTTCTTATGGGTTCATCCATGACGTTCATATGCCCGACTGTACGTCAAAGCTGGCATTCCTAAACACCTTCAAGGTATAATTATACCTTCACTTGCTATTGCAGAGCACGGTGTGGTTGTGTGCAGTTCGACTACCTACTTGCCCGACGCAGCTCGCGACAGCAAGTGCCGAAGGAAGCCGACCCTCCAGCTGACGCACTGACAAGAAGCTGTCCTCCTCTGCCGAGAATCCAGCTCCAGTGTTTCTGACTCCCCTTGCGGGGTGTTGGGAAATCGAGTCCTAGACAGAGATACCAGCCTCTTTCATTCTAAGGTATGGAGCTGATTATCTTGCAGGTACTACGCTCATGATGTGAACAGTGCAGCAGGTGCAGTGACACCGGGGCCTGGGCCTCAAGGAACCCCTCTGAACTTTAGAAATTGCTATATTTTAACACTAAACAGGCAGTAACAATTGCAGTTACCTTGCAGTTAAAAGGGGCTTGATTTAAATGGTGCAGCAGGTGCAATGACACTGGGATCAAAAGCTAATATTGCTATTTTTATTTCTAAACAGGCAGTCACAAGTGCAGTTACCTTGCAGGCAAGTGGGTCATTATTGAAATGGTGCAGCAAGTGCAGTGGCACCGGGGCCAAAAGTTGATTGCAGGCACTAGAGACATGATTTAAATGGTGCAGCAGGTGCAGTGATACTGGGTCGAAAAGCTCCTGGGGCCCCACCAAACACAAATTATTTCTACCTTTTACAACTAAACAGACAGTAACAAGTTCAGTTCTCTAGCAAGCACTAGGGTCATTATTACAATGGTAAAGTAGGTGCAGTGGCACCGGGGCCAAAAATTGCCATAACTCCTCTAAACACTACACATGGCTATATTTTACTACTAAACAGGTAGACAGAAGTGAATTTACCTTGCGGGTAATAGGGTAATGATTTACATGAAGCAGCAGGTACAATGACACTGGGACCAAAAGTTGTCATAACTCTTCTAAACACCAAATATTGCTATATTTAACTACTAAACAGGCAGTCACAAGTGCAGTTACCTTCCAGTTAAAATGGGCTTGATTTCAATGGTGCAGCAGATGCAGTTACACCGAGGCCCAAAACTCCAGGAACCCCTCTAAACATCAATCATTGCTATATTTGTCTACTACACAGGCAGTCACAAGTGCAGTTATCTTGCAGGCAACAGGGTCATTATTTGAATCGTGCAGCAGATGGAGTGGTACCATGCCGAAAAGTTGTCGCTCAATGATTAGAGCGGCAGACCCTGATGCAGAGGTCTAGCCCGGGACCAGGGTTCAATTCCCCGCCTCGGTGGGTCTTGGGCTCAAACTTCCACGGACCTGATAATTCTCGCCTCGGTGCCATTTCCAATCATGAAGTCCCACTCTGCAACTCTGGGCAATAGCTTGCTTAATCTCCACAACGGCCCCCACAACGCTAAGGATGCCTGGCCTCCACCTTCGGGGTACCCAGGAGTGGACGCCTCACAGGGAAAGCCAGGATGGGTTCCACAGCGGTATTCGTACAAGCGCCTTGAGACCCTTGCGGGTGAGTAGTGTGCTATACAAGTATCACATTTTTATTTTTTCCTCTAAACACCTATTATTGCTATATTTTACTATTAAACAGCCAGTCACAGTTGCAGTTACCTTGCAGTTAAAGGGGGCTTGATTTAAATAGTTCAGGAGGTGCAGAGGCATTGGGACTAAAAGCCTAGGGACCCCACGAAGCACCCAGTATTGCTATATTTTATTACTAAACCCACAGCCACAAGATCAGTTACCTTTTAGGCCTTAGGGCCATGATTGAAATGGTGCAGCAGGTGTCGTAGCACCGGGTCCAAAAGTTGTCATAGCACCTCTAAACACCAAGTGCTATATTTTACTACTAAACAGGCAGTCACAAATGCCATTATCTTTCAGGCACTAGGGTCATGATTTCAATGCCGCAGCACTTGCAGTGGCACTGGACCCAAACGTTGTGGATCTTTTTTCTAGCGTTAAGGCTGCACAGCATTTACTATTTACCCATACTTATATTCCCCTGGTTGCACGCATTTAAAACGTGCTTGTTTAACTCTGCTTTGTTATATAATATAAGAACAATAACTGTACATTCTTAAAACAGGCTAAGTGCAGTTATCTAGCAGGAACTAGGGTCCTGATTTTTTAAATGGTACAGCAGGTGCAGTGGCACCAGGATCTAATATAAAAAATGCCTTGAAAAAAACATACAGGATTTGCTACAAGATGCAAACTATGTATATAGCACAATAATTGAAAATGTCACAGTGTACTGTTTAAATATAGAAAAATTGTAAACGAAATGTAACACAATGCCAATGACAAGTGGACATATTTACTATATGCTCATTATTGTTTCAGAGTTTATGTTCATGTTTAAGTTTATTTGCAATAATTAAAGAAATGTGCAATTCAAAGTGAAAAAAATAAAAAATTGTCATATAAATCTGCAATAAAAAGTGCCCATGTCAATGAAACAAAATCTCACATGCAGTGTGTTTCTGTCATTTATATTGTACAATTGCTCGAATTCTTATTTAAAAATTTTATGTTAATTTTCATTTGCTTATCTTAACAATAACAAAATATCCAAACAACACCTTTTCATCTAGTCTTTGTAATCTTGTTGTTTAGGATTTGCAAAAATAGTGCATATGCAGTACTTGTATGGATTTTCATTCACCCTTTATTTATTGTCTCCATAGCTGCACCAATTTCATATCTAATTATCAGGTACATTTTTATATGTTTGTCTTCCACCATTTACCTAATCTCCTCACTTAATATTAACACTAGTAACAGCACAATATATTGCCTTTTTGTATATAAACAAGTCATAACACTTTAACAGGCTTTCTGTAACTTATGGTGTACCACTAATCAGCAAGCTACAATTTACAATAAAAAAGCATATTATTAATCCCACAGTTGAAACTTAATTCATTTACCTATTCTGGTATTAAACTGCGCTCTGTTGTTCCTTTTCTGGCATATCATGATGCCACACTGTCCTCTCTAAAGAGACAATCTAAATGGTTCTTTATGATTCCAGGGCCTAACAGGCTCTTATTCTCAGTAATAGAGTGACCTTAGGTAGCTCCTTCACTTACCTTGTATCCAGCTGGAGCCATGATGTAGAAGCCGCAGTCCATGTTGGAATTGTAAATGTTGGGGAAGTAGGGGGATGAGACAGTGCCAGGAGAGCTGGTGAACGTTCCGCCACATTTTACTGTCAGACAGAAGAAAAAAAATCATCTTAGTCCTCTGCAGCATAGAGTACTGGTCAAGAGTGTATAAAGTCCGCACACACACAAAACACAGAACACCATCTCATATTCAGCCCCCCAACAACTGTGTGCCAAATCGGAACCAGGAGTAGGGTTCTGCCTGGTGCCCCCTGCATGCTATTTGTGCCTCAGCTCACATGTCTCGAATAATAGTGGTACATGGCAAGAAATCGAAGACATGGCATGGAGTCCAAGTCAGAAAGGTCAAATTTACTGCTAGGATGGTAAATAATAGAGGGCCCTATTCACAGAACTAACTAAAGACAAAATCCTAAACTTACTACCAGTTTGGTATTCACAGAAGGCACTTACTCATTTTGATATTCACAGAAGGCACTAACTCATTTCGGTATTCACAGAAGTTAGGACTCCTAACTTTAGGACACCTAAATGCCTTCTGTGAATACCGAAAGTCTTAAAGTTAGGATTTTTCTCAGTTTATTAGTAGTAAAGTTAGACTTTAGGACTCCTAAACTGAGAAAAATCCTATCTTTAAGACTTTCGGTATTCACAGAAGGCATTTAGGAGTCCTACAGTTAGGAGTCAATCAATCAATCAATCAATCAATCAATCAATCAATCAATCAATTAATAATTTGTAAAGCGCACTACATACCCGTGAGGGTTTCAAGGCGCTCGGGGGGAGGGCACTACTGATCGAATAGCCAGGTCTTAAGTATCCTCCTGAAGGTCAGCAGGTCTTGGGTCTGTCGTAGGCTCAGTGGGAGGGTGTTCCATGTCTTGGCGGTGAGGTTGGAGAAGGATCTCCCACCGGTGGTTGTTCTTCGGATGCGCGGGACAGTGGCGAGTGTGAGGTCGGCGGAGCATAGCTGGCAGTTGGGGATGTAGCAGTCTGTTGAGGTAGGCTGGGCCGGTTTTGTGGAGTGCCTTGTGTGCTTGGATGAGGAGCTTGAAGGATAGCCTCTTGTCGATGGGGAGCCAATGCAGGTTTCTCATGTGGTGGGTGATGTGGCCGTTGCGTGGTACGTCGAGGATCAGTCGTGCTGAGGCGTTTTGGATGCGTTGTAGTCGTTTGCTGAGCTTGGTCGGGCTCCCGCGTAGAGGGTGTTTCCGTAGTCGAGTCTGCTGCTGACGAGGGTCTGGGTGACCGTCTTACTTGTATCTGTTGGGATCCATCTGTAGATCTTGCGGAGCATGTGAGGATGTTGAAGCAGGAGGAGGAAATGGCGTTGACCTGCTTGGTTGAGAGCGTTGAGTTGAGGATGATTCCCAGGTTGCGTGCGTGGTCGGTGGGTGTCGGGCTGCCCCCTAACTTTACTACTCCTAAACTGAGAAAAATTCTAACTTTAACACTTTCGCTATTCACAGAAGGCATTTAGGAGTCCTAAAGATAGGACTCCTAACTTCTGTGAATACCGAAATGGTAGTAAGTTTAGGATTTTGTCTTAAGTTAGTTCTGTGAATCGGGCCCATTGTTCATGTCCAGGGAGAAGTTCTGCATATAGAGGATCCCCGCTATCAGATGTCGTTGTCAGTACTCTTGTGGATGTAGGGTTGTGCACCGCCTTAGTTGTAGATAACTTTTACTGTGCTCATGGAAATCACTCCCCTCCTGGAGTGTAAAGTGTTAATACTAACTAGGTGCACACCTATAGACACATAGGTGTATCTCCCATGGCACCAGTGTGCTTGCTGTTAAACCAGCTGAAGTTTTTATCGCAAATAATTTCCAATCAAACGTTGTGTCTTGTTCAACAATAAATTGTATTTCACATTGTTTCTAGTTATATCACAATGTTTCTTCACTCATCATTTGTAGCAACATAATCCAATGCATTTCGGTGAATTTGTTCACCTTCGTCAGGGAATTTCTACAAACAAATAAAGGATATACATTGTAACTCTCTTTGAATAAATACATGTTGAATTCACACATTATTTAAACGTTTTGTTTAAACTACTAAGTCTCATGAATGTTCGCCCATATTAAACAAAAATATCTACAAACACTCGTGTTTAGCGCTGCTGTGTGGTCCTGTAACCGTTATGTTTAGCGTGTAGTGATTCAATTAAGCTAAAGGTCAGCTCTCCGTTAGGCGGGGGCTTAAAGATAGTTATCATGCGGTGTGTTTGCCGCTTCCATTCGGTTAAACTGAGTCTCGCCCTAGCTCACCTTGTGCTACTCACGAAAATCCTTCCGCTCCTGCCTGCGGGTTGTTATTACGGTTTGTGAGCTCGCTGGCTCTCGGTAATACAGCGTGACGCTGCGTATCTAGCGCATGCGCTGTGTGTGACTTTGCCGTTTTTTTTATTCTACTTCTACAAGTGTTTTTTTTAAACTGGGTTGACAATGCAACAAACTTTAACCAACGTAACATCGTGTGAACATTGCTTAACTGCAGCGGGTAGAGTTTAATCAACGCGCACCAAATAAAATGTTGTATGATATTGCTGTGCTCGTGTCTAATTCTAATGCATCTGTCATGTTATACAAGAACAGGTTTATAAGTAGCATAAAAATTCTGTTCGATCATTTAAGCCATGTGGCTTAAGACTGTTCAAGTAATAAATCCAGTGATTTTCGCGTTTCAACAAGTTCTTTTTGTTCAACGCTCCTTCCTTTTTCGGTACAATTTCCAAAACACAAGCTCTCAGTTGGTTTAAATTGTGTCGTTTTTCATCAAAATGGGTGGCTATCGTGGATTTCGTGGAATGGGTTCTGATGTTACTCTTATGCTCTGTCAATCTCACTTTTAATTTTCTCTCCGTGTGTCTGAGGACCACGTATGCCAAGAACAACTACAAATCATGGCACACAGATTTGCAACCAGAGGTTATCCAGAGGATATGATCCAGAAGTCTCAGGCCAGAGCACAAATGAAAACCAGACAAGAACTACTAACTTACAAGACCAGTACTAAATCACAAAGAATAACATGCGTCAGTAAATATTCAAACGTAAGCCCCCAGTTCAAAAGAATCATCTACAGGAATTGGCAAATAGTCAAAATGGAAAAGGATTTCAATGGAATATTTGATCAGGAACCTTTATTTGCTCACTCAAGAGGCAAAAACCTAAGTGAACTGTTGAAGAAACCTAAGCAAACCAAACCTCACCAAATATACAGAGGAACAGTACCGTGCTTAAATTGTGCTAACTGTCATAACATCATTAAGGGGTCGAATATTAGTCACCCCATGAAAGGACACAAAATACCACTGAGGGTCAATGCAACCTGCGACACCACCAATGTGGTTTACCTTTTAAAATGCCCATGTGGAAGTGTATACGTGGGACACACGGAGGGAAAATTAAAAGTGAGATTGACAGAGCATAAGAGTAACATCAGAACCCATTCCACGAAATCCACGATAGCCACCCATTTTGATGAAAAACGACACAATTTAAACCAACTGAGAGCTTGTGTTTTGGAAATTGTACCGAAAAAGGAAGGAGCGTTGAACAAAAAGAACTTGTTGAAACGCGAAAATCACTGGATTTATTACTTGAACAGTCTTAAGCCACATGGCTTAAATGATCGAACAGAATTTTTATGCTCCTTATAAACCTGTTCTTGTATAACATGACAGATGCATTAGAATTAGACACGAGCACAGCAATATCATACAACATTTTATTTGGTGCGCGTTGATTAAACTCTACCCGCTGCAGTTAAGCGATGTTCACACGATGTTACGTTGGTTAAAGTTTGTTGCATTGTCAACCCAGTTTAAAAAAAACACTTGTAGAAGTAGAATAAAAAAAACGGCAAAGTCACACACAGCGCATGCGCTAGATACGCAGCGTCACGCTGTATTACCGAGAGCCAGCGAGCTCACAAACCGTAACAACAACCCGCAGGCAGGAGCGGAAGGATTTTCGTGAGTAGCACAAGGTGAGCTAGGGCGAGACTCAGTTTAACCGAATGGAAGCGGCAAACACACCGCATGATAACTATCTTTAAGCCCCCGCCTAACGGAGAGCTGACCTTTAGCTTAATTGAATCACTACACGCTAAACATAACGGTTACAGGACCACACAGCACCGCTAAACACGAGTGTTTGTAGATATTTTTGTTTAATATGGGCGAACATTCATGAGACTTAGTAGTTTAAACAAAACGTTTAAATAATGTGTGAATTCAACATGTATTTATTCAAAGAGAGTTACAATGTATATCCTTTATTTGTTTGTAGAAATTCCCTGACGAAGGTGAACAAATTCACCGAAATGCATTGGATTATGTTGCTACAAATGATGAGTGAAGAAACATTGTGATATAACTAGAAACAATGTGAAATACAATTTATTGTTGAACAAGACACAACGTTTGATTGGAAATTATTTGCGATAAAAACTTCAGCTGGTTTAACAGCAAGCACACTGGTGCCATGGGAGATACACCTATGTGTCTATAGGTGTGCAACTAGTTAGAGTTGTCAGTACTCTCCCACATAACTAATCATATGTGTTCTCATATATTTTGTGCACAGTGTGATCTTTGACAACTCACGATCATCAGTGAGCAAGACTCCCCAGGCAGAGAAATCAGAAACAAAACACTGTTAATCTATGTACCACCCCCTGTTCCTTTCTCAGATTCAAGGGGATTATGTCAGTGCACTGGGCCAACGACATCTTGTATTTCATGGTTAGACCTCTATTGATTCTGAGAAACCATATGCAAACATGCCCAGATAACCTAGGAGCACAGCTCACTGGGTCCCAACAAGAGGCCTTTGCTTCTTCCCTCCCCTGTCTGAGAGCGGCCTGACACCAAGGGCTGTACCATTGCTGTACGAGGCATCTGTGACCTCACTCACCTGTCTGAAAGTGCCCTGACAATCAGGACTGTAACACTGCTACAGGATGCCTTGGTGACCTCCCTCCCTATTTCAAAGCGGCCTGACACCAAGCACTGTACTATTGCTGTGGAGGCCTCCGAATCCTCTGTCTACTTTCTGAAAGCGGACTGACATAAGGATCGTACCATTGCTGTAGGGGGCCTCTGAGTACTCCGTCCCCTATGTGAGAGCAGCCAGACACCAAGGACCAAACCATTGTTGTCAGAGCCTTCTGCATTCCTCCTCCCTGTCTGACAGTAGCCTGACACCAAGGACCGTACCATTGCTGTAGGAGACCTCTGGGTCCTTCGCCCTGTTTAAGAGCGGCCTGACACCAAGGACCGTACCATTGCTGTAGGAGGCCTTGAACCCACTGGCCGTGATGGAGCCGTCCGTCACAAACTCCAGCAACATCTCATTTCTGGAAGAGGTGAATGGCTGGAGCTCTCCGGTCCCACACGCTTTGCTAAGTAAGACTGGGGCTGCCTTATTGTTGCCATCGTAGATTGTGAGGTAGTCAGAGGCGCAGTTTGGGGAGGACTGGAGATCAAAGGCATCAAACTGCAGAAGAATCTAGATGAAAGAGCAGTAAATTAGACATATGACCTCTTGAGTGTCTATAACTTTCTATCCATCATTTGTTTAAACAGCACTGATTTTGAGTTTTTGATAGTTATCCCAGACTAGACTCAATCGGTGATTTTGCATTGACTCTCAAACAATACTCGCATCTCTTTACCTCGACTCTTTAATTCAGTGACTGCTTCTGGTTCCAGTGAAAGAAGGGGGGGGGGTGTTAATTATCATAGGGTTTGGAATAGCGCATGCCAGGTGGCGTAGAGTTAACACAAATTAAGACAATAAATGAGGTGCTACAAGTGAGGGAAAAAAAAACCCTAAACCCTCAATTCTGGACCAGGGTCCGACTATAAACAACAACAGGTCCTGTACACATGCATGTGAGTAAATGAACAATATGAAACAGTTTCCGTTGGTCAACGATGAATACACTGATGACCTTTCTATGAAATGTTGATTGTTAATGGTGTATTGCTTCCCGAGTCAGTCAACATGTGTTTCGTCAATGGGATGTAAACCCTTGACTTCTTCAGGGCTGGAACGGAGTGATTTGATTCTTAGACTTTGCAACCGGTGTGCGAGGGGGTGTGGGGAAATTAGCGCCTTCTTTCACATTATTTAGGAATGTAAATGTATCCATGACTTTTGGAAGGAGGTGACAAGAGTCATGTTTGAAGTCACCCAGCCATCGGAGCCGAGATGGCTGCTACTATGTGTTACTGGGGAGGAGAAATGGCCCAAATATACATTAATACGGCTGAAAGTGGCAGCGATGGTGGCTAAAAGAAACATAGCCAAAAAGTGGGGAGCGAGCCGAATACCAGATCTACTGGAATAGGAAAATTACTTATATCGGTGCTCTGGGGCAGAGAAGGTAGTCTACAAAGCCAGAGGATGCCCACAAAAATGGGATACCATCTGGGGTCAATGGAGGGTGATGGAGCAGGGTGAAGAGAAAAATGTTGTTCTAACCTGTGAAGTAAATCTCCCATAATATATAACTTGATTAATAAGCATGTGGTGAAAAAATATTAATCAACTTAGTTTAAAATTGCATACATTACAGGCGGGATTAACTAATGTGCTTTATGTTGCATACGCAAAGAAGAAAATATTTAACTTACCTTTGTCTATTGTCTTTGTCAGTATTATTCAATTTCAATTCAAAAATCTTTATTCGATTGTAGATTTTACAATCATAAAAGTACAATTCATAAGTACACGTTTAAAAACATTGCAAACAATTCATTTCATATGGCAAATAAAAGACACAGTGTACAGTACAGAGAAAGGGATGGTACATCAGGCACTATGAGCATTAGCAGTATTTGGTTAAAAACATAAATAACTGTATTCTTAAAAGACACCTAAAACATTCGCAGCATAATTAACCGTCCATACTTTTCCTAAAGCAGATGGCTTTTTTAAAAAAGTTACAGACAAATAATGTACAATCGCTATTCAGTAGTTGTAAATAGTAAAGTGCAGGTTTGATTTGTGCAAAACTCAATTTTTTAAGGCACGGTTTAAGATATAGTTTCCGTGGGATGGAGTAATAGGGGCAGATGAAAAGAAAGTGCGCCAGATCTTGCGGAGACTTTCCGTCGCAGCCACAAGCTGGCAACACTTCACCCCGTTGAGCCCCACTTGGTACTGCCAGTAGAAGATGATATAGATCAAAACTGGTCAGTGTTAAATCTGGCTGTTTAACTAATGGCATGTGCTTCTTATTTGTGCTTCTTATTTGTGCTTATGTTATGTCTTTTGTGATAAAAGCCTTTTGGAATTCGTGCAGATACTGAAGAAGAAAGTAATTATAAAAAGCTGCATTTGTGTTGCTTTGGCTAGGTAACATAATTAACCCGGTTAATAATTAGAAGGGTAACAGAATGGGTCTCAATTCTTTAATTAATTGATGTCTTGTGTTTCTTTAATAATAGTTTCCAAAGTGAGGCCTAAAAAGTGGCTCGAGAAAAATATGGCTGACAGAGAAGCAGACGTGAAAGAAATCTTGTCCAGAATGGAGCCTTGCATTGTGTAATGGAAATATTTGCTGAATAAAAAAGACTTTGCTTGAATAAGATGTGCTCTCGGAGTAAAGGCCCAAGGACAGGATCTGTGAATGTCTGCCAAGGTTAGGAAGTGAAAAGAACAGTACTCGAACAAAAAAGTAACACTTTCTAGGAAGCCAAATGTCATCGAAGGGAAGGATAATAGGGCTAATGAGAAGCCCGGACTTGGATAAAATATAAGAATGACCTAATGGTGGACTGAAGTGGCTCAGCCAATGAGAGATCTGGATTTTGTTGAAAGTATACAGAAAGTAGAAATTTTTAGATGGTGAAAAGATATAAAACCTGACATCATGAGAAGGGCAAAAAGCTTGCTTCCCGATTCCTGATTGACGTGCTGTTGGACTGTTGGCGCACGTAAGGACAGCTTATTTAATTATTATTTTCCTTTTCAGGTGAAGCAAAGATAGACAGGGAAAAAGATGTAGGGTATGGAAACTGTTATTTGCTAATAATTCATGATTTTGATCTTGCTTGAATAAATGTCAGTCTAATATTTCATTTCCTAATAAAATGCTGCTTTCTTATTTGCTAATAAAATAAAGATTCTAAGCCTAAATGCACTTTCTTTGCTAATAAAGTTAAATAAAATTAGATTTTGAAATGACAAGCTGGTCTTGTTTATTCATTGTCTAGTTACTATCAGTTGATCCATTTGCCTTAGTGACCTGTTTAATTAATAATAAATGTTTCTAAAAACCATGGTAAAGATAATAAGCTGCATTTGTATATAATAGTGTAAATATTAGGTGAGTGAATTTATTAAACAGATCACATGATTCAGTTGCTCAAAAATGGTCTCATTGGTGTTATGGGCCTGTTTAAGTGTTACATGAATAATGGTGAGTATTGAGGTATTAGGTAGTGTTATTGAGACAGATTTTCTACAGGAGCGCTGGATCAAGGGCATACAAGGGTTACTGAAAAGGGGGAAAGGGAGGGCAAGGGAAGATGAGGGAATGTGAGTAACTGCATTCCCTAGTAGTCTTGGGTTCTGTGGGCCACACAAGATGGGAATCTACCTGGGAAGTAAGGAATTATAGTACTGAAACATGTGTAATCTTTGTCATATATGTGCAAAACATGCCCTGAGTTATTGTTCAATAAAAAGAATAAAAATAAAAAAAAAGAGACATGGCATTCGAATGCTGTCGTTGCAACTCCTGTTTTCTCTCTTGGTGCCTCTACTTGGAACCAAACCTCTGCTGGTGCTCACGTACCTCTTGTGAAGAAGATACACACTGGGTTCCTGATTGCCCATGCTAGGATGTGGCTCTCCGTCAAGACCACACACCTAAATGAAAAACCTAGAGAGCTGACCTGGTGTAAGCTTCAAGACACATGGTACAGTACGCTCCTTACTGGCTCAAGGTGAACGCCCTAGACCTCTGGGGGTAGAATATCGAGCAGAGAAATATCACATACAAAACATTGCAGTCAGAATCTCAACTGTCAGAAAACATTCTAAGTATGTACAGCTAAGTATACATTAACTACTCTCCACATCACCTTACCTTAAGGCCATATAGATATATATTGTTGAGATAATTATGAGATTAAGTATAGTAAGTTTATACTTACTGATACATATATTGCCTTTAACCATATTTTGTGATATTTTGGCTATGATTTTTTTGTAGAACTATATTCAAAGCTCGATATTCTTGTGCCGTACACTCAGGAGATAATACCTATGTCTGTGCACGCCAGTGTTCTATTCTCCTACACTGTTCATTAATAGGTTAACACGTACATATCCATATCATTTGGGGAACTCCACTGACATTCTCTCTCATAGTTGCTCCTCGTAGACCTACTCTTGAAGCTTTATTCCGTCTACTCTGTTGTGGCAGCACTACTGTAAATTTCAATAATACCTTCTGATTGGTTCTTCCTCGAAGCTCCGCAGCCATGGTGCTGATGTCATTGGTGAGAACATTCCAGGGACAGATCCTCTCCTTCCCGCTCATGGACCACTGTAACCTACCTCAGCAGCTACCTCTGCCACCAATTAGGCAATTCCTAACCCAGTGTACTACTGTAAGTCCCACACCTAAGCGGCTTAGGACTCCGGCAGGAGGAAAGTGCGACTAGCCCCATCAGCTTCTCTGTGAAGGTCGTACCTTATCAGATGGCACTCGGATCAGGTAAACACAGTTGACGTTGTTTGGGTACAAGGAAGGGTTATTGGGAGATGTCACGGTGCCGGTCGGGTCAGGGAATATAGTGCTGCAAACACCTGAAACCAAATATGAAAATTAAAATTCTTTAAATATTTATGTCTTGAAACTGCACAATGACCCTAACATGTGGAGTTTCCTCCCTCCAGCGGCTCCTACTGAGAATTAGTCAGTTAGGTTCATTCATATTTAAGCTGGCATCTAATAGCTCCACCAAGAGGAAGCCCCTTGACCTTAAAATTGATTCCTATGGCTGGTTCAGGTTATAGCAATGATTTGAAGCACAGACAAGAATATAAGTACCACACTGGACACATTGTACTTCCACACAAACTGCCCTGGTGCAGATAAAATGGAAGTAGAGGTAGGATAGATTTTTAGTGATTTAGATAAAATGAATGTCGGAAAAAGCTAATTATATTTGGACCAAGATTAGAATCTTTCTGCCACTCCACTTACTCTTTACTGGTCTTATCAGGACATCATTAAGGATCCTGTCAGTAGACCGAAGCTGGCGTTGTAGTCAGGTATAAAGAGTGGGAGCTTATTTCCATATGAAGGCTGGGATCCAATTAGTAGCGGATTCCTGGATTCAATGAATCTATGCCAGGAGATGAATGCTGGGATCTCATAAGGGAACAAATACTGGAATACTCTCATGAACGGAATACTGACTTCACACCAAGGGTAAATGCTGGGATCCAGTCAGGGGATAAATGCTGGAATCCAGTCAGGGGATAAATGCTGGAATCCAGTCAGGAGATAAATGCTGGAATCCAGTCAGGGGATAAATTCTAGAATCCATTGAGGTGATAAATGCCGGTATTCAATCTAGGGATAAATGCTGGAATCTAATAAAGTAATAAATGCTGAAATCCAATCAGGGAATAAATGCTGGAATCCAATCAGGGAATAAATGCTGGGATCCAGCTAAGGGATACATGTTGGAATCTAATCAAAGGGTAAATGTTGATATCAACCATGGGATAAATGCTGGAATTTATTCAGGGGATCCATGCAGGAACTCACTTAGGCAGTACATTTTGGGATTCCAGTGTTCAATAATTGCCTGGCCAATATGTGATAAATGCTAGGATCCTAGCAGGGGACAATCACTGGTAATCCCATCAGGGGATAAATACTGTCATCATGTCATATGATGGATGCTAGGATCCACCATGGGAAAAAAATGCTGGGATCCCACTGGGGGCAAGTGCTGAGGTCTTACCAGAAGATAAATGCTGGGATTGTATCAGGAAGAGACAAAGGCTGGAATTCAGCCAGGGGATAAATACTGGGATCTCATCAAGAGATAAATGCTGAGATTTCATCCTAACAGTATAACGAATAGAGGAATTAATGGTTGAAGGTTTTAGTTCCCAGCCGGGCAATAGATGCCTTCCTTCGCTGATGATGGTGGAACATTTTTATCTTGGCTGATATGGTTAGATCTATTTGCTTGACCAGCTCTGAACAGTGACTACTGTGTATGATACAGCTCTAGAATGGTTCTGATGATTTTCTAAGAGGACAGACACAAAGGGCCTTATTACAAGTACAGCGGTCCTCAGGACTGCCGTACTTGTGGTGGCGGTCCGACCACTGCCACCACTCCGGGTCCACCCACAGTATTCTGAGTGTGGTGGTCGGACCGACAAAAGATCATCAGCTCCATCGGGATCAAGGTTCCTGTGGCGCTGGTGGTCTGCAACCAGCCTCAGTATGCTGGGGTGCCGGTGCTGGCACCTCCAGGCATATTATGAATTGGCTTTCAACCGCTCACTTCATGGCGGTTAGCCCATCACGAAAAGGGCAGTGGAGAGGCAACTAAGGGGGTCCTAATAAATCTTCCAGTCAGATCTGGGTCTGGGGGTACACATGTTGAGTCCCCTGGAATTGTACCCCGTCCCTGCACAGTGTGGCAAGAAGGCAACACCATGCAGGAAGGTGCTACGTGCGCTTTCACGGTCATGGTCTGCTGCAAAGACTCTCCTATGAGCCTTCCACAGTCACCGCAGTGAGACCGCGGCAGCACTACCCTACCACCCTGGCTTACATTTGTAATCCAGTGAGCGTACTCAAGACGGGCTTGGTGGTCTTCCTGTCAGCTCGGCTGTGGTGGGCCAACAGGAGGACCGCGAAACTCGTAATAAGGCCCAAAGTGTCACACTAGAGGCCTACAAGTCATCAGAGGGGAAGGTTGAATGTGGAGTACCCCAGGGTTCACTCTTTCACCCTCTCTCTCGTGTTATTCAAGCTGCTATTTTCTATCATTAGTGCCAGGGACCTGAAACAATGCTTAATATAGCCTTATAGCCCGCCGTAGAGGGCTATACCGGCTATTAAAGGCCCTCTTCAGCGTTAAAGGCCCCGAGCCGAAGGCGAGGGCCTTTAACAAGGGAGAGGGACTTTAATAGCGGTATAGCCCATCTACGAAGGGTTATAAGGCTATTAGAACATTCTGTCACTAGGGGACAGAATGTTCTAACAAAAAAACAAAGCGTTTTGGAAGCGTGAGGGGGTTGGAATCCCCTCAGGCTCCCTGAAGCCTTTGTTCACAGTCAGAGCTGTGAACAAAGAAACATTGGAATGTTGGAGTTTCTGGCTTATACCAGCCATTATAAGCCCAGAGCACTCCATTGTTTTCAATGGAGCTCCCAACATTCCAATGTTCTAATTGCTAATAACATAAATATCTATGTGTATGTGTTGGGCCCATAAGCTACGGGGTTGAACAAAAGTAGACTCAAATTTAATGGAGCACATTTGAGATGCTCTGCATAGGCTCAAGTCACAGACGTTTGAATAACCTTACTCAGTCCCCAGTTCTTTGAGATCCCATCCACCTTGACTAAGAAAGCTCAAAAGCTGAGGGTCATCTAGAATGCAGAATTTAACTTTGAGGCACTGTAGTGCTTTCAGGTTTATTCAGCATATGACATCTCAAACAGACATTGCCCTACATCCAAAACAAATGTAAAAAAATAATATCTGGTTCACTGACTGATTCAAACCTAGATTATACCAATTCCTTTATGAGTTGGCTTCCAAAATTCTATCTACTAAGATACAACATGTACAAGACATGGTGGCACAACTTAAAACTATGGATATATCATCACATATCAGAAGGCTAGGCTTCATGGCAACCTATCCAAAAGGCCATTATCTTCAACAAAGCATTTGTTGTTTTCAAGTGTTTCCAGGAAACAGCATAATCACAGGCTGTTGGATAAAACCCCTAGACATCTTCCCTCTTGTAACTCAGGCTCATGCGCTTATATCTTCTCCACAATGGAAGTACTAACATTCAGGAGAAGGGAAACTGCAGATTCTTACTAGTTGGCCCAAAGATTTTGAATATACTGCCTACACCTGGTTATTAAGAATAGAATACTCAGCTTACCTTTAGGAAAGCTTTACAACACTCTACTTGAGTTCTCTGTTTGCATATGGTATTTTATACTAGTCATTTAGGGATGCTGGGGTCTACACAATAATTAATTGCACAAGGTGCGCTCCAAAATAAACTTTAAAAATAAAAATGTCCTAGGATGGATGATATTGGTAGAAATTGAGTTTGAATCATTAAGATAAATATAATATTACAGCCTAGGAAGAAAATATTCTGTGGCTGCTATGAAATTTCAGTGTCTATCTGCAGGCATGCATTCCTTACCACACTGGTACAGGGTGTTGATTTTGGAAATGTCCAGGTTGCTAAGCCCATCCCTCTGTCCAATGGGTGGGTTAGGAATTGGCTTGGGGACGATGCTCGGCTGTCCAAATGAGTTACTGAAAGCATACCTGGGAAAGGAAGCCTCACAGTTAAAGTGCATAGTGTATGTACCATTATAATTCATTATTCACCCATAAAACTCTACAGCGACTCCAGGTGAATCTACAGTGGGAACAGGTGAGGGTTAAATATTTGGTGTTTGCTTAAAACGTTGCATTTCTAATCTCAATGTTTTTCTAGACCTAGCCCCCTACAAAACCTAACCAGATTAGTCTAAAACATCTCAGTTCTCCTTTTCATGAGCCTCAAAGCCATGGAGCTAGCACACGCTCACCTTAGCGCCCTCACTCAGACTCATAACCTCAGATCCTAAAAAGCACTGATTTGAAAAATGTCTCCACTCGGGCTTCATGTCATTTGATCTTGCGACAGAGATTGGCATTAATACTGAGGTACCATCCTCATGCGATTCATAAACAATGGATCCTCCACTCTATATCGAGTTTTTCACCAATTCACCTGCTCTTCCTCACATGTGGCCATTCCAGTCTATGGGAACATGTGCACTGACACAGCCATGACTCAACTCTCAAATTCACTTGCTTACCTTTACCATCAACGCCAGTTCCAAACTGTGGTGCCCATATGCACCAAAACAGCCATCACTCTGTACCCCGCTTCTCATTCGGAGCATCGATCCTAATAGTGATGGCCACCAACACAGCCTTGCTGGCACCACTCTTCCACAACACAAGAGGAAGTAGAGAGGTACTGATAGAATCACCCTCCAATTAGATATGCATAAACAAATGGATTCTATCAATGTGAAGTGACAAAAAATATAATATTAATTTCTGTGAATTGTGGGAAGATTCACTCTCTCTTAAGGTGGTAAAGATGAGAGCACAATGTGCTTGTTAAAATACCCCTCACACACTAAAAAAATCCAATAGTGTCATGCTTCATCATTGGGGTCTTCCCGTCCCTCTACGGGGCGGGGCGTGCTACGACCTGGCGAACTACGCGGGAGCACTGATAATGTGACAAGGCTATGTGATGGTGCAAGGTGAGTTGTGTCAGTGAAGTGTAGGGACCTAATAATGTGTGGGAAAAACAAAAAGTTAAAAATCCTCTGGCTAGTGGAAAAAAACAATTTATTCACTTTCCTAGCTGGGGACGTTAAGAAGGGGGTTTTGGGGTAGAGCAAATAGCCACTACCTGGTCTACATGTTTCGTAAGCAGTCCCCTACTGCTTACTCATCAGGACCTTCAGTAGGGGACTGCTTACGAAACATGTAGACCAGGTAGTGGCTATTTGCTCTACCCCAAAACCCCCTTCTTAACGTCCCCAGCTAGGGAAGTGAATAAATTGTTTTTTTCCACTAGCCAGAGGATTTTTAACTTTTTGTTTTTCCCACACATTATTAGGTCCCTACACTTCACTGACACAACTCACCTTGCACCATCACATAGCCTTGTCACATTATCAGTGCTCCCGCGTAGTTCGCCAGGTCGTAGCACGCCCCGCCCCGTAGAGGGACGGGAAGACCCCAATGATGAAGCATGACACTATTGGATTTTTTTAGTGTGTGAGGGGTATTTTAACAAGCACATTGTGCTCTCATCTTTACCACCTTAAGAGAGAGTGAATCTTCCCACAATTCACAGAAATTAATATTATATTTTTTGTCACTTCACATTGATAGAATCCATTTGTTTATGCACCACTCTTCCACACCCATGCATTCCACTTTACGGGAAGATATTTACTGACACAGCAATGAGTCTACTTCCCTTTCTCACTTTTGCCCTCCTAAGGCGCTTCTACATTCTGGCACTCAAGACACCAGCCCAGCCATCGTTCAATCGCTCCTCTTCCCTCCTAACACACACAGTCAGCACTCTGGAGCTCTTCCTCACAAATAGAGCCTCCAATATGCACCATGATCTGCTCCCTTCCCCCAACCATCAAAGGTGAAATAAACACCACCCTCTACTTCCCATTTCCTGCTATCTCAGCGCTGATTAAAAAGATCAGAATCACTGGGTGTGAGTTAGGGTTGGTGGATGGAAGGTTAGGGCGGTGGCAAAGGACATTACCTACGCCATCCCGACAGTACTCCATCAGCGAAATGTAGACAGGACCGACAGCCCAGCTGTCATCTCTACATAATAAAAGGAACCATCATCACTGCGGTTCCTTCCAATTATTAAAGGTTTTCACCCAGGTTGTGGGGGTCATTATTGTTTTCTTCTTGTCCCTCAATGTTAGGTTTTTCCCGTTGGTGATGGACAAGAAAATATTACACCGTCCACCCTAAATAGGGCAGGCATTGTCATGCCATTCCTCAGATGGCCGCTACTCCATCTGGCTGTCACAGGAAGTATTTCATCAACAGTGCCAACAGGGGCTCTGTCGACGGGAAACTTAGAGTCCGCCCATCTTTAAATGAAGCGGGTGGTCCTAGGGTTTGGCGGGAGGGTAACCGTCATGTTTGCAAAGGAGTACCCTGTCCGCCAACAACTAAATCAGGGTCACTGTCTATATATAAAAGCCTTTTATGAGAGTTTTAAACTGAAGATCTCTTCTTAGCTGCGCATCGGAGACTTACATCCCATAATGCATCACGGAGGAGTAGTCGTACTCCAGGCCAAGGTTGTTGGTGTTCTCTTTGTTAAAGTTGCCGATGTCTCCTGTTAAGATGAGAAGACAGTTGAGATGAGTTAGTGAGGACTGAGCCTGACAGGGCACATTTCAATAAAGTGAAGGTCCCAGCTCACTGGGGGGCGGTGTTCCTGTGTCATTACAGGGGTTAGAAGTAGTCTATTGGCAGAGCTGTGAAACTGGGAACATATGGGGGTGAGTTCATATCTGGGCCTCGGCACTAGAATGAAAACATGAGATTTTAGGAAAATACCTTAATTGCTTCAGTGTTGAATATGACATTGTTATCAGCCAGGGTTAAAGATAACTCACTGTTGTGTTATTGAAAGAAAAGTCATCATGTTTTTTCTTTATGAAACCTTTTTGCCTCATAAAGTGATCCAACCCCCTTGATAATCTCCAGGGTGAACCCTGGACCTTAGATTGGATTGCCCTTTGCACTGCCTTGCATTACTTTGCGTCAAGGGGACATTCAATGGGTGATGCACACTCATAAGTATGCAACAACCCAGGGTGTTGACATCATTCCCTATCTGTAGACTTTGGGGTAAATCCAGTGACTCCTCAAGGCAAGTAGAGCGGAGTGCAATATTTTCATTTCTCCTAGTTTTTCCCACTTTGCATGTCTGCTGCATTGTGGAGCCCACATACAAGTGGGAAAAGTCTGAAAGCATAGTTTTGTAATATTGCATTCATGCAATGCAGCAAGTTAAGCTGAACACTTCTGTGTACATCTGAACCTCTTTCCTCTGGAGTGGGGCACTGCAGTTAGCAGTCACTGATCCTCATTATCAATTTCGGGGAAATGCATTTTAAATATGAGTTACAATGTATCCTGTGCCAGGACGTTTTGTGTCGGCAAAGAACAAACTGTTTCAAATGAAGCTCTGCTCCAGTTAATGCCTTCAGATGTGGCAACGTTTGGAAAAGGACACCAGCCTGCTGTGACAGTGACAAATATTGATCACCATAGCCAAGGGACAGATTGATAGAAAGGGTGTGTTGGTGGACATCTGTGATCAAACCTAAGCTGAGCCAATAAGGGGTCTACATCAATGCCATGTTGAGCCGATCAGGATTCTGAGTGGAACTCAGTTTTCCCTCTCAGTGGTAAGTGGAGCCCGTGGTGTCACTGACCGGGTATGATGTTGTTCCACATAATGGTCACGTAATTGTCGCGGTCGCTGCGGCTCTGCTCGTGGTAGAAGCCCAGGGCGTGGTTCAGCTCATGCTGGATGATTCCTCTGGACATACATCCCCCGGAGAGAGATACCTGCTGTCCTCCCCCTGTCTTCCCAACGTACGACCAGCACCTAGGGGAGAAGATGGACCAGAGAGATCCATAAATCACAGGAATAGCACCTTCAGCGAAAGAATATAACACTCTTACTGTAAACAAGGCATCAACCTGTGCGTCTCCTCTCCGACTCTGGTAATCTGCAAGGGAAGAGGGGTTCCAGGACAGTGACATTGCACAGTCTTGGTTGGGATGAAAGACATTGCATGCAAAGGAAAGCGGTGTCATCCTACACCAGTTTGATACATTTCTAGTGTGCCCTCTGATATATTCTCCCAGTGTACACCACATCAGTCTTCACTGTTGTCCTTGGAATTGAGTTTCAGACTCAGTCTTAAAACCTTTCTGTTTGATACCTCTCTCACGGTTGTGTAATCTTACAGTTCTCTCACCTTCGCCAGCTTTCAGCTAGTGCCGAGACACCGGGGCAGTATAACCCTAGATTTCTAAGGCAATAGTAACACAAAGAAACTTCAGTGTAACTTCCTTAATCTATATATATATATATATATATGTATATATATATATATTCAGTCACCTCCTGGTTGTATTCTTTTCACAGAAACCAGAGTCGAAGCCCCAATAGTGCGCAAAAAAGGTTTATTAGGCACAAAGAAAAATTACCCTACGCGTTTCGAAGTCAGCCGACTTCTTGCTCACGGGTAAGTCGGCTGACTTCGAAACGCGTAGGGTCATTTTTCTTTGAGCCTAATAAACCTTTTTTGCGCACTATTGGGGCTTTGACTCTGGTTTCTGTGAAAAGAATACAACCAGGAGGTGACTGAATATTTATGGGTCGGCGACCCTGTCGAGAGCCCGCCGAAAAAAGAGGCAGGAACACGCTGCTTTTTCGTGTTTGGATACATATATATATATATATATATATAAAAACAAATGTATGTCTGTATGTCTGTTTGTCCTTTAAAATTAGTACACCATTCATCCGATCGCCATGAAACTTTGAGAAGTTGTTAAGTACACTCCCGCGAAGATTTCTGGCAAAACATTTTTTAAAATATCGGCCCCCCAGGGCCCTCATAATCTTTCGAATACTGAAATCGTCAGCGAATTTGCGAGCATCTTCTACAGTTATTCTCCCCAAACGGAAATCGATTGGTCGATCTACATCTGAAGCACAAAAGAAAAAGGCATTACGAGCTTCAGAAACAGACGAGCAACGGGAAGCAAGTTTAGAAGCTGTTTGAATACAAACTGCTCAAGCATGTTCTTCTCAAACGAACGAGCAACGAGAATCAAGATTGGAAGCCGATCGAGTACGCACTGCACAAGCCCGTTCTTCTCAAATGAACAAGCAACGAGAATCAAGACTGGAAACAGATCGATTACGCACTGCTCAAGCCCGTTCGAATGAAACAGGAGAGCAACCGGAATCAAGATTGGAAACAGATCAATTAGGCACTGCTCAAGCCCGCTCGAATGAAACAGGAGAGCAACGAGAATCAAGATTGGAAGCCGATTGAGTACGCACTTCTCAAGCCACACATTGAAATGTTTTCCATTTTAAAATGAATAAGTTTCAATAAAAATGACACAATGTAAATTGAATGTTATCATAATGAGTTTCCTTGAATTTCCTTTCTTCTGAGATCGCAGCAACGCGCGACGGGTAAGCTAGTGATGCAATAAATGTATTTATGTTGCCAATTACGTTCATAAGGAGAAAAACAGTTTCATCTTGCGCCTTGAGACCTGTTTCCGGGTGAGTAGTTTGCTCTCTAAAAGCCCCAGATTGATTGATTGATCTTGACATGACACATATATTTTTTTTTACAAATCTTTTTTATTGAGTAAACAAAAACAATTCCCGTGCATTGGTACATTATTCGACACACTGTTACATTAGATCAATACTTCAAACAAGTGCCTCATACAGAACTAAATCATATAGACCTTACTCTCCCACGTGGTCCACCCAGATTCTCGTCTATTTTGCGGGCATCCTCTACTTTCAATTACCACCCTTTCCGCCTGCATGCACCAGTCCATATAAGACTCCCAGTCTCGAAACTTGGGATTGAGTATGCCCTTTCATGTTCTGGCTATGTTGCATTTCACAACCATATAGCTGAGGGAGACCCAAACTCTCTCGGTTCTCGCCAGATCAGTTGCATCCCATATATTGAGGAGTCACACGCGGGTGAGACCTCAACAGTTTGATGGCAGGCTGAGGACAGTGCTGATGTGACCCTCCCCCAGTTTGTCTGAAGAATCGGGCAGCCCCACCACTGATGCAGCTATGTGCCGGTTCGACCACATCGCGTGGGACAAGCAGAGGAGCTCAGGGCACCCACTTTTTCAAGCACCTGACTATTGTAGTAATTTCTGTGTAGGAGTTTGAGTTAATGAGTTTAAACTAGGAATGGATCACCACTCCTGGGGAAAGCCAACGCCTCTTGCCATTCTTCACCATCAATATCCCTGATGTCCTCCACCCACCTTGCATGAACTCTCCCAAGTGTGTCCAGTGTATTGTTGAGTATTTTGCGGTATGTCAATGAAATACCCTTTTCCTGGAGGTAATCGTTCAGAAGTCTAGCCTCAAGGGGCCAGGAGGCCGGCAATTCTGTGCCCCTGGGTTTCGCCCTTTGTAACGCTTGCCGGGCTTGGAGGTATTTAAAGTTTCTTTGCTCTGCAATTGGTAATCCCGTTGGAGATCATTGAAAGGGACCACCACGCCCCACGCGTGGTGGTCGCCAACCCTTGAGAGATCTATCAATTCTCACTTGCTTAAGCCAGGATGCTTCGATAACGTGCCCAGTTGGCGTGTCAAGCAATGGAGTGACTTGTGTAATTCTAGCTTTCTACCCCAACGCAGTTTTTGCAGTGTACCATATGTCAATTATGGTGGAAGTTGGGGTGTAGTTAGGTGCATAGTTCCTCCCTCCATAGATTGAACTGGGATAATTGCTGGGGAACAGATTGTGTCTATCCAGTTTATAAGCTGTCCCTGGTTGGTGCACACAGTGATTAACGACCACCAGCTGGGATGCCCAATAATAGCTTTTGAATGCGGGCAGGGCAATACCTCCTCCATACCAGCTTCTCATGAGTTTAGTCAATGCTATTCGGGGGGGCCCGTTGTTCCAAACCAAAGAGCTTACCTCTGCATCAATTGTATCGAAATTTGTGCTGGGACCAAATAGGGTGTGTTTTGCAGTGCAAGGGAGTGCCATCCTTTTATAAAGTATTTCTAAATAGAGGGGTTTTGTCCTACGGGTCCTGGCTGGACAAGTTACATTTGATAAAGAAGAAAGTGCCAGGACTCGGTTTTAACAGACCAGAACTGGTTTATTCAGCTGGTGTGTGCCTTCTGTTGTTTATTTAGAGAAGGTATGCATTTGTCATAAGTCATGCATTTCAGAAACAATTTTCAAATTTCACAATATACAGAGGCTGAAAAAATCCCTTTTACTGGGGATACGAATAAACGCAATATTTTGTGCATTTCAATACATTTCAAAACAATGTGTACAAACAAGAATAAATGAAAAATAATTCATGAACGATTATGCCTTCATCATTTTTTTCATAAAACAGGCATTAAATCCTGTACACCAAAACTCATTCAGGTACATTCATTATTGTGTCGCTGTGTTGTATGCCTACAGCCAGATGGCCGACGCGTTTCCAAACCCTTCTAATAATAATCCTTTTATAAAGGGCGGCCCTGCTCAATAGGGTAAGGGGCAGGGTTTTCCAATGTTGGACGTCAGCTTGGAAGCGGCGCAGTGAAGGAGCCAAATGATCGTCATAAAAAGCTGCTGGGTTGGTTGTGGCATAAATTCCCAAATATAAAAAAAACATCTGTAACTATCTTAGCCCGCAGTCCCTAGGCAGGGTTGGGCGGTCCCCTCTTAGAACATAAACAAGGGACGTGTCCCAGTTTATGGTATAACTTCCAAAAAAGAGCAAATATGTGTAGGACACAGTGAATGGAAAAGTAGGGTCTGCCCAAGTAGAGCAGAATGTTGTCAGTGTAAAGGGAGATTTTATCCATCCAGTCCACTGACCAATTGAGGCTCCTAATGAGGGGGTTCCCCTGAGCCATATCGCCAGGGGCTCCAGGGCCAAAGCAAAGAGAAAGGGGGAAAGGGGACATCCCTGCCTCGTTCCCTTCTGCAGCATGAATTTTGCCGATCGACCCCCATTAACTGTAATTCGGGCTAACGGCTCCAAATAAAGAAGTCGTACCAAGGATAAAAACCTCTCTCTGAACCTATATCTGTCAAGTGCGGCAAATAAAAAGGGCCACTGGATCATGTTGAAAGCCATCTTGGAGTCCAGAGACATAATCACTGCCTCTTCCTGAATTGCGCTGAAAGAACACGGGTTAACCCAAAAAGTCACTGGGACCTGGGTGGATGAGTGATACAGACAAAGTGGTCCCAGATAGTCAAACAATTAACTAGGCGATAAAATCACTTGAGTGAATACAAAGACACTTATAACAACATTGTTTTTAATCACAACGTGTATCTTAAAAAATCATTCATAAAATAAATACATAGTAAATTTCATATATTGCCCCTAAAAGATGGAGTAGGGAAGGGTAGTGATGGGATAGTGAAGGTATGGAAATTACAACAGTGGTCACTGAGACCGGAATAAACCAGAAATAATAATAAGTTAACACAATGGAAAAAATAACTCATCAGTTAATATAGTAATCATGCCTCAAATAAAGTAGAATCACAAATGATAAGTCAAGGAGGAGGCTGAACACAGGAGGAAGTGTTGACGTTTCGACCAAGGGGAATGCAGTCGTAGTATAAACCTTGCTAGAGGGTCTTCATCAGGACAGGGGAAATTGGGGCAGTGAATCTTGAGTTGGTACGGAGATGTAATGAGTTAGGTTCAGTAATGGTAGGCTCTCAAGGGTACGACACGGTGGCTGTGTCTGATGTATTAGTTGAAAAACACAAAAAGAGAAGACCAGGTCAAAAGGTGGTGTCCTGTCCAGTATATTGTGCAGAAATCACACGGGCACACATATGTAAAAGAGATAGAGAGTCTTTACTGGGCTAAAGGAGTCCCATCAGACCGCCCATTATGGCGGCATTTCATCATATGGGGATTAGTGGTTGTACCAGGCATCACCTGGATCAACTCATGGCAGTGCATGAGTGGAACCAACACATATAGCCACAGTAATGCTCAAAAGAATTCGATAGAAAGTCGTGCAGTGCTATTGAAAATGTGCTAACTAAAATTGGCTACCCAGTTAACTAACCGTGATTAGTCTGGGTGTCAAGATTAAAAACACGCCTAGTAGTGAGTGAATAAGACTACCATGTGGCGATGTGCAAGTGGTCGACTAGTTTCAGCTAACAGGAGTATTGCTCCAGCTTTCGTCAGGACCTTAAAAAATCGTATATGAAAATCATACACACATGTGAGAGGAAATATGTTGTAACAATAACATGTAGTATACTCAAGGAAGTCATGTTTCCCTATTAACAACTTGGAACCCCAGTGTCCACTGCTCACAGGAGAAGATCTTCTTCCTGTCAAAACAAAGAAAAAACACATTGTATTCATTCACACAAATGAAACCATATGACGCCACACACGACACCCAGACAGGGGACACCTACAGAAGCAATTTGCATTCTGCCCAACCTATAAGCATATTAGCTTCATCACTAGGAGGCATTTCCTCAAAGTGAAACTCACCCAGCTTTGTGTGGGTAAAGAGCTCATCTCGCCCGGCAACTGCTCGGGAAATGGAGGCCCCGCTCTGGTGTGCAAAAGAAAAAGACACATATTAGCACATATATCTTATGTGTCCAGTCGAATCGCTTTGCACACACTAACCCAGTAGAAGTGTGACAGACTCATATCCAACCCGTCAAGCAAGCTACCTCCGTCGCTCTCCCACCTATAGTGTTTGATAGCATAAAACTCTAAGGGCAGGACTATGCTTACCAAGTTTTAAACAGTATAAAGGACTGGGAATCTGTAGTACAAAATTGCCTTAAGAAGGAAAACTGAAGGCAGAGTAGTGCCATCAGCCAACAACTGTCCACCAATGGTCAATACTGTATGTGGCTCAAGGTACTGTGTTATATGCTGATGGAAGCACAAGGTCCAAAGACTCCGACATAATGGTATTATAGGTATCTGATGTATTAGTACCAGTTTGCTAGAGATAGCATCTCTCGGTGACGGATACCGCGTCTTTTGCCGGTGCTGGGTGTAGTATAAGAGTGATGGAGCTCTACATGTTGAGGAAATCTTTCGGAAAGAAAAACACCGCAGAAGGCGGGTGTTCGGATGGAGTTGTGGTGTATAAAGGCAAACCGTTGTAGTATCCAAAGAGCGAGGTCTGTTGGAAGGTGGGACACCGCAGAAAACCGGGGTTCAGATGGTGTTGTAGTAAGCAGCACACAATAATCGCTGTGATGTTTAAAGGCAAACGGTTGTTCAGGGGTCGTAATATCCAGAGAGCGGGGTCTTAGACAGGGTGCGATCACAAGCTTGTGATACAAATCTCAGGAGCAACAGTTATTCCGGTCTAAGTGACCACTGTTGTAATTTCCATACCTTCACTATCCCATCACTACCCTTCCCTACTCCATCTTCCTGAATTGCAACTGCCCTGCCTAGAACACCATGAAGGCGTTGAAGGTTCAGAGCGGTGTTTCTAACCAGCACAAAACCGGATTGGTCCAGGTGGATCAATTTATGTAGATGAGGTTAGAGACGGCCTGCCAGGATTTTAGTTAGTATTTTGACTTCTGGGTCTGGGAGGGAGATTGGCCTGTACAAGCCACAGCGCTGCGGGGAGCTTACCCTTTTTGTGAATATCGACAATGTTGGCCAGTCTCTGTGTTGCGGGCAGAACCCCCCTGTTCACACTTTCATTGTACTTTCGCATAAGGTATGGGGCAATCGTGGTTGCGTTTGATTTATAGAGCTCAATAGGGAGGCCACTGGGACCATGGCTTTTCTATGACAAATATCTTTAGTTTTTTTCAAAACAGCACACACAGTGCTCCTATAATGTGGTGGTGCAGTGAATGTGAATAGAGTGATTAGAAAGTGCACTTGTGCTATATACCACAATATATATCCATGTGACTGATTGAGAAGTTATGGGGCCCTATGTAGGTAATCTCTATTTACCGATTCTTAAATACCGAATGTTACCGATTCTGTATTTAAGAATCGGTAAATAGTATGTAGGTAAAAATTCGGTAAATTTTACTGATTCAGAAATATACGGTATTACCAATTCGGTATTTACCGATTAGGTAATTCACATTCATTCCTACGGGCCTGAAGGCCCATAGGAATGAATGGGAAGCCATTCACTATTACCGATTCAGAAAATACCAAATTGGTAATAGGGGGAGCATATTCAAGTGTGGCAGGGTGTCATATTGACACTCTGTTGCCCCCCTGAATTGTGCATTTGTGCACATGTGGTGCACATACATGCCTTAAGGTCATGTATGTCTGCCACATGGCACTTTTAAAAAAGCACGAATCCTTAAATCAAAAATGCACTCACTTAAGTGTTCCCTACATAGGATTTAAGGATTCGGTAATTTATTGATTCGGTAAATTTCCGAATCTGTAAATCTAGCCACCTACATTAGAAAAGGCTAAATACCGGTCGGTAACGGGAAATTTACAGATTTTTGCCCGATACCGACCGGTATTAAGCTACCTACATATGGCCCATGGTGTTATACATGGCTCTCAAAGTGTGAGTGGCAGAAAACCTCAGTAAGAATATACAATCAGCCAACATATTGGGTTGTTATTTGTCGATGTTTCGACCCCTTAGTACAGTTATTTAGAACGGGATCATCATCTGGACAGAATAAGAACAGGAGGTACCTAAAAGTAAAAGAACCATGTTACAGACTACATGATGAATATACATTTAATTATTTTGTTATATTTAAAGAACCAATTACATGCCAGATGATATTGGCAAAAAAATGCAGTCATGAGGTGTGAGAGTGAAGGTGCATGGGAAAACCTCATCCAGCCCTGGGCAAATCACTGAAATGGAATAGGTAATTTTTTAACTCCGTTATGACCTTAAAGTATGACTAAGGTATAAAAACATTTTTACAGCCCTACCGAGGGATTTAGCCATCCAGACTCATGAAGGCAGCCAAATTGGACATACTCTTGTACTGACTTGCAGGCTAAGCAGAGGAATCTGAATCATGACCCTCAAGTACATGAGGCATCTCTAAAAGAAAAGATTGCCATATAACTTATACGTTGAAATTTATACTGAAAAAAGAAACTGAAAAACTGTTTTATTTTCTCTGCTTGCATTAGAAACAGGGAGGGGAAAGCTGTATACAGAAGAAAAATCTGCATCTCACCGGAAAAAATACATAATTGTTTGTATATGTCCACCAGGGGAAAAGAGATCTGCGGGAAAGGTTAAATAATTACTGCCACTTAACTAATGAATTGGTATCTCTTCAACTTAAATTACAAAGTACAGCATCTGTGCACCAGGAGGAAAGCTAGAACCAATCTACTGATTCAGTAAGCAAAGCAAAAGGTTATGAGAACTCCCCCACTTGAAGGAGAGCACCAAGGACTTGCTGAAACAAAATGTATAATTACTGGGACACACTTTATGGGAGTGCCAGTACCCGGGCTTTCAACCTGCTCACCAAGATTAAACACCTGTATGCAATTGGTTCCTTAAATATAACAAAATTAATAAATGTGTTTTCATCATGTGATCTGATACATGGTTCTTTTCAGGGGCGGCTCCTCCACTAAGGCGAAGGAGCGCCGCCCCACGACGGTTCAGCACTGCAAAATAGTCTATGTATAATGAACATACATCACATTTTCGTGTTGATACTAAACAATAATCACTCTTAATGTTGAACATAACACAAATTAAATTCAATGTTGTAATAAAACATTTCATTCATTAGATTCTTCTGCATCTTTAGTTCGATGCCCGATGCATTTCGGGACGGTGGGGTCCCTTCTTCAGGGGTATATATTCACTCAACAGATTTGTGTTTGTAATTATGTTAAATAGTAAGTATAGAAAGACACGCCTGTATTTAATTTGAGTTATGGTCAACATTAAGAGTGATTATCGTTTAGTATCAACAAGAAAATGTGATGTATGTTCATTATACACAGGATTGCAATATGTCTCAGGGAATCTAAGATATTGCATATAAACGTTACAGAATACATCAGTTTAGTTTCTTGATTATTTTTGTAAAATAAGGGGGTTGTGGTCAAGAAACCCATTGAACAGTGCATGGTACCGGCAGGTCTCCCTGCTGCTTATAACGCTTTAAATATTAGGCCTCCGTGTTGACAGCGGAAGCAGTACCATAGCACCAACGTTAGAAGTTAAAAGATATACATTATTGAGTAATCTAAAACCGGAGTGCACCTTTTACCCACTCACTGTTATGTCATGATGAAACATTTTTGCTTCTTATGAACACAATTGGCAAAATAAATGGATTTATTGCAACATTAAGGAAGTTATACTGAAGTTACTTTGTATTACTATTGCCGTGGAAGTCTAGGGTTAAACAGATAGATTCATCAAGCAAAATTGCGATAGCAATAGCTGCGAATTAGCTATTGTGATCGCAATTAACAGAAAAGCAATTCATAATGTGAAAAACAATGAAATTGTGAAATCGCAAAATTAAAATAGCGAAATTGCAAAATAAATCGCAGAATCTAGGAGGAACCCCTATGGCGAATCAGAAATAGCGAGAATCCATGGATTCTGCGAATTATTGTGCGAATTCGATAAATAATCGCAAACGCAATTCATGAAAACTCGCAATTACCAAAAAATCTGAAAATCTCTATTTGCGAGGCGCAATTTAAGGAGAAGCAAAAGCAGGTGGTAACCATGAATGAAAATAAAAAATAAAAAAATTCTAACGAGCCATAGGTGCAGTCCTGAACAAACACACTTAAGGAATCACAGTAGGAGCATGAGGACTCTCACAATGCCAGGACTCTACATGGTGGTCAGGCGGCGAAGGCTCCAGGCTGCAGCACGGAACAGACGCAGGATCCAGGAGCGAATATTCCGGCAGCGGGTCACCCTCCTGGGCCAAACTGCGGAGCAAATTTACTCTAAGTACCGCCTGAATGGGGCAATGATCATCAAGCTGATCCGGGACCTAGAACCCCTGATGCAGCACCCAACAAGGAGGACCAATGCCGTGCCCACAAATGTCCAGGTCTTGTGCGGCCTGCACCTACTGGCCTCCGGAAGCTTCCAGGGGATAGTCGCTGCTGCAGGGGGGATATCCCAGAGCACCATGTGCCGCTGCCTAAGGAGTTTCCTGGAGGCTATGCTGACCCGGCTACACCACTACATCTCATTCCCGACCAGCCAACAGGACTTGAATGAGACCAAGCTTCAATTCTACAACGCAATTCCCACATGTAATAGGATGCATTGACTGTACCCACATCCACATCTGCCCACCAGCACAAACGGAATACATGTACCGCAACCGCAAGTCCTACCACTCCCTCAATTTCCAGATGGTGTGCAACGCTAAGACTTTCATCAAGGACATAGTGGCACAGTACCCGGGGAGCACACATGACTCCTTCATATTCCGGCACAGCGGCATTCACACACGACTGGCCAGGGGAGACTTTGGCGAAGAACACCTACTAGCTAAGTACACATGCCCCCAAATAATACACTGTGATAGCCGCCGGCGAGCCGAAGACGCGCCAAAGGTAAGCCCGTCTGCGCCCGTCCGTGGCCAGATGGCCTTAAAATTTACTCCGCGGCTAGTCTACAACCGCAATACACTGTTGATGATGGGTGGCTACTCGGATACAAATGGCTGTATCACCGTTGCAATGGCGGATGACCTGCAGTCCCTCCCCCATCACTAGTGTCAATTGCAAGCAGACTCTTCCCAAAGTACTTTGGCAATCCTTACCCTCCCTCACAGCCCCACACACTGTCTTAGAAGTAAAAAAAACGATCATCACCAAATGTATGCTACTTAACGCCAGATCCCTGGTAAAACACAGCACTGAACTGGCGGAGCTCATCCAGGACTCCAAGGTTAAGATTGCCTTTATAACCGAGTCATGGACAGATGCAGCATCAGGTCCTGATATCGTTATGGCTACTCCTTCGGACTATATCTGTCTTACACAGAACAGAGAAAGGAAAAAAGGAGGAGGGCTGGCCATCATCTATCATAAGTCACTCAGAGGGATAGTGAAGCCTGGTGTAACCGACTTAGACGAAGCATTGGTTTACAACTTCACCCTCTCTGACCATCAAACCCTCAGAGGCTGCCTACTTTATAGGCCACCCGGCGCTAAAGCACCTTTCCTCTCAGCTTTGAGTAGCCTACTAGAGGAAGCTATCTGTGCCAACTCCTTCACGCTACTAGGGGCCTTTCATTTTCATCTTGAGAAGGACTCAGACCCAGACACTCAGGATCTCCTAGATCTGTTACAGGGGGTTGAATTAACACAAATGGTCCGTGGCCAGACTCACAAGGCAGAGCACACCCTGGAAGGTATTTTCTCCAACCATCCTAACCTAGAGGTCATGGCAGTTCAGCCGGTTTCCTGGTCGGACCATGCGGCAGTCTATTTTAATATTATCTCAGCCCCCCCCCCCCCCCCCCCACCCGCCAGACCCACTCAGGCCAAAATCCCCCTTAAAAGGATCAGGAAATGGAAAAACATAGAAGGCTCAACACTGGTGGACCTTCTGACATCCTCTTCAATGCCCCCATCAAGTAATGTGGAGGAAGCAGCCTCAGACTACACGAGCTGGCTGGATGTCGCATGTTTGAAGCTAGCACCCCCAATCACCTATCGTTCCACCCGCATTAGCCCCTTCGCCCCTTGGTTCTCAGAACAAATTAGGGACCACAAAACTCTCTGTAAAAAACTAGAAAGAGTGTGGCGGATAAACTACAGGGAGGAGGACAAACAACTGCTCAATGCAGAACTGAGAGTTTACAAGGAAAGGATCCGCCAGGCTAAATGTGAGTTCTTCTCTAAACGTATTAAAGAAGCAATTAACTCTCCCAAAGAACTATTTACCACAATGTCCTCGTTGGCTGCCCCTAAACCAGTAGATATACCACCTAGTCGCCAATTGTGCGAAGACTTGGCCAAATTCTTTCTGAGCAAGGTAGAAAAAATCTTTCATCCCCTAGACAGCCAAATCATGTCCAACGCCTCATACCTTACCCCTGATACACATCTTGAGACCAATAGGAAACTTGAATCACTAGACAAATCCCCCCCATCAGTGAGGAGGAGGTATCAAGTCGGCTTATGAGAATAAAATCAGGCTACCCTGACGACCCTTGCCCAGCTATGATTGCTAAACTGGCTCCCGCAACCATTGCATCTGGACTCACCCCCCCTATTCAATATCATGCTGGACAAGGGGGAATTTCCCCTGCGCTGGAAACAAGCTTCCATCCTGCCCCTTCAAAAAAAAAACAACCTAGACGTAACCGATCTGAATAACTTTCGTCCCATCGCCAGACTCCCCCTCCCCGCTAAAATCATGGAGGTTATACTGAACACACAGCTTAGCACCTTCCTAGGGTCAGAAGAGAGGCTGGACTCATCCCAACATGGATTTAGGGCTGGACACAGCACAGAATTGGCGTTGATAAAATCAGCCGAAGACATACGAATGGAGCTGGACGCTGGGGTAGAGCCGCCCTGATCCTGCTGGACCTATCAGCGGCCTTCGATACGGTCCACCATAAATTATTGGTGGAACGTTTGAAGGCCAGCGGGATTCAGGGAAAGGCACTCGACATCTTGAAAGCCTTCCTATCTGGGAGGACTCAGTCGGTGGCCTTGGGGGACTTCGAATCTAAGCCATTTGTGCTCCCCTGCGGAGTCCCACAGGGGTCTTCCCTGAGTCCGACTCTTTTTAATGTCTACGTCTCCACCCTAGCGCCAGTAATTAGATCCTTCGGATTTAATCTTACATCCTACGCTGACGACGCGCAGATCGTGGTGTCGCTGCGCCAGGGAGAACTGGACAGCACAGCAGATCGGTTTAGATGTTGCATGCGGGAAATGAGCAACTGGATGGCAGGAAACTGCCTTAAGCTCAACTCTGCAAAAACAGAGGTGCTACTGTTTTGGGCAAAAGACAATTTCTGGTCCCCTCGCTGGTGGCCAGAGGAAATGGGGTCCCCCCCTTCTCCAGTGGCAAAGGTAAAAAATGTTGGTGTCCTGATGGACGAATCTCTGTCCTTCAGGCCACAAATTAATGCACTGTCCTCTGCCACCCATTACGTGCTTAAAACTATCCGGAAAGTCCTGCCATTCCTTCCGGCGGAACATAAGAAGACAGTAGTGACCGGACTGGTGATGTCCCGATTAGACTACTGCAACGCTCTATTTCTGAATGCCCAGCAGGGACTTCTAGATAAACTTCAAATCCTGCAGAATGCAGCAGCACGCTTGATCACAGGCACTCCCAAGTTCGCCTCCGTCTCCCAGGACCTTGTAAAGCTACACTGGCTGCCAGCGCGGAAAAGAATTTTGTTTAAGTCACTTTGTGTGATTTTCAAGATGCTGCATGGCCTGGGCCCCCAATGCCTGACCCCTTTCTTCCAGTGGAATAAGCCAGCGCGAGCTCTACGATCAGCCAAGCAGGGGCTGGTTGTCGTCCCCAGAATAAGAAAAGTTATCTGGGGAGGCAAAAGTCTATCCCTAGGTGCCGCCAAGGCATGGAACGCGCTGCCGTCAAGTCTCAGACTGACCCCGACTTGCTCAAATTCAGGAAAGCTCTTAAAACGTGGCTCTTGCCTCGCTAACTTCCCTGCCCACGCCCACTAGCGATTAGCCAGCGCCAGGACACCTTCGGGTAACAGTGCGCTTTAAAAATGTCAAAAATAAATAAATAGTGTAGCTGCGCAGAACAGGCACTCACCCTCTGCTCCTATCATTTAGGTGACAGCGCCTACGGTCTCCTTGAGTACCTCCTCACCCCATACCTCAACCCTGCAACACCACAGCAACGGTGTTACAATGCTGCACACATACGCACAAGAAATTGCATTGAGAGGACATTTGGCCTTTTGAAGAGCAGATTCTGCATACTTCACAAAACTGGTGGGGCCATCAAATACGAGCCTGAGGTCTGCTGCCGCATCGTGGCCGTGTGTGCTATCCTCCACAACATTGCTACCAAGCGCAGGATACCTGTAGAGATATCTGGCAGTGAGTCGGAAGGGGACAACCGACCACCTGCACATGTGCATCATGCACGCGGGGAGAATCCTGCAGAAAGACACAGGCGCCGCAACCAAATCACCATTAACTGTTTCTAGTGCACCCACTCCCCACACCCAACACTTCACTCATGCATGACAAATGTAATAATGACATGAGTTGTATTTTCGTGACAACATAAATTTTTATTGTTAAATCACAATAATGTGGCCTTTGTTGTCCATGATTACACATGAGGACAGTATTGCGTCATACGTCCCCATGCAGGTGTAGAGGGCTTGCATATAGATCCTGCATGGCCCGGCAGACAGAGTGCAAAGTGTCACTGGCACCTCCGTCCAGACACACCGAGTCGCCTCTCAGAGTCCTCAATGGCAGTGTTGGCCCGTGATGCTGCAGTGGGCCTGCTGCTGCGGCGGCGTACAGTCACCGGAGGCAGGGAAATGCTGCTGTGGCTTGACGTGCCCTCGCAGGCATCATCACCCCCCCTGGTTCACCATGGGCTGTCGGCTGCAGACTATGCACTGCTGCTATCACCTGTTCCAGTGCTCTGGCAACGTCCTAGCAACACTGGCCCATTTGGACCTGCATTGCGGGAAAGTTGTGATGTTGCATTGCACATTATGTAATTTGACCTGGTGTGGGCTGACAGGCGGGTCAGCAGCTGACGGTGGCGGAGGCGGGTGATATCCTGCTGGGATACTAGGATCTGGCTATTCTCTCAAACAGTTGTGGTTATCTGTCCAACATTTTGAGCGGCATTCTGTAGCTGAAGATGTATGGCTGCCAGGTGACGCGCCTGTGTCTGATGTACCGCCAGCATGCGGCGTTCAATGGCCAGGCCAGGATCACGTACATGGACAGCCCTGCCCCCGCGTGTTGAGGCGCCATGCTGCTGGCGCCTCAGTCCGCTAGACTGCGACCTTACTGCGGCTGTGCGCCTCGTCTGCCTCCTGGCTGCAGGTGGTGTGGCCTGTACCACTGCCGTGGGTATCAGTTGGGGTGGTTGCTGGGCACCTGTGGCTGCAGGGGTGGCCCTGTCCACATGGGGGGGTGGTGGTGGTACAGCTGCAGGTGGCTGTGATGGTCCTGGTTGTGTTTCAGGTTGGCCTTCACCCTCGGTGTCCTCCGGGTACTCCTCAATATGTAGGGCCTCGCTGTCGGTGCTGGGTTGTTCTGCAGCACCTGTGATGTAAATGGGTGCATGATTAATTATATTTATATTGCACATGAGATGTTGCTACATGCATGCAGGCTTGCTTTCCCTGACTGGCTTCTGGAATTACTTTGAATTGACAGGTGTGGCTGTGTTGGGCTATCTGGGAATTCAGTTTACACTACAACTACCACAATGCATTAGGGCATTTCAGGTGTGCATGGCCTGCATTACTGGGGTTGTGATATTGTTAGCTCAGGAGTCATGGGCATTGTTAGGGGACAGGGTCGCAGTCGCATGGCACTTACCTTGGGATTGTTGGGTGGGTCGGGACCAGTCAAGCTGGGTTACCCCCACGCAGGCTTCTGGAGTTAGAGTGTCCTCCACAAGGTCCTCCAATGGAGTGTTGGGTGTGGCAGTGGGGTCCCCTCCATCGGTGGCAAGTCGCTCCCCAAGCTTCTCTGCAATTCATTCTTTGGCACGCCCTCTGAGTTCGTACCACCTCTTTTTTAAATCGTCTATTGACCGCTGGGTCACCCCGACAGAATTGACTTTTGCGCGGATGCGCAGCCAGATGCGGCGCTTGTCAGCCTCTGGAACCCTCTGGGAGTCCTTGCCAAACAGGCGTGCATGGTCCTTACAGACCCCCTCAATGAGGAACTCAAGTTCTTGCTCCGAAAACTTTATCTTCCTCTTCCTCCCTGGGGCACTGCTCCCTGCTGCTTCCTGGGACATTTTGATGGTGGTTAATGTCCTGCTGTGGTGCTGCAAGTTCACTGTAGTGGAGCTCTTCCCAGTACTGCTTCCACTTTCCAGCTCAGTGATCTGAATGAGGGAGGGAACAGCCTACTTCCTGGTTGTGATGTCATCAATGGGCTCCAAATGCGACTTTCCGTTTTTGCGATCTCGCAGTTAGCGAGATCGCAAATTGCGATTTCGGTAATTGTGAGATCGCAATTTCAACAGGGAAATCGGGCGATTCTGCAATTATTATGCGATTGGGGCAAAATCGCAATCGGCAATTGCGGCGGATTGCGATTCGCTTATTTTTTTCGCATTTCTTCATGAATGCCATTCTGCGAATTCTAAATTGCGATTCGGTAATTATCGCAATTTGAAATTCGCAGAATGTTGCATTGATGAATTTATGTGTTAGTTCCCTCATAAGGATCACCTTTTCTGTTAATCATAAATTGAATAGAATCTGTGAGTATTGTCAGGCTGGGGAGACATATCTACCAGCTGCCCATGGATTAATATGTTCAGTTCCCCATAACTGGGATCCATACTCCAACACAGTTAGTGTTCTGGTTGTGTGTGGCATTTTACAATTGTCTTTGGCAGCTGAGAAGCATATGCATTGAGAGTGGTGTCCTAAAATGATGGGTCCCTTCAGGATGTTTTTATCTTCTGTGTACTTGTTTCTGACCTCTGGAATCTTTGCATTAGAGCTCATGAAGCTTTTGTTTAGACTAGAATATATAGTACATCTCTTTCCTGCTAGGTCCAACATTTTTGTCCAGCAAATGGCACTGAGACCCCCTCCTGCCCAGTGTAGTGATGAGCAGCGCATAGAGAGACCTGTCCAGTCAAACACTGTAGCACTTTGTCTAGCACCTTTGCTCCACTGACCAGGAGAATTAAAAACACCACCATATTAAAAGAGTGAAGACCCATTCCTAGCCATAGCAGAGAACAGCATAACTTTCCCCTGAAGGATAACACTTCGTAAGGACTCCTACTGCCCTGACGTACTGCAAGCATGCCAGGGCATTTCTTGAGGTTGTATTTAGGTCACATGAGCAGCTTACATCTTCTATATTTTAGGTGTTCTCTAATGTTAATTCCCCAGCTGTCCTTTCTGTACATAGAATTCCCATTCAAAATGAACACATTAGCCTTTTTACTGTATTTTATTGTTAATTGTGTGCATTCACTTTTATTGTACTGTGAGTTCCAAACCATCAACCACCTCCTGGAGCAAGCCTTGGCTACTCAGCCTTGCTTCTCCTAAGCAGTCACAAGTACAACAGAAGTAACTTAGTTATTCAGTTGTGGTGCAATTGGCCCTAGGATACCAGTGGTAAATCATGTGGCACAGTACGCATCAACCACTGATACAGCTCAGTAACCACTGACTGCCCCGGAAACCTTATGAACATTTTAACAGTTTATTGAAAAACAACTGTAAGAAAAGTATCACTTACAGACCTCAGTGACCACCCTCAGAACTGTCCAGGATGGCTTCTTTCAGCTAGGGAGTTACAGCTTCAGCAAGTGAAACTCATCTGGTGTTGATTATATTTGAGGGACGTAATTCACTGACAGAAATACACGCCATGCTACAAGAACACATCGGCAGACCCACAGAGAGCCCGGTGGAGGGGGCCCATCACAACACTAGGGACTGAACAAATTCTACAGGATCCAGTCATCAGAATCTCTAGGGAATCAACAAAGCATAGAGGATCCAGCCATCAGCACCTCTAGCAACTGAACAAAGCACACAGGATCCAGCCATCAGAACCTCCAAGCTATTTATATAGCCCAGTGGTGCCCAGCATTGAGAGCATAAAGCAGTAGGTGTGATTGCATGGAACTGCAGATCTATCACACAGAATCCACAGACCCGTGTGGTAGACTGTCACTGAGAGGTCAAAGCCATTTGGTATTATTTCTCACAGAGAGGTGAAACTCCATGGAAGGTCCATCACTGAGTCCACATCACATTGAGAGCCTTTTACTGAGAGTCCACTGCCCATGGAAAGTTTTTTACTTAAATTCTACTATAAATGGAGGGGCATCTGCCACTGAAAGTGTCCAGCCATTGAGGGTCAAATCACAGTAGAGGTTCTATCACTAAACACACCACAGACCATGAACAGCCCTTTCATGAGTGCTGACAACCCATGGAGGACCATTTGTCACTGAGAACCCACAGGCCATGAAAGGTCTACCATTTAAAATCAACAAGGCATGCAGGGTCTTTCACTGTGTGTCCACAACCCAAAGAGGGTCATCATGGACAGTCCTGGAACCATGGAGGGACTTACACGGAGCGAACACAACCCCTGGGGATACCTCAGTGAGAGCTCACAGGACATGGAAGATCATTCACTGATGCACCAAAAACTATGGAGGGTTTTTAAGTGGTAGTCAGCAGTTTGTTGATGATCACTAACTGAGGGCTTTCTGCGGATGTAAGGTCAGTGCTCATTGATGGTGTTGTACCATGCTATCAGTTGTTTTAATATTGAACTAAAACAACTTTACCGAAAAACGATGTAGAGGATACACATATTATTCTAAACTAAACATCTATATAGCCTGAAGAATTACATATCAATATATAGTCTCCAATGGGTGCACTGTGAATGAATTGTGCTGCTGCATTTTGTAAAAGTTGAAATTTATGGATCAGAAGCGTAGGAAGACCAGTTTAGACTGAGTTATAAATATCTGGTTTACTTAATATCAAGCGGTACAAAAGGGGGTGGTGATGGACGGAGAATCTGAATCAATCAAACACTCACACCCAGTCAACAGATCTGGGTTTAATCCATCACCGTTCTTTAGCCCACTCTGCCACCCCAGTTCAGACATGGCTATATGCAAATCAGTCTGACCCTGTGCCTCATGGGAACAGTCCAGCCCGAACTGCCAAGCCATGTTTTCCCTGGACCGGAAACTAGCTTCCGAGGACCGGTTTCTGGCATTCCAGCCGTCTTCAGCCCGGCTTGCTTGAATCCAGTGGCAAAGTGAGCAAGGGACTCACGTCTGAGTATACCCTGCCACACTCATGGCGGCCAATAGCGGTACAAAAGGGGGTGGTGATGGACGGAGCATCTGAATCAATCAAACACTCACACCCAGTCAAAAGATCAGGGTTTAATCCATCACCGTTCTTTAGCCCACTCTGCCACTCCAGTTCAGACATGGCTGTATGCAAATCAGTCTGACCCTGTGCCTCATGGGAACAGTCCAGCCCGAACTGCCAAGCCATGTATTCCCTGGACCGGAAACAAGCTTCCAAGGACCGGTTTCTGGCATTCCAGCCGTCTTCAGCCCGGCTTGCTTGAATCCAGTGGCAAAGTGAGCAAGGGACTCACGTCTGAGCATACCCTGCCACACTTATGCGGCCAAAAGCGGTACAAAAGAAGGTGGTGATGGACGGAGCATCTGAATCAATCAAACACTCACACCCAGCCAAAAGATCTGGGTTTAATCCATCACCGTTCTTTAGACCACTCTGCCACCCCAGTTCAGAGATGGCCATATGCAAATCGGTCTGACCCTGTGCCTCATGGGACTGGACCAAGATCATCTAGGAGTCAAAAGGCAGAAGGATATCAGTCTTCTGGAGTACTTTCAACATAAAATGTCTAGTGGATATGAGTTTTGAAATATGTAAAATAAAAGATAAATTGGAATTGAAACTCAATCCCAAAAGCTGATTGTGCTGGATTGGAGGGGGTATGAAAGGAGCTAGGTCACCAGTGAGAGGACCGCACTTCTGGATTACCTATCTGAAGATCTCAGTTTTAGTGGTACCACTCATTGGGAACAGCAGATTTAAGTAAACAAGGGGTAAAGGGATTGCCTGAATCTAGCTGCCCCACTTTACCTTTAGCTTTAGCGAAAACACAATGGGGCATGAAGCTGAACAACAACCGCCTTTCATCTCTGAAGGAAACTTTTCCAAAGTCATGAAACTACACTGATGAATGTGAATATTTTCACTCCACTAACTTTTACCCCATACGAAGCATCTTAACTTTGCTGTGTAGCGATATACTGCTCTACCATGGGTCTTATGTGTGCTGTAGATCATGCACATTAATTCGCATTGTCTTGTTACACTCAGGCAACATGGCTGTTAACATGGCTATTAACAGGAAGTCTATGTGATTGAGCCCAGTCTGGTGTCATGCTGAACTCAGGATCAGTCCTTAGGGTGCTGTATGCTCTTACCCATCCGCAGGCAGGGTCTGGAGGTAATGAATGTTCAGAGCCCTATCTGCCTTGTTTCTGAATGTAGTATTAGTCCTCAGGGTGTTCTGTGCTCTCACGCATTCACAGGTAGGGTCTAGAGGTAATGCGTTTATCTGATGGAGCGCTAACCCGTGTGATGTTGAATGTTCAATCAGTCCTTAGTTCTCTTACCCATTCCGAGGCAGAATCTGAAGGTTATGAGTCTACCTGATGGAGCCCTATCTGGTGTGATGCTGAATGTAGGGTCGGTCCTTAGCGTATCCTGAGCTTTTACGCATCCACAAACAGGATCTGGAGGTAATGAGTATATCTAAAGTAGCCGTATATGGTGTGATGCTGATGGTAGGATCAGTCCTTAGGGTGTCCTATGCTCTTACCCATCCGCAGGCAGGATCTGGAGGTAATTCGGTTCTGAAGTGTGAATAACAAAGCGGATACAGGTCACTGTTGCAAACTCACTCATTGCATCTGTGATGGCAGCCACATCTTCGGCACCTGGGGGACAACAGAGGAAAGGAGAGGATGACATAAGGTGAAGCAACGGGGAAGGTATCTATGAAAGACAATGTTGAGCATTGGTGTAAAAGTGAACTGACTGTAATTGGAACTGAGGGTGTAGGGCACAGAGACGATCCCATCACTGGATTTAAGCCAGAAGCAGCTGTTGTTTGTACATATCCTGGCACTGCGGCCTGGTAGGATGGCAATGTCTCCCTCGTGGACCAGCTGTGAGCTGCCTACAACAGCAAAGCACAGAGATAGTATTCAGTGTCTGTCATTACACAAGAAGGATCAAGAGCACATGGAAGAGAAGGAAGATGAGTTTAGACCTACAGCGCAATCTCAAGAAAAAACAAGCATTGGTTAATGCATAAGGTTTTGCCTATGTGAATAATAATAAGCTGGTTTTTGTTGTAGTTTGGTGAGTAGTAGTACAATATAAGTTACATAAAGTCTGTTGAAGTGTTATGACTTGTTCATGTACAAAAAGGCAATATATTGTGCTGTGACTAGTGGTATAGTGCCGGTACGAACACAATTCTGAAAAAATGATATAGGGAAACAATACAATGAATTGGTGTAATAGCAATAGTATGTCTTTAGAGGAGTTCTGACAACTGTTGGGCTTGGTGCCTTCACCTTCTGCACCATTCAAATCATGCCCCTAGTGCCTGCAAGATAATTGCATTTCTGAATGCCTGTTTAGTAGTAAAATATAGCAATATTTGGTGTGTAGAGGAGTTATGAAAACTTTTCATCCCGGTGCCACTGCACGTGCTGCACCATTGAAATCATGACCCTAGTGCCTGCAAGGTGACTTCACTTGTAACTGCTTATTTAGTAGTTAAATATAGCAATATTTGGTGTTTAGCGGAGTTCTGACAAATCTTGGCCCTGGTGCCTCTGCACCTGCAGCACCATTGAAATCATGTCTCTAGCCTGCTAGATAACTGCATTTGTGCCTGCCTGGTAAGTAGTACAATGTAACAATATTCTGCTTTAGTGGGGTCCCTAGAGCTTTTGGCCCTGGTACCTTAACACCTGCTGCACTATTCAAATAAGGCCCCTTTTAACTGCAAGATAACTGCAATTGTGTCTGCCTGTATAGTAGTAAAATATAGTAGTATAAGGTGTTTAGAGGAGTTCTGACAACATTTAGGCCGGGTGTCACTGCACCTGCTGCACCATTCACATCATGACCCTGATGTCTGCAAGGTAACAGCACTTGTGACTGCCTGTTTAGTATAAAATACAGCAATATTAGGTGTTTAGTGGGGTACCTAGAGCTTTTACTCCTGGTGCTACTGCACCTGCTGCACCATTCAGATCATGACCCTATTGTCTGCCAGATAAATACACTTATGACTGTCTTGTTTAGTTGTAACATTCAGCAAAAATATAGGTGTAGTGGGGTCCCTAGAGATTTAGGCCCCAGAGCCACTGCCCCTTTTGCACCATTTTAAACCTGCCCCTAGTGCCTTCAAGATAACAGCATTTATGACTGCCTGCTTAGTAGTAAAATGTAACAATATTTAATGTGTAGAGGAGTTATGGCAACTTTTGGCCACGGTGCCACTGCACCACCTGCTCCATTCAAATCATGACCCTATTGCCTATAAGATAACTGCACTTGTGACTGCCTGTTTAGTAGTAAAATATTGCCTTATTTGGTGTTTAAAGAGGATTCTGGAGCTTTGAGCCCCAGTGTTACTGCACCTGCTGCACCATTAAAATAATGACCCTAGTGCCTGCACTTGTGACTGCTTATTTAGTTGTTAAACATAGCAATGTTTGGTGTTTAGAGGAGTTCTGACAACTTTTGGCCCCGGTGCCACTGCACCTGCAGCACCATTGAAATCATGGCCTGAGTGCCGGCTAGATGGCATTTGTGACTCCCTGTTAAGTAGTAAACATTAGCAATATTATGTGTTTAGTGGGGTCCCTAAAGTTTAGCCCCAGTGCCTTTGCACCTGCTGCACCATTCAAATCAAGCCTCTTTTAACTGCAAGGAAGCTGCAATAGTGTCTGCCTGTATAGCAGTAAAACATAGCAACATTAGGTGTTTGGAGGAGTTCTAATAACCTTTGGGCCCGGTGCCACTGCACATGCTGCACCGTTCAAATCATGACTGTGTTGTCTATAGGGTAACTGCACTTGTGTCTGCCTGTTTAATAGTAAGGTATAGCCTTATTAGGTGTTTAGTGGGGTGTCTAGAGCTGTTGGTCCTGGTGCTACTGCACCTGCTGCACCATTGAAATCATAACCCTACTACCTGCTAGATAAATGCACTTGTGCCTGTCTTGTTAAGTAGTAGAATTTTGCAATGATCTAGGTTTAGTGGGGTCCCTAGAGCTTTTGGCCCCAGAGCCACTGAACTTGCTACATAATTCAAATCATGCCTCTAGTGTCTGCAAGATAACTGCATTTATGACTCCCTGTTTAGTAGTAAAATATTGCAATATTTAGTGTGTAGATGAGTTATGACAACTTTTGGCTCCGGTGCCACTGCACCTGCTGCTCCATTCAAATCATTACCCTATTGCCTCTAAGGAAACTGCACTTGTGGCTGCCTGTTTAGTAGTAAAATATTGCAATATTTGGTGTTTAGAGGGGTTCCTAGAGCTTTGGGTCCTGGTGTCACTGCGCCTACTGCACCATTGAAATCATGACCCTACTGCCTGCAAGGTGACTGTACTTTTGACTGCCTATTAAGTAGTCACATTTTGCAATATTGTGTGTTTAGTGGGATCCCAAGAGCTTTTGGCCCCAGTGCCTTTGCTCCTGCGGCAACATTAGAATAAAGCCCCCTTTACCTGCAAGAGAACTTCAATTGTGTCTGCCTGTATCGTAGTAAAATACAGAAATATTACGTGTTTAGAGGAGTTCTGACAACCTTCGGGCCAAATGCTTCTGCACCTGTTGCACCATTCAAATTCTGAACCTGTTGTCTGCAAGGTAACTGCACTTGTGGGCGCCTGTTTAGGAATAAAATATAGCAATATTATGTGTTTACTGGGGTGCCTGGAGCATTTGGTCCCGGTGCCACCACAAGTGCTGCACTATTGAAATCATGACCCGAGTGCTTCCTAGATAACATAACGTATGACTGTCTGTTTAGTTGTAAAATATAACAATATTAGGTGGGTTTAGTGGGGTCCCTAGAGCTTTTGGCCCTGGTACCACTGCACCTGCCGCACCGTTCAAATCAAGGCCCTTTTTGCAAGGTAACCACAATTGTGACTACTCGTTTATTAGTCAAATATAGCAATATTATATGTTTAGAGTAGTTCTGACAAGTGTTGGGCAGGTGCAACTGCATCTGTTGCACCACTTAAATCATGACACTTTTGTCTGCAAAGTAACTGCACTTATAGCTGTCTGTTTAGTTGTAAAATATATAATAGCTCTTGTATATTATCTCTATTTTTAATGCGTGATGTTTATTACAACATTTAAGAATTTGATCATAATGACCAAATCCATTAAGTTAAAAGAATAAATCTGATAAAGCCTGCCAAGTGTAAAGAAAGGTACAGAGACATGCATATGAAATGCCACAAACATTCTAATGCTAAAGCATCTGCATTACACAATTAAGTAATTAAAAAACAGCATTCCAGCATACTGTTAGAAACGGTCTGCCTTTCTGCTGGAAGAGATTTTATCTTGACATTGAATGGGGCTTAAACAGTGTGATCATTATACAAGGTGGGCTGGGCAGATTTTAAGATCAGCTGGAGACGCTTCCCTACCAAAAACACCTATAACACAGAAAGACCCTTGGAGCTGATTAGAGATAGCAGAGGGGTGTCCCTTGTATGGGACGGTTTCCCTTACCCATCCGAGGGTGGCATACTTCATCATAGGGTAACCTCCTCGCAATGTGAGCCTGGTCACAAAGCGGGCTGCACCCCCTCACTGAGAGGGAGGAGCTCAGGGATGTTAAGTGTGAGATAAGCAGTATACTAAAACCTGTAGATGAGCAGGTGTGGTGAAGGTTGAGCAAATGTTTGTGAGAGTGAATGTGAGTTAAAACTAACTCCATGGGATACCAAAAACGTTATTGGGGCATCCCAGGGTTAGGATTAAGAATAAAACCTATTGCAGAAGTAGATTAAACCTGTCATAGTATAGTGATGGTCGACATGTTTCAACCTCATACCCTCCGTATAGCTGTAGCAGCTTTCTTCAGGACCAAAGATGTGAAGTTTGTCTCTCAATGTTTAACAGAGACACACATAACCAAAATAAGGTATACTGAACCATTGTTGGAGTGAATTGTCACTCAGATAGGGTCCCATTATATGTGTGGTACCTGCTATATCAGGTAGCTACAGACTCCTGCACCTCTGCACGATGCTCGAGGGGGAGTCTATATCCTATGGGGAAAAATATTAAGGGAAGTAAACCAATTGTAGGTAGAGGACAGCTGGCAGTTGTCTCCAGGGGTTTATTTTCAAAAAAAGGGGGGAGATTTTCATAGTTTAAACCTGTGCAATATAAATCATGAATACAGTAATTCTGTTGTCAGAACCTGGACTCCCAAAGCAGGAGTTACCCTGTCTGTTGAAAGATTCACAGGTCTGATTTGTATGTTTCGTAATGCGCTCGTTTGTAATCTCTCAAGTAAATACATCGCCAAATCTGGGGTGTACCCGAAACAAAACAACCACACCCGCACCATGTGGGGGCTCTCGCGCCTATAATATATGATATTACAGGGCGGGTTCGGCATCCCAAAGCTGATGTTATAAAGAGGCATATGACCAGATACAGTAGGCCCATCGTTCCGGAGCACCCTGCACAAGCCCGTCAACAAAAACAACAGGTACAAGACAACTTTATGAATTGTAATTGGACAAAAAAGAGAAAAATCTCCAAGTAAGAGGAAAATATCTTGCCCGCAAGTATTTGAGCCGCAGAGCGTCTACCGATTAGTTACAGTATGGAAACAGTTTGCTCAAATTAAATTGGAGCATCCCATGCAATGTATTATGTTCTATGCCAGGCACTGTTAGAACCTGTATTCTACAATTGCAAAAAAGGGGGGAAAGAAGGGGGAAAAAACTTACCTTGACCACAGCGATTGGTCGGCGTCCAATCATTCCTCGGACATACATTTTCAAGAGGAAGGAAAGAGTTTTTAATTCAAACGGCGAAGCACATGTCCCGGAAATGCCCTTTCTGGGTGTGATAGCACTACAAACGGGCTGGGATCGGTAGTGAAAAGGACACTGCTCGCACACTTCAAGAATCATGGCACTGTACTTCCAGGTTGTGGAGTCATATTTTCAGCAGGAGGGGAGGAGAATGTAGATAAAGTGGCAGATACAGACTCCAAACTCCTTTTTGTCTGCGCAATAGCCAAGTTCTTGGGGTGTGCATGGGCTGCTAGACACAAGGCACTTTCTGCATCCCTGTTGCTAGTTCCCGTCATTTATTATGTCCTTATTTTATTTCCCTTCCTTCGAATTCTTTATGCACTTCTATTTTTAATTGGAAGGTTTTTGCTTCTTTGCACATATCAGAGTGTTTTTAATTTTATTGTAAATAGTTCTTGTATATAGTGTTCGTTTTTGATGGGTATATCGTAAAAATCTGTAACATTGTTTTTTTACTATGTTCATATGCTTTTAGGATACTTGTGTCGATTAAAGCAAATTTGAATTGAATTGAGATAAAGTGGCAATGCGCATATCTTGACCCGCCCCTTCCTGGCTTGGTAGGACCACAGAGGCGCTGGGATTGGTAGAGCAGAGGAAACTGCTCGCGTGTTGTAACATCTAGGAATAATAAATCCTGGTTGTAATAGTAACCAATGTAATTGTGATTGTAAAACATAATCGAGACATTCATGAAGGCCTAAGGAGCTATTCTCCAGGCCGGTCACGTGAGCCTGGGGGGACGGGGAGCGGTCTCATGGTTAAGAGTTACAGTACTCTGGAGTACAGCATGATAAGTAGTGGGACATGCAAAAAGGCTTGGTTCTGTCATTAAAAAAATAAGGTGATGATTCAGACATATTCAGTAAAAGGCAAGCCGGAACGGGTACTGTTAAACAATTAGAGCATAGATCTGCCAACAGTGGCTGGAAAATGATTACAACAAATTAATCAAAAGAAAAATAGACACTTGTAACAGTTCTGAACCAGTGGTTAGAAAATGAAACGTCCTCAAAAACTCAATGTTAATCGAAAATAGCGGTATATATGTTTTATCCGCCCCACATTGATGTTGTGGCAGTTATCATTGGGCGTTCCAATACGTGCTTAGTGCCAGCCTCATCCAGAGGCACCTCTGGTATAGAATGCAGTGTCCAGAGATTATGGGTTACCCACACCAAATGATGAACAAAACAGTTCAAGAGTTCATGGAAAAGCAAAAATGTAAAAAAAGAGAAGGTCACCCTTGTGTTTTAATGTGAGGTGAGATTCAATTATTATAAAATGAATTGATACTACAACAAGATCGAGTTACTGGATCTCTTTAGTATTCCAATGGACTTGTCGACATGTTTCAGCTCCTTTTGGCCCTGCGGGATCTATGGAGCTTTCATCAGGACTTACACACATATAGATTTGTCACTTACACAATTCGTGTAGTAAGCTTTGAGTGTACCTTTTCTGGTCCTCAATTATGGAAACTCGCTCTCCACAATCTGTAATAAAAATGAGAGGGACACACAACAGTACAGAAAAATATTAGACTGATATGGTGTTAGTGGTGGGGGTATCGTCAGGGAGGAGAGATATTGAAAACCTCCTTTTAGATTCACAGCTTCTTATTATTGCTGGAGTGTTAATTTTGAAATCGAAGGGAAATGTTAAGGCATGGGATAAATTCATGCGGATTTCATCTTTACATTGGAATTCGTAATGGCTGTGTTGTTGGCTGTATCTCACTTACCCTCTATCTACAAAAGCTAGTTATCGATTTTTTACATAAGGTACGGGAAATGGTAGCTCTAGGTAGGTCTAACACACTCATTGTATGAGGATGAGGGGGACAGCATGATTTTGCAGCTATTATGTGGTTCTGATATCTCTTTATAACGATGGTGTCACATGTAGCTAGACAGATAGTAGTTCTCGCTATCTAACGTGATCGTTATGTTTGTGTTTCAGTTCCGCCAATTAGCTCAAGCCTTTCTGTCAAAAAAAGAGATTGCCCCACAGCAGATTATTTAAAAGAAGCCTGGCGTTACAAGGTGTAAATGTAGCTTTAAACAGTTAGCTCAAGCTTTTCTGTCAAAAAAGAGAGATTGCCCCACAGTAGATTATTTAAAAGAAGCCTGGCGTTACAAGGTTGGAAATTTAGCTTTAAACCTTTCTCGAGAGAGCGATATTATCACGTTTTATCATACCTGTGTTTGAGGAGTCTCAATCTCCAACGGGGGGTACCGCTTCTTGGAGCGCAGAGCTGAAGACAAGGGGTTGAACATTAGAAGTGCCGCTCTCGCGTCTTACCGGTATGTCTGGAAAAGTTGGAACTGACTCCGCCATTACCCGTGTGGTATGTGCTTCACTGACTTGTGCTGACTCTGCCCCCTGAAGTGAGGGCTAACGTATTGAGCTCCTATTTAAAGGGGCTTTTGCGTTGTAAGTGAAAAGAAGTATCTTTCAAACAACTTTATGTCTCGTTGTATCGGCTCCAATGGACAATAGTCTTTTGGAATAACAATGAAAATATTGAATTTATTAAACATTACTAATCCGATATGACAGAGGATCATTAGACTTCTATTAAGAGGGGCTTTGACGTTATAAGGAAACACAGATTCTTTTCAAACAACTTTATGTGTCGTTGTATCGGCTTCAAAGGACAATAGTCTTTTAAGATACAATGAAGATAGTTCTTTTATTAATCCAATATTAACAGAGGATTGCAGTTCGTTGGTAGTGCTGTGTTGTAGATAGAATAGATGTTGTCCTTTTCTTAGGCAGGTTATATAATAGAACTAGTCTTAACTATTGTCAGCAAGGTATATTATTTAGCGAATTGATGCCAAGGAACATTGTCGGTAAGTTTTGAGTCGGTTCACCCACCTCTGTTCCTTTTCGTAGAGTATTATTTCGGTGTTCTGTGATTTTTCTGTTAGCATTTCTATCACTGTCCAGTGCTGATCGTCACAGGAATGGTTCATTTCTATGAAGTGCGCACATAGTTTCGTAGTGTTCTTTTTCAATCTTATGTTGCTTCTGTGTTCCCCATTTCTTGTTTTAACTTTTCGGCAAGTCATCCCTATGTATTTCTTCAGGCACGGACAGCTTACCATGTAAATAACATGGGTTGAATTGCAATTAGTATGCTGTCTCTGCGTCCATAGTAGGGTTTCTGATAGTTGTAATGTTTTTGATGCTGTTTTTGTTTTACACGCTACACAGTTTCCGCAAGGGTAATGGCCTGTTACGGGTGTCATTGAGACATCTCTGTTTTTGCTGGTGGTTTCTTTTTTGTGGGCCGTGTATGTACCAATACATCTTTCAGATTTTTTGTTCTTCTATTGGCAAACCTCGGTTTAGGCCAGTCAAATCTCCCGGTGTTTAGTATATGCCAATTTTTGTTTACCAGTTTTTGTACTTCATAAGTCGAAGGGCAGAATGTTGTCACACAGGTGGTTAAGTTTGGTATTTGTTCTTTTGGGTGGATCTGTAGTAAACAGTCTCTTGGTTGGTTGCTCGCTCGCTCTTTTTTTACATTTAGAGATGGTTTTCTGAGTGTAATCTCTGTTTCTCAGTTTTTCACTCAGTTCTTGAGCCTGTATTTTATAATCCTCATTTTTACTGCAGTTTCTTTTCAACCGTAAAAATTGGCTGTATGGGAGATTATCTCTTAGTGGTTTCGTTTGATAGCTCTTATAAGATAACAGGCTATTTTTGGCAGTTGGCTTAGTGTAAGTTTTGGTTTGCAAGGTATTGTTTTCTGTGAAAATTGTAAGATCCAGAAAATCTAGTTGTCTGTTATTGGCAGTATAGGTGAATTTTAGCCAGGGGTTAAGTCTATTCAGCCAGTCCATAACGATTGTTAGGTCCTGTTCTATATTCCAAATTAGAAGAATATCGTCAATATATCTCTTCCAGTATAAAATACTGGAAGAGAAAGTGTTTGAATCGTTCAGGACATGTTGACTTTCGAATTGACTAGAAACTGCAGTAAAAATGAGGATTATAAACTACAGGTGTTCCTCCTTTTTTGTGATTTATATTGTTGTTGCCACCTGTCTGGTTTAGATGTATTGTTTTTTTGTACACCAGCGTTTTTCTTGCTTGAGATTATTAGTATGTCAAAACAAATTTTCTGAAATGTTGAAATAAATGTATAATTTTGATACTATTAGGCTATTGTGAAGGGCTTCTTTAACTCATACATTGGATATCTTTCCAATTTTTAGTATTTCTCTCCCCCTGAGCCTTTTGTTTGATATAATAAGTACTTTGTTCCAGGTCCGGGGTTTGTGGACCGCCCCTGTGGTTGTTAATTGGCAAATGATTACAACATTTCTACTAGAAAGTGTAAAATTTCTTCAAGAAAGTAAAAAAAAAAATAATAAGTGGAGGCAGGCAAACAAGCTTGTCAACAAATAGGTAATGTAGGACCTCATAAAGTCAAAGCAGCCAGACAGAAAATTTGGGCAAATACCTGCTTGTTCACTAACCAGCTCACGCTGGGCGCTCTAAATTATCCTGTGAACAAATCATCTGCTAGGAACACATCTGTATTGTGTTTAATGACTCACAATATGTTCACTGAAGTGTTCTCAAAGTACCTAAGGTCTTCCTAGCATGGATTGTACCAGCTACTGTGCTCCCAATTGTTCCGTTTATGCGAAGGTGTCATGTATGCACTAAGCAGGACCACGGAATGTCATCATCCAGACCCTCTTTATCACTTTTGAGTCAAAACACCCATCGTTGTTCTCTTATGAAGAGGTACTGGGGTACATTGGTAGTGCAGGAGGTATGTTCGGTTTGTCTAGAACTGTCCAAGTTAGATCATCAGGTCTGTGTTTCTTTTCTAAGAAATGTGTAGTCAGTTTGGTGATTTGTTTAATGCGGCGTATTGTACTTTTGTGTTCTGTAATATGTGTTTTTATTTTCTTTGTCATACTGATGTATCTCAAGCCACAGGGGCATGTGATAAAGTCGAAGAGACGATCAGAGTTACAATTAGTGTGGTCTCTCTGCCCCCAGGGTCTATTAGTGCCTATGTCTATATGGGTTGGATGACTAGTTTGGGCGCAGACACCACACAAACCACAGTGGAAGTGTCCGTTCACCGGTGGAAGACTCCAAAGGTTGGTCTGAGTGTTTGTGATGGTAGACTGTGGTCGTGTGTGTATCAATTTGTCCTTGAGGTTCGCACTTCTCTTAAATGCAAACTTAGGGGGTGGTAAAGTCAAAGAGCCTTTATTTAATATTGCCCATTTTTTATTGATGGATTTCTGCAGCAGACTCGACATACTGCTAAAAGTGATACTTCATACCAGTCTTTCTTCAGGTTCCTTAGGGGGCTCTATTTCTAAAGGGGCCTCCCGAATATTGTTTCTGGCTCTTTTAGTTGACTTACGTTCCAAGAATTATGGATATTGATGGTCAACTACTTGCAAATGTAAATTGGCCACATGAACTTTATATTTCTTGGTCTCTGAGTAGTTTCATCTTAGCCTTAGAAACTGACTGAATGGCCGCATGAATTTAAAACTCTTTCCATCCTCTTGAAAATTTTTGTCCAAGTTGCGATCGGACGCCCACCACTCACTGTGGTGTTTTTTTCCCCTTCTTTTCCCCCCTTTTTTGCACTTCTACTTTGCAGGTTTTAACATCGCCTGGCATAGTACATGATACGGTATGCTCCAATTTAATTTGAGCAAACTGTTTCCATACTGTAACTAATCGGTAGACGCTCTGCTGTACAAATACTTGTGGACCCGATATTTTCCTCTTACTTGGGGATTTCTCTCTTTTATGCCCAATTACAATTCATAAGTTTGGCTTGTACCTGTCGCTTTTGTTGAGGAGCATGTATGCGGTGCTCTGGAACGATGGGCCCACTGTATCTGGTTATATGCCTCTTTATAACATCACCTTTGGGATGCCGAACCCGCCCTGTAAAACCATATATTATAGGCGTGAGAGCCCCCACATGGAGCGGGTGTGGTTGGTTCGTTTCGGGTACACCGCAGATTTAGTTATGTATTTACTTGAGAGATTCCAAACGAGCGCATTACGAAACATACACATCTGACCTGTGAATCTTTCAACAGACAGGGTTAGTCCCGCTCTGGGAGTCCAGGTTGTGACAGGATTACTGTATTCATGATTTATATTGAACAGGTACAAACTATGAATATGCTCTAATTTTTTTTAAATAAACGCCTTGAATCAACTGCCAACTGTCCTCTACCTACAACTGATTGACTTCCCTCAATATTTTTCCCGTAGGAAATAGATGCCCCCTCGAGGATCGTGCGGAGGTGCAGAGGTCTATAGGTACATGACATAGGAGGTAACACATATACCGGTGGGACTCTATCTTAGTGACAATTCACTCCAACCACTGGTTCAGTATACCTTCTTTTGGTTACATATGTCTCTGTTAAACATTGAGAGGCATACATCACATATTTGGGTCAGAAGAAAGCCGCTACAGCTATACGGAGGGTATGAGGTTGAAACATGTCGACCATCACTATACTATGACATATTTAAACTATTCCTGCCATAGGTTTTGTTCTTAATTCTACCCCTGGGATGCACCAATAAAGGTTTGTATATCCTTTGGAGTTAGTTTTAACTCACATTCACTTTCACAAACCTTTGCTCAACCTTCACCACACACTGCTCATCTACAGGTTTTAGAATACCTCTCATCTCACACTTAAAACATCCCTGAGCTCCTCCCTCTCAGTGTGGGGGTTGCATCCCACTTTGTGACCAGGCTCACATTGCGAGGAGGTTACCCTATGATGAAGCATGTCACCCTCGGGTGGGTAAGGAAAACCGTCCTTTAAAGGGACACTCCTGCACTCCTCTGCTATCTTTAATCAGACCATGGGGCCTTTTTGTGTTATAAGGCTTTAACAGTATGAACAGCTTTAGTAGAAGTATTGTAAATGTGTGCAGCCAAGGGAAGTTAACCAAAAAAAAAGTTCCTCACAAAAGCAAATAAATACAGTAATTCGGCTACTGATAAGAGCCCCCATTTAAGATATATTAAATACAAGAGATCTCACAAGCATAGGGCAAGCCCTGTGGAGGCAACACCTAATAAAAAATGCAATAACCCCTTGTGGTGGAGGAAGATGGGGCCATTTCAGGAACAACATCAAACCATGGCCTATGCATAAACTTAAGAAATCAAATTACCATAAGTACAAAATAAGGCCTCAGCACATAGGTATGCACAGTGAGTGATTGCAGCTGTTAATGTTTACTGGAAATGGTTTCTTGTGTCTTATATTCCTATATTGTTGTCATTTTGTCATTTCAGGAGTTAGTAATGGCACTACTAAAATCATTTTATTGACTTGCCATGATAACATTGAGCATATTAAGACAGAAAAATCAGATTGACAACTGCGATTACTAACTGCCTCTTAAGTACGCCATATTTTCTCTCAGCCAACACCACCAGTAACATCACAAACGTGGACAGTGGCATCCATTTCACCCTGTCACCACCCTAGATTCCATGTAATTCTTTGTCCACACTTTGTATTGATTAAGTCTTTAAATCTAAATTAAGATTGTACATGTCATTATCTGTGTTACATACAAGTATGAACCAATATATAGAATTCTTTGAATGCGTTGCAGCGCAGTTGAAGGTCTTTTGCAAAGGTTGGTCACCTTTCTGTAGCTTATTGCTATGTTTGGGTGTTAAATTGGTACACCTTGGCTCAGGTTCACAGCTCACTGTCTTGAAACAGAGTTCAGTGCCCAGATGTTTTCTCTTACCGTGGTTCTCTTTGGTGATCTCGAGGATGCCCGAATTCACTATTTCACAACAACATCTGGTGCCCAGAAGCCTGAGGTTTTCTCTTACCCTGGTTCTCTTTGGTGATGATCTGGAAGACACCTGGCTTCAGGCTCACAGCTGACTATCTTGTAACAAACTGTAGTGTCCAGAGGCCCTGAGGGTTTCTCTCACCCTGGTTTTCTTTGGTGATCTTGAGAATGTCTGAGTTTAATGTCTCAATTGACTATTGCGTATGTAAAGTCTAGTGTCCGGAGCAGAAAGTTGGTTCAGTATATACTATACCAAAGTAGGGTATAGCGTGCACAGAGTCCAGTGGATCACCAGAGGCTTTAAAGACGTTAAAGTAGATAATACCTCACTCTCTTTAGTGGTAGTGTGGTTGAGCAGTTAGGCTTATCAGAGGGCTGTGTTAAGCATTTGTTGTACACACTCAGGCAAGAAATGATTACACACTCTCAATGAATAAATCCAAGGCCAATTGTTTTGTATGAAAAAATATGCTTTGTTACTTTTATTTCTAGCACCAAGAGAACCCTGACGCAGGTAAATACCAGTTTTAATAAAGAAGTACTTTTCAGGTACAGTAAATTGCGTTTGCAAAAGCAGTCAAAAATACATTACAGTATATTGGTAATATTTTGCAATGTCAAATAAGCTGTAATAGAACTTAGCAATTGCAATATGTGGACATTTAGTGCAATAGGAAGAAATTCACTGCAATCTTATGGAAGGACAACAGCGATGCACATTTATAGGTAAGTGCACATCCAGTCTTTGGGGGTTTACACTGGGCAAGGATCAGCTCAAGGTAGGTACTTCACCAACAGCAACACTGGGGCGGCCGGGTGCAGAGGTCACTGGGCCCAATGTTAGCCAATGGAGACTGGTGGCACCCACAAGAGGTAGTGGTTGCAGGTAAGTACCTGTGGTTTCAGGAACAGTCCCTTACGGTTAAAGCAAACAAGGGGGCCAGAAGGTAACACCAACCATACACCACCAGCGGCACAGGGGCACCCAATGCAAGCAAATAGAAATCTCTGTCACACAAAGAGGATGCAGGTTCGGACCAGGTGCTGGATGAAGGTGACCAACTGCTGGGCAGGTAAGTGGCGATGTCGAGGGATGCCTGGGCACCATCGGCTGGGCTCGCTAAGGTCAGGGCTGAGGATGCAAGGGTGCCTTTAGGTGTCAGATCTTCTTTACCGGAGCCGGTTGCAATCAGGAGGGCCCTTCATGATGCGGGCTGCAGGCGTCTTTGTGGAGTGCAGGAGAGTTCAGCCACTGATGGAGTCAAGGTCAGGTTCACTGGATAGACTTCACTGCACAGGTGAGTCACTAAGACTTGGGCCGGGGGTGTTGGGTGCAGAGTGGCCAGGAGTCATAGTTCCAGCTGGATACGTAGTCCTTATAGTTATTTTCTTGTGGACAGGGTAGATCTGGTCTTTGTTGAAGGCAGTCTTCCTTAGGTTTCTGGAAGTCAGGGGGCATCTTCTTTGCAGGGTCTAAAACGCGGGAGACAGGCCAGTAGAGCTGGGGCCAAATCAGTGGTAGTCTGCAGGCTGGGCTGCACAGTGTCTTCTTTATCCTTCTTCTTATTAGGTCACAGGATTATGACAATCAAAGTTCAGGGGTGCCCCTAAATACTGAATTTAGGGGCGTTACTAGCACTGGGAGGCAGTAACTAATGAGCTACTTATGTTTAGGGTGACTACACCATTTGTATGTCCCCTCCCTTTGGGGAGGAGGCATCCCCTGACTTTATTGGCTAGAATCATTCCATTCAAGATGTAGGATTTTCTAAGGAGGTATCTCCACAATGCAAGGCATTTTAGGGCTGGTACGGGCTAAGAGGGAACACACCTATCCTGACAACTAATTTTCCCGCCAACTTTGCCACTAAAAGTGGGGCTGGGTCAGGGGGGCGGGCTTCACCACTGGCTGGAGAGGCCCTGACGAGCATAACAAAGGGCAGGGAGCCTCTGAGGCTCACTGCCCTGAATGCTTTACCTGCCTGGGGGTAGGTGCAAAGCAACTCCATCCCAAGCAAGCTTTTTTCCTGGCCCACGAGAGCATAAGGGCTCCCACCTCAGGGAATTAGAAATATGTCGGAGTGTGGCAGGATGGTGCAGACCAGTCAGATGCACACTAAAGAGTTGGTCAATGTTCAGGGGGCATCTCTAAGATGACCTCTGAGTGCACTTTACAATAAACCCAACACTGGCATCAGTGTGGGTTTCTCGTGCTGAGAAACTTGATACCAATCTTCTTAGAATTCAGTAAAGCCATCATGTATCTGTGGAGTTTGTAATGACAAACTCCCAGCCCATGTACTCAGTATGGCATCGCTGCCCTTAAACAATGTCTATGACAAGACTTAGACACTATAGGGGCCTATTGCTCATGCAGGTATGCCCACACCTGTGGCATAATGCACCCTGCCGTAGGACTGTGGGCATGGCATGTGTGCCATGTCACATTTAGGTTTTGTCTGCACAAAAACATACAGTCTGCAATGGCAGTGCATATATGTTAGGTGAGGGGTCTCTGAGGGTGGCACAATACATGCTGCAAGACTTAGAGACCCTCTCTGGTTGCAAGGCCCTGGGTACCACCGGTACCTTTTACAAGAGACTTCTATGTGGGCAAGAGGAGTGCCAATTGTGGAAACAAAGGTACAGTTTTGGACAAGTACTTAGTTACTGGGAACCTTATTAGCAGGGACCCAGTGCACATTCAGTCAAAGTGCATCAGATATCAGGCATAAAGTGGATGGTAACCATGCAAAAAGAGGCACTTTCCTACACCCAGAAGCCTGAGTTTTTTTTTCACCTTGGCTCTCTTTGGTGATGATCTGGAAAGACGTCAGGGCTTGCGGTCACAGCTAACTATCGTGTAATAAAGTCTATTGCCCAGATGTTTGAGGTTTTCTCTTACCGTGGTTCTCTTGGATGTCTGTGTTTACTGTCACAGTTGACTATCGCATAACAAAGTCTAGCGCACAGAAACCTGAGGTTTTCTCTTACCTTGGTTATCTTTGGTGATGATCTCAAAGACACCTGTGTTCAGGGTCATGGTGACTATCTTGTAACATAGTGTAGAGCTCAGAGAACTGAAGTTTTCTCTTACTTTGGTTGTGTTGCTTGATGATCCTGAAAATGTCTGGGATCAGGGGCTCTGCTGACTATTGTTTAACAGAGTGCAGCACCCCGAGGCCCTGAGGTTTGCTATTGCCTTGGTACCTTTTGATCTCGAAGACACCTAGGATCAGGGTCATAGTTAAATATCATGTAGCAGAGTGTAGCGCTCTGGGGCCCTGAGGTTATCTCTTACCGTGGTTCCTTTTGGTGATATCGAAGATGTCTGGGCTCAGGTTCACAGCTGACTACTGTTTGACAGAGTGCAGCGCCCTGAGGTTTGCTCATATCTTGATTCCATTTTTCAAAAGCGCCTGGGATCAGGTCACGGTTGAGTATCGTGTAACAAAGTATTGCACCCAGAGGACCGAGCTTTTCTCTTACCTTGGTTCTCTTTGGTGATGATCTGAAAGATGTCTGGGGTCATGGTCACAACTGACTATTGTGTAATAAATTCTAGTGCCCAGAAACCACAAGGTTTTCCATTACCTAAGTTCTCTTTGGTGATAATCTGGAAAGATGTCTGGGCTCAGGGTCACAAGTAACAAGGTCTAGTGCCCAGAAGTCCGAGGTTTTCTCTTACCTTGGTTCTCGCTGGTGATGATCTCAAAGACGTCCGGTCTCAGGGGCTCCTCTGAATGCCGGGCGTCTGAAAGAGAAGGCACATTCCCAGCTTTACATCAGCTGCTCGTGCACAGGAACAGGCGATTCAGCAAGCATTTATTAAAGATGAAATATTCACTGGATCCAAATATGCATTTGTGTTTTCTTTGCACAAACTGTGTATCTCTGCCAATTCTCATATATGTTCATAGATGCTGTGTGGGAGGGGTGAAATGCGCAGAGCCCTAGGATATATGTGGCAAACAAGGATCAATGTGCAGACCCATCTGTCTTATGGAAGCTCTTAAAATGTGTGACTTTCTAAATCCTTTCCCAAATACTGGTTGTAAATACACACTGGAGCGGTTCGATCAATAAACTGCTCCATTTCTGTGAACCAGTCAATGGTGCTCAGGATTTGGTTCTCTGTGGGCTTTTCTTAGGCTCTCAATTCCCGGTCTTGACATCTTGATTTTACGCATGCAGTCAGTGGTGTGAATGCTCCTCCTTTCATCCTTACACCTTGAGATAGCAGCATTATGTTCATGCACAAGGTTCACAGGCACATCTTACTCTCTCTCCCTTTGTAAATACACAAAATCTAATTATTATTATTATTATTTGGATATATAGGGCGCAAGCGAATCGTCCCAAGGAGGATCTCTCTGCACCTGAATAGCAGACAACGCTGATCCAAGATTGCTGGTTAATGACCGAACAACCAGGTTTTGAGAAGTGTCTTGAACTGCCTGAAATTGGGACAAGCATGAATGTCATCTGGCAGTCTGTTCCAGTGGAAAGGGGCAAGATATGAGAAGGAGCAGCCGCCCATTCTGACTCTCCCGATTCTCAGGGAGAAGAGCAGCTGTCGGTCTCTCGATCTGATTTGGTGAGAGGTGATATATGGCTTTAGCTTCTTCCTTAGGTAAGCTGGAATCTGCCCCTGGAGTGCTTTAAACACAAGGCACAAAAGCTTGAATTCTGCTCTTTTCCTACCAGGCAGCCAGTGCAGCTGTCGTAGAGGGGGTTCCGAAGAGGATTGGACAGGTCGATTGAAGGCTAGACGCACGGCTCTGTTCTGAACAACCTGCAGCCTAGAAAGTAGATCTTCCCTGATCCCTACCAGTAGGGAATATCCGTAATCTAGTCTACTCACTAGATGTGCCTGTAAAAGGGCCTTTCGGGCCGAAAAGGGAATACAGGGAAAGATCTTTCTCAGCATTCGCATAAGGCCGAAGCAAGTGCCCGAGATGGTTTTCACATGCTCTTCCATGGAGACTCTATCATCAATTATTTATTTATTTTTTTTAAACATATTTTATTGATTTTTAGTTATGTCATATATCCATACATTACAGTTTACATTATTTATGTCTCCCACAGTTAGCCGTGACCCATTACAACCATATAACAATTTTCATGTACATTCTTATAATAAAATGTTCAAAGTTCTCCAACATTATTAACGCATTTTATGTTCAACCAATATATTCACAGTTAGGTCTTACTTGTAATATGTATTTGTCTTAATGAGAAAGAAAAACCCCACATAAAATCTCTGAACCCCCCCCACCCGAACAACTCTGGTCACAGTTCTTTTAATTTCAGCATTTCTGAACCATGAGTTCAATACCAGTTTTCCGGATTGCATGTGATGAAACACACTGTATATCTGTATTGCACTTTGTGCCAAGGTCTATCATCAATTATAACACCCAGATTTTTTGCACACTTTTTGGCGTAGGAGGTTCACAGAGCTCCGATGGACACCAATCTGAGGCCCAAAGCTACTCTGCTTTTCCGAACAGCAGGATCTCAGTTATATTGGTATTAAACTGTACAAATTCAGAGTCATCCATGTAGCTATTTTTAACATGCAGTTTTTAAATTTTTCTCTGGTCGACGCAGGATCTGTCTCAATAGTGACTATCACTTGGGTATCGTCCGGTTACGAGATGGTATCGTACCCACAAGATCTAATGGTTGTGGCCAGAGAGGACACATAGGTGTTGAATAAAGTGGGGCTTAAAATCTAGCCCTGGAGGACCCCCTGGTCTACAGCCATGGTCTGTGATGGAAACGTGTCCAATTAGACGCGCTGGGTTCTATCAGCCAGGAAGCTTTCAAGCCATTTTCAAGTTTTTTCTCTGACACCAATCTTTTGTAGTTTATCCAGTAGGATTCTATGAGAGATGGTGTCAAAAGCTACTGACAAATCAAGGAGAACTAGCATTGTGGGTGTCCCTTTTGTCCAAAGCCAGCCTGGTCGTGTCTGTTACTTCAGTCAATGCAGATTTGGTGCTATAAAGCGCAATGGAAGCCTGAATGAGAAGGATCATGTAGGTTGTTCTGTTCAAGGTAGCCCGTACAGTAAAAAAGGATTCTGTAGATAGTGCACAGTGCAACCGCCACCCTTGCCTCCGAGTACAGCACTTTGTTAGATACAGGAGCTATGCTCAAGCTCAAACATATTGTGACTCAAAATATACTTACGATTTTTCTCCAGTTCATAGAAAATCTGCAAAAGAGACATTATGACATTTTAATCAAGTAAAAGTATTCGGATTGTAGAACTTTAGGGTACCCTAAAGCCATGTTTTAAAAGATGACATAAGATGTAGGTTGTGCTGTATGTCAAAGTATTGAAATATAATTAAACACAAAGAGAGAAAGGGTATAATGTAACCACCACTGGTCCCCTTAAAGAATTAATGCAATCAACAAAAGAAGGAGTAATTCTAAGAAGGATAACTATTTACTGCAATGAACTAAAAAGGAAGCAATTTCTTTTTTAAAAGAACCCTCACTCATCAACCTAGTTGGTGATATGCTTCATCATGGGGTTCCCACCTGAGGGGCCAAATGCCACCCAGGTGTGCTATGATGCCTGATTACAGCACCTCGAAGGCTATCTATGGAGCAGAGGTGTGGGGTTTTAGGGATGCACAACAGATACAAGGAGAGGAAGACAAATTTGTAAAAAACTGTTAAAGCTTCCCCAGAGCATCTCAGCAGCAATTACACACAAAGAGCTTGGTACCCCATATATATCTAACCTGATCAGAATGAGACCAATTTTGACCTGGTTTAAAATCTGGCTAAACCCTAACGCTGAACTAACCAGACAGATCATCAAGGATTGTTTACGGAGAGATAGATGGCTCCAAATCCCCTGGTTGAAACACATCAAAGAAACACTCGGGTCCATTAACCAGGAAATGTTATTCTCTGACCCCTCAAATGTGGATACCCCCTGCAGACATTATGTACAAAAGCAATTAATGGATAAATATGATTCCAGGAGGATGGAACTTGACCCTACTAAATCCTCGGTAGCAGCCCACTCGCTTGTATGTAATGAAATGGGCATGGAACTGTATCTCTTTTTAATGTACAGTCAACATGAGAGATTTTTAATGACTCGTTTAAGGCTCAATTTGTTGCAGAATATTTTAGCTTACCCGTCTGGTTTTACGCTAACAATTGAGCAGAAGGGTGCCTGCGGCTGCGACAATAGGTCTCCGCAGGACACCCTTCATTTTGTATTATTTTTGTATTATTTTGTTCTTTTTATAAAATCCCGCGTCAGAGATTTCTGGTGGACATTTTGAAGGAATCAAAAATTAACCATGCCAAACCTGCTTTACTATTTCTGCAAAGAGCAACTGAGATGCGTACCTTGTGTGCTATTATGAGTTTTCTAAAAATTGTGATCAAATTAAGAAATACAAGGGGTTGATGGTGGATGAAATGAGATGAAATACAATTTGCTGCTCCGGTGCACTCTCTATGAAGCAAACCTGTGAGGCGTCACACGCTGTGTAATGCTGTCACTCATGTACTCTCCTGTACAGGTGCACTGCAGACCTATTTATTGTGGTTACTGAAGTTCTTGGCTCTGCAGATGCCCTCACAGTCAGGTTCAGTACACCTGAGAGGCTTCATAGGCACACTGTTCCATATAATTATTTTACGGCAGCTCTCACCTGCACAGGTGTAGTTACAGTGAAGCACACCTGAGAGTCTACAACTGAACTGAACCATATATAACATTGTTATTGCGGCTCTCACCTGCACAGGTGTACTTACAGAGATGCAGACCTGAGAGTCTACACATACACAGAACTATATATAGCACTATTACTACAGCTCTCATCTGCACAGTTGTACACACATAAGAGTTTACAACTGCACAGAACCTTATATAACACTGTTAATGCAACTCTCACCTGCACAGGTGTAATTACAGGGATGCACACCTGACAAGTCTACTACTGCATAGAAGCATACATAACAGTGTTACTGCGGCTCTCGACTGCATAGGTGTACTTATAGTGTTGCACACCTCAGAGTTCCCAACTGCATAGAACCATATATAACACTGTAACTACAACTCTCACCTGCACAGGTGTACTTGCAGTAATGAACACCTGAGAGTCTACAGCTGCACATATGCATATATGACACTGATACTGTGGCTGTCACCTGTACCTGCTCTCAGCTCTATATACCATTGGTAAGGGGGTCTCACCTGTACAGGTAAACACCAGCAGGTGCTCACCAGGCCCACTGCGACCAGGGCCCAAACTCTTCTGTCCATCCTTGGATTCTGGTGCAGTGCTCAGGTCACCAGAGGACAATGTTTCTTCCTTCAGTGAGATGATTTGTGGACCCAGACCAGTTCTTTATATACCCAGAAGAGGCTGAGCATTCTCCAATCAGCTTTCAGACCCAAGGAGGACACCTCTTTCTGCACAGGTCACAAGGTGTGTCTGTCCTGGAGAGAATACATTAGGTTCACCTCTGAGGTGCCATATCCAAGTTAATAATAAGCAGCTTTTAAGTGTGGTAAATTTGGTTTGTGACAGACTCTGCACCATGATATATTGTTGTTTGAAAAACCTTCACTCTTTATTCTTTCAGTAAGAGGGTGAATTTGTGATTGGACACAGACGCATCTCCAAGGGTTTCACTCCTCAAACAACACAGAAGCTTGGGTTTAATTTCAGAGGCTCCATCAAGCAAGAAGTCAGCCCTACTGACTGAATTTCTCGCAAATTTTAAGCTGCACTCCACCCATAGAATACAAAAAAGACCCAACCTGAATGGACCCCCATTCCGACCTTTAGAAATGTCTCTACCATAGACTACATCTTTATCAACGAAGGGCTTGTCCACAATCTTTGCAACTTCACAGTGGACGACAGAGAGGAAAGTGATCATAGGCCCCTCCGCGCCACATTCAATCTGGCGCGGGTACAAGCAGAATTACAAGTAGTTATTGGAACTACCACGGGGGAGGAACATCACAAAGTGCTTAAAAGAATAAAATGGTCAATCCATCTCAGTCATAGCCTGCTAGACTATGTAGCTAGAAGGGAGGAAGAACCTAACCCAGTTCAAACTAAGAACCCCATTCACCTCTGGGAAACTCTGACCTCCGATTTATTGGTACGTCTGGGCAATAACCGTCACCCAAGAAGTCGCCAATTCCACTATAATTCTCGCCGTGTAACATTGTGGTGCCTGTCACAGTGTAAGCGAGATCTAAATAAGGCAATCAGGGCACAAAAGAAAGGCACTCATCTGACAGGGAGATACTCCATTGCTGCTCTGCGAACTGACTATAAAAAGAAAGTCTGGGCCCACAAAAAACGGCAGACTGAACAGAATTGGTTGACTGTGTTCTCCTTAATTAAAGGAAATGACAATAGCAAGCTTTGGCGTTCCATCAACAGTCTGACCCCCAGAGGAGAGCAAAAGGAAAATAGTGTTGCAGGGAAAGTGTGGGAACAGCATGCCAAGGGGCTGTATACCTGTGAGTCAAATCAGGCCACTGCAGGAAGTCGTACGTGGTCCAAGGTGGCGGCGGAAATTATCGAACCCGAAAGAGTTACGTCAGAAGGCGTAAATCGGACCTGCACCGGATCGTTCACAGAAATGGAGGTACTAAAGTGCATCAAGGCCATTAGAACTGATGGCGCTCCAGGCCCAAATGGGATTCCGGCCCAGGTTCTGAAAACTGCCTCAGCCTTTTTTGCATCCAGACTCACCCCTTTATTTAACCATTCTTTTGCCACGGCAACGTTGCCATCCTCTTGGAAAGGTTCTATTCTATTCCCCATCCATAAAAAGGGGGACCACACGAACCCGGCCAATTATAGGCTTATAGCTCTCCTCGACGTAGAAGCAAAGATATATGCCCGCCTTCTTCTCAGGGATCTGGAGGACTGGACAAGAACGGTATTCTTCCGCCCACACAGACCGGCTTTAGGGCTCACAGCTCCACTCTTGACAACATCTTAGCCCTTTCCTACCTTGCGAAGAAGGCCAATATGATGAACAAACCGCCCCTGTTCTGCTGTTTCATAGACTACTCCACAGCCTTTGATCGAGTGAATAGGGGCCGGCTCTGGGCAAAACTCGACTCGTGGGGGTTACCACAGGCTCTACTAAAAGCTATAAAAGCGCTCTATGAGGGCACCTGGGTCAAGGTGAAGCTAAGCCCTACAATAACAACTGCAAGAATTGAAACCAACTTGGGCCTCATGCAGGGGTGCGTCTTGGCCCCCATGCTTTTCAACTTGTATACTGCGGACATGGGGACAGCTCTGAAAGATGCCAACTTAGCACCTCCAACACTGGGGAGGCTCGTCTTGGGAACACTCCAGTATGCAGACGACACAGTGATCATGGACCACACTAGGGTGGGGCTGCAAAGAGCCTTAAGCAGTTTGGCATTATACAATAAGTCAAATGACTTACGGATCAACGTGGGCAAGACCAAAATTGTCATTTTTGGCAAATACCCCCTCAAAAAAGAAGCTTCATGGTCTCTGGGGGAGCACCGTATCGTCACCGCCCCATCCTACAACTATCTGGGCACCTGGGTCTCTGAGAGTGCCTCTGCAGCCAGACATCTGAAGGAGCTTAAACCTAAAATTGACAAAACCATTCTGTCGCTAAGACGCTTAAGCCACCGCTTGGACAGTCCCTCAGCAGAACCAATGTTGACAGTGCTCCGGGCAAAACTGATCCCTGCCATTGCATATGGGCACATAGCCTACCCTGGTGCATTTGACAAAGTGGTCAACGCGGCCCAGGCGAAAGCCTATAAGTTGGTGCTACAGGCCCCTAGATACGCAAGGAACACTAGATTAAGGCTAGAAATAGGCCTTAAGCGACCGGAGCTGGTATTACTTGGGGACCTTTTAAAACTCTATATTAGAGTATTGAAAGCGCCTGAGCATTCGCTAAAGCACCCCCTAAAATCAATCTTTGAAGAGGTGGGCTCTCCCTGGCACTCAAAGGTAGGACAAGCTATTGCAGCATTGAAAATCGAAAGAAGGAGTTTGCCCCTGCACAAAATTCCTTTCTCAGCCTGGGCCCAAGCTGTTAAGCGCCAAGTCCGGATTATCTCCTTTGAACTTGACCTTGCATCTCTTCGGCACAATCCACTAACTCAGGCCCTGGGCAAATCATATATTCCAGGTAAACCCCAACCTTACCTGCAAGATCCAGTATCCACTTACGCGAGAAAGAACATTTTGTACTTTCGACTTTTGGCCCTCAGGATCATGGACTTCAACCGCAAATGGGCCCGTATGGATGGCACCTTGGCCTGTCGCCTATGCAATTACCGTAGGGAATCCTGGCTACACTTGCTGTGCTGCTGCACAAAGCTGGCCAATGACCGCCATCGCTTGCTGCTTCCGATTTTAAGGAACACGGCCCATACAACTTGTAGAGAGGCCTCGGACTGGTGCCTCTCAGTCTCCACGACCTGTTTGCTAGCCAGATTTGGGAAATTTATACACCAGGTAAAAATGGCACTCGACTCCCACTTAACGGTATTGTCTGCAAAGTAACTGGAAGCCTTCTGCCCCAGTTATCGAACTTGGTCTGGTTTAAAGATCCACGAAGAATCCATCTTTCGTTAACAGCCCTTGGTACATGAATTGACTCTACCGAACTTTCATGTGCCCCCCTTTATCAGCTGGGAAACACTTATATAACCTATGCATCACTCCTTTTTAAAAAACCCAGTTTTGGACAGCCAATCAGGACTAATATGTTAGTATTTTAACTTAAAGTGACTCTCACTTTTATATTTGGATGGGACTTGACAGTGGGGGAGTCGGGAAGTTCATAAAGCTTTTTATTCTTTTTTTTCTTATTTATTTCATTTTTACACTGTAAAGATTTTAAGTAATCATGCAGTTTAGAAATAAAATTGTCAAATTGTACTTCCTCAAACAACAACAAAAGTCCTTGAGGCACCAAAAAACCAAATTTGTAGATAATAACAGAAGACACAAAAAGTGCATCTGAGTCGCTGGACTTGCGTCTGAAGAGCAGATTTAATTTTGCAGATGGATCAGAGTTTAACAATTGTAGATGGTAGGCATGACTGGATGATGAAATGAAAAGTGTACAAACAAAATGCAGAGGAGTAGGATTAAAGGCAGTGTTGTAGGAAGAAGGGCCGAGTGGGAGGATGAAAGGAAGGGTGGGAGGATGAATGTTATGGTGGGAGGATGGAAGGAAGGGTGGGAGGATGAAAGGAAGGGTGGGAGAAAGAATGTTATGGTGGGAGGATGGAAGAAAGTGTAGGAGGATGAAAAGAAGGGTGGACAGATGAGAGGCAGGATTGGAGGATGAAAAGAAACGTGGATAAAAAAAACTTAATAGGAGGCTGACTGAAAGGAAGGGAGTAGCGAGAAAAAGAATTGTGGAAGACTACTTGGATGTAAAAAAGGCACACATTGACATTCGCCCTTACGCCCTCGTGACGGAAATCTGGTGCCCATTCCTAAATTACATACCTCAATCTCAGCTCAACATCTCCCTAAATTGAGAAATTCATACATAGCGTATGAGAGCCCGCCCACTGCCGGTCAGCTTTTCACTAATACGCGCTGTCTTTTAACCTCAAATTATTTGTTTTTATTCAAAGAGCATGGTGTCTTTTCTTAGTGCAAAATGATCCCATTGTGTCCAAAACGTGCTAGAGGATGCATTCTGCACTAAGAAAATAGCACAAAATGCTTCAGAACATGAACAGCACTCGCCAGCAGCGGCTCGCACTCTCTGAGGCGCTTGTTTATGAGAGGCTTGCGCCACCGGAGCGTCAATATTTTTCTGATGCTCCAGCGGTGCAAACCTCTCAACCACATCTACAAGGCCACTCTGCGTGGGTTTGCATGGCCTCATAGATATGGAGTAAGACAAGTTGCTGCATTGAAAGCTGTTTCAGTATAGCTCGAGGAGTACGTACTGTGGTGTGCCCGATAAAAAAACATTCTCCCACTCCTTGTCAGACAACGTGCAGCCTAATTCTGTTTCCCAACGTTTCTGTTCTGCAGTGCGAGCCCTTGTGAGCGCTGTGGTAAGAAAGGAGTAGATTTCAGAGATGAGGCTTTTATCGTCATTTTTGCTAATTATCCATTTCTCAAACAGCTTAATCGGTCGTAAAGCTACGGAACGCGTCTCAGCTCCTAAGACCCAGTGTATCATCTGGAAGTGCAAATAAATAATCAGTGGCGGACAGATTATAGTCCGATTGTAGTTCCTTAAAGGGGATAAGACCTTGAAGGTCAAATAAGTGCCCTAGGCATTTACAACCCCCTTCTATCTAACGTGCTGTGGACCTGCTATCCCTCCCCGGCGGGAAGGCGGTATTCGAGAAAAGCTGGGTCAAGTTGGCCCTCTGAGAGACCCTGTCCCATGCGAGCATTGTCGGACACGTGACTGGTGAGGAATAAAGTACCCAAGCGCATGCAAATTTCAGTAACCAGGCGTCTCGCTACTGTCTGCTCCATGAAGACTCAATATTCCTTTGTCATGGAATGATTCCACTCCACCAAATAACATAGAAGCTAGGCATGGAAGTATCGAGTGATGTTAGGGAAGACTAGACCCCCATTCTTCTTAGGCCGTTGGAGATCGAACCTCAGACAAAGCCCTCAATCGCCACCTGTATTTGTCGCAGGGCGTGTGGCGGGGGCTCTAGTGGCAATGTTTGGAACAGATGTAAGGCACGCAGTAACACATTAATTTTAACTGCGGAGTCTCCCAAACTACATCAGGGGTAGGCGAGGCCATCGGTGTATGTCTGTACGGGTCCATGATATTAGAGCAGAGTAGTTCACCTCTGCTGTTTTCGCTAGGCTTTTGCCTCCGACACCCAGTCAAAGGCAAAGCGATTCCGTAGGGCCTCCACTGTTGGCTGGCTCGCGGTAAGATTGAGTACTTGAGATTTCTGCATATTGATTTTAAAGCCAGAAAATTGACTGAAGGGGGCACTAGAGGGCGCACAGCGGAATGGCTGCCTTGTGAGACTGCTCTGCCGGCTAGGTCGCAACAACGGCATTATGCAGCGTTAGCATGTACCTAAATGACATCAACGGGGTCCGGAGGCCGTCGGAACCAGCAGCGACGCGGAAAAACGTAACACACTGCCCGTGGATGGTATACTGCTCCTGTAATTCACTTTTTGAGACATTGCAGAGCTCCGATAACACTTGTGTCAAGATGGCGGCGCCCTGGGTATGAAATGACCGGAACTCTGTTACAGCCAGCGAACACACACGGTGAGCAATTTCGTGTCTTGAGGGCCTCCCCTGCCCAGAACAACCGCTCCGACTCCACTATCTCTCATGCTGGAGAACCCTGGAGCAGTCTAAACTTAACTTGAGTGTGATATTGAAATGGTGCGAAAGAGCAACAACAAGATGGCGGCGCCCATGACCTGTAACGAGGGTTAGCTGCGGAAACTTCAGGGACAATCCCCTACCAATGTAGCTCTTGCCTAAATTATGCTCCATACACGACGCAGTCCCAGACGTGTGGACTAGTGTATTCACGCGGTAGAAAGCATACAGCACAAGCATTAACAGAAGATACAACCCATTTCACAGCTATGTGATCGGAGAAGACTCGCCGCTAAGATCCCTATGCTAGTGCTGTGACTCAGAGGGCCAGACCCCGTGCTAGGTCGCACCATCCAGAGCGGATTAAAGAGACACCGGCCCACTCCCTACGACAAAGGGGGAAAGGCGCAAGGTTGATACGCAGACCTATGGTTTCAAACCAATGATTCGCTATTACGCTTCCACCCCAGACGGTACTCTCCAACGACGCTGCATAACCAACTAGCTGACACTGCTAGACCAGTAAGTGCGTGTCTCTATACTATTGCCGCGAAATATCGAGCATAGTGAAGGTGTACCTACCCTACGAACTGTGTCTGTGCTAGCCACCCGCACTCCTATATCGTACCTCAGCAAACTAGCCGAAAAACCACCATGGGTAAACCGGACAGGCTACAACCCACGCTGACCTTTTCTGCAAAAAGAAAAACAAAAGGAGCAACTTCGCAATCTGACACTGAGATAGACGGCAAAACGGCGCAGCCCAACGGCATGGAACAGGTCCTCAAAGCCATTCAGAAAAGCCTGCAAGATGTGCATGGGAAATTGGATGTGATATCACAGAGAGTGGACAACATGGCGGCGAAGTTAGATAAACATGGTGAGCGCATAGAAGAAGCCGAAACTCGCCTTTCTGCAGTAGAGGATGAATCACATACCACCACACAGAAATGTTCCGAGATAGACAGACTCCTGTAAGTTATTAGAAACAAGTCAGAAGATTTGGAAGCCAGATCTAGACTTAACAATGTCCGAATAGCTGGCCTTCCGGAGTCGACTAACACCGGGAAAATGGAGTCTTATATTGAAGATTTGATCCGGACAATCTTAGGGCCGGAAAACATGTCCTCCGTCTTCATAATTGAGAGAGCGCATAGATCCCTCGCTCCTAAACCGAAACCAGGCTCACCTCCACGGCCAATAGTTGCCCGTCTCCTGAATTACAGGGACAGAGATGTCATACTCAAGTTGGCAAGAGAGAAGGGGAAAATCGAACACCAGGGCAACAAGCTGGAATTCTTCCCGGACTTTACGATGAATGTTCAAATGGCCCGGAGAGAGTTTGCAACCGTTAGGCAAAAGCTGCGTGAATTCGGCATTGACTATGCGATGTTGTACCCAGCCCGTCTGAAAATCTCTAAGGATGGTAAACAAATTATCTGTCAGACACCGAAGGAAGCGCAGGAATTCATCAAGAAAATTGGAAAGAAAAGACGTGATCAGAGTGGAACCGAACAAAAGCAAGACTTGGACTGACTACATGATGCCACGTAAATATTCAGCGACACCCGTGCCACACCTCACTTGCTCTGTCTAAGCACCCATTGACTGAACTACACTGTTATGTTGCATTTCCTGATCCACCCTTGTGTGGGGCCATGCTACGCCTGCTCTTTCTGTAGTGCCTGATCTCCGCGGGGTGTTGGTGGATTTAGCAGACAGGCGCCCATAATAGACGTGCTTAATGAGTGCATAGCAGTGAAGGCGCTGGCTGCTCAGTGGGGACGTGTTGGGAGCACGGGAGCACCTAACAACAGACAATATCGATGCTGTGAGTATGTCCATCCCTTCCTTTTGTCCAAAAGACACTTACATATCGGACTCGAGGACCGTCGTACCCGAGCCAGACATTGTACCCGCTTTACTGTCTATTGTTATTGGAGTAATAAGTGTTTATTCCTACTACTGCCAGTCTGTTGTTGTTACGCTGTATGATAGAGATGTTACTGTCATGAAACACTGTACCTCACATTTATATAATTCAGAGGGAGAGGCGAGAACCATTTGGTACTTGCTTTCTTATAGTGAACCTGGCCACATCCACTATGTTGGATGAAGTTGTGCGACCTCGGTGAACCCCCCAACAAGGTGTTCCCCTACTCTTGTTTTGCTAAGTTATATGTTCTGTTTGGGGTATGTCTTTGGCATGATTGGGATGCCGAAGTGGGTGGGGGAAGGTGGGGGGATTTGAGGGCGTTTGTTTTGTTACACTGCATTTGAGAAGCACTGCCGTACTGCAAGGGATATACAGAAACATAGCTGTACCTATACGGAAGTTATCTGGGAAACATTCTGATTGTGCAGAACACTCACAAACATGTAGGTGTATATACTGGTTGGGAAATGACTGAAAATCTTTCCTCCAGGAACTTGCGGCTCATAATCTGGAATGTACGGGGTCTAAACAACCCCAAAAAAATACGACAAATCCTGGCGTATTTAACGAGGCTTAAGATTGACAATGCTTTCCTTCAGGAAACACATATAGACTCACACGCCTCCAATCGGATTGGGACAAGATGGGCGGAATCGGTACATGGTGCCGCGTATTCTTCATACTCAAGAGGGGTCCTTATCCTAATTCGCAAAGGGGTCAATTTAAAGTCGAACAAGTTCACCCAGACAAAGAAGGGAGATATGTTGCAGTGTCGGGTATGCTTAGAGGATGGAGAGTGTCCCTACTTAATATTTACGCACCAAATGTAGGTGATCCAGTGTTTTTCCAAATGCTATGGCAAAAACTAAATGAGCTCCCAGATGTCCCATTGATATGGGGGGGAGATTTTAACACTGCGCTAAAGCTGTGGACAGATCACCTCACTCGATAGAAACACACAAACGCGCATTGCAGAAATAGAGAGATATAATGTTGGAAAAGCAATTAATAGACCTTTGGAGAATGACCCACCCAACGCAACTCGAGGCCACTCACACTACAGCTACACACGGTAGTTGGTCCAGAATAGATTACTGGCTCGGCTCCCCAGATGTCTCATTGTGGGTAGAGGATGTATCCCACCTATGCTGCACATTATCCGACCACAACCCGGTGCTTCTGACCCTCAAGTTACCAAATTATATACCTCCGCCGTTCAGCTGGAGGTTTAATGGGAAAGCATTACAAGACCCTATCTATTCAGAAAGCTATTATAGATTACTTTGAATTGAATGCTGCCTCTGTAGATGACCCCGGATTACTATGGGAGGCTTTCAAAGCCAACATACGGGGAAGCTGCATTAGTACTAACGCGGGCATTCTAAAAGATTTACGTCAGCAACTGGTTCAGCGAGAGCAGAAAATAAGAGCACTGGAACTGGACTATAGTCAAACAAATAATCCCACCCTACTGGGGGAAATACGAACCCTTATGTCGGAATATCAGGTACAAGCAGAAGAAGAACTCCGATATGTCTCTAAACGCCATGTGGCTCGGAGTTATGGGGAGGGGGGCAGGCCAGGAGCCGCTCTGGCAAACAAAATATGCACTCCACGACCACCTCCTGTGATATCAGCAGTTAGAGACGGTGCAGGCACACTGATACACGACACACAGGGTATAATAAAGGCATTCATGCACACATATGGCAACCTATACACAAAAGAAGATACGGCTACGGCTGAGGAAATTGCGCTATATTGCGATGACATTGCTATCGCCTGGCTATCGGACGCTCAGAGAACATTCCTCTCATTGCCCATAACGTTAGAGGAGATCACAGAGGTCATTCAGGCCCTGCCCAATGGGAAAGCACCTGGCCCTGACGGGTTTACGGGGGAATTTTACAAGGCCTATGTCGATCTACTGGCGCCCCATATACTTGCGATGCTTGGTGATGCGCACGAGAAACTGATATTACCACAAACACTAAGAGAAGCTATGATTTTAACGCTACTTAAACCAGATAAAGACCCCGAATACTGTGAATCCTATCGCCCTCTATCACTTATGAACGTAGACACCAAACTATTATCTAAACTATTAGCGAATAGGCTGCAGCACCTGATGACCAGGCTGGTACTACCTGATCAGTCGGGGTTCATTCCAACACGCTCAACCTCCCACAACACCAGATCACTTTTTGCGCTGTCACACTACCTATCCCCTACAACCAAGGCGGCCGCTGTATTGTTAGATGCTGCTAAAGCGTTTGACACAATAGCAGGACTTATCTGCACACGATATTATTTTGAATGGGTTTTCCTCCAATGTTTCTACAATGGGTAACATTACTGAACACGGAGCCCACTGCCTGCATACCGGTCAATAAATACGTCTCAGAGGCAATACCCATAGAAAGAGGTACCAGGCAGGGTTGCCCGTTATCCCCGCTCCTGTTTGCCATAGCCTTAGAGCCACTAGCCTGCAAAATACGACAAGGGCATCACTACTCAGCGCTACAATTTCCGCAGAGACCCCTACACATATCAATGTATGCGGATGACATGTTATTTATTTATTATTTATTTTAATTTCTTGTAGAGCGCTAACAATCATCCCAAAGGGATATCACGGCGCTGAGATTACTAAAGTGCGGATGCAGTGGGCATAGTTGAGTGGATTAGTCAAAGTGGGGGAAAAGGAAGGTTTTTAGTTGTTTCCTAAATGCCAGGTGGCATTCTGTGAGTCGGAGGGCCATAGGCAGTTCGTTCCACTTATTATATGTACGGGACCCGTCAACTCACCTAAATCCATTGTTGCAGGAATATGTTAAATTTGAGCGTCATTTCGGCCTTAGAATCAACTGGGCAAAATCAATCATTTTACCACTGACTGACACCACACAACATTTCACCACAGATTATCCCTTAGAATGGCAAACGGAACCAGTGAGCTATCTAGGGGTTTGGTTCCACAGAGACCCAGAAGTGGTCATCCGCACAAACTATGGTAGAGTGGTCTCGATCCTGGAGGAGAAAATAGAGAGATGGATCCACCTGCCCCTATCACTAGCGGACAGATTGGCGATAGTTAAAATGGTACTGCTGCCGAAACTTTATATCCATTTAATAACATCCTCATCAAGCCTCCCATGGCAGTGTTCCGTTGGCTAACTTCGGTGACACTGAAATTGATATGGGCAGGGAAAACGGCTCGAATTGACCTGCACTCGCTGATGTTGCCATTCGCCCGTGGCGGATTTAAAGTTCCCGATTTCTTTCTGTATTACCTGTGCGCCCAAGCCCAATACGCTCATTACTGGTATCATAAAGTCCCGTTTCTTACACATGTGGCAATTGAAGAAGGAGATGCCCTTCCAATTCCGTTAGATGCTATCTTACCACACAAACGCCCTCCACTACATTAGCAGGATATAAATACCATAGACACCACAAATGAGGCTTGGAGGCTCATAGCGCAGAAGACAAATAAAACTCCTATCTACGCCCCAAAACTGCCACTCCACTATCACCCGCACATAACCGTAACACACGAACCTGTGGGAATGGACCTCCTTAAACAAGTGGGGATGGATAGCATGGGTGACCTGTTCCATGAAGGGATGTTTAAGACGCTGGACAATATCACGTATGTATAGAACCAAACGATGTTGTTTAAATTCACATATTTTCGTCTTCAGCGAGCAGTGAAAGCCCTGTATCCGACATATTCTGCTGAACCACAAACACTCATGACATTGCAACTCCTACTCACATCCCCCACCCCTGTTCATCTAGTCTCCAAACTATATGTAGAGTTACAAACTGAAATTGGGGCAATGCCGCACAAGGCAATACGAAAATGGAATGATTTCTTAGACGATCCCGTAACTGACGATGAGTGGACTACCATTGGCACAATCACAAAATTATTGACGCTTAACGGCAATTTGCGTATGATCCACATTAAGTACTTACATCAGACCTATCACACTCCGGCACGATTGTACAGATTTGGTCTCCGTACTTATTTTAAATGTCACAGATGTGGGGTGGAGACAGCGGATTTTATACATCTTGCTTGATACTGTCCAGGAGTGGCAGAATACTGGAGAACAGTAGTGCGGAAATTGGGAGAAATGGTTGATGTACCAGTAGAATGTACTATCAAAACATGCTTATTGGGATTATTACCGGGGGTCCGGGCATTAAAACGTAAATTCTGCGCAATAGCCCTTCTTTTGGCAAAACGCAGAGTCTCACTCACCTGGGGCAGCAATAATCTACCGCAAGTCAAGCACTGGATACAAGACTTGGTTTATTGCAAAGACACTCTCCAGACATACGAGGAAGAGTTACCACTACGGTCGAGACCCAGAGACTATTGGTGCTATCTTATTTCCTAACTTAATATACCCGATATTCAACTGTGAATTGCCTACTCTGGAATACAAGGGGTTAACAAAAGTGTCTGTACATATAGCTGATTGCCTTAGGATACCATAAGAAAGCATGCACTATTGTAGGCGGAGTGTTGTAATGCAGTGGATTTCATAAGTTATTCTGTACTGTATGGTTGTCACAGGGTTACATTGTCATGTTTTTGAAATACTAATAAATAAATAAATAAGAATTAAAAAAGCAAATCTGCTATAAATCCAAAAAAAAAAAAAGAAAATTGACTGAATGTCTGAAGGTCGTTCACAATATCCGTCAGAGAGGACAGGGGGTGTGCAACTGGTAAATCAAATAGGATGCCTCGCGCCCGGGGGTTGTCTCAAAGTCGTTCGGTCAGAGGCTCCATATATAGGGCGAAAAGCAGGGGGAAAAGGGGACATCCCTGTTGAGTTCCTCACCCTGCCACAAAGTGATCAGAGAGCAAACCATTGACTCAGACAGCCGCCTGAGGGGTGCTGTAGATGCTCGCGATCCAGCATCGGAACCGGGGTCCCAGTCCGAAGCGCTCAAGAGTGGTGAAGAGGTACGGCCAGGGCACACGGTCAAAAGCCTTTTCCGTGTCAATCGCGAGAAGAAGTACTTCCTCTTTTGACCATTGCACCTTGTCGATTAGGTGACAAATGCGTTTGGTATTATCTCCACATTGCCATACCGAGGAGAGTGTTGTGTCGTTCCCATCGTTAAATGCTATATAGTCAGTAATACATCGCCTGCTGTCAGCAACTACTTCTGGAGACCGAAGCAGTGAGTCTCTCAGACGCCAGCATGAGGTGGAAGCAGAGCGCTCAGGGGAGAAGCGCAGGGACAGGGTAATGGTAGACTCCGCAACCAAGGCCCAGGCAGCTGGGGTGATCAAGTGGTCAAGACGGACATATGTCTTGTGTGCGGCAGAGTAATATGAAAAATCCTTCTTGTTTGGGTGTAGGTAGCACAACGCATCCTCTATCCCCACTTCGCACAGCCAAACCCCTCCTTTCGCTGATAAAGCGCCTGCGCCCCCGGTGCAGGAACCAGCATGATCCAGTGCCCTGTTCATCACAAGATTAAGGTCGCCCCCCAATACCACCATAGGGTCAGGAGAATGCAACACCTCCGCGCCTGCCTCTAATAGGAACTTCTCTGGGCGCTCATTAGGAGAGTAGATGGAAGCAATAGTGCAGGAAGAGGAACCTAGGTGGAGCCGCAGCGCTAAAAGGTGCCTTTTAATCTCCGAAACAGGCCCCACTACTGAACGCCGAAAATGCTTTGCCACTAGGATGGCCACCCCTCCCCGTTTGCTGTTTGCAAAGGACCAGAACTGGTGATGAAAGTGACTGTGATACATACGGTGAGTATCAGTTTGTAATAGGTGGGTTTCTTGGAAGAGGAATATCTCTCCACCCAAATATTCCAATAAGGATGAGACCGCCCTCAACTTAACTGGGTTATTAAGACCCCGGGCGGTGAGACTGACGATTTTAAGAATCAGATGGTAAGGAAGGGGTTGGGTGAGCTCAGTTGGAGCACGCGCTGCCCCGTGGTAGAAAGAGTGCAGAGAGGGGGGTATGGATAAAGATGGGCAGGTGCGCACGGCTGCTGTGCATGGGACTGATAAAAGGACTCACTGAGGAGAGACCCTACCCTATCCCAGAAAAGAAAAAACAACCCCAAGAACAAGACAACAAGAGTTGCAAAAGCATTGCAAGACCGACCTTGAACTGGCCAGCTTCAGTACCATGAGGGGAAAAAAACGCAACAGAGCGGGGATGACACATGTCCCTCAAGGGGGTGGTGATGATTCCGTTCCGTTAAGACAAAAGGTGTCGGCCCTCCAGCCCATCCGAGTTGAGAATTTCATGCTTGAGCTAGGCAAGAGTCTCAGGTGGGGGATGAATATTCATGGCTGCTGGTCAGTGAGGCTAGGACGTTTTCCCTCGCTTTCGCTTGTGCTACTGCGTCCAGGACAATGGGGTGGTGAAGAGGACCTGCCCGTGATCTGCCAATGGCCTGGTCTGTTGTTACTGGAGGTTGATGCCCTTTGTTGACGCAGCGGAGCCACAGGAGGAAGATCCAAAAGGTCGGAGGCTTCTTGCAAAGATCTCAATTGGCGTGGTTTCCCTTTGAAGTTAAAATTATGTGGAAGGGGTGGCCCCACGCTTTGGGGATCTCTTTTTACCTCCGGTGCTGAGCGATGGGCCATAATTCTCATCTTTTGAGCAGTGTGACCGCAGAAAGGTCCTGAAGGAGCAGCGGGGTAAGGCAGCGGAGCTGTAAAGGTTGCATGTCTCTGGCTTTACGTAGGATAAGCTCTTTTAGTTGGAAATTGTGAACACAAGCTAGGATATCCGGTGGTAGCGCGACATTCTGGTGGGGCAGGCCAACCCGATGGACTCTGTTGATCTGTACCTCAGTTGTGTGTTCGGGCCTAGGATATGTCTAAAAAGGGCTTGGACAAATTCACCAATATCTCCTTCCTCCACTCCTTGTCTCACTCCTCGGTTGCATATGTTGTTACGGCATGAGCGGTTCTTGAAGTCCTCCGCATGCCCCTGGAGTACAATATGCTTCTCTTTGTGAATAAGAATTTCTTGTTGCATCATCTCTATTTCTTCGACGCGCCCGTTTTCGTGCTCCTCTAACGTCGCAACCGGGTCCCCTATTTCCGAGACAGCGCAGCGGACCCCACGGAGATCCACTGCCAATTGGTCTTTGAGTTCCTGTAATCATCTTCGAGTGCTGAGAAGAGCGAGGTCATAATGGCCTTTATCCTTTGTGCCTGGTACATCTGCTCTGTCTGCCGCTCCCACCGCCATCTCCGATCCCTAACTCGCGGTCTTGTCCTGTAGCATGTTTTTTACAGAGCGATCCTTCCTAGACCGTGCTGTCGCCATGGGGTCTATTTTTCAGCAGTCTCCGTGTGGTGGGCCTCCATCGCCAAGGAACGCCTGCGGTCCACAGATGCTTGGGACGTGGGTGGTGCGGGCACCGGGGGGGATAATCGAGGCCCAGGGCACGAGAAGATTAGGTGCTGTACTGGCGCATATATGTCCGCTCTCTGCTCCTGTAGGGGTACTCGCAGGACCTGCCTGTAGGCCTGTGTGGCGTGCGGTGAGGTGCGGGCCGCTGGGAGAACAGATACATAACACCAGGGCCTACCCTTTCACTGTAGGGTCAATAGCGCGGGCTAGGAAAATCTTACTGTCCGGCAGTGCAGGCGGGTCAGAGCAATTTTCAGAGCTGCATTATGTGATACGGTACGCCTGAGTGGGGGGGTGTGCTGCACTGTGCCGATCTCACACAGTGGTCCCCTCCACTGCACACTCCGTGTTGGAGATTACCAGGTCTCTTCCATGCATCCCTGGGAGACCGGGGTCTCCCCTGCGGCTGTCACAATGAAGTTCTTGCAGCGATCTGGCACTGTTCACTAGGCCGTTCCCAGGAGCGGATCACACTTGATGGGACGCCAATCCCCACAGAAGAGAGCCAGCAAGGGGGCAAAGCAAGCAGGCCCGATGATAATTGTGCCCAGGGACAGGCTCCACTCCGGGCAAGGCCTCACGGGAATACCAGGCACCCTCACCTCCTCAATAAGCGTTGGTTCACAGGCGCCGATCTCCACTAAGCCCACGGCAATCGGCTGTGTTGCCGGCTTCAGGCCGGTACGGTGAGTCACTGTGGGGGCACCGGGTTGCTGTTGTGAGGGCCTTGCGGGACAGCAGTGCAGGCACGGCTCCCTCTTCCGGGCTCCTCTGCAGGCCGGGCCCACGCCGTAAGGGAGCCACACCGCGGCAGGGGAAGCAGTGCGCCGGCAAATGGGCCGCAGGCAGGCCTCAGTATTCCGGGAGGGCCCGTTCTGTGGTCCTCAGAAGCTCCACAGCAGGCGGAAGCAGCCGAACTCGCTAGCCGCTCCTCGGGCTCGGTAACCACGTGGTCTCCCTCTGCACCTGCCGAGGTCACAACGATCACCCAAGGGCTTGGTAGACAGATATTTTCATGATACATGCTTTTAAGTTGCTAAAATATATTTTGAGCTCTGTTCCCTTGTGAGAGGCCACAACGCATGAGAGCAATTTAAAGGTCACCACATCTGGCCTTCCTTGCAGAGTGACTGGATAGTCCTTTGGTTCTATGGTGTGTTAGGGTGGTTGATGCCATGGCCATTGTTGGGACCTTGACTCGGTCGACCCAAAGGATCGGACAGACATGCTCTCTGAATCGGAGGAGTCTTTTGTTGATTTCTTTTGAGAAAGTTCCTTTGAGTGTGTCTTGAATGGTAGATTTCTGAAACGGGTAGGCCGTGACAAGCTGCTCCTCGAGTCGGCGTTATCTTTGGGATATTTCTCCGGGTACCTTTCTCGAAGTGTCTTCGGTGTCAGTTCGATGGAGAGGTTGTTTGATAACCATGTGTTTATTTCTTGTGATTGATCCCAGGATACTTTGTCTCTGCCTCTCTCCTATGATAGTACTGGCCTCCTCTCACTTTCCTCGTTGTCTCGGGTATCGTGGTTGCGTTTGTCTTCCTCTTTCCGGGGTCTGAATGAATCATTCCGTCTTATGTGGTTTGCTACTTCTTCACGCTTGTTTGTTGTCCTGACATCTGTACTATGGGTGTGATGTGTCCCCTTGCTTAATGCTTCTTCGGACTCGTCTCCAGAATTTGACGAGCAGTGAGGTGCTCGTGCGTGTTCGTGTACCAATTTCCAGGGTTGATGTGACTGGTCAAGTCTTCTACAATTTGTCTTTCTTGCACATTTGTTGGATAGGCTGTCATCTGGTTCATTAGTGCGATCTGTCCCACTTGACACTTCATCTGCTTTAAAATCGTTTGCGCCATATGTTGAATGACTCCTTGAGGTTGTATCAGTGAGGCTGTCGTAATCCTGGATCATCCCGGTCTTTTGTGTTGTTGACTCAGAGTATTTCATGTCATTTTGTCTTTCCTGTTGTCTTAACTCTGATCTGCCTTCACCCTCCCTGTTTCTGGTTTTGTTTGTTTCTTGGGAGTTATTCACAGACATGAGAGATGTCTCTTTCCTGGTCTCTTTGTGTCTTGCACTCGGGTACAATTCTTTTGACATTTCTCTTGCTTTGATCCGCTCTCCAACTTCGGCCTTCCTGATGATTTCCTTTAGCGACCAATGCCCTCGAAGGATCTTGCGCTTTGTATTAGAACTGGAACAGCCTTCAATTACCCGGAGTCGAACTGCTTCCTCATTTGTAAATATGTTGAAGTGGCAGCATTGTACCAGACTTTGCAACCGGGTGATGAAGTTTGGCAATGATTCGCCTGGGTCCTACCGTGCTGTGTTGAAAGCGATGCGTTCATAATCCACGTCTTCCTTTGCGTTGAAATGGGTGCGTAGCGTCTCTTGGAGTCTTCCATAGGACTCTGTGTCCTTTTCAGAAAATGTTCTGATTAAGCGTCGGCCCTCATGACCCACAAGTTGGAGGAGTAGCATCAGACATTTTCCATCTCTTCGCTCACCGGTTGCGTCAAGAAAATCATCCAGTGATTACAGCCACCGGTTCCATTTGGGACCCAAACTCTGAATGTCAGTCTGTGTCACTGGGGGCGGCACTTCAATGCAGGGATTGGACCGTTGTGTTGCTTTTCCCATCGCCATGATCTGATACGGTCACAGGACTGTTCACTTTGCTACCCGTCTTCCTTGCTGACTCTCTTCGGCCGAGATCCTTGATTTGGTCGTTTCCTTTGAGGTTGGTAAGCTTCGCAACTATCTTAATATGCTTCAGTGAGTGAGACTTGGATTTCTTAAGTTCAGAATAGCGACCACTCAGCTACACTATGCGTGACTCGTGACTCAGCGAACTCCCGCTTCCTTTAGAGTTGCTTGCTAGCAGCAGGTGGTTTGTGGCTCTTCCGCGATGAGGCATGGCAAATTTGACATTGTGTTCATTCGTCTCTTTCCGGACTAGTGCAGGTTATCCAATCACTTCGTTGATGAGAGAAGGCTTCCTTGATATTCATTTACTCATGCTTCTGAATCATTTATTTTCTTATCTTCCGTTACTTTTAATTGTTTATCTTCACATGGTGCTGAACATTTACTTTGGTACTTGTCTTTTGCTCATTTGTGGTCACTATTGCTTTTGTTTGACTTTATCCTAGTGTGATGATTGCATTTGCCAGTGCTTGTTCGTTTACCTTTGCCAATGCTTGCTCTTTTACAGTTACCAGTGTTTGGTCTTTTACAATTGCCAATGCGTGTTGCTTTACATATACCAATGCTTGTTCTCTTGCATTTGCCAATGCTTGTTCGTTGATATTTACCAATGCCTGCTCTTGTGCATTTACCAGTGCTAGTTCTTTTACATTTATCAATGTTTGTTTCATTACAGTTGCCAATGCTTGTTTTTCACAGTTGCCAATGCTTGCTCTTTTACATTTACCAGTGTTTGGTCTTTTACATTTACTAATGCTTGTTGCTTCACATATACCAATGCTTGTTCTCTTGCATTTGCCAATGCTTGTTGTACTATTTCTTTTCTTGTCTTTACCAATGCTTGTTTTGTAGTTGCTTGTGCTTGTTGATTCTGGACACTGCCTGACCTCAAAATGGCCGCTCACAGTCTTCACATGGGGATGTCTCTCTGGCAGCCTGACTCTAAGATGGCCGCCGCTATGAGATCTCGTCTCTCACGAGATTTGGCCTTTCTTTGCTGCTGCAATCACTCGGCACCCATTCAGGCACTCACCGGGTGCAGGGGCCCTCTCCTGGATGCAGAAGTTGCCACTGGTGCGGTACCGGCAGCGGATGGTTCGGAGATGACCGGGGTGAGCTCCCGACGTCACGTCCTTCCGAGTTAAGGGCTCACACTTCAGGGTGAGTCTCCGGTTCTTTTGCGCGCGATCGCGCTCCAATGCGCATTCACCGCTCCACGCAGCCTTCACGGCCACGGAGCTTCAGGACAAGTATGTCTGGCGGCTTATTCTTCGCCGCAACGCTCTTTTCGATCGCGACAGTCGCGAAGGCGGGCTTTTCACTCGCACCGCCGGGGAACAGGGTCATACAGCGTCGCAGGATCAGCACAGGTTACACAGTGCGCCCGATCCAACCCTCGTCGCCAGCTGTAACATCGTGCTACGGAATCACGACAGACACAATCTTATATCTATACATAGCTTTATTTTGTGCATCTGCTCTCTACCCTGTCCCTAGTCTAACTGCCTCGAGTTCATACCCCCAACTCCTCCCGTTCCAGTTCTTCCCCCTAGCTCCACCCCAAACACTAGACTGCATCACAGTATTACAATAATGTCACAAGCATGGCAGCACGAGGAGAGCTGCACAGTGTTAATCATATTTTAACAGCTTTGACTCAGATGCCGGCGTTGTGGAGTCTTGCACTGAGGGTGTGGTGGAAGATGATGTTGTAGGTGGCCGAGAGATCCAAGAGAATGAGGGCTGCAATTTTGCCTCGCTCAAGGAGGGTGCGGATGCTGTCTTTAGTGGCGAGTAGTGCAGTCTTGGTGCTGTGCTTGCTTATGAAGCCCGCAGGGTAGAGGTCCCGGTTGTGGTTTGTTTCGATGAACTCGAGAGTTTGGCGTTGATGGCTTTCTTGATTACTTTGGATGGTAAGGGTAACCAAGAGATTAGACTGTAGTTCTTGAGGTCCTCAGGTAGGCAGAGGGTTTCTTCAGCAGTGAGTTGATCTCTGCTTGCTTCCAGTCTTTAGGGAAGGTGGTGAACTTGATGGAGTAGTTGGTGCGGCAGATTTCGGGGACAATCGAGGTGCTGGCTCTCTGGAAGAAGTGGTGAAGGCATGGATCAGATGGGGCTCCAGAGTGGATGCTCTTCATGATTCTGAGGGTATCGTCAGAGGAGAGGGTGTTCCAGTTGGGCAGGGTCTGCTGGGGCCAAGAACCATTGAGTGCTGTGGTTGCAGGTGGAGTTGGTGGCTCTTGGGTTGCTAAGCTGTCGTAGATCTCCTTGATCGTGCGGTGGAAGAAGATGACAAGGTTATCACAGAGGCTTTGGGAAGGAGGATTGTAGGTATTCTCAGTTTTGGGTTTGGCAAATTCTTTGATCACAGTGAAAAGTTCTTTGCTGTTGTGTGCATTGGCGTTTATGTGTTTCTGTATGGCCGTTTTCTTTGTTGCTCTGATGAGGTAGTGGTGGTTTGCGGTGACAGCGGTTTTGAAGGCTGCATGGTCTGCAAAGATCTTGCTGTTCCTCCTCTCCTCTCAGCTGGCTGCAGGTGCACGTGGACTCTTGGAGGGCAGGAGAGAACCAGCTGGCTTTCTTTGAGGTCTGCTTGATGAGGGGAGCCAGTGGGTTGGCGCAGTTGGAGATTCATAGTTAGAGGTTACGTGCTAAGGTGTTGGCTTCTGTGAATGTGGGTGGGAGTTGGCTGAAGGAGGATGTGAGCGGGACTTCGGTGACCTTTTTCCCTGTTTCTTCGAGGACATGGTGTTGTACGGTTAGTTTTTTTGAAGGAAAAGTGGAAGCAGTGGGGGTTAGTTCAATGTAGCTCAGAGGTGTGGCTGACAGAGATGTGGCTGCTTGGGATCGAATGTGTGTCCTGCTGAGTGGGCTGGCGAGGTAACCATTTATTTGAGTCAAATGGTGGCAAGGTTCTACAGTAGGGATGAGGTGTTGCAGTCGTTGAGGGTCTTTAGGGTAGCTTGAGTCTGAATACTTTCTAAGATAAAATTGATAGGGGCTCTACCTGCTGCTTTATTGTGTGTTGGCATCCACTTAGTTCCCTGGATGCTAGGGATAGGTTGTGTGCTTCAGTGCCAGGTTGGTAGCTAGCCAGCCCCAGTCGTTTGTACAGTGTGATCTTGCAAGTCTGCTATGATTCTTCATGCTGCTAGAGGCCTCTTTAGGGAGAGAGCACACCGTATTCTCATGTTACAGAAGGCGCTGGTAGGAGGGACTGAGGAGATGCTTCTTAATATACACCTTCCTTTCTGTTGTGCCATCCTTATACTAGAGCTTTCCATCAGCATATGTGGGTACCTTTCTTGTTCTAGCGCCTTAACCCGGATCTGCCAGCTGGCAAATGGATATATTTCTGCTAGTATTATTTTGGAAAGAGTGCAGTTTTTCCAGGTGGCTGATGTTGATTTTTCGATGTGTTGCCTATCATGGATTTGAATTGTAGTTGTGTCAGATGTCTGCTGTATAATGCGCCAACTCTGGGATATGTTGCAGTACTTACAAGTTGTTTGAACTGTTGACAATCTCTATACTTCCATGTGAGGTGTATTCTAGCATAAAAACTGTGGTGTTTTCCGAGTGACAGTTTGTGGGATCTCTGGTGTGGACTTTTCTAGAATGTTCTAGTTAGGGTAGTTGAGTTGGTGCGTACATTTGGGGAAATGTACCCCATGATGCAATGTCTGTTGTAGTCTGTGTACTTGCCTCTGTAGCTTGCGAAGTGCGTAGTGTTGCAAGTTGTTCAGGCGGTCATAATGACATGCGCTTGCTGCCATGTTTTCTTGGGAAGTTGGAGTTACGGGAAGCTTGTTCCCTGATGGTGAGTGAGCTGGACCTGTCACTTCCGCTGTGTATACTAGGGAGTATGGGGCTGCAGGAAGCCTAGTTTCTGGTAATGAGTAAGCTGGGTCAGTTAGTCCTGCACATGCCGAGGTGGTTGGTCTTGAATTTTGCTTGTGTGCAAATGAGATGTGTGCTTCAACGATGTCACATGGGTTATTGGCTGGCAAGTTATTCAGAAAGATTGGGAAGGGCTTCTGCACTGTTTTTGTAACCAAATGAGAAGTGGGATATGGGTCTGCTTACGTTGCTACAAGAGGCTCTTTTCGGGGAGACTGTGTAAGTGCGGGACAAATTGAACAGCGGAAATACAGGTTTTGAGTGCTTCTTCAGGCGCTTCTTTGTTCTGCCAGAAAATGGTTTGTCATTAACTGTGGTGTCCACTTTGTTGCCCGTGGCTGCTGAGGCCCCTGGATTTAATTGAGTGGGGGTTATGCGGTTTTTTCAAACTTTGGTTGCATTTCTTTAGTGAGACAAGTTGCAAAGAGGTAGGAGGAGTATCAGTATTACCGTAGGTAATGGGTTTGAGTGTCCCATCTGGGATGACCTGCGGATTGTTCTTGCATTGCTCATGCAATGGCGGTTGACTTGGCTTAGGTGAGTTTGGAAGTATCTCCCCAAGTTTCAACTTGGCGACTAGTGACGCAAAAAACTCCGGAACTGTGCTGAGTTTCTCCCTGATTGTGAGGCATGAACAGTTATCACCTTGAGAGCCACATTCAGCACCTAGTTTGGCAGCTAGTTTGTCAATTTTTTCCTCCATCTCAGTTACTACAGTGGTAATGGTGTTCATGGTATCCATCCGGAGCACCAGCTTGTGTGACTGCCACGTCAGCGTGTTAATAGCGTCGGCCAATGTTGTATTTATTGATGCTAGAAGTGAGTCTCCTCTAGGGTCAGCTAGATTGAGACATACATTCCAGTGCCAGCATTTCCTGGAAGGTGGAGTTGTACACCAAATAGCCAATAGCACGAGGTGAGAGACATATCCTTCTTAGGGTAGATCTAAAGCCCCCTCTACATATTTTTTAAATGGTAATAATACATATTGCTAATAGCTGGGCCTGCAGCTTGTCCTAAAAATGCAAGTGCATAAACTAAACACCCGTGGAGGCGGAGTATGACGTCTTCTTTTGCACAGGTGATTAACTCCTTCTGTCCTTGAAGAAATGCCTAGAGCTCCTCGAGTCACAGAAACGCCATGACGAGATACTAATAAGCTGCTCTTTAGTGTGGTGAATTGGGTTTGCTACAGACCATGCCTCTTGACACTGTAAAAAGCACACGCTGCATATCCTTTCCTTAAAGAAGGTGAGTCTGCGATTGGACACAGCCTCTCCTGAGCCTCTAGGCACCAAAAGATCTGAATCAGGGAGATCCACTGATGAGACAACAAGCCCTACTGATGAGCTGTTTGTGCACCTGAACTGGATATTTCATTTATTCGAACCCTGGTTGAGGTTCTTTTCTAGTTAGGTGCTGAAACTAGAACTGAGTTACAAGGCTTGAGGCAGAGCGACAGATCAGCAGACAGACGGATTGATGCTTTGGTAAAGGAATGATGAGTGGAGAATTAGGGTCTGATTCACAGAACTAACTTAAGACAAAATCCTAAACTTACTACCATTTTGGTATTTACAGAAGGCATTTACTCATTTTGGTGTTCACAGAAGGCACTTAATCTTTTCGGTATTCACAGAAGTTAGGAGTCCTAAGCTTAGGACTCCTAAATGCCTTCTGTGAATAATGAAAGTGTTAAAGTTAGGAATTTTCTCAGTTTAAGAGTAGTAAAGGTAGGACTCCTAACTTTAGGACCCCTAAATGCCTTATGTGAATACCGAAAGTCTTAAAGTTAGGATTTTTCTCAGTTTAGGAATAGTAAAGTTAGGACTCCTAACTTTAGGAGTCCCCACCCCCATGCTAAGTGTTTTTTTTTATCTATTTGGCAGTAGTTTGCGTTCAGGCCCCCGTAACCTTTTGTCCACATAAGGTGTCCTTGTCAATTTTGTGTCCTTTTTTCCCCAACATCCTGAGTATTCTAAAGGTACCCACGGTTTGTGGATTTCACTGGAGGAGCCCGAGAAATTAGCCAAAATACAGCTAAATTGTCTGGTTTTTTTTAAAGTGCTGCAGAAGAAAGCAGCTGTTTTTTTCCCTGCAAATGGCATCAACGAAGGGTTTGAGGTGCTAAAACACCATCTTCCCAGCTTTCAGGAACAGGGAGTTGTTTGTCAGAAAACCGACATTTTCTACACAGTTTTGGCATTTTACTGGGACATGGCCTAATTTTCTTATTTTTTGTGCATTCAACCTTCTTCTAGTTAGTGGTAGAAATGGGTGTGAAACCAATAATGGATCTCAGATCTAAAAAGTAAATAAAATTCTGAATTCAGCTAGAAGTAATTTGGATGGATCCTTCAAGGTTTTCCTATAGAAAGTAACAATTGAAATAAAAACATATTAGCATTTGTTGGAAAAAAACAGCCCTTTGTGCCTATGTTTTAACCTGAACTTCTTCTAAGTCAGACAGATTCCTAAAAGCAATATACTGTTGGACCCTTATGGTTGTTGGGATATATACGACTTGGATAAGACTCGGGGGTTCACCAAGTACCCAAGGTACCCAGAGCTGATAACTGAGCTGCACCTTGCAATGGCTTTTCATTGTGTTTCAGGAATACCTCAGTTCATTAGGTAAAATATAAAAAGTGAAAAATAGGAATCAAGGAAACCTATGTATTTCTAAAATGGGAACAACATATGGAGTTTAGAAGCGGGGGTTATCTGCACATCTCTTAAATTTTGGGTAACTCATAAAAGCATGTGGCTCTCTCCAGGTTCTGTTATCTAGAATCACTTGCAAACCTTAAACTTTGTAAACAAAAACATATTTACCTCATATTTCTGTGATGGAAAATTCTGGTATCTGCAGTGAGCCACAAACTTTCACCCAGACAGCATTTCCCCAGGTCTTCCGATAAAAATGATACCTCGCTTGTGTGTATAGGCCAAGTAACCCTGACAGGGAAGGGCTCAATACCATTTGTGGAGACATCAAAATTATCTATCACAAATTGCCCTGGTTTTTTAAGGGGGGGGGTTACCTCTGTTTTTGGTTCCGGGTCAGCTGGCATCAGGTGACACCAACCAAACCCAGACTTTCCGAAAACTAGACACCCCGGGGAGTCTAGGGATGTGTGACTTATGTGGAACTCTCGATGTTTTCTTACCCAAAATCCCCTGTAAACCTCAGATTTAGCTAAAAAAAAATCAAAATGTTCTTACATTTCTGTGAGTGATCAGCGCACTTGCGCAGATCTATCACCCAGCGTTCCCCTTGATCTCCCGAGAAATATGATACCTAACTTGTGTGGCTGTCCAATGCAGAATCAGCCTCAAAACATATATAAAAAAATATAGTGCATAGAACTCTCTGTGCTATACCCTAAATCCCTATATTTTTTGCCCTTACCAGTCACAGGCTCTTGGCCCACCCACACAAGTGAGTTATCATTTTACTCAGGAGACAGAGTGGAACACTAGAGTGTTCGGAAATTTGTCCCAGTTGAAAAGTGTTAAGCATTTTTTTTTACCTTTATACAAACCAAGACGACATTATAAACAACTGAATAACCTGATTAAAAAAAGATTTTAACATTAAAAATGTCTTCTAGTTTTTTTGTACTTACACTACTGACAACTTCTTCCTGCCTGTTCTCATGCTTGTTTGTTATAAAAATAAATTATATGGGGGAGCGGGACATAAATAACGGGGGAGTCGAGTTTGTAAAACTGTAATTTAATTAGAACACGAGCAGCGGACGCCGACGGACACTCGGGGAGAATCAACAGATGCCAGATTCTGAGGGCAGACTGATTAGGTGGTGCGCTGATGCAAAAAGGTGGTGGTGAGTGACGAATGCTGCTCAGGTGGTGCCACTATATGGTGTGGATTGGAGGTACGTTGTGGAGTTGTGGAGTTGAAATATGTAGTTTGGTGTGTAATTATGTGTTGTGTACTGGAATTGTGTGGGGTTGAATTGTGTGGCCTGGTACTGTGGTGTTGAGTGAAATTATGCTTAGTGAAATTATGTCATGGTGTGGAGTGCATTTATGTTGATTGGTGGTATGTGGCATAGAGTGCATTTATGTGGAGTGTATTTATGTTGCATTGAGTAGACTACATTTATGTGGCGTGTAATTATGTGGCACTGAGTGGTATTATGTGGAGTGTGTTATGTTGCATTGAGTAGAGTAATTATGTGGCATGCAATTATGTGTCACTGAGTGGTATTAAGTTAGGTATATTTATGATGCATTGAGTAGACTGCAATTATGTGGCGTGCAATTATGTGCCACTGAGTGATATGTGGAGCGTATTTATTTTGCATTGAGTAGTGTCATTATGTAGCATGTAATTATATGGTACTGAGTGGTATGTGGGGTGTATTTATGTTGCATTGAGTTACATTCTTTCACCCTTGTCCTTTAACTTGTCACTTCTATGTACTTTCCCAGGCTCACAGCACGGACATCGTAACTTGGCACCATTCTACTTTTCAGGCCAACTGGACTCGACAGTGGTTTGGTATAGGTTAATTGGCGCCTCTTAGAAGATAACACAATGTGATTAGTGCTAATTTATTAGACGAATGAACGGAGGACCGATAGAGACCTTAATAAGCGAAGACTACAGGCGAAAGGTGAGCAAATCGCAAGGGTACTGGAATAATGTCAAAAGCAAGAGAGCAATGCGGATATAATTTCTTAAGGGCAATGCGGATATAATTTCTTAAAAGTTACTGAGAATCCTTATACAACGGACCCATACTTACGTACAGATAGCTTTCCCACTAATACCTTTCTAGACTTGGCTCTATTCACACTGGCATAATAAGTTTAACTATATACAGATAGCACGGACGTATTACGAGGCCATAGTAGTAGGATAATTGCAGTTTGTTTTAAAAAATACTCTTGGGCATAGTATGATAGATATGTCTAGCAAAGGAACTCAAGAGTTGGGCAATACATACAATGCTTTTTGCTTAAAATAGGGTTATCGTTTTACAATTAAAACCGCCCAAATATTGGAAGAAAATAAACAGTTGGGGTATTTTAACAGTAAATTCTGCCTAAACCGGTGTTAGACCTGGCATCATTGGCATGAGTCTCTCCTCCATTTTTTTTGTCTGTTTGCCTCCTCTGTTTACAATGTTTTGCTGGAATATTGCTTTGGGAACTGTGCCACTGCTGATCAGTGCCACAATGCAAGTGCTCCCTATGTTAAATTGATACATTAATTGGATTCCATGTTTGGCTTATTTGGTTTACTGTCAGTCCCTAGTAGAGTGCACCAGGAGTGCCAGGGCTTGTAAATACAAATGCTGCTGGTGGGCTTGCAGCACTGGTTGTGCCACCCACAGAAGCAGCCTAGTAAAATATGTCTAAGGTCTGCCACTGCAGAACCTGCGTGCAGTCTGGTACTGCCATGCTGACTGTGCAAGTACACCTACTTGCCAGTCCCTAAAACCTTCCCTTAACTTCATGTTAGTCACCCCTATGGTAGGCCCACGGACAGGGTGCATTGTAAGCATTAGGAAGGACAAGCCCTGATGTGTGTGGCATGTCCTAGTAGTGAATTACAGCCATTTTCTTTTTTCACTATTGTAAGGCTACCTCCTCTCCTTAGGCCAGACTGGGCTGCTGGAATTATTACACTATATAATCCTAACAGACTCAGAGAGCATGTGGAAAGTCGAGTTTAGTATCCCTGAACTCAGAATTTAATAACACATCCTTTAGGATGGATGGTTTTTAGATTCTGAGTTTGAAACTAGCACTTTTAGAAAGTGACTAGTTTCTTGTCTAACTATTTACCGGTCTCTGCTGGTTTGGTGTATGTGTGACTGGAGCTGGGTGGCTCCAGAGGTCTGTATGAGTCAGTGTGGGGTGAATGAGGCATTTGCGTTTAGAGTGGGGGAAGAGTAGTTCCTGATAACCTGCCCTGCCTGACAAAAATCTGGCTCCATCCCCTGCCGGGCGACTGATGGCCCAGCTCCTGCCAGTGACAATACTGGCTTCACCTCCTGCTGGGCGGCTGAGGACCCAGCCCTGCACAGTGAATAGGACAGGTGCCTCGACCTGGCAAGACCCACAACAAACCCTGGATGGGGAATTCCCCTGCATGGACAAAGGGATCAAAGCAGAAAGGGGGTATAACAGAAGGACCCCTGAACCAAGAATTTAGATCACTTCTGACAAAGAAACCTATACCAAGGACAAGAAGCCTGCTGATCCAAGGACTTGCCTACCCCTTCTGCCAGAGTGCTGTTTGCTGGGGGGAATCCTGCAGTTCCTTTTTTATTTTTGCTAAGGAACAAGGAGAGAGGAACTGAGTTTGTACTCTCAAGCTTTACCAAGAAAATCTCCGAGGACTAGAAGAGTGCCAGTCTCCTGCTGAAGTCACAGGGCTAAAGGACTTCGTCATCTACTTGAACTGGAGCGTGGTGTTTCCAGTATTCTAAAGAAATCAGCAATCTCGACGTCAACGGACGCCTCCGAATCCAGCTCGGCATCGCGAGTAATGGCTCCAGTGTCCTGCACCTTCGACGCCGGCCGCCGGGCCCGATCGACGCCAGTAGCGACGCCAGTGAGAAGCGAGTTCGGCTCCAGCTCCAAGTGATCCTGTGTTGACGCCGCCGCTGATCGCATCGATGCCGCAGCCCTTCTCGACGCCGTGGGCACTGCTCACTCTTGCGACAATGACATCGACGACGACGTCGTATCCTGCTTCGCCACTGTGAGCGCTGCTCCAGCCTGACACCTGTCGACGCCACTGCAGATCGCTCCGACTCCGAGGATCGATCGACGCCGAAGACTCGACACCGATACATCCCGACGCCGTGGATCATCGTTTCTTCATTTTCAAAGGTACTGTGTTTGTGGGGTCTGTTTTGACTCCGGGCTCGACGTAGTGCTCCTCGCGGTCGACGCTGAACCTTTGGGATAACTTTGCCTCGACGTCGTGTGACTCCTGTGGGGGTTACATTGTTGCCATGAACTGTGCTTTAAAGATTTACTTTTGATGCTAAAGAACTGTTTACTAAGAAGATACTTTACCTGAACTATTATTTTTCCTTCCAAAGAGTATTTATTAAGATTATGGTATATTTTTGTCGTTATTTGGTCTTGTGCTAAGCCTTATGTAAACATCCTTATTTTTATAATACCTTCTGTGTTGTGTCCATTTGTGGTGTATTCACTGCATTACTGTATGTGGTCATAAATGCTTAACACACTGCCTCTGAGATAAGCCTATCTGCTCTGCCAAGCTTCTATATGCGCTTCTTTGTTCTGCCAGACAATGGTGTGTCATTAACTTTGGTGTCCACTGGGTTGCCCGTGGCTGCTAAGGCCCCTGGATTTAATTGGGTGGGGGTTATGTGTTTTTTCAAACTTTGGTTGCATTTCTTCAGTGAGACAAGTTGCAAAGAGGTAGGAGGAGTATCAGTATTACCGTAGTTAATTGGTTTGAGTGTCCCATCTGGGATGACCTGCGGATTGTTCTTGCACTGCTCATGCAATGGCGGTTGACTTGGCTTAGGTAAGTTTGGAAGTATCTGCCCAAGTTTCAACTTGGCGACTAGTGACGCAAATACCTCCGGAATTGTGCTGAGATTCTCCCTGATTGTGAGGCATGAACAGTTATCGCCTTGAGAGCCACATTCAGCATCTAGTTTTGCAGCTAGTTTGTCAATTTTTGCCTCCATCTCAGTTACTACAGTGGTAATGGTGTTCATGGTATCCATCCGGATCACCAGCTTGTGTGACTGCCACGTCAGCGTGTTAATAGCAGCAGCCAATGTTGTATTTATTGATGCTAGAAGTGAGTCTTCTCTAGGGTCAGCTAGATTGAGACATACATTCCAGTGCCAGCATTGCCTGGAAGGTGGAGTTGTACACCAAATAGCCAATAGCATGAGGTGAGTAACATATCCTTCTTAGGGTAGATCTAAAGCCCCCTCTACATATTTTTTAAATGGTAATAATACATATTGCTAATAGCTGGGCCTGCAGCTTGTCCTAAAAATGCAAGTGCATAAACAAAACACCCGTGGAGGCGGAGTATGACGCCTTCTTTTGCACCGGTGATTAACTCCTGTCCTTGAAGAAATGCCTGGAGCTCCTCGAGTCACAGAAACGCCATGACAAGATACTAATAAGCTGCTCTTTAGTGTGGTGAATTTTGCTTGCTACAGACCCTGCCTCTTGACACTGTAAAAAGCACACACTGCATATCCTTTCCTTAAAGAAGGTGAGTCTGCGATTGGACACAGCCTCTCCTGAGCCTCTAGGCACCAAAAGACCTGAATCAGGGAGATCCACTGATGAGACAACAGGCCCTACTGATGAGCTGTACGTGCACCTGAACTGGATATTTCATTTATTCGAACCCTGGTTGAGGTTCTTTTCTAGTTAGGCGCTAAAACTAGAACTGAGTTAGAAGGCTTGAGGCAGAGCGAGAGATCAGCAGACAGACGGATTGATGCTTTGGTAAAGTAATGATGAGTGGAGAATTAGGGCCCGATTCACAGAACTAACTTAAGACAAAATCCTAAACTTACTACCATTTTGGTATTCACAGAAGGCACTTACTTGTTTTGGTATTCACAGAAGGCACTTACTCATTTCGGTATTCACCGAAGGCACTTACTCATTTTGGTGATCACAGAAGGCACAAAGGGCCAGATGTAGGTCGGCAAATACCGGTCGGTAACGGCCGATTTCGGCCGTTACCAACCGGTATTTACAAATGGAGATGTAGGAGCCTTAAAATGTACAGAATCGGTATCTTTACCGAATCGGCAAAGTTACCGATTCGGTAAAATACCGATTCTGTAAATTTACCGAATCGGTAAATCAATATGTAGGTGGCAGAGAAAACAGTGCCACAGGCCCTTACCGATTCGTTATTTACCATGTAATTCTATTGCATGGTAAATAACGAATACCTGTGTACATGCACATCTGTGCATGTACACCTGTGCCATGTGGCACACAGACATGCCCTAAGGGCATGTATGTGTGTCACATGGCACACAAGTCAAAATCAGGGGTGCAACAGGGTGTCAAAGTGACACCCTGTCACCCTTGCAAAATCGGTAATTTTACCGAATCCGTATTTACCGATTCGGTAAATGACATTGATTCCTATGGGCCTACAGGCCCATAGGAATCAATGGCAAATACAGATTCGGTAATTACCGAATCTTACAGATTCGGTATTTTTACCGAATTTTTTACCTACATAGCAATTACCGAATAGTAAATACCGAATCGGTAAAATTCGGTATTTACCATTCGGTATTTTGCTATTACCTACATCTAGGCCTAAATCTTTTCGGTATTCACAGAAGTTAGGAGTCCTAAGCTTAGGACTCCTAAATGCCTTCTGTGAATAATGAAAGTGTTAAAGTTAGGATTTTTCTCAGTTTAAGAGTAGTAAAGGTAGGACTCCTAACTTTAGGACCCCTAAATGCCTTTTGTGAATACCGAAAGTCTTAAAGATAGGATTTGTCTCAGTTTAGGAGTAGTAAAGTTAGGACTCCTAACTTTAGGAGTCCCCACCCCCATGCTAAGTGTTTTTTTTGTCTATTTGGCAGTAGTTTGCGTTCAGGCCCCCGTAACCTTTTGTCCACATAATGTGTCCTCGTCAATTTTGTGTCCTTTTTTCCCCAACATCCTGAGTATTCTAAAGGTACCCACGGTTAGTGGATTTCACTGGAGGAGCCCGAGAAATTAGCCAAAATACAGCTAAATTGTGCCGTGCTGATGACGGAACCGCTCTGTCATCAGCAGCGGTGGCGCTGTGCTGATGACCGAGCAGTTCCGTCATGGCCCTGCCGCCGCGCCTGCGCGGCGCTGATTTCGCGCCTGCACGGCGCGTTCTATTGAGCGGGCGGGGCCATGACGGAACCGCTCCGTCATGAGCACAGCTCAACCGCGGCTGGTGATGGAGCGGTTCCGTCACCAGCACGGCCCCACCGCGCGGCCGCCCCGCCCCCTTAGCACTGCGGTGGAATAGCCGCCGCAGTGAAGGGGTTAAAAAGTGCTGCAGAAGAAAGCAGCTGTTTTTTTCCCTGCAAATGGCATCAACGAAGGGTTTGAGGTGCTAAAACACCATCTTCCCAGCTTTCAGGAACAAGGAGTTGTTTGTCAGAAAACCAACATTTTCTACACAGTTTTGGCATTTTACTGGGACATGGCCTAATTTTCTTATTTTTTGTACGTTCAACCTTCTTCTAGTTAGTGGTAGAAATGGGTGTGAAACCAATAATGGATCTCAGATCTAAAAAGAAATAAAATTCTGAATTCAGCTAGAAGTAATTTGGATAGATCCTTCAAGGTTTTCCTATAGAAAGTAACAATTGAAATAAAAACATATTAGCATTTGTTGGAAAAAAACAGCCCTTTGTGCCTATGTTTTAACCTGAACTTCTTCTAAGTCAGACAGATTCCTAAAAGCAATATACTGTTGGACCCTTATGGTTGTTGGGATATATACGACTTGGATAAGACTCGGGGGTTCACCAAGTACCCAAGGTACCCAGAGCTAATAACTGAGCTGCACCTTGCAATGGCTTTTCATTGTGTGTCAGGAATACCTCAGTTCATTTGGTAAAATATAAAAAGTGAAACATAGGAATCAAGGAAACCTATCTATTTCCAAAATGGGAACAACATATGGAGTTTAGAAGCATGGGTTATTTGCACATCTCTGAAATTTTGGGTAACCCATAAAAGCATGTGGCTCTCACCAGGTTCTGTTACCTAGAATCACTTGCAAACCTCAAACTTTGTAAAAAAAAAAACACATTTACCTCATATTTCTGTGATGGAAAATTCTGGTATCTGCAGTGAGCCACAAACTTTCACCCACCCAGCATACCCCCAAGTCTTCCGATAAAAATGGTACCTCGCTTGTGTGTATAGGCCAAGTAACCCTGACAGGGAAGGGCTCAATACCATTTGTGGAGACATCAAAATTATCTATCACAACGCACGCACAGCTGATCACTAGCTGGCGCGCTTTCTCCTCTTCTCAAAAGCGGCCGCCATCAGTGCCGGCGTGCGTGCTGACCACGCCCCCTGGAGGCCACGCCCCCTCCTCTGACTACTTAATCCTCGATCCTAGCAGCTGTCAGTCAAATCCTTCCCAGTCCTGAGGCGGAAGCCGGGAGCTGGCGGTACTTGTTCACATCAGCAAAAGCAATTTTAAACCTTATTTCACTGCGTGGTGTCACTTACTGTGTTTTTAAACGCAGAGGGCATCTCGCCTGCTATTCTGCTCGCAGCGCACAGCTGATCACTAGCTGGCGCGCTTTCTCCTCTTCTCAAAAGCGGCCGCCATCAGAGCCGGCGTGCGCGCTGACCACGCCCCCTAGAGGCCACGCCCCCTCGCCATCCGGGATAAATGTGCATCTGGAGGAAGCGCAGCGGACGAGCGCAGCGGGAGCGCCGTTTGCGCGCCGAAGGCGCGCCTAAGGCAAGCCCGTCTGCGCCCGTCATCGCCAGGACATCACCTCTCGCCAGGCCCCCTGCACAAAATCCCCCACTTCGAATCAGCTATGACAGAGATCAGCTCCATGCACTAAACGCCAAAACTAAATGCAATAAGCTCGAAGGCTGCCTCGGACAAACTGCACTTCTCTGTGAGTCATGTAATTTTGCCACGCCCCTGCCCAGCCTGGTAAGCGGTACAGCGGTGATACCTAAGCTGCCCTCCCTCCGGGTTCTACAACTGAACGTTAGATCTCTCGTAAAGCACCATGCAGAAGTCAATACCCTCATTACGGACGAAAACCCAGATATCCTGTTCATATGTGAAACCTGGCTCCATAACGACCAAACTAGCATCTTAAATCTCACGCTGCCTAACGGTTTCTCCATGAAATTGGTTAACAGAGACTCTAGGGGCGGGGGAATAGCCGTTGTATATCGAACAACATACAACTGCTCCTTCACCAAAGAAGAAATCTGGGGCTGCGAATGCGCACGCTTCAAGATTGCCACTTGCCCGCAATTCACTCTCTCTGGGCTTTACATCTACCGGCCACCAGGTCCTTCCGCCAGATTTATTGAGGAACTCCTGGAACTTGCTCACACCTTGGCAGTCTCTTCCCCCAACTTCACCATTTTGGGTGATCTCAATCTCCACTTCGACTCCACCACTGATTCCATTATCAAAAACCTGCTAGCCGACATCACGGCCTTACAGTTAAACTCCCTGGTTCACTCCCCCACCCACATTGCTGGGCACATATTAGATCCCGTGTTCTCTAACTTATCGGAAGCCACGGCTGATCCCCCTGAACCCATGGGCTGGACTGATCACTTTCTTGTTAAACTAACCATTATGGCAAAAAAGCCGCCCCCCAAAGCCGCGGCCCACTCCAGCCACAAACGACCATGGCACAAACTCATCTCCGGAGACCTTATCAACCACCTAGGAGAATTCCACCTCCCTGATGAGAATAGCGATATTAATACAGTATACGCCGCCTTCCACGAATGGATAGTCACAGGGCTTGACGCCTTAATTCCGGCCAAATGGACCAAAACCCGCAGTTCCCCCTCTAACCCATGGTACAATGACTCACTCAAAACATTACGGAAAGAGTGCAAAAAAGCCGAACGCGAGTGGAGGAAAAACTACTTAGACATTGACAAAACCCTCTACCTATCCAAACTTTGCACTTACCATAAGGCGATCCGCACTACTCGAGCCTCCTTCTACGCAAAGGAAATCGAACGCAGCTTCAACCCCACCAAAACCACCTTCAACTTAGTCCAAAGTCTCCAGAAAATCCCCAATCCAGGCTCTTGCATCACCTCCTTGAAACAATGCGAAGACCTTGCCACTTTTTTCATCGAAAAAGTGAGGAAGATCTACACGTCCTTCCCGCAAGACGATGCTACGCCCACTAATATTCCCCACTCGGCGGCAGAGACATCAAAACTGTTAAGAATACCTGACATATCCCTTGACGACCTTTCTAAACTGTGTAGACAGGTCAAGTCTGGTTCCCCAGCAGACCCCATGCGACCGTCCAAATTTTTGGAATCACTTGACTTCTTCCTCCCCCCGCTTGCCAAACTGCTCAATCTCTCCTTTTCCTCAGCGGTGGTCCCCACCTGTTGGAAATCTGCGTGGGTTTCACCCATCATCAAAAAACCCACACTGGATCCCAATAAACCAGAAAATTTCCGGCCCATTTCACTGCTCCCCTGGACGTCAAAACTGGCTGAAGCTCACGTTAACAAAATACTATCCCATCACATGCAGCAAAACCATGTCCTGGACCCTTCCCAAAACGGCTTCAGACCAGGTCACAGCACTGATTCGGCTCTGTTGACCACTACGGAGCACCTTCGAGGTATCCTGGACGCCGGTCAAAGTGCCGCGCTGATCCTGTTGGATCTCAGCGCGGCCTTTGACACGGTCTCACACAACATCTTGCTGAAACGACTTGAGGCCATTGGGATTGGCGAACTAGCTCTTGAATGGTTCCAGTCCTTCTTAAAAAACAGGTCTTTTCGAGTTTCAGCCCCACCCTACATCTCTCAAACCCCATTCCATCGGACAAGGAGTCCCCCAGGGGTCGGCGCTTAGCCCATCCCTTTTTAATCTATACGTCCAGCCTCTCGCAGTGGTGGCAAAAGAGTGGGACCTCACGCTGGTGTCGTACGCTGACGACATACAGCTGGTCATCACACTCTCAGAAGGCCCATCACCTTCGGCAACCAAATTCAGAGATGGCCTCGCAGCAGTCGCTCAGTGGATGACACTCAACTGCTTGCAGCTAAATGCCGGGAAAACGGAGGTCCTTCTCCTGGGAAAAAACCCCAGCCATTGAAGCGATCACTGGTGGCCCTCTGTGCTTGGCCCCACCCCCCTGCCAAAAGATGTTGTCAAAAACCTAGGTGTCTGGCTTGACCCCTCACTTAACTTTCAGTCCCACACGAAGAAAGTGGCAGCTACATGTGTGGGTCTAATGAGGAGCCTCAACCCTATACTTGGATTCTTCGACTCCAAAACCCGCCAGCTCATCATACAATCTATGATCCTTGCCCGGCTGGACTATGCCAATGTCTTACTCTTGGGGGCAAACAAAGCTGAACTGGCAAGGCTGCAACGTATCCAGAACTCAGCCGCCAGAGCAGTAGTTGGTCTCCCACGTAGGTGCTCTGCCAGAGCCACCATCCGCAACCTGCACTGGTTGCCAATTGAATCTCGTATTCACTTCAAGGCCCTGACCATGGCATTTAAAATTCTCAACTCTGATTGTCCTGAACTCCTACGCCCGCTTCTGGTACCCTACACTCCCCAGCGCACCCTGCGCTCACTGGGACAGCACCTCGTGATGGTCCCCCGAACTAAGCTCTGTAGAACGGGTGGACGTTCCTTCAAAGTCTTAGGGGCTAAACTATGGAACTCCCTACCTCCACACATCCGTACCCAAACCAATCTGATCGCTTTCCGAAAGGAACTCAAAACCCATCTCTTCTCTGTCATATAATTCCTCTGTTGGTTCCCCCCTCTCCTCTGGTACTGGTTAGGTTAGCGCCGGGACGCTCCGTTGCTGGGGCAGCTGTTGCGCTTTAACAAATAAATAACATAACATAACATAACAAATTGCCCTGGTTTTGTAAGGGAGGGGTTACCTCTGTTTTTGGTTCCGGGCTCAGCTGGCATCAGGTGACACCAACCAAACCCAGACTTTCCGAAAACTAGACACCCCGGGGAGTCTAGGGATGTGTGACTTATGTGGAACTCTCGATGTTTTCTTACCCAAAATCCCCTGCAAACCTCAAATTTTGCTAAAAAAAAATTACAAATGTTCTAACATTTCTGTGAGTGATCAGCGCACTTGGGCAGATCTATGACCCAGCGTTCCCCTTGATCTCCCGAGAAATATGATACTTCACTTGTGTGGCTGTCCAATGCAGAGTTAGCCTCAAAACATATATTAAAAAATATAGTGCATAGAACTCTCTGTGCTATCCCCTAAATCCCTATATTTTTTGCCCTTACCAGTCACAGGCTCTTGGCCCACCCACACAAGTGAGGTATCATTTTACTCAGGAGACAGAGTGGAACACTAGAGTGTTCGGAAATTTGTCCCAGTTGAAAAGTGTTAAGCATTTTTTTTTTACCTTTATACAAACAAAGACGACGTTATATACAACTGAATAACCTGATTAAAAAAAAGATTTTAACATACAAAATGCCTTCTAGTTTTTTTGTACTTGCACTACTGACAACTTCTTCCTGCCTGTTCTCATGCTTGTTTGTTATAAAAAAAAAAATTATGGGGGAGCGGGACATAAATAACGGGGGAGTCGAGTTTGTAAAACTGTAATTTAAATAGAACACGAGCAGCCGACGGACACTCAGGGAGAATCAACAGATGCCAGATTCTGAGGGCAGACTGACGTGAATCTTAGGTGGTGCGCTGATGCAAAAAGGTGGTGCTGAGTGACGAATGGTGCTCAGGTGGTGCCACTATATGGTGTGGATTGGTGGTACGTTGTGGAGTTGTGTAGTTGAAATATGTAGTTTGGTGTGTAATTATGTGTTGTGTACTGGAATTGTGTGGGGTTGAATTGTGTGGCCTGTAACTGTGGTGTTGAGCAAAATTATGCTTAGTGAAATTATGTCATGGTGTGGAGTGCATTTATGTTGATTGGTGGTATGTGGCATAGAGTGCATTTATGTGGAGTGTATTTATGTTGCATTGAGTAGACTACAATTATGTGGCATGTAATTACGTGGCACTGAGTGGTATTATGTGGAGCGTGTTTATGTTGCATTGAGTACAGTAATTATGTGGCATGTAATTATGTGTCACCGAGTGGAATTATGTTAGGTATATTTATGATGCATTGAGTAGACTGCAACTATGTGGCGTGCAATTATGTGGCACTGAGTGATATGTGGAGCGTATTTATTTTTTTCATTGAGTAGTGTCATTATGTGGCATGTAATTATATGGTACTGAGAGGTATGTGGAGTGTATTTATGTTGCATTGAGTAGAGTGTAATTATGTGGTGTGTAACTATGTCGCACTGAGTGGTATTTTGTGGAATGTATATGGTGCATTGAGTAGAGTAATTATGTGGCGTGTAATTATGCAGCACAGTTTTATGTGGAGTGGATTTATGTTGCATTGAATAGAGTGTAATTAAATGGCGTGTAAATATGTGGCACTAAGTGGTATTATTTGGACTGTATGTTGCATTGAGTGCAGTGCAAATATGTAGCATATAATTATTTGGCAATGAGTGGTATATGGAGTGTATTTATGCTGCATTGAGTAGAGAGTAATTATGTGGCTTGTAATTATGTGGTACCGAGTGGTATGTAGAGTGTATTTATGTTGCATTGAGTAGAGTGTAATTATGTGATGTGTAATTTTGAGGCACAGTGATATTATGTGGAGTGTTTTTATATTGCATTAAATTGGGTATAATTATGTGACGTGTAATTATGTGGTACTGAGTGGTATGTTCAGTGTATTTAAGTCGCATTGAGTAAGGAATTATGTGGCGTGTAGTTATGTGTCTCTGAGTGGTATTGAGTAGAGTGTAACTATGTGGCTTTTAATTATGGGGTACTGATTGTGATTTTTTGGTGTGTATGTTGCATTGAGTGCAGTGTAATTATGTAGCATATAAATATGTGGCACTGAGTGGTATTACTTTGAATGTATGTTGCATGCAGTAGACTGCAATTATGTGGCATGTAATTATGTGGCACTGAGTGGTATTATGTGGAGTGTATTTATGTTACATTGAGTAGAGTGTAATTATGTGGTGTGTAATTATGTGGTACTGAGTGGTATGTGGAGTGTATTAATGTTGCATTGAGTAGAGTGTAATTATGTGGCATGTAACTATGTCACATTGAATGATATATGGAGTGTATTTATGTTGCATTAGGTATAGTGTAATTATGTGGCATGTAATTATGTGGTATTGTATAGAGTGTAAAAATGTGACATGTAATTATGTGGTACTGAGTGGTATTATGTTGAGTGAATTTATGTTGCATTGAGTAGAGTAATTTTTGGGAGTGTAACTATGTCACACTAACTGGTATTAAGTGGGGTGTATTTATGTTGCATTGAGTAGAGTGTAATTATGTGGCACAGTGGTATTATGTGGAGTATGCTAATGTTGCATTGAATAAAGTGTAATTATGTGCTGTGTAATTATGTGGTACTGAGTTTTATGTGGAGTGTATTTATGTAGACAGTTTCAATTCATTTAAATTTGGACGTAAAAAAGACATTACGTTGTTGTGTCGAATACTTACATAGATTAACACCATTTGCCACATCTAAATATATAAATACATGGAGTGAAAAACCATGGCAATATTAGAGGGCAGATCCATTTACGTACAAGGTACACTAGTTTCATTTAACCTATGAGAGGCTGTTCTCTCTGATAATCCTAGTTCACTCTTTTTACACGAGTGCTCACAATGCACTAACCATCCCCTGTGTCATTGTGACTGTTTGGCTAAAATTATGAGCTTACCACTTGTTACCATAGCAATATTGAATTTGATTAATATTAATGCCCACAGTATACTATTTGGAAAAGAGGGCAGCCTGTGCTGAGGTAGACCTACCTGACCGAAGAATATTGCAGTATTGAGATTTTCACAAGACTTTATTTTGGGGTAAATAAGTTGTATGCCACTGGAGCTTCTTATAGAGTTGGCCGGGCTTAATCGATTTGACGATTGAACTCAAATGTGGGAATTAATCCATTTCAGGCAGCCATTCTCTCTAACCCTCACCCGGTCTGTGCTCACTTTTAGAAAAGCCTTCAGTCTACGTTTGGTCCTCTTTTCATCTGCTCCAATCTCAGCACTTGTTTCACGATGACTGTCTTGCGGGAAAGCACTTCCCAGAGCATGTACTCCAAACACCAAGTGGCATTAATTAGCAGACAAGCTCAAGCGAAAACCCCTTACCATAAACATGCATTTCCGAGTCCATTCTCTCATCGCTGGGAATTCTGCCACTCTTACCAGAAGATCTTGCCGTATTACCTGTAGTACTTGCTTTATTTTCAAAACGAAAGAAAATGAAGATGGATTCTGTATGCATGCAGTTAACGTGGAGCCTTTGATTTAGTCCTCTTGCTACGACATATGTTTACTTTGCTTGTATAAATAAACAAGTACATCCTGCATACCAACTGGGGTTTCGTTTTCTTTGAGGCGGGCAAGGAGAAATGAAAAAAAGCGCGTCCGCTAAAGTTAAAGAACCCCGCTGTGTTTAATTATCCATGACGAGGGAGGAATGCATCTGCCAGCCTGCGCGCCTCTGATCGCTCCCGAGCCCGAAACGCCATGGGAGTCAACGTTTAGACAAAAGGCGGGACATGCACCCGCCTTTGGCCAATTGCGTGCTTTAATAAGACGCAATGCCAATACAAGGTGTGGAAAAAAAAAGCCACACGCACAAGTTTGGTAAAAGGCTGAAGTGATTCCAAGATGTCATTTTCTAGAGCAGCGCATGAGCTGCTCTAGGCTCGACCTAAAAAAGGATATAATCAGTCTGTAAATATACTGGCTTTGAATACCAGTCCTTGCAGCCCACGCCGTGCCCCTAATTACTTACTGGAAAATCGGCGAGCACAGAACAACCCCCGCTGTGTATCTCTTGGATTTATATGAAACAGTGAACTCCAGGTCAGTAAAAAAACATATAGAGCTCAATGTTCTGTACTCACGAATGTTGAAATTTTGCATCTCTGCCAACTCGAAGAAGTTTACCCGATATTCTATCCCACCATGCAGTAAGTACTGTGTATGGCGGCCGGCCGCGTCTTATACCCATGTACTGATGGGTGAAACAAAAAGAAAGACTATGTGATGCTACATGGAAAAGAGACACAGCCTTACTTGTGTTTAAAAGACTTAGATCCAAGGATAAATTCTGCACAATTTAGTCAAAATTAACCCCCGAAAAAACGAGTTTTTGAGCTTATTTACTCATAGTGAACAAAATGTACAAAAAAGAGAAAGCGTAGTGCATCAAAAGTGTGCGGAATGGCTACTTTGAACATAGTTTGGGAATACAGACAACAAATGTGGTGCAATATAAGACAGTAAAGTCAATCATCAAGTTTAAAGAAAGGCCTCCCTCACAAAGGCATTCTAATGCTCCTCTCTGGGGAGTAGCCTTCTGCTTATGAAGCAACAGTTTGGTCTTGTCCATCATCAAGTGTCTGGGATAGGACCGCTCATTTCTCCACCTCAGATACATCAGTCTGCACTCTAAACTACTCGGAGTAATCTAGAGCGTTTAGGATAAGTGCTCAACACATTGCCTTTTTTAGGGTGTCAGAAGCCTTTTGGCAGCCAACTGTCCAGTTCACTTTCTTGGGCATCTAGTTGGAGGTGAGTTCTGTGAAGGGGGTCACAATAGACCGTATCCCATCCTAATCCTTCTACAGTACCCACTCAAGCAAAGGAATGCCCTGACTTGGGTTGGGTTGTGAAAGCTTTACAGTTCAGAATGGTTTGGATTTTGGGTTGAAGGGGTTAGACCTAGCCTAAACCTATGATCCAGAGCTGCTCTAAAACAAACCTCCAAACCATCACTATATATCCTAGAAGCTATCACACTTTACTCGTCGGTGGGGCCCATAACACCGCGAGTCACTCATTCACACAAATCACCCTGCTCCCTAGATCAGTGAAAAACCAGAAGAGGAGCTGCTGGAATAGTGGAGTGTCCTACTTCATATATTTAATCTAAATTCTTTAAATTATATACATCTGCAGTTTATTAGATCTTACCATGGTTTTAATTCTCCAGAAAACATTTAAGACACCCCACTGTTTGGTCAATAGATCAGTTAGTAAAAGTTAAATAATGGACAACAAGACCAGCTTAATTCTCCATTTATTTAATTTTCATTTAAAGATTTAAATCCCCTAGCATGACCTTATTTTATTAAACCTTTAATTGTAATTCCATTAAAAGTTTTATTATTTCACCTAAAGGAAGAGAAATTTAAATTCAAATAATTTACATTTATTAGCAGAATAGGTCTCAAAAATAAGTCAAAGACATATTACCAATCTTCTCTGCAATAAAAATCAGGATTAAAACAGCAGAGTTCCCAAAAACAGCCTCTCTATTCTTTCTCGATGTTCACTACCCATCAGGACTGTGACCCCACCAAAAGTTAAAGTCAGGAAAAATCTTAAAGTCTTTGCACCAAGGAAACATTGATCAGTCCGACAGTATGCCATGGTGCGAAAAGTAATTCAAAAACACGCTTTTTTCTCTCTTCCAAACAACCTATTTTATACCTTTTTCCATAACTACCTAACTAAAATGTGAAACTTTTAGGGTCCACATTCAATTCTTATTTGGTCCCTTCAAGGGGTGGATGAGGATAACCTCATCTCCTCATTGTCCATATTTCCGCCTAGTCATAGCTCTAAGCACAATAAAGTTCCGATTGTTGGTTATTACATTCTTTCACCCTTGTCCTTTAACTTGTCACTTCTATGTACTTTCCCAGGCTCACAGCACGGACATCTTAACTTGGCACCATTCTACTTTTCAGGCCAACTGGACTCGACAGTGGTTTGGTATAGGTTAATTGGCGCCTCTTAGAAGATAACACAATATGAATAGTGCTAATTTATTAGACGAATGAACGGAGGACCAATAGAGACCTTAAGAAGCGAAGACTACAGGCGAAAGGTGAGCAAATTGCAAGGGTACTGGAATAATGTCAAAAGCAAGAGAGCAATGCGGATATCATTTCTTAAGAGCAATGCGGATATAATTTCTTAAAAGTTACGGAGAATCCTTATACAACAGACCCATACTCACGTACAGATAGCTTTCCCACTAATACCTTTCTAGACTTGGCTCTATTCATATTGGCATAATAAGTTTAACTATATACAGATAGCACGGACGTATTAAGAGGCCATGGTAGTAGAATAATTGCAGTTTGTTTTAAAAAATACTCTTGGGCATAGTATGATAGATATTTCTAGCAAAGGAACTCAAGAGTTGGGCAATACATACAATGCTTTTTGCTTAAAATAGGGTTATCGTTTTACAATTAAAACCGCCCAAATATTGGAAGAAAATAAACAGTTGGGGTATATTAACAGTAAATACTGCCTAAACCGGTGTTAGACCTGGCATCATTGGCATGAGTCTCTCCTCCATTTTTTTTGTCTGTTTGCCTCCTCTGTTTACGATGTTTTGCTGGAATATTGCTTTGGGCACTGTGCCACTGCTGATCAGTGCCACAGTGCAAGTGCTCCCTATATTAAATTGATACATTAATTGGATTCCATGTTTGGCTTATTTGGTTTACTGTCAGTCCCTAGTAGAGTGCACCAGGAGTGTCAGGGCGTGTAAATACAAATGCTGCTGGTGGGCTTGCAGCACTGGGTGTGCCACCCACAGAAGCAGCCTAGTAAAATATGTCTATGGTCTGCCACTGCAGAACCTGAGTGCAGTCTGGTACTGCCATGCTGACTGCGCAAGTACACCTACTTGCCAGGCCCTAAAACCTTCCCTTAACTTCATGTTAGTCACTCCTAGGGTAGGCCCACGGGCAGGGTGAATTGTAAGCATAAGGTAGGACAAGCCCTGATGTGTGTGGCATGTCCTAATAGTGAATTACAGCCATTTTCGTTTTTCACTATTGTAAGGCTACCTGCTCTCCTTAGGCCAGACTGAGCTGCTGGAATTATGACACTATATAATCCTAACAGACTCAGAGAGCATGGTGGAAAGTCGAGTTAAGTATCCCTGAACTCAGAATTTAATAACACATCCTTTAGGATGGATTGTTTTTAGATTCTGAGTTTGAAACTAGCACTTTTAGAAAGTGACTAGTTCCTTGTCTAACTATTTACCGGTCTCTGCTGGTTTGGTGTATGTGTGACAGGAGCTGGATGGCTCCAGAGGTCTGAATGAGTCAGTGTGGGGTGAATGAGGCATTTGCATTTAGAGTGGGGGAAGAGTAGTTCCTGATAGCCTGCCCTGCCTGACACAATACTGGCTCCACCTCCTGCCGGGCAACTGATGGCCCTGCTCCTGCGAGTGACAATACTGGCTCCACCTCCTGCTGGGCGGCTGAGGACCCTGCCCTGCACAGTGAATAGGCCAGGTGCCTCGGCCTGACAACACCCATAACAAACCCTGGATGGGGGGAATTCCCCTGCATGGACAAAGGGATCAAAGCAGAAAAGGGGTATAAGAGAAGGACCCCGGAACCAAGAATTTAGATCACTTTTGACAAAGAAACCTATACCAAGGACAAGAAGCCTGCTGATCCAAGGACTTGCCTACCCCTTCTGCCAGAGTGCTGTTTGCTGGGGGGAATCCTGCAGTTGCCTCTTTTTATTTTTGCCAAGGAACAAGGAGAGAGGAACTGAGTGTGTACTCTCAAGCTTTGCCAAGAAAATCTCCAAGGACTGGAAGAGTGCCAGTCTCCTGCTGAAGTCACAGGGCTAAAGGACTTCGTCATCTACTTGAACTGGAGCGTGGTGTTTTCAGTATTCTAAAGAAATCAGCAATCGCGACGTCAGCGGACGCCTCCGAATCCAGCTCGACATCGTGAGTAACGGCTCTAGTGTCCTGCACCTTCACTGCCGGCCGCCAGGCCCGATCGACGCCAGTAGCGACACCAGTGAGTAGCGAGTTCGGCTCCAGCTCCAAGTGACCCTGTGTCGACGCCGCCGCTGATCGCATCGAAGCCGCAGCCCTTTTCGACGCCATGGCCGCTGCTCACTCTTGCGACAACGACGACGCCGTATCCCGCTTCGCCACTGTGAGCGCTGCTCCAGTCTGACACCTGTCGACGCCGCTGCAGATCGCTCCGACTCCGAGGCTCGATCGACGCCGAAAACTCGACGCCGATACATCTCGACGCCGTGGATCATCGTTTCTTCATTTTCAAATGTACTGTGTTTGTGGGGTCTGTTTCGTCTCCGGCTCGACGTAGCGCTCCTCGCGGTCGACGCCAAACCTTTGGGATAACTTTGCCTCGACGTCGTGTGACTCCTGTGGGGGTTGCATTGTTGCCAAGAACTGTGCTTTAAAGAAGAAGATTTACTTTTGTTGCTAAAGAACCGTTTACTAAGAAGAGACTTTACCTGAACTGTTATTTTTCCTTCCAAAGAGTATTTATTAAGATTGTGGTATATTTTTGTCCTTATTTGGTCTTGTGCTAAGCCTTATATAAACATCCTTATTTTTATAATACCTTCTGTGTTGTGTCCATTTGTGGTGTATTCACTTTATTACTGTATGTGGTCATAAATGCTTAACACACTGCCTCTGAGATAAGCCTATCTGCTCTGCCAAGCTACCAAGGGGGTGCGCGGGGGTTATCTGAGTGTGTGATCCCCTTGCCCTGACTAGAGGAGGGGGGTCCCTATTAGTCAGAAGTGTATACCTCTGCCAACTAGAGACCAGCCGATTCTAACAACCGGGGATACCGTAAAATGATTGAACCCGCCCATCCCTTACTGGACTAGATAGATAACTGACCGATACAGAATATAGTTGGCCTTTTGAATAGAACCTAACATAGACACCTGTATTCTTACAGCCATCGCAACTGAATAGGACCCACAAAAGATTATTGAATTCCCTACAGGGAACACAACTGAAGTCCCCCGTAGAACCCATATGCTGATTGGAAGTATCCCCACATTACACGTAAGGGAATGTAAACAACGACTAACAATATAAATAGAAGCCCATAACATAACTTTGTATTAATGTACGCTCCCACTTTACTATTCTTTACAGTAAAGAAAATACAGACGTGGAAATAGGTATTTATTAAAAGTTTTAACACGTATAACTAAACCTCTTCATGCATGAATTCTCACTCAATAGACCACTATTGTCTAACCGTGACTATACAATCACTTATGCACATCTAAATGGATTAACAAATGGCACATAGTCTCTCCACCTCATATTAGGCTCATAGACCGTCTGAATTCTCAGAGGTACATTCTGTGTTATTCAATATTTTGTTACTTTACAAGTTTTCTGTTTTTCTGTATCACCACCATGTGCATCAATCACTATACTGTATTCATTAAATCACGGTGAGGGAACGTCTCTAATATAAGCAGTAGAGATGTTTAACATGTTTTTAAACTAAGATCAAATAGCAGTATATATACATATTGCGACATATAATTTTCTTTTCACTCTGTACAGCCTTGAAAAAGTCGTGGTTTACATTCCCAATTACAATGAAACACGTGTTGGTTGTGTGAACGTTTCCAGTGAACAAGAATAAAACTTGGAACTGAATCACAAGAACAAGAATTCTTCTCTATTTTTACTATGACAATTGGTGGAAACACTGACATATATGAACTGTATTACAATCATACGTGTGCTAGGGAGTGCTGTTACTTTTCAGGCCACGCTGACCTTTATTTATTTATTTATTTGCGGGTTTATAACGCCCTTGAATCGACTCCCGGAGGAGTATCTCCGCGCTCCGGAAACACCAGTGGCAAAGGGGGTAGTTAGTCCTGTACAGCGATTCAGGTTTGAATAAATCTAGGCGAACCGGTTAGGCCTGAAACATGAGAGTTTTCAATTTTTTCCTAAAGTTAAAATGATCCTGACATTGTCTCAGTAGATGAGGAAGTTTGTTCCATTGTGTCGGGCCGACCACTGACAGTGCTTTACCTCCCTGCCTAGCCCTTCTGATCCTGGGCACCCTCAAGAGCATCTGATTACTTGACCTAAGAGAGCGCGTGGGGACATACGGAACAAATTTATCTGCCAAGTAGGAGGGTCCTAATCAATATAGCCCTTTATGTAATATATACAGCATATCTTAAACTTAACTCTCTGGCGGACAGACAGCCAGTGGAGTTTTTCCAGCAGAGGTTTAGAAGGGGATCTGGGCGGAGCATTAAGGACCAGTCTAACTGCGGTATTGTGCACCACTTGAAGTCTTTCCAATACTTCTTCATTTGCGGATGCTAGTAGTCCATTACAGTAATCAAGCCGACTGAGCACTAGAGCCTGCACCAAAGTCTTTCTAGTGGACTCAGGGAGAAGCGGAAATACCTTTCGAAGGAGCCCTATCATGTGGAAACAGAACCCCACTGTGTTATTTCCATGTTGTTTTAAGGATAGCTCCTGTTCAAGGCGGACCCCAAGGTTCTTGACCACTTGCTTTGGTTCAGGAACTGGCCCCAAGTCCAGTGGCCACCTTGACACCAGCCGCACAGGCACAGGCTGCTTGCACATCTCTCGAGCACAGTTGCGCATGCGCAGAAAGACATTCCCTTGGAGTCTCGCAAACCCATTATGACAACATGGGCCATAATGGGAACGATCATAGAAACAAACACAATTAAATGTTAGTTTTCGAAGTAAAACCCTTCTGTTTACCTCCCGTCATTCTATATTCACCCTGTTAGTGGTTACCTAGCTTGGAAGTCACATATATGCGTTGTTTTCTTACCATTCTCCGTCATTTCTGCCACAATTATACTTTTAAGAAGCATACATTCATAGCCTTTCATTAGATTATAGCATTTCCGAACTATATTAGTAAGACAGTTAAACAAAATTAATGGATTACGGTTTGCAACACAAATAAATTAGTATCCCATGTGTATTTGGGTGTGTGCTTTCTATTCTACTTTGGTTAATTTAAAAACCACACAATTAATACATATTACAGTTATGAGAAGGTGACTTCATGAGGGGTATACAAAAAAGTTTGTTTTCACCCTCGCTCCATCAACTCCCCCCTTTGGTGATTTATCACCAAATAACACCCAAAGTGTTCTTTAAATTTTTTAAAACATGATTCAAATTCTTTTCAATTAGTATGGATTATACTTTAGTATCTTCTATTTTCTTTCTGACTTGATAAAGTTTCTCTTTAAACTCTTCCATCTCAATGTCCCCCTTTACACGTTCTCTTCCTTGTCTTTCTTCAAATTCCTTTTTCATAGACTTTTTAAGGTTTCTTCTTTTTCTTAGTTTCCAACTAAATCTTAAGACTAAGAATATCACTATTATTATGGTTACTGGAATTAATACTTTCCCTATTATTGATCTACCTATTTCATAAAACCAGTTCTGGAAGAATTGTAATATACCTTTAAATGTTTTGACTTTTGTCAGTAATATAGATGCAACAGTGCTGTACCGTCAGAATTCCACTGACTCCTCCCTCTTTTGCCAAACTTATATCAAGAGCAAGTTGATTTTGCATCACCATTGCTCTAATAGCCACCATTTCCGTGTTACCATTAAAAATCCCCCTGCAGTATCTGTTGATAAACAATCTACTATAGTTGACAACTTCCAAATTTGGTTTGCATTAAAAGATATACCCACTGCTGGTATCAATGCTCCAAAAACATCACCTATTATTTCCATCACACTCTAACCTTCTTCTATGACTTAAAGGTTTACCTATTTTATGAATTCCGTTAATTCCTCTATCTACATGGAAAATTTTAGGAAAGACCAGGCCTATATAGCAGGACCCATACCAGTGATCAGGCAATCCATAATAAGCTTTGTTCCTACATGTGGAGTGGTGTGGCTCACTGGTTAGAGGCGGCAGACCCAGGAGCAGAGGACGGCCTGGGACCAGTGTTCAATTCCCGACGCCACAGGGTCGTGGACCAGGGTCAGCGGACTCGATAATTCTCATCTCGGTGCCTACTCTAACCAGGGATCACACTCGGCAACTCTGGGCATTAGCTTGCCTCATCTCCACAACGGCCCCCCACATACGCCGGGGATGCCTGGTTTCACCTTGGAGATACCCAGCAGGGACCATCTCACAGGGAAAGCCAGGACAGGTTCCCCAGCGGTCTACTGCGCAGAGATACTCCTTCGGGAGTTGATTCTAGCGCATTACAAACCCACAATTAATTAATTAATAGAAAATACATACCAGGAAAAACTGGATCATTACCTCCTTTAAATCCCCAAACCCCTTTTATAATATATGTATCTTCACATTGACTCGCTCCCACAAAATAATTATCATACACAGAGTTGTCTCTTCTGATGCATAGCTTCCCTAATAGTGGTGTATCTATATTTATATCCACATTCACATTATGTCCCTCTATATTATCATTCTCAAATGTTCACATTGTAGATTTAGATTTCTTTTCTTTTATATCGGTTTCTCCTTTCCTCTACCATGTCCAAAAAGGCTTTCTCCTCATTTCTCATTTTACAAGTCAAATTATGTTTGAATGCATAATCATGGGTCAGTTCTTGTGTTTCCAAAAAATATTCTCCAAAAACCTTTGCAGGTTTAATTTGGTTCAATTCAGCTACGACTGTCAATTTTGCAAAAACATCATCAGAATTTGAATAGTAGTACTTGAATTTACCTGTTTTATAGAACGAACTAGATAACATACTACATGTAATCCCATATGTTAATGGAAGGTGGTGATATGTCGCACCCTCTGATACAGATGCAGGTAATTTCACACAGACGTAACAATCAATGGCATCCATAGTTCTCACATATTCAGACAATAACTTTGAAAATGTATTTCTAGAATAGTCACTTATCTTGATGTACTTCAGGTTCATACATGTGTTTTATTTCACCCTTTGACTCATAGGCCTTTTCTCTTACACTCTCATTGCTTTTCAAAATCAGGCCTAAAAGGAATCACAATAGCTAATATCAACCATGCCATCATTAATAACCCTGTGCATATTAACCACATTCTACACCATTTTCTAAAAATAGTACATTTCGATCTTTGCACATCATTAGTAGCCATTTTTTTGTTGTTTTTTTTTACACTACACTTTTCACAATATTTTCTGCCGTTATATTGTCTCTTTTAAATCCTTTTGCACTTAAATGTGTCCTTATCTATATATGTAAAAACGAATGTATGTCTATCTGTCTGTTTGTCCTTTATGCATTACTACACCATTCATCCGATCGCCATGAAACTTTGGGAAGTTGTTGAGTACACTCCAGCGAAGGTTTCTGGCATAATTCTTTTTTAAATATTGGCCCCCAGGGCCCTCATAATCTTTCGAATACTGATGTACACACCAGACGGAAAAACAACAAATTGTGTATCCACAAGCACTCGAATAAATAAATAGAATTAAAACACCATTCATCCGATCGCCATTGAACTTTGGGAAGTTGTTGAGTACACTCCTGTGAAGGTTTCTGGCATCAATTTGTTTTAAATATCGGCCCCCTAGGGCCCTCATAATCTTTTGAATACTGATGTACGCACAAGACGGAAAAACAAAAAATCGTGTATCCACAAGCACTCGAATAAATAAATAGAATTAAAACAGCATTCATCCGATCGCAAGGAAAATTTGGGAAGTTGTTGAGTACCTTCCCGCCAAGGTTTCTGGCATAAACATTTTTTAAATATAGGCCCCCCAGGGCCCTCATAATCTTTTGAATACTGATGTACGCACCAGACGGAAAAACAAAAAATCGTGTATCCACAAGCACTCGAATAAATAAATAGAATTAAAACGACACTTTGAAATGTTTTCCATATTTAAATGAATAAGTGTCAATAAAAATTGAATGTTATTATAACGAGTTTCCTTGAATTTTCTTTCTTCGGAGATTGCAGCAACGTGCGACGGGTAAGCTAGTTTTAAAATAATTTTCAGAACTGGGGGGATAAGGGGACCCGAACCCTGCTGATGAGTGCATAAATAGACCGTGCTCAATATACTGTGGTACCATAGCACGACTGACAAAGTAGTCACGCATGGCCTATTTCTTGGCATATTCGGCCAGCTATGCTGGTCAAAAGACATTAAACAATCCATAAAGAGTTTATATACCACACTCGAAATCAAACTCATGCCCTTTAGGAGTTGGGTATATATTCTTCATATATCCAACCCAATCGTTCTGAGTTACACAAGAAGATACAAGCGGACACACCACATTAGTAAAGGTGAAAGGAGACATAGTACCTTACTTTAGGCTCACCATTTCCTAATTTACAGGCAGTGGCAGTAAGATTTAAGCAAGGTCATATTTTAAGCTTTACAAAACATGTTACAAAACATGTTAAAAAAGACATGATCCTCATATGCTGATACTATCATTAATAGGTGTTAATATAATACATAGTGGCATTAGAGAAAATAAAGCATTCTGTGTCTAAATTTAGGCCATCAGTTATGGATCTCAACCTACAAATCCATCTCGCATCAAGTTGGCTTAGGCATAATTCCCTGTCGCCACCCCTCTGCATAGGTGGTACATGTACAATGGCGTGAATTTTAAAATTGGATCTGTTCATAGTTGCGGTACATTCATGTGACACCAGTGCATATGTAACATCACCATTTAAACAGACTCTCCTTTGTTCTTGAATGCATGTTTTTAAGAGCTGTACAGTACTCTCTACATAGATTTTATCGCACATGCACACAATCACATAGATCACGAATCGTGTTAGACAGTTAATAAAATGCCTGATGGTGTAGGATCTGTCACTGTAATATTTGAAGATTTTTGTGATTTGTCCCTGTTTGCATATGTTACAGCCACCACAGGGTAAAAACCCTATTGGACGTGCAAGCCACATCTCCCTGTCTCTTTAATGGGTCATGTGTAACTGCGGCAAATTGCCTCTCTTTCGGTCCTACATCTGCTGTATACAACACTTGGTTTATCCTGCACAAGATGACCTACCCCAGGTACACCCTTCAACAAATGCCAGTGTTTCCTGAGAATTTTAAATACATCTTGAATCAGAGGGGAGTTTGTAGTAATGAACGACAAGCGTTCCTTATTTGACCTCCTTTTTGGTACTCTATGTTTCTGCTTGTTCCAAACGGTTGGCCCTCTCCAATGCTTGGAAGAGATTGGGATCCCTATACCCCCTATGTTTGAGGTGTTGTACTAACTCTTGGCTGTGGTTCTTATACTGCAAGTGCTCACTGCAGTTTCTTTTTGTACGCACTAATTCCCCATACGGAATGGCTTTCTTTGTACTCGAGGGATGTGAGCTTTTGAAGTGGAGTAGGCTGTTAACTGCTGTCTCTTTTCTATAAAGAGTACTTTGCAAGGTGTTGTTCGGTACATATAGGGAAAGATCCAAAAATTAGATCCTAGACCTGGTCTTGGTTAGTGTACATCTCACATTTAAGGAATTGTTGTTAAGATAGGAAAAATATGATTTAAAGGTCTCCTCTGATCCTGAACATATGATGAAAATGTCATTGATAAAACACCCTCAAAAGTACTCAGTCCAAGGTGCCGCTGCCTGTGCCCATACATATACCAGTTCCATCCACCCCATAAACTAGTTGGCATACGAGGGGGCAAATTTGGACCCCATTGCGGTTCCCTGTAATTGTTTTAACCAAGTGTCGTCATATACTTCTAAAAGATGTTTTGTAAACCCCGGTGAGGGAGGAATTGCACATTTCTTCTTCCCCATTGTAGATACTTGGCCTCATAGGCTAACATGGCAGTATGTTACGGAAGTATAACTATTGCTAGGAAAGTATGAAAACCATTATTCGAAGACGTAACATAATTGTAGTGATACATCCAACAGATTGCTTTTGCTGAATTTATCATAAATTGTACGGAAAAAAAGTTATAACACCAGCTTGTCTGCATGACAAATTCCAATCTCCCTGCAGTTTTCTCAGTGTTAACAGGCATATCAAAGGCTGCCTTTATTAGGTGATAAGTGGCTATCCAGGTGAGAGGCTTTCTGCTGGAGAGAGCTCTGCAGATACGCAGGGAAGAGGGATTATAAAGCATAAGGCTTTAAAGTAGGACAGGGCAGGTAGGGATTGTCAGGCCTATCTACCCCCAGTGCCCTGTGCCCTAGCCAGATAGCATACTTAAGGAAGGAATATGCAGATGTTATGGGGGAGGGGAGCTATGGAAATGAGCCACACTGAGTGTTGGTTTAGTTAGCTCTTACTGCTCTGCTAAAATTTGAGCCGTCATGGATTTTGGAGGAATAGACTTTGTAGGAAGTGGTCATTTGCCTGGGTGGCACGCTACATCTCATTGGTCAGGGGTTTTACCCTCTTGATGCCCAGAAGCTGAGAATAAATAGGTGAGAGGTGCATAGCCTCTCAGTTCTGCAGTCTGAAACTCCAAGAAGGAGGAGGACTGTCCTGCTGGAATACTAATCTGCACTCAAGGGCCTGACTGGTGAAGACTGCGCCTGCTGCACTATCTGGTACTGGGCGTTGCCTGACTTCAAACTCTCTGCAGCTACAGGTTAAAAGAGCTTAACTGACACTTCTCTTGCCAGAGTCCCCCTCCAGGAGTGCATCCAGTGGACTTTTAAGGGGATGATAACGTTTATTGTGAAAACTCTAGTCCATTCATGCCAAGGATCATTTAGCAGGTTCCAGACCCTTTAATGTGTTTTGAATCCTTACAACCTACCATGAGACCTTCTAGAAGGACCTCCAGAAACTCAGAAAAAAATTGGGAACTTTTAGAAAAAAGCTCCATAAGGTGACCGACCCGATTGCGTGGGCCAAGCCAGCCTCCTTCAACCATGACCGGGCCAGGATTCCAGGTTCATCCCGCTAAAGAGCTACTGAGTTCCGGCTTCTAGGATTTGACTGGGAGCTCCCTGAAAGCCAGGCTGGCGAACCCTCTCCTCATCCGACCTGGTGAAGAGCAGCGAGGGTCCTTGGAAGAAAAACCTCCTAAAAATGTTCTAAGTGTGAATGTAAAAGTTTGACTGGGGCCTCCCGCTTGGTGTATCTGAGTAGGGCTCCATCACGGTCGGCCTGATACTTTGACTTTGTCCAGGTCAAGCGAGACCAGATGTCCCAGAGTGGGGCTATTGGTTTCTAAGGACTAGAAAGTGTTTATTCTTTAAAAATTCATATCTCCAGTTCCCTATATTGGACTTTTGTTACTTTAGTTTCACGTTAAAGATAACATCATTTCCTATTTTTATAAATTGGTGTGGGATTTTTATTGTGAGTTGTGTCTGACTTATTTACTGTATTGGTGTTTTTAAATGCTTTACATTCCTGTCTCCAAAATTAATGCAAAAACAATTGATGGACAGAATGCAGAACAATGTTATACATTCACCCCAGTACAGAGATCTGGGCCAAAATCCATCATTTTTTTTGCTGACCATGCGAAACTCGGCTGCCGGATTACTTTGCCAAGCAACCAGAATTGCACCGATTTTGAGCCTGCTGGGGACCGTCACTGGATCTCAGTGGAGAAATGGGTCATGTTCAGGCCCTTACATACATGTTCCGTATTAAGCACGGCAGATCCCCCAGCTACCTACAACACTTAGCCTGTCCTTATGTTCCCTCGCGCTCTCTTCGGTCATCTACCCAAGCTAAATTCCAGATACTCAGGGGTTAGAGACGGCAGACCCGGAAGCTGAGATCAGCCCTGGACCAGGGTTCAATTCCCCGCCTCGGCGGGTCTTGGGCTAAAAATTCCACGGACTCGATAATTCTCGCTCCGGTGCCTTCTCGACTCACGGGTTCACACTCTGCGACTCTGGGCAATAGCTTGCTTAATCTCCACAACGGCCCCTCGCGGCGGGATGCCTGGCTTTCACCTTGTGGATACCCTGCCGGGGTTATCTCACAGGGGAATACCAGGACGGGTTCCCTAAGCAAGCGCCGGGAAACCCACTGTGGGTAGCTGTGCGCTATATAAGCTCAAATACATTTACATCCCAAAGGTTAGACTTTCCCGCATGGGTGGTTGTTCTTTTTCATACTTGGGCCCTGTCCTGTGGAATGCTTTGCCTTTATCTCTCCGTACGCAATCCAATCTTCTACTCTTCCCTAAGTCTCTTTAGACTTGGCTTTTCAGCAAATAGGCCTCCCCCTTCCCTCTGCTGTTCACTCTGAGTGCCGGGAAACCCTTTGTGGGTAGCTTTTGCGCTGACATATAAATTTAATAATAATAATACCATGCCATTCCAGTTCGGCCCCAGCCATTTGCAAATCAGTCTTGACCCTGCGCCCAATGGGAACAGTCCAGCCCAAACTGCCAGCCCAGGTCCTCCATGGCCTGGAAACAAGCATCATAGGACCGGTTTCGGGCTTTCAGCTCTCATCAGCTGGTATAGCTTGACTCCAGTGGCATGGAGAGCACGGGACCCACGTCTGAGCATACCCGTCCCACTCGGGTGACAAATGCAAAAACAACAATTGATGGACAGATGCAGAACAATGTTGTTGGACTTGGCCCTTTTTGCAGGTGCACCCTTAAACTTTTTGCATTTCTCCCAGCCTTTTTCTCTGTGAAGTGCTAGTGGGTTTAGGCCTCCGGGCACTCTAGCACTGTGGTTCAGTGTAAAGTGTGTGCGCTCTTTGTTGCATATAGTGAGAGTTGCCCCCCCCTCCAATTGGAATGCATGGGGCATTTTCTGCTCGGTGTGTGTCAGTGGTAATTCCTGTTATGAGAGGAGCAGTATGGTCAAGTCTGGTATTTATGAAATTGTGAGGCTAAATGCTGCGCAATGATGTGCTCAGATTTATTATGACTGTGAGAAATGCCACTTTTAGAAGTTGGCATTTCTGTGTGCTATGTGTCTGCCTGCCTGATGTGTATTGGCTGTCTGGTTTTGGAGGGACAGAGCAGGCTGAGCCCAACCTGGATTAAATAGAGAGATCTGCAGTTGGAGTATGGGGAGGGGTGACCCTTTGATCTGAGCAGGGCTGTGCCTGGCAAAGTGAATGATGGCTCCACTTCCCACTGTGCGTCTGATGGCAGAAAGGCCTGAAAGGCAGGATGCAGCCTTGTAAACAAAGTGCTCCAGGACCACACCAAACTGGTTCTGGCTGGGTTCAGTGACTTGTGACTTTTGAGAACAAAGACTTTGGTTGATATAAATATAGGGGCTGTGACCCCAGGAGGTTGTTCAGTTCTTGTGGCAGAATCCTGCCGGGCGTGCTGCTGCTGGGGCCTGGGGAGGGGGCTGCCATGAGGGCTTGCCTCCCTGGGCCCTGCATTGCCCCTTCCTATCTAAAGACTTTTTGGGACCTTTTACTTTGCGTGTTTTATTTCTGGATGTCAAGACGAACCTCTGTCCGTGTAACTAGAGGGAAAGGACTCTGAAACTTTCATCTTGCTTGCTGCAGCAACTACCCAAAGGCCTGATGTGAGCTTGCCTCCTGCCAAACTCTCAGGGACATTAGACTTCACCGATCAGCTGTCCGGAATCCTATTTGAGGGGGAATCTACTCACATTTTGCAATGTAAGGCGCTCTACGAAATTCATTTTATTTATTACATTGTTTACCTACCTGCAATTATCCATTTTCCGGCGTTTAGAATCCCCCCCACCCTGCCCATCCCCGCCCCACCTCTCTGCCCCACGGAACTCCCTACAGGGGCCAGGGCGCCCCAGGAAATTGAATTTACTATTTACTATAGATTATTTTATCCCTATGATTTTGATCCCAATTTCCACTTGCCGACAAGAGCATTATTTTGTTCAGTGATATGAGAAGGAACACTGTTTTATCAAGGTTGAGGAACGAACAGTTGAGTAGAGAGGAGTATCATCAGTACATTAATGGATACTCAGGACCAGATTTTATCAACCATTGTTGAAAATGGTGGTGCCAGAACAGAGCCTTGTGGTACTCCATGTGAAGACAGTTTTGGAACAGAACAGGAATTTCCCAACTTACCTGCAGAGGATCTGATCTGTCTGTCAAATAGGATCCCATCCATTTTAGAACAGCGTCATCCTTTCCTATCCTTTTCGCTAATATTCAATTCAATTCAATCTATTAGTTTATTCAGATAAAAGTCCATACAGCAATAATAAAATCTATAGTATAATAAAAATTAAAGGTACAAAAAATGAGTACAATACCATACAAAAACTATGCACAGACTTTATATACAGAGCATATTTTCTCTTTAGACAATCTCACCCATTACAAGATCTGGATTTTTATCCAAATCTACCAATCAGAATTTTAAAATGTAGCTACAACATAGAGACATAAGGATGGTTCAGGATGATAATACAACTCAAAGGCATCTCTTACCCTTTTTATGTCAAGAGCACCTTACAAAGGAAATAACCATTTCCTCCTAGGTGTATCCTAAAAAGTGGAAAATAATAGAAAGTGTATTTACAGGAACAGGTTCCCACCCAGGGTAGAGCATCGTTCCATTCCCTCGAATTGTCTCCAGCCACAATATGACACAAAGTGAACATGTGCAGAGAGGGAGGCACATACCCTCCAGATAAGGCTTGCATCACCTTACCTTTCCATGGGGAAGTAAGGCACTGCCTATGGATGTCAGTGCAAGGAATTGCAGATCTGAAAACTCTGAACAACCTATGTACCTTCCCATGTCTACATGCCAATCTTCTATAGATAGTGTATGAAGGGAGCTAAAACTGAGGAAATCTTAGAATAGCAAGCAATACATGACAACATTTTAACTAAATATTATTTTACCAAGTAAATAGTTGTTTATTGAGTTGCATTTACATTTTTTAACCATAGCACCATTGAGGAAACGTGCTGCTGATCTATGTGCTATCTGTTGGATTATCAAAATTTTTGTAAAATTCTGACCTTGTCTATCATTTTAATTCTACTTAGCCCTAACACACTTTGACAGACTTAATTGTTAAAATAAAGTATGCTGTATTGGTTGGTTGGAGGAGACCGTAGAAGATACATTTTCATGCGCTTAAACTATGGGAACGAGGCAGTGGCTCCCTTGAAATAAAATCTCTTGCAGAGCTTCTGGTGTACTTTGAGGAGGGTCTCATGGTCTGCTATGATAAAAGCTGCACGGAGTTCAAGGAGCACTAGGAGGCAAAACTCTCCCTCGCCTGGTATTCAAATCTTATAGCCAGAGACACACAGGGTTGTTGTTTCAGTGCTGTGCCATTCTCTGAAGCCAACATGTTTTGCCATGAGCACCACCTAAGCCTGTGACACTATGGTAGAAATGGTGGGGCAGGTTCATCAAGGCTTTGCATTGGTGCAGTGTGACAAAAAATGACACAAACAGGTACAAAGTCTTGAAGTAGGGATAACCTCCAGACCTGAAGAGCTGCTTTTTCGTCGATGCAGTGAAGGGAGCATCCTATGGATGGTGCATATTTGTTCTCATGCAACCACCTGTGCTGTTTGATGCAAGCCCTTTCTACTAAAGCCTACTTAAATCTTTCCTGCTTAATGCATTGTAAAAAATAATCTAAATACAAAACAAAGTAGACAGGGCTTTGAACTAAAATGTATGCTTCCTTAAAGCCAGAGATCAGCTCTTCCCCCACAGCTTCTCCATGCTGTTCTCTGCCTGTGGTCCTCCCAGGCAGGGTTTGAGTCTGCACCTTGCTGGTGCCTGTTGCTGGTACTTTTTCTCCCCTAGCATTCTGCTCATATTGTACATTGTTTTGGTTTTTGTCTTGATTGTATTTATTTCCTGTAGTTTTGTCTTGATTGTAACTATTTATTACCCCTGCTGACTCCTCTCTCTGTCTCTCCCTACGCCCTCTGCAGCCGGCCCACGCCGCTCCCGCCTCCCAGCTGCTCCTCCATCCCCTGCCCCTACTTAATGGAGACCAATGTGTGGTTGCGCTGCAGACATGCGCAGTGGGCAAGCCTCAGGCAAGCCCGTCTGTGCCCGTCCACACCTGGATCATGCCCAGCACCTGACCCCCTGGCCCCCGCGAGCGCCACAACGCCGGACGCCAATTATTATTATTATTATTATATTCTTATATTGCGCCAGATTTGACCCCCGAAGGGGTATCTCCGCGCTTGCCTTGGAAACCCGTCCTGGCTTTTCCCTGTGAGATAGCCCCTACAGGGCATCCCCAAGGTGAAAGCCAGGCATCCCCCCGCGGGGGGCGTTGTGGAGATTAAGCAAGCTTAATGCCCAGAGTTGCAGAGTGTGAACCCATGATTAGGTCAGGCACCGAAGCGAGAATTATCAAGTCCATGGACATTTGAGCTCAAGACCCTGCCGCATCGGGAATTGAACCCTGGTCCCGGGTCTGACCTCTGCTTCAGGGTCTGCCTGCTCTAACCAGTGAGCCACACTTCTCCAATACGATACCAACACTCTCCACACACTCAACGCCGGCCGAAACTCTACAGGCCCAGGACCAAGACGATCCTGATCTCACCAGAGTGGCCTCGCCAGTGGTGGTATCCAAACCTTCTTCACCTTTCCAGGATAGCACACAGGAGGTTAGCGTGCCATCCAGACCTGCTATCCAAGTTCGGAGGGAGGGTGTTCCAACCCAACATTCCTTCTCTGAGATTAATGGCATGGCCCTGAGTTCCTCCAATTTGTTTATTTGATGTAAAGCCGTTCAGTAGTTTTTGAGAAATAAGAAAATTTACAGATATGGATATTTGGGAATTCTGCTATCTGATTGGCTGAGGCATTATGAGCACGAGCTTGCTGCTTATTTGTTGCGAGCGCTGCGAGGGGTTGCAATCAGGAAGTGTTAGCCACCATTTTGTGATTCGGTTGAAGCGAGTAAGGGGAAAAAAGGGTGAAAAAAGTAGGAAAGGAGGATAGGAGCAATTTAAGCTTTGTGGGGGAGTGTGAAGCGAAGTAGTCACTCCTAACGGTCTGAAAGTGCGGTGTTGCTCAGAGTGACATGGTGCTGAGATGATATGCTGCTACACTCGGGTATGAAACCGAGAGCCTAAACCGTGAGCTCATTGTGGTAAAGTGATGAGCTAAGGTCTTTGTAGCATACGTGTGCTAGTAGGTTAGTACATGTTTATACCATACAGGGAGTGGGAAGGGAACTACTGACCGCTATTGTGGGTTTATACTATACCGGAAGCGGGATGCAAAGTACTCACGCCTACCGGTGTGAAGACTTGGGGATCAAACCGAGGTGATTGCTGTAAAGGGATAGGCTCTGGGCGCTGTAGTATACGTGTGTAAGTAGTGTTAGTAGGTGTGTATACTATACAGGGAGTGGGAAGCGAACTACTGACTGCTACAGTGCGTTTATACTAGACCGGAAGCAAAGTGCTCATGCCTACTGGTGTGAAGACTCAGTGATCAAACCAAGCTGATTGCTGTAAAGGAATGGGCTGTGGGCGCTGTAATATACATATGCAAGTAGTGTTAGTAGTCATTTATACTACACAGGGAGTGTGAAGGGAACTACTGACCGCTAGCGACTGTAGTATAACTGTGTAAGTAGTGTTAGTATGCATTTATAGTATATAGGGAGTGGGAAGCAAACTACTTTCTCCTACTGGTTTGAAGACTCGGGGATTAAAGCGTGAGCCTAAATTGAGAACTCATTGCTGTATACTGATGTGCTCTGGACGCCGTAGTTTACCTGTGGAAGTAGTGTTAGTTTGCGTTTATATAATACAGGGAGTGGAAAGTGAAGTACTCACGCCTACCGGTCTGAAGACTCCTGGATGAAACTATGAGCTCATTGCTGTAAAGTTATGTGCTCTGTGTAGTATTACAATGTAAGACATAGCAGAATGTTAGTATGTAATTCTACTAGAATGTAAGTATGTAATGTTAGAATGTAGGGCTGTCATGAGGGGAACCTTGGTGAGTTTGTACATGGTGCTGGAGAAGACGGTTGCCTGGCTGTCTGCTCCTGTTGGTGGGTGTTTAAGGTGTCTAGTTTTCCTGCAATAAATCTACTTATCGGATACACTACTGTCTGCCTCTTCACTACATAAATTTGGCGACGAGCGGGATTAGGTAAAAAGAAGGCAGCACTCACCAATACTTCATAGTTGCTTGCGTTGTGCTGAAGACCCGTTTTTTTTTCGTGTAGCTGTTTCTACTCATCCCAGGGTTGTCTAAGAGATGCGTCACATTGTAAAGCCCTGCGCCATCGGGAGGCGTTCCGGCGTAGTAGAGGGTGTTCCTGCGCAGGAACGCCTCCTAAAAGTGGCTTAGTGAAATCTACAAGATTTCACTCAGTCACTTTTAGGACAATGCTGTGTAAAACCCTGCGCCTGCTTAAAGCAGACGCAAGGCTTGACGCAGCATTGGGGAGATAGGGCCCCCCAGAGCATTGCTGGAGCTGCGTCGCTTGCGACGCAGCTCCAGCAATGCGCTGCTTTTACGGCACAGATGCGTGACGCATCTGTGCCGTTTTTCCCACATGGTGCGCCGCATTGTGAATGCGGCCCACCATGGGTGGTGGAGCTGCGGTGCACAGTAACTGGTGCATCCCTGGGGATGCGCCAGTTATTGTAAATCTGCCCCTATACATTTAGCCAACGAGGGAGCACTTACTGATTAGACAGTAGAAAGTACTCCAGTTGAGTAGAGGTATTGCACAAAAAGGTGGCATCTTCGTGGACAAACACGCAGGGCGGGATTCATTCTGCCCCCTGTTAGACTCAGTTTTTGTGCCCTTCTGCCCTCTGTTAGACTAGTTTTTCCCTTGTTTTTCTGCCCTTCTGCCCCGTTAGACTCGTTTTTTGTGCCCTTCTGCCCTCTGTTAGACTAATTTTTCCCTTGTTTTTCTGCCCTCTGTTAGACTCGTTTTTTGTGCCCTTCTGCCCTCTGTTATTCCCTTGTTTTTGTGCCCTTCTGCCCTCTGTTAGACTGGTTTTTTGTGCCCTTATGCCCTCTGTTAGACTCGTTTTTGTGCCTTTCTGCCCCCTGTTAGACTCATTTTTTGTGCCCTTCTGCACTCTGTTAGACTCGTTTTTCCCTTGTTTTTCTGCCCTTCTGTCCTGTTAGACTGTTTTTGTGCCCTTCTGCCCTTTGTTAGACTGCTTTTTGTGCCTTTCTGCCCTCTGCATCACCACATCATCACTCAGCGCTACCCCAGCATCATTCAGCACCACCACATTATCACTCAGCACCACCACATTATCACTCAGCACCACCACAGCACCACTCAGCACCACCACAGCACCAATCAGCACCACCACAGCACTACTCAGCGCCACCACAGCATCACTCAGCACCACCACATTATTACTCAGCACTACCACAGCACCACTCAGCACCACCACAGCATCACTCAGCACCACCATGTATCACTCAGCACCACCACAGCACCACTCAGCACCACCCCATCATCACTCAGCACCATCCCAGTATCACTCAGCACCTCCACTGCCCCACTCAGCATCACCACAGCACCACTCAGCATCACCACGGCACCACTCAGCACCAGCACGGTACCACTCAGCGCCACCCCAGCATCAATCTGCGCAACCATTCAACAACAACTGGTTCAAATATGTTCTCTCAATGTTTCAAGCTTTATTACAAATGTCACAAAAAGATGTTAATATTTCACTTCTGTTGTTGGATTTTCGTCACAATAAAATACACTGAACATAATCTTCACAAAAGTTTAAGCTATTGTAATTTGTAATATCAATACATCTAAGTCACGTAATACAAAACATGTTGCATTAAAAATGCTATAGGTGTCACATTTGCGAAAGTTATAACTATTGGCATTGTAAATGACAAAGCTATTAATTTAGCTATTTTCAAAACCAACACATAAATAAAAAAAAATCATTTACAAGACCAATAGCTCAAACTTTCCGAATGCGAGACCTATTGCATTGCAAATGCTTGTTTTTATATCTGTCAGTGCTTCCTGTTGAGGTTTAATTTTCATGACAGGCGCCTCATTGCCTACTTGTAACTATTCTCTGACCCTGCTTCAAGGGTCAGAGCAGGGTCAGAGAATAGTTGCAAGTAGGCAACGAGGCGCTATGAAGCACTTACAGGCTTACAGCAGCAGGTGCCCAAGTTTAAGTTAATTTCTTTGTAACCCTTTTGTAAAAGGTTACAGAAAATTAGCTTCAACTTTTGCACCTGCTGCTGTAACCCTGTAAGTGCTTGGCTGAAAATTCGTCCCCGCTGATTCGAGGATTTTACCACGATTTTGCGAGATTCGCGGATTGCGAAATCGCGGAAAATCCGCAAATTCCGCGAGCGGAACGAATTTTCAGCCCATGCTTAGTACACCTGGGTAAGTAGTGTTAGTATGCGTTTATACTAACCAATGCATCATGGTCCTAGTGAGCGGGACCTCCCAGGCGCAGCTCATACAATGTCCCGGGGTGTGCATCCGCAGGACATTTATGTTTGCTATTAGAGGGGAGGTGCATGGCTTCCACCCTGTGATAGCAAATCCTTGTTTGACTAGTAGAAGCGAGAGGAGGAAAACCTTGTATCGCTTTAATAGAGCGCATTCGGATGGTAAAAATGGAGAAAAAAAAGCGGGGTCTCACTCTGATTTAAATTAGGCTCCTGGTGGGTAATGTTCCATGGCTAATCCTAATATTATATTACGGGCTCTCTGTAGGACTGGGGATCTCAATGTCACATGTAAATTAGGCGCTGAAGGGCACAGAGACGTTTCGTAGCATAGGGGATCGCCACCTTCTCGGGTATTGTTTACTAATTGTTCGGGGGGCTTCAAGTCCGTGGATTGCCACCCTCCAGGGCTTTATTTAAATGTGCAGGGTGGGCCTCGGTAGTCCCTAAAGTCGCGGGGGTGCTAGGCAGTAGGCAGTACCTCATTGGTACTGTAATCACAAGGGCAGTACTCATGGAATATAAAGGGCAGTGCTTATGGAATATGAAGTAATACATGCAAAGAACCCTGGCAGTTGTAGAATTATGCAGGCTTCATTTATGTAATAGTCTACTGTTTTAAATTTGGTAGGTGCATCGCTAAATTACAGATGTCTCAACCTCCTATAAACAGATGATTTTCATAATTAACTACAGACATGTGTTGTCAGAAAAAGAAGACCTATACACTCCCTTATTTATTGGGGAAAAAAATGATGTTCATTAAAACAACACAAATGAATGGGAACGCAAGTTTATTAGAACAAACAACAGTATAACATGAAATACGTGGGTGGGACTCCTCCGGAAGCAGCATACAAAACCTTAAAAGACAAAAATGAAACATAAGTATGTGTGCCATGTAGAAGAGGAAAAGAAAGGTAGTCCGAATGAAAGGAAGATAGTGAGAATGGGAGGGAGAGGGAGTGGGTGGAAGGGAGAAGGGGAGGGAAAGTCAAAAGAACAGAGGGAGGAGGAGACAGAGCGTCGGCCTATTGCACCCAGCCCTCAGTGTTTACGTCCTGTCACCGGTTTGTCTAGGACGCTGGGGTCTGCGAGAAAGAGTGTGGTTGAGCAAGTTCTTAAAATGAAACATATGAATGAGGCCAGAGATTACATTATTAGCTACGGGAAGATCGCTTGCCTGCACCTGTGCACCCAGGGTGCTGCACCCCAGCACCTTCCCCCGCACTGTGCTTAATTGTAGGTCCTGCGCACCAAGGCTTCACTGCTTACCTGCCACAATCGGTGTGTCCAACGACATGTTGGTGCAAGCTCCGAGTCAGGGGTACTTTGTAGGGTGGGAGAGCAGGTCTCCCGTCGGGGACGGTGTCTTGATACCACGATGGAGGAGTCAGAATGCCGAGGACATCATGATGGGGTGAGCACCCACTTCGCCCACTTTCGGTCAATTCAGTGTCTGAAAAGGTAGAAATAATTTAATGGTGGAAACGTCTGGAGGTAAATGAAGGTATATTTCAAGCTTAATAGAAAACACCAGTTGAGTGTATCCTACGATCTACCAACTGTTAGTGGTAATCGTGGTTCAAAGAGGAGTTGGAGTTCACGACAATACACAAGGTTAAATAATAATATGTTATAACAAGGATTCACATACAAAGGAACAGAGCGCATGCACATAGTATAGTGTGCAAGTGTAATGCAGTGGCGGAAGTCTGTGTGCATGTACACTTAGTAATGAGCTCACTAAAGTGCCCTAAAAGCCAACGCCAAGTGTCTGTAGGCCAGCGTTGCAAGCTGGCTCAGGCCCACAGTACGGTCAAGCAGGTCCCTAATATGAAACAGACATGTGACTGAATGAGGTCAGAGATCACATCATTACGCATAGCAACATCACTTGTTCGCACCTGTGCACCCAGGCTGATGCACCCCACCCCTCCCGCAGCACTGCTCTAAATTGTAGCCCCTGTGCACCCAGGCCCCACTGCTCACCTGCTGTCATTGTTGTGTGTGCAAACACTATGGGCAGCAGTGTTCACAATTCAGTTGTGGTGTTGATTGCAGGATGGTGTACACCTCATGAATCCCTTTGGAAACGGGAAGTAGGGTTCACAATTTAGAACCAGTGTTGATTATCAGGAGGATGTATGACGTTACAACGCATACTTTTACCACGCATGCCTTTACAACACGGTTTTTACATCGCAAACCTTTACAATGCATAGGCTTTGGGGTGCTGGATAGTGAATATTTTAATTTTCTATTCCAACTCCAGTCCCCGTGGACACTATGGAAGGTGTTGGATAGAAAATTAAACTTGTTCCCTATCCTAGAGCGCCCCCCAGCGCAATGTGTTGTAATGGTTTGCGTTGTAATGCCTGCGTTGTAATGGTAGTGCGTTGTAAAAGTTTTATTGTAAAGATTGTTCACCTGTCAGGATGGTGTACACCTCATGAATCCCTTTTTTTATTATGCATTGTGATATGTGAGGATTCGGCCATATCACCTGAGGCAGTGTGGAAGAACTAGGACATGTGGCGTCGTCGCTATACTATTCATACGTACGCAAAGTGTGCTGGGCTTTTGTACGCCAGGCCAGTGTAGGGGTGTGAATAATTGTTACGGGGATCTGGGCGTTGTTCAGTTCCTGCCTGGCAAGGAAGTGTAGTTATGTGTGTTTCTTTTGCAGTTTTGACATCGCAGAATGCGTAATTTATATTAAAGTAGCATGTATCGGGGGGCCGCAACTATCGCTAATGAGATACTGTTCAAAAAGATTGAATGGCGAACATTACATGTTGTTGTCAAGGTTGTGGATATGCGCAGACATGCATGTCAATGGTGTGCGGTATTATTGAAAGTGTTGCTATCGCGAAGCGTACACATGTGAAGGTGCTCGGATGGAGGGAGGATCAGCTGTGAGGCTACTTCATACACAGTGATAACGCTCATTATAGTCAAGCAATGTTTGTCAAACCTGAATCTGAAAGTCTCACATATGACACACTACTATATTGGTAAAGTCTGACAACAGAGCGTACAGTAATACAAATCTACACATTACTGTTTGTCAAATGTGATCTAGGATGTGCAGTCTGCCCGTGGCTGATGATACTCCTTAGAGCCACCAATACCCAGGCCGAAAGGCAGCTCAATATTGTGCACACACACAAACCAGGGGCATCGTGTAACACACATTTGTTTTTTGATGTTACGTTTGAGAAGCATGGCCATCACACGTGGAAGGCTTAATGTACAGACCATGAATATTGATCAAGATGATAGTTGCATGTTGTTTGTAGTATAAGATATGTGTACACAGAAAAAAGACTTTAAAAGAAAGCTGTTTAAGGTGAAGTGGTGTCTCTCATCAAACGCTGTAGAGAGAATGACTAAAATGGGTGGGGTCATCCAACTGTTACAATGGGGAATGTTATGAAGCAATCAAATGCTTTTTTTTAAGGTCTCATGGCAATCGTGCACCGAGCGTGCAAGGAAGCCGCACCCAACACGATTTTGAGAAAATATATTTATCAAAATATAAGTTTATTACAGTTGAAAATATATAAATGTCTTCAGTGATGTCATTTGAGATGTCATCAGTGATGTCACTGACCATGTCATGAGTGATATAATATGTGACGTCATCACCAGTGCATTGCGGGCGCGCAAGTTATAGTTAGCTCAACTAACTATAACAGGCGAATGTATCTGGTTTTATATGAGTCAAATGTTCAACTAACTATAACGTCCCTAAAACCTGCTTAGGTTGATAGAACCTGGACAATTGCCCACTACTGCAGGGGTGCTTGCTAGTTCTACGCTTGTCTGAATCCAGTTGGATCCTCTGTCTATGTTGTCTGTGGCCACTAAGCTAACCCAGGGGGAATCCTTCTCCTTACCCGAGAGCTCCATCTGTGCAGCACCTAAACTTAATTTGCGCACAGATGCATCCCAGTAGTCACACATTACCACCAAGGCCAACAAAGTGATTTGGCCCATTCCACCCCTTTGACATCTGTTCCCAATCCAAGGAAAATGCTGTCCACAGGGACAGCAACCAACATAGGTCACTGACAGCTGTTACTGTCAAGAGCCAGGCCCCAGGCCATCCAGGGGTCTCTGTCCTTTGTGGTTTTTAAGAGTGGGGTGCTATAGCCGCAGGTGCCTTGCATTATTTCTCCACTCCACCTCCCACCAGATTAGAAGTGGTATCCTGCAACTAGTCCTCCAACCCAGGGTCTGTACCCTTGGTAAGGACAGGAGTGAGTGCTTCCTCCCCCAGCCCCTACTTCTGGCATTCTGTACCCTCCGTTTGGGAGTAGTACCCCCAGAAAACTGAACGGTTTGGGTACCTGTGGTGGCCACCCCTCCCAGTTCTCCTGCCACTGGGGGTAATTCATTCCCCAGGATGTAGTCAATGGGCATTTGGGCACTAGATATGACCTTTCTCTTGGTCACCTACTCACCCCAATCTAGGGATACCAGAGCCATAGGGCGGAGCAAGTGCTGCTTATAGGCACGAGTCATTCTACACACCTTGCTGGTATACTGCTCTGGCTCTAGCTCTAGCTCTAGCTATTCCACAACCACGGTCCGGCGAGCCCAGTATCCCTTAGAATAGTGGTTTGGACTCATTAACTCCCACCTGGTGAAAGTGACGACTTCCACCCTCAGGGATCACCAACTCACCCTCTGAGTCTATCTTCCCACTGAGGGAGAACAGATCATGTACCTACCCCTGGGGAGTACAATCCCCTAAGACCACATGGGCCACCCCTGCAGCATACCCACCAGTGGAAGGTTTCCTTGGATAGAGTCTCCCTGGTTGTGTCCTAACTGGGGACAATCACAGCAGAAGGGTTGGAAATGGGGTGCCATAGGACACTGCGAAGCAGTACCCCTCCCCTTCTTTTCAGTAGGGTCATGGGAACCCTTTCCTTTCCCCTTACTGGGGACCAGTCTGGGTCTCTCTTGACCTCCCCCTTCTTGGGGTCACTCCCAGGTACCTTCTTGGACACTCTGGTGCTGACCCAGATGTTTGCATCCACAGCAAGCTTCCTGAAGTCAGTGAGCTTGCTATCTACCAGGTGGTGTATTGGCGTTGCTCTGCAAAACAATTATCAGGAATGTGCTCTTTCAAAACTAAGTTGCACTACCTTTCAAAATCCTCAACCCTGCTTCCCTTCACCCAGCGCAACAGTCCCTTACCAGCAAAGATCAGACAATCTACCCATGCCTGTGTAGATAGTTTATAATTAACTCTGAATCGTTGCCTGTACTTCTCAGGTGTCAAATCAAACTTTGGGGCATATTTACAAGGGCATTGTAATACCAGAGTGTCATTTTTTTAGATTTTCCAGTGGTTCAGTGCCCCGCTCCATATTTGTACAGTGACGCTGAGCCACTTTGCGTGGCTTAACGCCACCTTGTAAATATGGTCCTCCTCGCTGCAGTTTTCTGTGGCAAAGGGGTGTGCAATGGGTGTTGCTGTGGGTGTTCCCATGCAACACCCGTTGCTTTTTGACACTGCCCCAGATGTAGAAGGATCTGTTAATCTGAGGCAGTGTCAAAAACAAACTCCTTTCAAAAGGAGGTATTAGAGTGGAGCAACGAGGAGAAATAATTTTATTTCTCCTCGTTTTTTGCTCTATATGTGCTGCATTCTGCAGCACATATAGAAGGAGCAAAATGCCATTAATTGTTGTTTTGGTGTTCCTTCCTGCACAAAAACTAGCATCCTTGAAACGGAGGCACCCTTGCACCATGGTGCAAGGGCACCTGACCTGTTGCTAGGCATCTTTTTTTGCGTTGGTGCAAGGGAAACACAGGGGTGTGTCATATTCTTGTAAATACAGTGCATAATTGTGTTTTTGAAATGACGCATTGCGGTGCAGCTAAATTTCTTGCAGCACTGCGCTGAATCATTTCATTGTACATATGCCCCTATCTGAATAAAATAGGCTGCATGGCTGTGTAGTTGGTCTGGTCCCCTACCTCTTATGTAAGGAATATTTATTTATTTAAACGGTCCCCAAAGGTATTAGACCGCTTCACAAGGGTTGGGAGAGGAACAAATTGCAATATAACATTTGTACAAACAGGGAAAGTGCAAGATAATAAGAGTACAAATAATCCATGACCAGAATTGGATAGTTGATCTCACGTGGGTGGTCATGGATGGAGGGGGGGAAGGTAAGGAGGTAGGGGGAAACTGAGGAGGGTGAAGGGAGAGGAGATAGCATGTAGGAGTAGGCAGAGATTATAAGAGAACTAGTAGGGGGTTGGTGGAAGTATATGTGAGAATGAGTGGAGGGGGGTAGTAAGTCAGGTATAATGTGATGAGAACATGGCACCGTCATGGGCAGGTTGTGAAACCCTGTTAGGTGGAAGGATTAAAGACCCCAGAATTTGTTGAGAAGGTGCTGCATGAGATCTTTTTTGAAGCCGAGGTGGGAGGGGTTACAATGTAGATTTTTGGGGAGCGAGTTCCAGATAGAAGGTGCATTTCCGGAGAAAGAGCGTAACTAGGTAGATTTCTTGTTTACCAAGATAGGTACTAGCATGAGAGTATTTGTGCTCCTCATTCTCTAGAGCAGCCCGCTTTGTGGAGTTTGTCTGAGAGATACAATAGGGTATGATGATGCAAGGCATTATGCGTAATGCAAGCGTTCTTGTAGGTGGATATGCTTTCGATGGGAAGCTATTTGAGATCCTGGAGGATGGGGGAGATGTGATCAAACCACTTACAATCCGAAATAAGCCTGGCAGCTAGGTTAAGGACTGATTTGATTGGGGTTAGGTGGATTTTCGGTGTCCAGAGAGAATGGCATTACCATAGTCCAATCTAGAAAGTACTAGTGATTGAACAACTAATTTAAAGTCATCAGCAGGAATGAAGGGTTTAATTTTCTTGAGGTGATGTAGAGAGAAGAGAGTGCCTTTGGCCGCATTATTTATGTGGGGAGAAAGGCTGAGGTACTGATCAATGCTTATTCCGAGGGATTTAACTGAGTAAGAGGTGGACAAAGAGCAGTTGAGAGCTTTAAGGTCAGTAATCCAGTGTTGAATGGGCAGCTGGTTGTTTTTAGGAGCGAAGAGAATGACCAGTTTTTTTAGGGTTGAGTTTAAGGTGATTGTGATGGAGCCATTGTTGAATCTTACTCAGGGCATCATTTAGGTGCAGGATGTCAGCTTGGGATTATATTTTATAGTAAAACTGGGTATCGTGGTAGTTGATTCCTGCTTGCTTAAACCCTTGGCTGCGGGGGTAATTCCCCCGCTGTCTTGGGGGGCGCGCACAGCACCCCGGTGCTTGTGACGAGCTCGTCTTGAGCCACAGCGCCCCGGTGCGCGTGAAGAGTTCGTCATGCGACACGTCACGGCCACACCCATTTTTATGGAACGCTCAGCACAGCGGGGGAATTAGCCCTGCGTGCGAGCATTGGAGCCGTTAGGACGAGCTTAGCTCGTCATGAGCGCATGCAACCGTGGCTCATACGAGCTGAGCTCGTCATGAGCATGGGAGGGGTTAAGAATTACGGTGAGGCGTTCACTGAAGAGGTTAAATAGAGTGGAAGAGAGAATAGAACCCTGGTGAACACCCAGGGAGACAGGAATAGGATTAGAGAGGCAATTGCTGATTTTAATTTGTTGGGTTCTGTGCTGAAAGAATGAGGTGAACCAATCAAGGACAGGACCATTGAAGCCTAACCGATCTCTGAGAGTGTTGAGTGAGGCGGGGTCGTTAACAGTATCTAAAGCAGCAGACGGGAGGCCTCCCCCTTGTCGAGGTAGTGATGTATGTCATTGACAATGTTGAGCATAGCAGTTTCAATACTGCAGCACTTTTTAAAGCCTGACTGTAATGTGTACAAAAGGCTAAAAGAGTCAATATGCTTGTCCAGTTGGAGCTAGGTGCATTTTTCGAGGGCCTTGAATAGAAGAGGAAGATTAGAGGTAGGGCGCAGATTGTTTAGGTCGGTGGGGTCAGCAGTAGCATTTTTGAGGATGGGAGTGATTTGGCCAAGCTGGAGAGAAACAGGAACACACCCTGTGGCCAAGGAGGAGTTGATGATGGTGGTCTAATAAGGGGCGATGATATGCTTTAAATCTTGAACGAGGTTAGCGGGAAGAGGGTTTAAGGTATGAGAGGAGGGTTTAAGCTTAGTAATGATGTTGAGGACTTTCGGCTCTGTAACTGGGCTGAAGTTAAGCCAGGATGCATTATTTTTAGCTGTGGACTGGTGAGGAAATGTTCCGGGGGGGCGACGGCGGGAGGGAGATGAACAGAGTCGGGGGGGGGACAAAGGTGTAAAACGAGACCTATTTTCTATTTTTCTAAACCAGTGTGGAATCTTTTTGTTATGTTTTCTTTTAGTTAATGTATTTTTAGTGTTGCACAAGTACTTTAGACAAACCAAGGGAGGGACAAGGAGCAATGTAGATAGGTCCAGCACCCATACTCCTAAATAGACAGTAAGGTTTAAAGGGGGGTGCAGTTCCTCATCGAAGAGGAGGGGGAAGCGCTTATCGGTGGATCAAGCGGATGACCAGTGGGATCCCATGTGTAGGGGAACGGAGTGATCAGATCTGAGTAAAAGGGTCCCTTAGACTCTTTTAGTTTCTTGCGCACCACCGTAAAAATACACCACCTCACTCATCATATGGCTTAAGATCGAAAGTTCTCCGCTAAAGAGCCTCCTTTGAAGGACCCATAGGGCATTGCAGCGCAGGCCCAACGAGGAGTGCCCTGTGATGAAGCATGACACCTTTTCAGGAGCTCTCCCCTCTCCTTCAGCGAGGAACTGCGCCCCCCTTTAAACCACATAAATACTTTACACGTTGCCTCATAGGTTAAGCCTGACTGCTCTGTGGCAAGCTACCAGAGGGTGAGCACAGGTTAAGTTAGGGTGTGTATTTGACTTACCCTGAATAGGGTGGTGGTCCTCACATGGACAGGGTGCAAACCTCTGCCAACTAGAGACTCTGTTTCTAATAACGTCTTTTTTTGCTGGTGTGTTTGAAAAAGCAAGGCTAGATCATCCCCGTTGTCAAGGTCCTCCAGTGCAGAGAACAAGGTCCATCTGATGCCTCTGGCTTGGTCTTCTGTAGTGTGTCACAGCACCAGGTTGATCACTAGGTTGAAGAGCAACACTGATATCAAGCATCCCTTTCTTCCAATAGTCTTGACTTTGAAGCTATACCCACTATCGCCTGCCTTGCAGGTAAAATTATCACTGTAGCTATTGATGAGAACTACCCGCTGTGGTATGCCATAGGCTCTCAATACACACCAGAGGTTGTCTTGGTGGATATTGTCAAAGTCTTTCTCAAAATCAATGAAGTTGATGTATAGTGGTGTCTGCCACTCCGTTTTCAGCAGGATTTTACTCCGGACTGACAGAAGGGTGAGTCCACGCCTATTGTAACAGTTGCTTAATGCTCCTTTCTTTGCAATCTTGACAATGATTTCTCAAGTCCAGTCATCTGATATTTCTTTCATTATGAAAGTGGTATAGACAATGGTTGGAGGATATTGGCTGATGTTTCGGAGCCAACCTAGAACATTTCTGCATTCAGGTTGTCTTGTCCAGGAGTTTCCTGTTTTTGAGGGATCAGATGGCAGTAATGATTTCCTCCTTCTGTGGTGGGGAGAGAGGTGTTCCTATCCAAGACGTGATGCCTACTTCGCTTGTTGGTATCAATTTGTTCTAGACTTCTTTGTGGTGATTGGCCCAGCGTGCTTCATGCTCGTTCTCTGCTGTAAGTAGTTTGCCTTGCTTGCTCATGATAGAGGTGCTGTATGTTAGACGAGCTTTACCACCGATCTTCTGTGTGACCTTGAAGACCATACCCTCTTCTCCTCTAGTGGAGGCCTCCTCTGCTGCCTCCTAGAGGCATTCACTGCAAGATAACAGAGTGAGGAGGGGAGCTGAAGTCAGCAGTGATCACCATATGGTGACCGCTCTTGTGAAACTGAAGCTCAGAATAGCAGAACACAAAAAGAACACAAAACATCAAGATGACAGTACTCTCCGAGGCTGGGAGGAAAATCCCTAAGCAATCTTCTATACGCGGATGACGTGGTGCTTCTAAGCCACACACATATTGGCCTCCAGAATTTGTTGATTGAAATGCACAGTTACGCAAAGGAAAACAACCTAAAAATCAACTTAAATAAAACGCGTACGATGTCGATCAATATACCAGGAATAAACATCAGAAGTCCTGGAATCTGGGTGGCCAAAAAATAGAGTCTTCACGAGAATATAAATACTTGGGACTTATCTTTGACACCGAAGGCTCATTTGCCCGGCAGATGGAGGAAACCAAAAGAAGAGGAGCCTCGATTGCGATCACATTAAAAAATGTAGCAAATCAACTATCGGGGCCGACTCTAACACCATATTTAAAAGTCATCCAGGCCAAATTGCTCCCTTCAATTTCCTATGGCAGCGAGGCACTACGAGGAAGAGACTCCAGGAACCTAGACAACATCCAGGTAAAAGCATACAGAACTTTGTTCTCACTTCCATCCTACACCTCGCCTGCCCAAATAAGGCTTGAATTTGGCTTAAAAAAACAAGACCTTGCAAGACTAGGAGCTTTCATTATCTACTGCCACAAACTCCGCTCAGCCCTCAAAGACACCTTAAACGCGATGCTGTGGCAAGACATACAAAGCAGGGATGAATCTCAGGCACGCTCCTACTTGAAGGCAGCTTTGGGGGCTGTCAAGGCAACCGCACTCTGGGACATGCAACTGGGGCACAACCCCTTTAAAAAAGTGGTTTGGAAAAACGTAAAAACTATTTCTTTAATAGAGGACAAGGCCGCCTTTGCAAAAAGAAACCATGCGCGGATGACATTAAACACGTACAAATCTCTGATCCCACAACCTTACTTCAGCCAGGGCTACCCAAAAATTACAAAACTGAAGTTTTTGAAATATAGATTAGGGATCCTGCCCAGCAGAGAGCACCAACCACCATGGCTCAGGAGCAATGGCCACGAAGTCTGTCCGCTCTGCAGTCTAGCAACCGGAGACATACTACATATGACCTGTCTCTGTGAAGAGTTCCCACAAGTTCGTCGACAGCTATTAAGGGACCAGCTCAAGCAGATAGGGACCAGCACGCGAAGGCAGGCTGTGCTTGCATGCTTGAACCCTGCAAATACAAAACTGAACTGTAGATATGTCAAATATCTGACCACAATAGAGCAAAGCCTGCAAAATATACAACTGGCAGCAACTCCTAGCTCTGGGACCTAATGGATGAACCTTGGGCCACAAAAGTCTAGCCTGCCCTGGCTCAAGGAATACTGCCCGACAACTACCCTCGGTCTCCCAACGCATGCCTTTTGACAAAGACGATTATACAGACTATATTTTTTATTATATTTTAAGAAATTGTTTTAAATGTAGTGAATGTACCGGTTTTAATTAACTATACATAATAAATTTACTTACTCAAGATGACAGTACAATGATGTGTCAAAATTACAGACGCCCCAGGACTGACAAGGCATTTGTCTTACAAATGAAAAACAGGTTCCAATTCCTGAACAGGTTCCAATTCCTGGCAGACACAGAAGAAAATGTCTGAGCCAGCTTCAGATGCAATCACCAAGAAATGGGAACAGGTCTCTTCAATATATCTGAATAGCAGTGAAACATGTCTGGGGACCAAAACAAGGAGGAGGAAAGGATGGATAAGACGAGACACATGGCAAACTCATGGGGCCAAATCTTAGAGACTGGATGCAAAGTACAAACCACGGAACATTGAAGCAAATAGAGCAGTCAAAACAGTAACAAGAGCAGACAATCAATCAACCAGAGTACTTGTAAAGCGCGCCACTTACCCATGAGGGTCTCAAGGCTCTGAGGGGAGTGGGTGCCGCTATTGCTCGAAGAGCCAGGTCTTGAGTCTTCTGAAGGTGCGTAGGTCTTGGGTCTGCCGTAGGTGGGTAGGGAGGGTGTTCCAGGTCTTGGTGGCGAGGTAGGAGAAGGATCTGCCGCCGGAGGTTGTTCGTTGGATGTGGGGACCAGCGGCAAGAGCGAGGCTGGCGGAGCGGATCTGGCAGGTGGGGGTGTAGAAGCTGAGTCTGCTGTTCAGGTAGGCTGGTCCGGTGTTGTGGAGTACTTTGTGTGCACGGGTGAGGAGCTTAAAGGTGATCCTCTTGTCAACGGGGAGCCAGTGTAGGTCTCTCAGGTGGGGGGTGATGTGGCTGTGGCAGGGGACGTTGACAATCAGTCGGGCGGAGGCGTTTTGGATGTGTTGTCGTCGTAGGTGTTTGGCTGGGATTCCTGCATAGAGTGCATTGCCGTAGTGCAGTCTGCTGCTGACGAGGGCCTGTGTCACTGTTCTTCTTGTTTCGGTCGAGATCCACTTGTAGATCCTGCGGAGAATGTGGATGGTGTTGTAGCAGGAGGAGGAGACGGCGTTGACCTGTTTAGACATGGAGAGGGAGGAGTCGAGGAAGAATCCTAGGTTGTGTGAATGGTCGGTGGGTGTCGGTGCTGTTCCCAGTGTGGTCGGCCATCAGGAGTCGTCCCAGGCTGAGGGGGTGGGTCCGAGGATGAGCACCTCCGTCTTGTCCGAGTTCAGCTTCAGACGGCTATTCCTCATCCAGTCGGCAACGGCCTTCATTCCCTCGTGGAGGTTGGTTTTGGCGGTGTGCGGGTCCTTGGTGAGGGAGAGGATTAGCTGAGTGTCGTCAGGGTAGGAGATGATATTGAGGTCGTGTTGGCGGGCCACTTGTGCGAGGGGGCCCATGTAGATGTTGAACAGCGTCGGGCTGAGGGATGAGCCCTGGGGGATGCCGCAGATGATGTTCGGGGCCTCAGATCGGAAGGGCAGGAGGCGGACGCTCTGGGTTTTGCCGGAGAGGAAGGATGTAGTCCAGTCAAGGGCCTTCACTTGGATTCCGTCTTCTAGGAGGCGTGTCTTTAGAGTGCGATGGCAGACCGTGTCGAAGGCGGCTGACAGGTCCAGGAGGATGAGGGCTGATGTTTCGCCGAGGAGGAGTATATGGTTAACCTTGTCAGACAGGCATAGGAGGCAGATCACCAATATTATTTCTAAATTGTGTGTGTGTGGGAGAGGGTTATGATCAACCCATGCTGTCCTTAACAGTCAGAGATTGTCTGGTAGCTAAAAGCAAACCTAGAAAGTGTTGTAATATTAGTTTAATTCTTCACTGTGCTGGCACAGACCACCAGATTATCCCTCACCAGGGTTTGGTGCACAGGTTTTCACCCTCAGATATTTCTTTTCAAAGTAGGGCAAATGGTTGATTTCATAAAAGTCATAGGCTTCTGAGCTTGTGTTATTTGGGAGATCATAGTAGTAAATAATGTTTGGGATGAGTCTGCGGGTGGATGTAGAGGATATATTGAGAGAGGTATAGGATGAGACATTGAGTAGTGCATTGGGGAGAGTTTAAGGCTTTTTTTTACAGTAAGTGTTGTTCTTTTGTCTGTACATTTGTGGTTTCTCTTAATTCCACTATTCCTGGAGATGGAAATAGGGTATTGTATTTACAAACATATGTGAATCACATGGAAATTCAGGCATACACAACGTGACATACACATGGACACGTTTTGAGGTCTTGCTACTGACAGTTTGCTACACTGCTCCGCCACCTAGCGGTCATTAGATGAACTTCAGCAGAAGCGTGAAGAAAACGTATTGATCTTCCCAGACATAGACTAATATGAACAAGCATTGTCAATATCAATCAGTAGTGACTGCCATTATTATCAATGCTTATTAACAGGGTGTCAGTGGACTGCCTGTTTGCTTACGTAGTTCATATACAATCTTTTTTTGGAAATCTACAAAGGAAGTTCAACAGCGCGCCCAGAAATAGTACTTTAAAGAAAAACACTCTTTGCTCATGAAAGAAGAATTTGAATGAAAGCGGTACAGAAACCGAGAACAGCAGATGTGGCTTCTACAACCTTCCGATAAAACACCATATTCTGGGCCTACACCCAAGATTTAGGGAAGGGGATATTAGCAATCCGGCTCTGGTGGCTTAGTGTACTAATGCGCCCACTGTATGGGCCTGTGTTTGACCTCATGGGCACACATTCAAATCCCAGCGGGTTCACTAAGCCTTTTATCTTTGTGAGGTCAATAAAATGAGAACCGTTCAGTATCAATAAACATCTGTTATTCAGCGCCGGGATAATAGTATCGCTGCTGCACAGCCAGTATGAGTGTTCTGTGTGGAATGCTGCTGAGCAGGGTGATGCCTTGAAATGTTCGGTGCCTGTGTTGTGCTGGAGTGTCGGTATGGGCTCATGTTGTTGTCTGCGGCGCCACTTATATGTTGGTTTTCTCCGTGTGCTGCCTTTCATGCTAGTCTGGCCAACCGGTGTATTTCGTGGTGTGTAGGGCTCGGTATGAGATGTGATGTGTGGTAGAGTCTGTGATTTTCTTCTTATGTCTTGGAAAGGGAAGGGATGCGTATTACATTGTTAATTTATTATTTTGCTTTTACATGCATGGTTCGTATGTTTATGCGCTGCCATATGGTCTTTGCATTTAATTTGTTTTCATGCTTTTTTTCTGGTGTGTTTCATGAAATTGCAATATGTTCATCTGTTATTCGTGTTATTGTTATTGTGTCCTGTAAAAGAGGGATGTCTGATAGCTGCTGCTCAGCCAGTATGAGGGTACTGGGTGGAATGTTGGTGCGTGATGATGCGTTGGAATGTTCGGTGCCTGTGCGGTGCTTGAGGGTCAGTTGGACTGTGCTCTGAGCATCAGGGAGGCTGCTCCTGGTGGGGCTTGTCTTCTGGGCTCATGTCTAGGCCTAATACAGGAACTTATTACTCACCTATAACTAAGATTAATAAACCATTTTATGGAACATGCACCTCGGCTTCCAGACCGCATTTGTTTACAAGAGACGCCCTTCTGTGAGAACGTGCGCTTTACAAATGCACATTTCATGTTATGAGTTTGCCGGACTGGCTCTGTTGCCAACAAAGAGACGAATAGGTAAATGGACTACAGGAATCTGGTCTAGTGCTGGAATCCTCGGTCACAGGTCGGCAAAGGGGAGTGTCATGGGCGAGGAAACCTGTATGCATAATATTCACGCAGGTGAGACACCGGGTCAGGTCTTGACAAGCTGGGGAGATATGCAAGACAGAGTTTGACAAAGGGGAGGGCTACTACCAGGACTTTATTACATCATCACCTTGTAAAATCACAGAGCCATGTCACCAAATACTTAGAAAGTTCTTTGTATATATTCGGCCCTGTCCGGTGTCCCCCTTTCAAGACGACTCCAAAAGGATAGTGCTGAATTTAACCTCGTGGCTATAATCCATGTGTATGTCAGGGCCTGGACATGTTTATTCTTTGCAGCTTTTGTTTTTGTAAGAGAGATAAAGGTTTATTCAACAAGAAAAAGAAACTTCTGAATGCAAGCAGCTATAGCTCCAAAAGTACCTCGAGGAAGAGAACCCCTCCTTGACCCTTCCGTGGTGCTTCTTTCACTCAGAGGGCTCACAAACAACGGGATGTGAGGGCATGGGGAGGGAAACGTGACAGCGAGCTTAGGAGCAAATCAACAACAACACGCGATAACTATTGCTAAACGCGTTTAGCGCGTTTGTCATTATCGCTGTCTATCGCCGGATCACCTCGCCGTGTTAGCGGCGTATTTACAATGCTTTGCTAACAGGCGCTGTGAAATCCGGTGATAGACCGTGAGAGTGAGCATTATCGTGCGAAATCCCACGATAAGAGAACCGCGCTAATGAAAATGTAGATAATAGGGAGATGTGGACTTAACCTTGTGATCCACCTCCCATTATACAGATAACTGCGCTAACCACGGTTAGTGTGGCTTTTATTATCGCTTCGCTTGTCCTGGGCCGGATTGCAAATACTGGGATGTCTGGTTAGCGAGTTTTTCCCCATTGTTTCTGGGAAGAAACGCCTACTTCGCATCTCATTAGCGATGCAAGACGAGGCGTAAATGTAACGGTGCTAACATGCGCTAATGCATGTTAGCAGTGCTTTGATCACAATGAGTTAGAATAATCGCCGCTTTTGCGGCCCTATGTGCCGGAAAAGCGGCGTTATGTCTCTCGTTGATATGCCCCTTTTTGTTCTTGGCTAGGGTGACAGCTCATACATACTAGGGCCCAGGGGGCATATTATCAAGGGGGTTTATCTCCGCTTTTTTGGCTTTAAAAGCCAAGAAAGCGGAGATAAAATTATCTCCCTATTACCTAGCTGTCGCTAACAACAGTTAGCGACAGCTAATAGGAGATAGCGACCATCTTTGGCCCCAGTTTGCATGTCAGTGATATTTATCACTAATGACATGCAAAGTGGGCGTGCCAAGATGTTAATGACTGGAAACAGTCGCTAACATCGCTATCTCCTGTTACCAACTTTTATAGATATTCGCGCTAAGCGCGAATATGTCCAAAAGCTAACACCTGCCCTGAGCAGTTCTTAGCCATGTTATCCAATGGGAGGTGGATAACATGGCTAAGAGCATTAGCTCGGTAATGCATGAATATCGCTGACTTTTCAGCGATATTCATGCATTGCGGCCGATTTTTATCGCATTTGCGATAAACCTTGGTAATACCAAGGTTTATTTGCGATAAACATCGCCGCAGCTTAGCGGTAAATTTTTGTCTCTAACCAAGCAATAGCGATAATTATCGCTATTGCTTGGTAATATGCCCTTAGATTCACTGAAAAGTAATGCAACGCAGCGCAGGAGTAACGCTGTCACTGTGTGATAGTGTGCACTTCTGAGCCCTGTGCGCACCTGTGGAGCAAATGCAGACGAGGCGACTGACGGCTCTTCTTAGAAGAAGTGCTGTAAAAAAGAGATGCCGCAATTGAGGAAACCGGCTCAAGTGACACCTTCCTAGCTCTACACGTGCAACTTAGAATACGGTAGGTCACGTTGCTTGAATATTGCACAACTTGGATATAGAAAGCAGCAACAAGTACACAGCTGGGTCCAGACCAAAGTCAAAAAGACCATTAGCCAAGAAAGTATGTGCTTAGACGAAAAGTGTGCAGCAAAAAAAGAATGGAACAAAGCAATTTCTAAGGAACAACACAGAGAAAGAAGAAATGAAAATGCGTGGAAAAGCATGAAATAAGGGGAGCTGTGGACTAATATAAGGAGCTGGGAAACAGACAAGCTGCATGCTTCAAGGCTTCTAACACATTCTGGTAAATGACAGTTTGGAGTACATTGCAAAAAGTACAAGGACCATATTTACTACGAAGTGGCGGAGCTCGGCGTTAGCCTCACTGGCTTAACACAGCGCTCCATCACTTCTGAAACGCAGGGCTGCACCATATTTCCATATTTCCTCCTGCACTGGTGCTAAATTTAGCAGCCTACCGCCAAATCATGCACCCTTGCACCATAGCGCAGCACACATAGAAACAGCAAAAACGGGAAGAAATGAAACATTTCTCCTCGTTGCACCTGTTTAAGACCAGCTTTTTCCTTGTAAATATGGGGCAGGGTCAAAATTAATGGGTGCTGACGTGGAACCCCCACCACAACACCCGTTGCCCACCCCTTTCGCGCTAAGTATAGAGTTAAAGGGGGCCTTATTTACAAGGTGGCGTTAAGCCATTTTAAGTGGCGTAACACTGCCTTGTGACTAATGTGAAGCAGGCTGTCCCAGCAACACTTCCGGAAGACGCCAGATCACCGTGCCTCAAAACGGCGTGTAAAGGGCCTATTATAGCTCCCATGGCTGCAACTTTCATCACAGACTTGAAAGCCACAGAAGTACTCTACCGCTGCGCTCGGTGAATTAATTTAGTTAGAAACATTAGTCTGCTTATGTCACCGCTCTTTCAGGGTGAGTGGTCGCTTGACTTGATGTGTATTGGACATAAGTAAACCAATAACACACTAGTGAAAATACTCTGCAAAAGAGTTACACTTTTATGATGTTTGGAATCACAGCGAATTTACCTATAAGCCGGGGAATCAATTCACTCACCAAATTTAAGGTACAACATCCTATTCACTAAATGCGAATTCTGGACTGGTCTTGATACTTTCCAGCTACAGATCTTAGAAACCTTGAGGAAGTTACTTTTCAGTAACGAAACACGTGTCGGCTGCTCGTATCATCCTTTTTCTTCTGGGATTACAGTACAGAAGGACCTTTTGACTACAATATTTTGTTTGTCAATACTATGAAAGACTGTACAAATATAGCTCTTAAATAAGTTATTAAAAATTCAAAGCCAATGCACCTTTTCGGATGTTCTCTCTATGATTGATTAAATATGAGTGCTGTGTATATGAGCCATAGGCGGTCTTGACTCTTTAAATAGGCCAAGACTGGTAATAAACTCCTTAAGAGGTATTGGCTTCTGAGCCATTATATTTTTAGAGTGCCGAGGTACGACAAACTTTGTTTAATGGTCTCCTCCAATTGAACCCCATGGGATCTAAGTGGAAGCCGACATCTGTGGTAGTGGGATGTCAAATGTTACCTTGAGGGGCACCATTTTTGTGAAATAAAACGAGGTTTATTGACAACTTTATTTCTAATAACAAATCTAAGTAGAGGATTGGAAAGTGCGACAGCCTAAACCACCACTACCTGTGTTGCTTTATTGTGAATGTGAAGCATCTATCGCAACTAAAACGTCCTGAAAAGTAACATTGTGGTGGCGATAGAGGTTTGTAAATATGCCCCTACTGTCGCCCTAATGTAGTTACCCAGAAACAGTAAATCTCACTCTTTAAGAACATCTTCTGTTGAGAAGACTACGTAACTTCCAGAGACATGTAAAAACAATGACCTGGAACAGCACACCCAGGCGTAGATCTAAGAACACAAGAAATGAGAGGTGGAATCTCACACCACTAAATCTCAAAGGCAATCGAAGACCTAAAAATGAAAAAAGGCTCTGGGCCCAAATTCAAGCGCAACTATATGTTGCAAACATTTTCAAACTTGACCACTCGCCTCCTCAGAACCATTTGTACTCTCTTCTTATCTAAGCTAATGTTCCCAAATTCCTTGGATTACAGCATCATAGTTACCCTGTGTAAGAAAGGCCAATTCAGTACCCCACCTCAGAAAGCTTAATCAATATCAAAGTCAAGATGTTCACCAAAGCCCCAATCCAGAAATTGAAGGAGTGGATTTATGCACCCTCCACTAGCTCTCAATAAGGAAGAGAATCTTGTTTAAAACACTAGTTCAGGTCCTCAAAGCACTTCATCGTACAGGTGCAGGCTATCTCAGAACAAGAATCAGCTTTTACACCCCCTTGAGCAACCTGCGGTCAACCTTCAGGCTAAGATTCGCCGCACTAGAGCTGGAGGACGTGCCTTTTCCTATCTAGCACCATCTGCATGGAACAAGCTCCCCCGCGAGGTAATCTCAATCGGTGATTTCTCGTTGTAAAAAAAAAAGCCAAAAACCTGGCTTTTTAAACAATAATAGATGGTCAGACTGTACTTTGTAAGGTTGGCTACAAGTATAGCGTGGGGACACTCCTTTGAGTCACTTTCCATTCATTCTTTTAAGGTGTTCAATTAAGACCATATCAGGGAGGCTGCCACAAGAGCCTGTCTACAATGGGTCATATTTTCCTACAACACCTAGTAGAATGATACGTAATTCACAGGAGTTTCACCCTAGTTGCCGTCGTTTTAGATTTCTCATTGGCTTTTGACCTTGGGTGCCAGAAAAAAAGTGGGTGAAACCTTATGACTTAAACATCTATCCACATTTCGGCCCTCATTTACAAGAGGCCTGCGCCACTGGAGCATCACTTTTGCTGCTGCTCCGGCGGCACAGGCGCCCCCTTCGTATCTATAAGGTGATGCAAGTCACCCAGCGTGGCTTTGCATGACCTTATAGATATGGAGTAAGACAAGGGCCGCCTTGTCTTAACCTACGTCAAGGAGGCGTTCCCTGGGCGTTGCCGCAGGTGTTACCACTCAACATCCATGAATTTTGACACTGCTCCAGATTTACAACATCACATAAACCTGAGGAAACCCCAAAAACATTCGCCTCCCCAAAGCAGGTGTAATGAGAAGAAATGTTTACATTTCTCCTCGTTTTCCCCTTCCCACGTGTGCTGCTTTTGCAACACGTATAGAATGAGGAAAACGCCTCTTCTGATTGTTTTTGTGCAGGAGGGTCTCCCTTCCTGCACAAAAACAATCATGCCAACAACTCAGACACCTTCGCTCCATGGTGCAAGAGTGCTGCATTGGCGCTCGGTCCCAAATTGCATAGAGGCTGAAAGGACCAAAATGCCGCTTACCTTGTAAATACACTGCATTCCTTCCCTTTTTTTATTGGCAAAGGGCAGTGCAGCAAGATGGCTCTAGGTGCTGCCCTACATCAATTCTTTGTAAATGAGTCCCTTAGTCCGACCATGAAAGAGCGATACACACATTCCATGCCGCGGGGGAGTGACGCCGTCAAAGGAAACCTGGCAACAACATTTCGAACATCAGGGGTGAAAGCACGGGGCCTTTTCACTATGCTTCAACCAGATGATGGAGAAATATGTCTGGCTGCCTCTGAAGTTACAATGATCACCTAGAGAAAAGTGCCTCTGTTGTTTCATAGAGGTGATTTATTCCTTTTAGAACCCACCCAAAATGCGCTACAGAGGTTAGTAGACTCTTAGAAATGGACTGTAATGAAAATAACATCAAAATAAATATATCAAAGCATAGATGATGGGGAAGCAGTCACAAATACCAGACTAAAAATATGGTAATGGCAGTGAAGGCTGTTGAAAAAGCAAAGATTCCTCACCATGCAGTAATTATGACAAACATTCACATCTCTGAAGCGGTAAGAGAGGAGAGAGCGCAGGTCAAGACACAAGCACAATTTACCAAACTGTAGGGCAACATAGCCTGAACATGTTAATGTTAATGTTAAGTTTTTGTAAAGCGCAACATTCATCCTAGCTAGGATATCACGGCGCTAGAAATTTTAATGAAGTTTTGGAAAAAAGTAAGGTTTTTAATTTTTTTCTAAACTTAAAATGGCAATCTGTGAGTCTGAGGTCGTGGGTAGATCATTCCAAATGGTTGCTGCTAGGTGGGAAAAAGCCCACCCTCCCATCCTGGCTCTCTTCACTCGGGACACAGCTGCTCTAGCTATGGATTGCGAGCGGAGATTCCGGTTGGGGGTGTAGAACTTGATTCTGTTTTTTAGGATGCTGGTACCGGTATTATTCAAAGCCTGATGTGCAATGCATAGCATCTTGAAAGAGGCTCTTTACCTCATGGGTAGCCAGTGTAGATTTTTTAGACAGCTCTTGGCCGGATCATATTTTTTCCTGTTGTAGATGGCCTTAGCTGCCGCATTCTGCACCAATTGCAGGTAGTCTGCCATGCCTACAAACAGGGCATTCCCATAGTCCAGTCTACTCATTAGCAGTGACTGGACTAGAATCTTTCTACACTCAATGGGAATCCATGGGAATGCTCTTTTTAGCATTTTTTACAGGGCAAAACCTTTGCCACAAATTGTAGACACATGGTTTTTCATGGATAAAGTGTTATTGATGAGGACTCCCAAGTTCCTTGCAGTTAATGTTGGGGTGGGGGGTGTGCCCAAGGCTACAGGCCACCAGGTATCATCTCACAAGTGCTGCAAGCCGCCGAACAGGAGGATTTCAGATTTATCGGCATTTAGTTTTAGACAATTACTATGCATCCAGTGTGACACTTCCGTGAGGTAGTTAAGCAGCCTATTTTTCGGGTCGTCCTCTTCGTTAGTGGTTACCATTAGTTGTGTATCATCCGCATATGAACAGACGTTGATACCCCACTTTCTCCCTATGTTTGCCAGGGATGATGCAAATACATTGAATAGTGTTGGACTTAACAAGGCCCCTTGAGGAACTCCGTATTTAATGGACCGGGGGGGTGGATGAGGAATTTCCCAAACGTACGGATTGTGTTCTATCCAATAGGAAAGATTTAAGCCAACCTAGTGCTGTGGCCTGAACTCCTTTAGCAGCCAGAGTTTCTATTAACAGGTGATGGGGTACGGTATCAAATGCCGCTGAAAGGTCTAATATTATCAGGGCTACCGTTTTCCCCTGATCCACCTGTGTCTTGATGTCATCTAATACAGCTAAAAGTGTGGTTTCAGTGCTATTATTAGCCCTGAAGCCCGTTTGGGAAACATCCAATAAATTATTGATTTCCAGGAAGTTAGTCAGTCGTTTGTTTACCAATTTTTACAGAACTTTTGCTAGGTACGGCAATTGAGAGATGGGCCGATAGTTGGCAGGGTTATTGACATCTGCCCCAGCTTTTTTCAGTAATGGGGTGACCACCGCATGTTTCCATGCTGCTGGAAACTTCGCTAAATTGAGTGAATGATTGAATATTTGTGTTACAGCCGGACAGATTATGACATCCCTGAGGTATTTAGAACAAAAGTAGAAACTTTGTGCCACTATGTTGCATATATCTGTGGACTCAACCAATCTTGGGTCCCCAACAAATCCGATACCCCCCTAGATACTAAAATCTATCTCTGACATTATTGCTCCAGTTTATCAGTAGTTATTTGCTAGCTCCCTTGACACAGGCATATTACCTGACGACTTATTAAACAAGCATTGGCATAGCCAATAGGTCTCGCATTTGGGACTGCTTTAGTGTTTAGCCATGCAGCACATTATGCTGGGTACAACATCTACTGTTACTTCACATGCCACTGGTGGGTGGAGAAGTGTGGCTCAATGGTTAGAGCGGCAGACCCTGATGCACAGGTCTGGCCCAGGACCAGGGTTCAATTCCCTCCTTGGCGGCTCTTGGACTAAATCTCCCCAGACCTGATAGTTCTCGCCTCGGTGCCTAGTCTAATCATGGGTCCCACTCTGTGACTCTGGGCAATAGCTTGCTTAATCTCCACAATGGCCCCAACAGCGCTGGATGCCTGGCTTCACCTTGGGGGTGCCCAGGAGTGGACATCTCACAGGAAAGCCAGGAAGGGTTCCACAGCGGTATGAATACAGCGCTACGAGACCTCCGGGTATAAGGCGCTATATAAATACAAACACATTTACATTTACATTTACAATGGCCATATACACCGACGTTTGGGCTTTCGTTCTATTTAATAAACACTGGAAAACCAATTCATGACCAGATAGGGCAAGTCTGCAACCTAAAGGAAATTAAATGATGAATAAAAATAATGTTATTCAAATAATGCCTTCAAAACTGCTCCAGGAGCGACATGATGCATGTGGCTTGATTATTTTGGCAGCTTCTTTCTGAAATGTGCAAGCAAATGAGGGATGAATTGGTCATATTCTTTGTGGTTTCAAAATGCTTACTGTAATTCTGCATTGTCTTTAATAGTCATTATTAACCAAGGTTTACAATGTGCAGTTAAAAGACAGAGCCTAAATGCGCTCTTTTCAATGTATAGTGCGCCATGGAGTACTTAATGAATTAATCAGACCACCCAATGCATCACAAACCCTAAAATAATTCATTGAAAATGGTCTCAAAATCATCCTCTGCCTTCCGTAGAAAGCCTGGAGCATGTAATGAGCTTGTGGGGCACACAAAAACAGAGACAATATATTTCATTAAAAGTATACTAAAAAGACTTGCAGTTTTTGGGATTTATTAATCAGAAGACAACACAACCTATCTTTCCAGTAATGTCAGCTGCCCCACATTATTATGCTGTTATCGCAAATATCTTCTTTATTGTTTGCTTTAGAATACTTGTTTTTTTCTAAAGTGTATGGATAAAGTAATTTCTGGTTTATCTCTTGATCAACCTGTGAAGTGGCAGGCAAGCGTATTAAATCAATAGCGATACCACACGTAACCAGGACAGAAAGGAAGGCATGATGACGTTTAACATTGAGTTCAGAACAGCATCTGCTGCATGTATAGCTGGCTCAAGAACACTCACACTGGGAACTGTGCAGACATCAGAGCACCAATAGAGGACCCTAGTTGAGACCAGCATTGATGGGGCTCAGGGAAACAGCAGGGGGGGTGGAGGGGTGGGCGACAGTAGCGACACAGAAGAGGAAGGCAAAAACAGAAGCAAGAAAGGGGATGCCTAAGCAATATCATGGAGGGCGGGGGACACCAAAGCAACACTAGGAGACGTAAAAAGCAACATGAAGATTGAGCTAAAGCAATACAAGTGTGGGGGTGGGGAGCCGAATAATAAAGGGGGGAGAAGAAGGAAGGAAGTGAGAAAACAACACCAAGGGGCGGGAGAAGCACTTTGGCGACAGAGAGCAACAGGGAGAGCAGTACACGAGGGAGACAGCTTGAAAACACTTACGAAATACTTAACAAAAAGATAGTGCTTCAAGAACAAGCAGTGAAAGCAGAGATTATCGCCAATTAAAGTTACGGTAAATCAGGAATGCACCACCGGAGAGACAAGCACAAGACTGACATGCTGGGACACGCATAAGAAGCAGACAAATGAGTGGCTAGAAAGCCAACCAATGGTAAGCAATGGGCGTGATCCAAGTCCCTCCACATTCTAGGTACTTCACAATGTGCCTCACAATAGCCAGAGCACGCGCTGCCTAGTAGGCTCGATCTAAAAAAGAACATTCCATCTACTCTACTGCTCTCAGCCAGTGTGCTTGGTTAGGAGGAAGTAACCGGCTGCTTGGCACTGGTCATCTCACACTACATGCCGAAATAACCACAGGATAGTGCTACAACGTTGAGTGGTACGGAATAACTGAAGCACACACCATAGCTTGACAATATGTGGGACTCTGGAATGGAAGCACTTTCGGGGTGACCTCCAGAAAGTCAAACAAAATTGTCACCGTTGAATTGTAAGGAAACACAATCTCCCACTGAAAACGGATTTCCCTTGGAGAGACAAATGAGGAGTCATCAGTGCATCTTAAGCATTTGTTATTTATAGATTAGCTTTTATGCAAAAGCATGACCTGATCACGGAAGCCTGTAAGTGTGAGGCTCAACTAGAAGAACACACTTGATAACTGCCTGGACGTTTCAGCAGCACTAGCTGTAGTAGGTTTCAGCAACACTAGTTATAGTTTGTTTAACAGCAATAGCTTTAGTATGTTACAGCAGCACTAGTTCTATTATGTTTCAGCAGCACTGGCTGTAGTGTGTTTTGGCAGTGCCCTCTTTATGGTTCATACATGACTTCCTGCTTGAATGATAAGCATGTGAAAGCATTAGCAGCATTAGCAGTATTATATTTCAGCAGCACTACCTCTATTGTGTTTCAGCAGCACTAGCTGTATTATGTTTCATCAGCACGAGCTGTATTACTTTTCAGCAGCACAAGCTGTTTTATGTTTCAGCAGCACTAGCTCTAATATTTTTCAGCAGCACTAGCTGTAGTATGTTTCAGCAGCACTAGCTGTAGTATGTTTTAGCAGCACTAAATGTAGTATGTTTTGGCAGTACTCTCTGTATGTGTCATACATGACTTCCTGCTTTACAGACGTGAATGATAAGCATGTGAAAGCATTCAAAGAGTTTTGCTTATGTTCCTAAATCCAAAATGTTGTTTAAAGGGCCTTGGTTGGTAGTCTCGTCCATATTACTGCAGGCATTACATTTGCAATCATTGTGGAAAGTACTTTACAGCGCTAATAAATAAGTTATAAGAGTGGGAACATCAGCTATAAAAAGACTGAGCTTGGCCCAAGGGGAGGGCGGTCCTGAATTCCACTGGTACTGATCTTCCCAATGCTCAGTTGGAAATATTCCATTTCAAGACTGGGCACTGCTTTTACGCGATGGAGATACCACTACACTAAATTAGGCACGGATATAAAACATACACAGTCCTGGCACCTATGGAACACTAGGAAGCAATGAGGACTGGCCAGTATGAACCAACCGACATAACTCAATGACAATATCAGACTAAAAACACACCATACATGGCTGGATCCATTAAGATTTTGCTTAGTGTGTGATTGTCCTTGTAGCAAGTACTCTTAACTTACTCCTGTATTGCAGGGGCAAGTCAGGAGTACTCATGCCTTAGTCAACAATAAGCCATAGGTACTCTAAAAATAAGTCACAACACAATCTTTCTGAATCAGAGTCAGTCGTCATTATCCAGAAAGCTACAAAGTCACCGTTTCCACACCGAGACTTGCACAGTGGTCAATAGTAGGTCATGAGATTTTGTTGCACCGCAGACCTGTAATTGTGTGACAACCCCAATCTCTAAGGTGTTTCCAAAAGTAATTAAAAAACCATATAATATTTAAGACTTTTGCTTACTGCCTTGTTTTTGAAGAACAGTAAAATCTAGGTTACCCATTGGGACTTGACTCCATAAAACTCACCCAACTTAGCTTTGCAAACAACAGAATTGCAAGTGCTATAGCTGAAGGGAGAGTAATCAATAAAAGCTTATAATGCTCTAAAACATACTGAACATCTGTGCCCCAAGCACTCTAAAGTTGTATCAATGCTCACATGTTCTTCTTGTACTCTGTTACCGGAATGTCTCCTCCCAAATCTTATTTTCCAATTTTCACTATCCAGTACAATTGTGGTTTAAAAAAAAAAAAGCTGAAAATAGGATCTTCTTTGTTTTGCTATTGAAATAAAAGCAAACATATCTACATAGGCAGAGCTGGCAACATTTTGAATCAAGGTTAATCTTCATGGGTTTATTGGGTGCTTCTATCCTGTGTTGATATGTAAAAATCTAGGGTTTCTTCTAGCCACACAAGGCTGTTTCTCAGACATGTCGGCTACACTGAAAAACATTGCATTAATCCACACATTAGTGATATCAAGCCCGGTTCTAGCTGGTGGGCCGGGGGGCCAGGCCCACCCAAACATGAGCCTTGGGCGTCGGATTGGCAAGACAAGCCCAGAGTCCGAGGCTTGTTGTGAGCCTTTCCCCTTTTCCCCATCAGTGTTCGGGCTGGCTCTCCGGATCGGAGTCAAGAGGCTGCCGCAGCCTCTGCGCGGCCCGGCACAGAATGTTGCGGCCCATTGCCTCATATAGAATGACAATGAGCCAAACCCAGCAGGCACAGCACGTGGTGGGAGCTCCCGCCCTGGCCTAAGGGTATGACAGTGAGTCATCACCACAGAAGATGATGCTACTGCTGGCCAGAGTTTTTACTCCCCTTGGAACAGGAAGTGATGGAGGCAATAAACAGGGTTCAGCTCCCTCCCTCCCAGTGTTTAATTTGAAAAAATTAAGTCCCTGTGCTCAATATTCTTCTTAGGAAGCTGCAGCCACTTGTCCGCCCAGCTATATTCCTGGCGCCACTCAATTGTACCATTGTCGTGACCACTGTTTACATGGACAATGCGAAAGCATTCAAAATCTGTCCTGTGCCTGTTCGTTCGCAGCCGACCACACTCGGTTCAATAAGAGGCCAGCCCGCAGGTGCAATGATACAATGGGGGGCGCAGACACGCTATATTAAGCAGGCCAGGTGATAAATAGCTTAGAGAGCAGGGCACAATTATTTAGTGATTGCCCAGGGCTGTGACAATAAGGCATGATAACTTCACTAGGATGATAAAGAATACACATTCATCATGCTTAAACAAGGGGGTCAGTCTGTGGAGGCATGCCACGCAGTCGCCCAGCTAGTTATATTTATTTTGAACCAGACGAAGGTGTATAATGATATCCAGAAAGGATTTGTACAGATGTATACTCCACTCCCTTCCAGATAGGAGTCAGCATCGATTAACAGTGGGTGCTGTGAGACATGCGGGCTCAGTCTGATGCTGGTGTAATACATACAGTGCAAGCAAGTCCGGCGCACATAACATTTGTGTCTGCTACGTACATTCAACTATCTTTACATAGATAGGGGCATAAAACATGCAAAAATAGAGGCAGTATTTGTGGCGTCCTTTTGTTTTGCATTTTATGTTTTACTGGGCACTTTCTCTACCACTTAGGAGCTAAAAGGTGCAATATGTGAGCACACATAATTTGCGCTCAGCTTCCAAGTGCCACCAAAACTGTTTTGCACCTATTTGTATTCTGTCACCAGAGGCAAGCGACTGGAATGCACATTTGTTAACGTCGGCAAGAGAATCCTGTAAGATACGAAGGCCCACTTGTGAAAACTGGGGTGGGTGTCCTTGCACTTACTATACCATCACTATGATATCCTGCCAAACATGGCCACTGACTGCAGCAACAGGACAGCAGGAACATGTAGTTTCACACAGCTGGAATATCGGTAATCTTCTCCTAGCAGGCAGGTGAGAGGAATCACTTCTTGACACTGTGGACTGGAGGGCAGATGGATGGGGAGATAAGAGGCACTTCACATAGGACAGGTTAAACTGGGCCCTGTACAGACTGCCCAGGGCAGGAAGGAGTGTCACACACAGGATAGATGAACCGCATTCACAGCAGAACCCACAAAAGCATGACAGGCAGCTAGCAAGCGCAGGATTGGGTGCCAGGCTGGAGGGGCTGGAAAGGAAAGGGGCACACATGGGAAGCACGAGTGAGCCAGGCGCTGGCACTTACATACAGTCAGGCCAGTTGGTGCCCGCTGACAGCCATTCAGCCAGGTGCAGGCACAGGTCCACCTCTGGCGAGAATCCACCACCTGCTCCTGGCATCTTCCCGTAGACAGGGTGGTAGTACTGAGACACACGCAGCAGCTGGCATCAGGGTGATGATGAAACCGCTGGAGTGCCAATACTGGGGCACAGGCACCTTCTGGTACCAGGGTGATGCTGAGCTTGCTTATTGAGAAGAAAACATGTGTAGTCCTGGCCCTGTGAATTAAGTGCCGGTGCTGAGCACCAAAACCACCAGCACAAATTAAGCACTGCAGTCCCGCCTCGCAGTGGATGCCTGTACCGAATCCAATTCATGCTGGCCAGGCAAGGCATCCTCACTGCTCTACAAACTTCCTATCTCAAACTCAGAATTTAACCAGACACCAACCCCGCCTTACCTGTCTCTTTGAGATGAGGCACTTAAGTGAGAGGTTTTGTCAGCATATGCCCTTGGCAGCGAGTTTTGTGGGCCATAGTGCCACCACAGTGCAGCTTTTAAATCACCTCAGTAAAAGGAGGCCCACCACAGAAACTGTTATGGTTTTTCTGAGAGCCCAAATGTTTGATAATGTACTCCTTCCTTGGAAAAAAACATCAAGCCCTTCCAATCAAAACCAGCGAAACTGAAAATGTTTACGTCTGTAGTTTATTTGTTTAGATAGCACAGTCATTAACTGCTTCCTGCTGGGGTGTATGGATATAACCAGGGCCACTGGAATTATGCAGTATTGGAGAGCCAAGTTATGTAGCAGGGTTGCGTAAATTATACTGCACGAAAAGGAAAATTATGCAGTGTAATGCTGCACATTTAATGATAGTATTACTTCAATCTTTTCTCAATTTTACACTTGTTAATGGTGTCTGGGCATTGGTTGCACATCATTAGAACCAGTTTAACACACAAATGTAGAAATAAGCTACAGAAAGGGGACCAGTCCAGCTTTGCAAAGGACCTTCTACTGCGCAGTCACACGTGCACTTGCGGTTTAGATAACGTTTGAACCGTTTGAGCTGAGAACAAGCTTTTTTTTGTTAAAACTGCAGATTATTTGGCAGATGATGGATTATGTGGCAAATGCCACAAATCTATCGGCAAAAAATGCTGCAGCCACACAATCACATAATTCCAGTTGGTATTTTTATAACCTGCAGCCTTTATTCTGGATAGTTCCAACCCAACTATTCCTCTTTCTGAGAAAAATGGATCATTGTATTAAAAAAGCACCTGTTGAGTTGAGTGCTACAGAATGGCAAAAAAATCAGTTGAATGCGCTAACTCAAGTTGTATCCACCTTTCCTTTTCTGCCTCCTTCAGCAGCGCTTTGCTGTTGACTCCACCAATGTCTGTAGCTCACTTTATTTGTCCTCACTGAACACATACCTGTCCTTTTATCACAGCATCAACACAGTGCTTAATTTCTGCAGATCGTTGGTATCAGTTGGCACAAGCACTGATTTTAACATGAGATTTTGACCAGCGTAAGAGAGAGAAAGGCAGAAAATGAGGGGAACACAGTCATAGGAAACTACTGACAAAGGGAGAAAGGAGAGCCAAACAAGACTTTTGCACTAGTGCTAAAGCCGGCCGTGTGGTGCCCTTTCTGTTTTTTGTTTATTTAATTAGCAGTCAAGTCATGAGTGCACAAAGACTGTTTGGTCGGCCCTCTGGGGCTGCCCAAACTAGTCATGCCCACTCTGCCCTTCTCCACGCATGCTGCATTGACTGCAATATAGCCTGCATGGAGAACATGGCCTCCACATAAGACCCTGGCTGGGCGGTGTCCTGACCAATCACAACACTGCTTGCAGCGTTGTGATTGGCTTTGGGGAGGGAGCCTGGTGCCTGCTTCCTGTTCCTGCCGGAGGCAGAAGAACAGGAGCCGAGAAGACGTGGGACCTGGCCGTTGGAAAGGTAAAGTACCTTTTAAAAAGTCATATAGATAAAAGTCATATAGCCTGTATGCAGTGTTAAGTTAGCATGAGCTTTTTAGGAGTTTAAACGCCATTTTACCTTTCTGCTGCTTTTGCACACGACACATAGCTATTGCTTTAACTTTGAGCCTAGTAGAATGTTTTTGATTCATGCGAGAATAATATGTTGTTACTCTGATATCAGCCTTGCTTGGCGAGCTGTGTCTGTACAGTGAGTGCAGAAACCCTCAAGGATATCTCAACACAGTTGTTGTTGTGAGCACTGATCTTCGCACGTTCGTAGACATAACATACATGCTGCTGCAGCCAAGTTCTGGCTTTAGGCGCGTTTTATATTGCTTTGCACAAGAGCATACCAACACACTTGATGGTGCTGCACATGCAGAAGAGCTGAATGCTGATGATGTGATCCCTTACCACTAGGATCTTGAGGTATGGGGCCGCCCTGCTAAAACCCAAAGAGACCTTCTTAGATATAATATAATATACTAGCTAGGGAGGGTGAGAATTAGGTTTTGTTAAACCCTATTCATTTTAGCATAATACCATGCTTTCACCGTTTGTGTTCTATGGACTACTGACTATGCTGATTACTCTGTTTCTTATAATATGTTTGCTTGTATTAGCTAAGATACTGCGTTTGAGAGCACTGCATTAGTGAATAAACATTTCAAATATGCACGTGTCCTCTTTTACTCCTTGTTCTGGATTGAAATGATTGTATAACGAAAGAGTGTTCATGTGTCCCACGTTACCTGAGGAGTACTAAGTCCATGTTCTGGTTTGTCTAAGCATTGGGAGTTTGTGATAACCAATGAGACTCTGTAGCTAGTCTGGTAGGGGATTTTTGGGTACTAAGGTGAGTTTTGGCACACCCTAATTCACTGAGGTTCCAAGCCTCTATGCACAGTTCTGTCTGAGCACGGAATCCCTGCGACATGGCGCCCAATTGTTGGTGGTCTTAAAGCATGATACTTGAGTAGTGCATCATTCCGTCCTTAACCCCTTCACTATTGTTTCCGGTTAAAGGTAGTGTCGGACAAACCTACCTGTATTCGTATAGGTCCATTCAAGCTTGAATCTTTCTAAAAAAGGTTTCATTGAGTTACTACCCAGTTGTGCTACAAAGTTTTCTTTGTACCTTTTTTCTTTCTGTGTCACTATGGCTGCGGTGGACATTGCGCAACATAGCCGCATTGCGGTGCGCAATAATTTACAGAATTATAATGTTCCCGAGGATGGTATGGCCGTGATCTTGGTAGTAAGTGCAGAGGTGGCTTACCTGAATGAGATTTTCTACTCATGGGTGACCTTCCCAGCTTTGAATGCAAATACTTGTGTGTTCGACACATAAACTCCCACGGCTGTGCCAGCAGAATATGCACCGTATAGGGCACAGGAGATTCCTATTGATACTTGGCAGCATCGTGTTTGGCTTAATGGCGCCCTACCCCATTCATTATCAGCTCCGAGGTTAGGTCCTTTGTCCATTCCAGGCGCAACTTGGCCTGTTTTGGCTGGATTTACGCCTCATCCTCAGCACGGAGCATGTAACGTGGCTGAGTTAAGGCGACTACATGTAGTCGCAATTAGCGTTATTCGGTCGTTGGTGCAATACATAACCTGTAATCTCCCGGGCGGGGCCCCGGGTGGTGCGGCGCTTCCTGCCGGACAGGGCGGAATGAAGCTCAGTCCTGTTATGATCAACGCTGTAATGGGCAAGCGCCCCCAAGAAAAGGATGATTTTCCTTTCTGGCTTGCCGAAAAGTTTGACCAGCTGGAAGCAGTATTTCCTAACACGTCTCCTGGTGAAAAACACAGGATTCTGACAATTAGCTTACCGAAAGACTTGACCTCCGAAGTCGGTGACTGTGAGACCGGGGGTAAGACGATTGCGGCGGTCTACGAGAGGTGTTACGGCACTCTGTCTATGACTGTCCGACCGGCGGATGAACACGGACCGGAGGCTGCGGTTGAATTGGGTATGCGTCTCTGTGGCGCCTTTGATGTGGTTTCCGATCTCATACCTGCTAATGTCAAGGGGGATGCGGTGAACTTTCAGGTTGCCAATGCTTTGCCACGATGACGAAAAACCCCGGCAGTTGGCGAGTATTATTATGGCAGCTTATAAAACCGTGGGCCGCAATAGTAGGGGTCTCAAGACTTTTTCTACTAAAGAGAAAAAACAACCCCAAGGGCAGAAGTCGGAAACCGACGACCAGCCCAAGACAAAAAAACAAAATTGGCCTAAAAAAACAAAAACAGGGAAAGCAACAACAACAACAGAAACAGGAGTCTCGTCCTGCGTCTCCATTGCCTGCGCCTACAGAACGTGTTTATGACTTGCGCGATCGCGCGATGATAAAATCACCTGATCGTTTTCAGGTTTCTGACCAAAGCTCTCCTCGCTCTTTTCAGGAGTCATCAGCCTTTTCGTCCGGTGGTGGAGGAGGTGGCAGGGGTCGGGGTGGCCAGCAAGGATGTGACCAGCCCCGCCCGAAAGACGGTAAAGGCAAGCAGGACGATTCTACACCGAAGAGACCCCAGTTTCAGAAAAAGAAAGTTGCTGCTTTAACAGCACACAGATATGCCTCAGATAGTGAGAACCCAGCTTCGGCGGAGATTACCATAGTACGAGAGGCCCTGCGTCCACTACTGAAGGTGACAGCGACTGACCATTATTTTGTTGTGGAGACAGCTGACACTAGAGTAGTTCCCCTGACAGACTCTATGAAAATGTCTTATTCATTGAAGGTGACATTCAACGTACCATAGAAGGGGTATGGCATTTTCTTAGCGGAGGCTGACTGTCCCCCACCTTTTGTGCTCGCAGCTCCGAGAGGGGAGGAGGTAATTTTCCCTAGTTTTGTGCACACTGCCTCGAAGGAGCATGCGCTGAATTTTGCAGAAGAGTGGGCTAAGGCCCTTGCGCCGGCTCTGTATCATACACACTGTGGATGGGATAAATTATCCCCACATTACGAAATTCCTTTGCGGTCTATGCCACAGCCTCAACCTCAATATCCCATAAAGCGCAAAGCAAAGGCTTCTGTTGCGGAAATCCTTGAACAATTGGAATATCAGGGTGTTATTGAAACTTGTTTGTCACAAATGAATAACCCTCTATTTACTGTAACCAAGCCTGACGGTTCATATCGTTTGGTATTGGAATACCGGCATTTAAACTCGCATTTCCCGTACCAGTGCAGTACAGAATACCCACGGCTCTGCTTTAGTGGATAGTCTTGTGCGTAAGCGGTTTAAAACCACGCTTGACATTTCCATCGGTTTTTATGCCCACCATTTGGATGGTCTGAGTTTCCAATGGACCTCCTTTACTTGCGGCGGTTTCCAAAAACATTTCAAACGTTTACCGATGGGCTACAAATAGTACTGGAGTGTTTGCTGCCCGCATAGTCTCTCTCTGAGAGAGAGTAGACCCAGATGCTTGTTCATATGTGGATGACATTTATCTCACGGATGATGAATTGTGGGAGCATCTGTGTCGAGTTGACCACTTAATTTGTAGCTTTGCGGACTTCGGTTACAAATTCAACTTTGCAAAATCGCACATTGCAGAGTACACAGTGTTGTTCCTGGGCTACGAGCTCAACAATGAAGGTCGAGGATTAGCTCCTCGCTTCTTGGAGAAATGCGCACAATTGCGCGCTCCGACAACTCTGAAAAAATACAGTCTTTGCTGGGATTTTTACATTTTGGGAGGACATACATACCTGAATATGCCCAGCGTATCAAGCCCTTGTATGCTTTGATACAACCAAATTTTACTAAATCAAACTGGCTGCCTGAGCACTCGGCTAAACTGCAATCTTTGCAAGCTGATCTGCTCGCTTCTAAATACTTATTGACTTGTGATAAACACACCAACCTGGTGATAAGAATCATCCCTGGAACGGTGGGTTTCACATACCTTACTTTTAACGAAGGAGATACAGTACCTATTGCTTACAAGTCACACTTGTACACTTCGGCTGAAATGCGATTTTCCACTACGAAGAAGGTTTTGACGGCGTTCATCCGTCCTAGTGGATGAGCCGCCCCAGCCCGTCTTCTGGTCTGTCTCTGAGACAGCGCAGGCAGCCCCTCCATGCCATTAGTGGCTCACCAGCGTCAGTCTTGTTGTGTTCACCTCTCACAGTAGGTAACTCTTGACACTCTGGTCCATTCACTGTGGATAGCATCCACCTCTGAACCCTTCCTGTTCATCTGGGTCTCTGTAGCCTCCATTTAGGCATAGCACCCCCAAAGATCTGTGTTTTTGGGGCACCATTGGCAGTCACCCTCTCAGCTCTTTTCTCCTTGGTGGGAGCTCATTGCAATGGATGCAGTCAATCGGCAGCCGGGGACTAACAATGACCCTCCTCAGGGCAAGTGCCCCTTCCCATTCTTAGGATACCATGGCCATTAGTCGGACTTATTTCTGCCCAGGGGCCGACGGAACTCTAAATGCCTGGGCTGCTACCACCATGGTATGACTGGCACAGGTATCCCATTTACTGTGATCTCCAGGGAAATTATGTCTACCCCCTCATGGATCAAAAGCTTATATTCTTTGTCCACCTCTCAGCTAAGAAATATTAGGTAATGCTCTACCCTCTTCTCCTGCAAATAATAATGTACCTAGCCTCCCCTTTGGGCTACCCTCCTGTGGGTGACTTTTGGGTACATACAGAGTTCCACCTCTTGTGCCTTTTTATGAAGACAGTCATGATGCCGGACCTGGTATTATGGCCCCATGGGCTTCTTCCCTCCAAAACGCCCCTACTTCTACTCAAAAGTGGTCTGCGGAGGGGAGCGTTGACCACTGTTCTTGGGGTCATTACAAAGTACCTTCCTGGACACTCTGGTGCTAAGCCATGGGTCAGCTCCTTTCTCAAGGTCTCTGGGCACAGTGAGCTTAGACTCTATTAGGTGCTGGTGTAACTCTGTCAAGCTATTACTCAAGCTGTGCTCATGCATAATTATATTATACACCAAATCATAATTCTTTACTTTCCCAGCCATCCAGTGCCTTTTTTTGACAAGCCCACAAAATCCTCCCAAGACTGGTATATCTATTTCTGGGCATCCCAGAACTTCAGGAAATACTTTTCTGAAGATATTTATTCATAAAGGCATACGTCACCTGGTCAGCCGCATCTAGGGCTGATTGTATAATCTTCCTAATAATTAGCATGTGTTTGCATCGGATATCCCATCCACCACTTCTCCTCTCTACAATGAGGGGTCCTTCAGAGGCCAACCTAACTATTTGTTTAATGCAAAATTGTAGAAAGCTGTGGATTATGTCCCCGCTATGCATAAGTGGCTCTTGCGAGCAGGGGTGAGGCAGTTACCCAATGTGCCTGGTCTGTGTGATTTAAACAGCAACATGTGGGTGTACAGGTGCCCCGCTGCTGGATACATTGGGAGTTGCAAGTGTGTTCAAAGTCCCTGACCCATCATCCAACCAAACATAACTTATTCTGAGTAGTAGGCCCAAGCCAGTTCAAAATTATGTATTTCCTCTTTTCTTGCAAAGCAATGAAAAGAGTAAACAGATAGGATATGACCATCAAAAAAGGTGAAATGTAAATTAAGACTGAAATTGTAACATACTTAAGTCAAGAAGGGAATCATGTCATATTACCAGGCAATCACAGCTTTTCTCAAAGAGTCTGAACATAAAGATAAGGACCACTGGGGATCCTGCCTGGAACACTGCTGAGTGTGGGGATAATGAAACCAATTGCACTTAGTAAAGGGTTATGAGTATCAGAATTTTTCATATTTATTACAAAGTATTTGAACCATACTGTACCTTAGAAAAGATTAAGTGTAAGACTCAAAAGCATACATATTTCTGGTGCAATCACAGGAAATAGGGCCATATGCATCAACACATTTTCCCATAGACACAGAATGGGCAAAACCTTTTGATGCATCTGGCCCATAGACTCTTAATGGGACATTGGTATAGCTGCATTGATAGCACAGTGCAATGACTCAGAAGTAGAAAGGGGTACATTCTGCCTTTTGTAGTTGGAGCAAAGATAACAAACCTTCAGTTCATGTGCTCAGTTGCACGTGTGATGCACCAGTGAAGCCCAGACCACTTATTGGAATTATAGGATTATAGCAAGTTAGTGATTGAGTATCTGAAAGATCCTTACAGAGATTTAGCAAATAATTTAGTCACGTTGTTAGTGAACTGTATGGATGAGAATAGATAGGGGCTGAGAGGGATTAGTTTGAGATGGTCTCTAGATGGACTAGAAATATCCTTTGGGTAGGGATGGGGTGTTGAAATTTCTGAAGAACATCCACATCACCTATTCTACCCGTGCAATGAGGCAAGGAATACAGAGGAAGGTGGATAGAACCTCTGGAGTTTTAGTGAAAGTCTGGTTACCAATCTCAACTAAAATTGACAAGAGGAAAAATTCAGAATGAAGAATCAAGGATGAGTCACAGGTAAGAAAATGTAACAAGTCTATGTAGTAGATTCTTCAAATGATGGGTTGTCAGATGCCATCTTCATCGGATTCTTTGTACACCGGCTTGAGTTCTAGGCTTTCACTGCAAATAGAAATTGGAAAAGAAATGTCAGCTTTCAAGTTAGTGTTGGGGGCTTATCATCAACAGCATATCCGTTGTCAGAGATAAATCATGCACAGGTGTGAATACTTTAGCTGTATCGGTTATGCGGTATTATCTCACCTATATCTATATAGCTCCATGTAGCATCTGAGTCATTAGTATTAAGATCAATGCAGGCTTTAGACACCCTATAGCTCCTACTAGCACCTATTGTTTACTGGTGTGGAAATGTGCCTGGCTGGCAGTTTCCATTGACTTTACTGAACATCAACTGCTAGTTTTGATGAGTGTTGTATCTTTAGAAAGATCCATGGGAGTGAGATGATATATAATGTCAAGTGTTATATCATCAACAATGCCACATGTACCACCACCATGTGTGAGGTCATGAGCAATGCATTGGGGGATAAGTTATAGTTTCCTCACCTAACTATAGCTAGCCAGTTTCAGCAGTATTTGAGTTTTAATATGTTTTGTCTGCGAACACCTCTGGTTTATAAGCATACATTGCTGTGTAAGCAAAAAATACCATAACTTACCATTACAGTTTTTTTTCAGTTCATTTTAGGTGCTATACCACTATATATCATTTTGGATGCTATACCACATCGAACACCTATGTGTTTATATTTCCCTATTTAAGCCCACTTTGCAGTCACACCTTATTGCATGTGGCCTTAGGCCATGCCCAGCAGGGGCTGGCTGAATATCCTAGTTTGTGACTGGGCCCTGTATCCAAACTATCAAGAGCCCATCCCCTGATGCTCATAGTGGGGAATGACTGGTGGCCCAGGCCTGCAGCCAAGCCCTACACTCACAGTGACGAAGCTAGCCCTCTGGCCGCCCATGGCGATCCCTTGTTTGCTGCCCCACGGCGTCCACAATGAAGAGCGGGGGTGGGGGTTTGGTGACAAGTATTTTCTCCATTTTCCGCCCTGCAGCAATCGCAGTGATGAGCGGCGGGGGCTTGCTGTTTCCGCCCGAGACGGCAAGTGATAGAGGGGGAAGGCTGCTGCCCTCAAAGCCCGTGCCCTCCCAGTTCCCCGAGCTATGCCAATGTACACTCAACCCACTGTGTGGCACAGGCATGCTCTTAATACACTCCTTCTGTGTACAGTAGTGTTTGGCTGCAGAGCCCTATATGTGGCCAATCCGTACCCCCAACCCACTATGCAGCTACACTCTGCTGTGCACAGACTTGGGCTGCAGGACCTGGCCTGTCGACCAACCCTGCACCCAACCCACCAGAAGGACATGCACAGTCTCCCAGTGTCAATGGACCTTGGCCTAATTGTTGGATATTGCCCTTTTTTCAGGGTCAGCCCCAAGGTTTTTGCCTTCTGTTGCTAGACACATGTTTGTTGCCATTAGGACGCTGTACACCTTCTCCCTGCTATCCAGTGCTAAAGAGCTTGTGTTCTCTCCCTAAAAAGATTGTAAAATTGGGATCCACCTAATAAGCACATTTAATTTACTTGTAAGTCCCTTGTATATGGTACCACATAAACCCAGAGCCTGTAAATTAAATGCTACTAGTGGGCCTGCAGCCCTCATTGTGTCACCCACTAAAGTAGCATTTTAAAACACATCTCAGACCTGCTGCTGCATCCTGCAGTGCATTTGTAAACTGCAATTTCTACCTGGCAAAATGACCCTTTAACTAGGCTTCATTTTTTCTTTTTAGTACTTATAAGTCTCCCCTGAAGTAGTCTGTAAAGGGCAAGGTGCATTGTATCTAAAAAGTAAGACATGAGTTTGTAAGTTTTATATGTCATGGAGCTGAAAATCTCCAAAAGTCATTTTTCACTGTTGTAAGGACTATTTATCCCATTAATTAACAGTGGGTGATAACTTTAGAATGGGAGCAGTTAGAAAGGTACTATTTTCACTCAAATAAATTGTAGTTTGAAATACTGTTTAATGTTAAAATTGGAGTTTAAATCACAATTCTGAAAAAAGTTGGCATTTTTATGTCCCATGTGCCTTCTGCCAGTGTCCTGAATCACATGTCTGTGGATGGCCCTGCTGTTGGGATTTGTATATTGCTTCCAGACAGTAACATCAAGTGGCCTAGGTGTTGACAGGGGCTGTACCCAGCCCTACTTACATTTCAAAGTGCTGTGCCTCTTGCACACACAAAGGAATCTGACACCAGGCCTACTGTGTCTTTATCACTCAAGACAGTTTGGAGCCTTGACAGGGAAGAACTTTCTGTAGGGGGAGAATTTTCCGGAGCCGGATGTGGGGCAGGAGAGGAAATTAGCCAAATAAAGGCTGGCACCAGGTATACATTTCGGACCTTCAGAGCTACTCTTGGGTCTTTACACCTGTGGACTTACAGAACATAGACTGTCCTACTGCAAGTAGCCTGCCCTGCTGCCCGAGGCCTGCCTTGCTCTCTGAGAAGAAAGACTAGACTTGCTTACCTTCATCCCAGGCTAATCTGAATTTTGTATCCTCAAGAGGGTTTCCTCAGGTCCTCGACCCTTGACTGGCATCAGTATGTGCTTCTCCCAAGAGAAAAAGGTGATATTCCTAAGCTTGGGCTCCTCTCGACAACAAACAGACCCCTTCATGCTGAGACTTTGCTGGCCGAGATGACCGCCAACTCTAAGCTCCAGTGTAGGCTTGTTCTTTGTGCTACAGCGAGCACCACCAATGCCCGGGAGCTCGAGATCTGCATTTTGCGCAACAGCAAAAGCTACAGTGAAAGCTAATGCATAGCTGACTCTGATGCAACTCTGACTGAATGTGTACTGGGCTCCTGCTAACCAGGATCCCAGCGCATGTGTTCTTTCCCAAAACTGTACTTTTGTTTCCACAATTGGCACACATATAAGCCCCTCGTAAAAGTTACCATTGGTACCAAAGGCCTTGTGGCCAGAGAGGATCTCTAAGGGCTGTAGCATGCATTGTGCAACCCTCACCAAACACATACCCACTGCCATAGCAGACTGTGTGTTTTGGTGCAGTTAAAACTGAAAAGCTTCACAGAAAAAAACAAGGCTAACCAATGCTCTGAGACCTTAATTTTGCACAAAACACAGAAAAACAGGAGGATACAGTTGAAATCTCTTTAATTGACAGCAGAAAGTTGTCCTGCAAAAAAACAGGCATTGTTAACAGCATAAAAAATGAAAGCAATTGCAAGCATAAACTGGCACCGTGCCTTTAAGGCAGCCATGACCCCCAGCTTCCCATCATGCCTCAGGGGTGACAGTTAGGTCAGTTGTACCTTGCAAAGACCCGGCGGTCAGGGCACAAAGAGATGACATAATTATGGATCATTTGCCCGGGGAGGTGGGTGGGTTGATTATGACTTTGATGTGGATACCCCTGGAAGAGAACTAGGATTACAGGTAAGTAACTTATCCTTCTCTTCCAGGGGATCCTCATCAATAGTCATAAGAACTAAATCAAATAGCAAGCCCTTCCTCTACTCCTGCAGGCAAATGATAAGAAAACTGTAGGAGCTAAAATCAGCACTGAAATACATTTCTCAAGAAGGCCTGGCATACTTAAGTGTCTGCTCTAGTATCAGCGTTGAGGCAGTAATGTCTCGTCAACATATGTACCGACTTCCAAGTGGCGCCTTGCAGATCTCAGCAATCGGTACATTATGCAGAACAGCCACTGTAGCTGCCTTCCCCTAGCAGAATGAGCCTTGGGAGAGGACAAGCGGCTTATTTGCTGATTGGTAAGCCAGATTGATACATGACACTATCCACCTGGAGATGTAATGCTTGGAGGCTGGGAAACCTGTTCTGATGGAATCATAGTTTACAAATAAATAATCAGACTTTCTAATAGCCTTGGACTTGTCTTAATATAATCTTAAAACTCTTTTTAGATCTTAAGAGTGGAGAGACCTGGTTGCACACACCACATATAAAATATTTTTAATTTAAAATAATAGGAATACCTTGCAGAAGGCCTTCTAGACTATTTCAAGATGTTCAACCAGTCCTGAGAAGGCCTATGTGTCCATACTGGAGGACCTCAGGAGTCATACTGCTAAGTTCAGCGATGGAAGGTTGGGGTGAAGGATCCTCCTGTTCATCTTGGACAGCAGGTTACGGTCTTCACGGAAGCCTTCTGTGTGGGAACCCCGTGAGATGCAGATAGTCCAGGTGCCACCACTGTCATGGCCAGTCTGGTGCTATCAATATCATCATTGCTCTGGTTTGTGAGAGCTTGGTTATGACCTTTGGGATGAGAGGAAGAGGAGTAAAAGCGTACACAAAGTCCCCTGACCAGTTGATCAAAAGGGCATTCCCTTTGGACCCTGGCCGGTAAAACCTTGACACGAAGTTGTGGCATTTTATGTTTGTATCGTCCGCAAGTAGATCAATGCTTGGCTGACCCCAATGCTGAAAAATTTCCGCCACCACTTGGTCGTGCAGAACCCAGTCTTGCTGATCTTCGAAGTGATGACTTAGGGAGTCTGCTTGAGTGTTTTGTTCTCCTGGCAGATGGACTGCTGTGGTTGAATTCTGCCTGACCAGGAGCCAGTGCCAGATTGCCTGAGACTCCAGGGACAAGGGGAGAGAATGGGTGCCTCCCTGCTTGTTTAGATAGTACATTGTGGTCATATTGTCTGTCTGGACCAATATGGATTGGCACTGAATGGACGGGTAGAAAGCTTTGAGGGCTAGATGCACTGCCCGTAGCTCCAGCATGTTGATGTGATATGCTCGTTCCCTGTTCGACCACTGGCCCGAGTTTGCAGAGGGCCCACATGTGCTCCCCAACCGTGAAGGGAGGTGTCTGTAATCAGAGAATGTGTCAAAGGAGGTTGGTGGAAGGGAACTCCCACCAGGAGATTTTTCCAATGAGCTCACCGTGGGATGAATGATCTTGCAGCATGGAAAAGTAGAATCTTGTTGAACCACTGAGTGGTTTTCTGATCCCATTTGTCTTCTTCCAGGTCCTGTTGAGGAGGCCTCATCCTCAGCCTGGAATTGGGGACTAGGAAAATGCAAGATGTCATTGACCCCAGAAGCGATGCAACCTGCCAAACTGAGGGCTGGTGAGCTGGAAGCAGACAATCACATTTAAGCCTGATTGATAATAGTCTCTCCTCCGAAGGATACACTCTTCCTGTACTGGAGTATAAAGTAGCACTCAGGTGATGTATCCGTTGAGTGGGCTGATTAACTGATTTCTCCCGATTGACGAACTGCTGCAGCAAATTCAGACAGATTTGATATTGGTCTTTCGAGCCAATTGTCAAGGTACAAATAAACAGTCCTTGGCGACGTAGTGCGGCGGCTCCTTCGGCCATCCACTTGGTGAACCGACTTCAGACCAAACAGTAGGACTTTGTACTGATAGTGTTTGGACCCTACCATGAAGCGTAGGAACTTCCGGTGGCGTAAAGTGATTGGAACATGGAAGTATGCATTCTGAAGGTTTATAGAGCACATCCAGTCTCCTTGTTGGAGATGAGGATATATTTGATAGCATACAGAATTTTTCTTTACGGATGACCTTGTTGAGGATGCAAAGATCCAATATGGGACGGAATCCTGCTTTTTGGCCTATCTTTCGTACAAGGAAGTATCTGGAGTAAACCCCCTTTCCTCGTTGTAAGGGAGGAACTTCTTCTATAGCAGCTTTTTGTAAGAGAGTGGATACCTCCTGCCATAGCAATGACAGCTGGTGACAATTCATTTTCACCGGAGGAGTGGATTGCAGTGGTAAATGTAGAGTATATCCATTTTTCAGTATATTCAGTACCTACTTATCATGTGTAATTCTGTGCCACTATTGCACCTGGTAGGCAATACTTTCCCTCACCGGAGTGGATAACGGTGACAGAGGAAGAAATTGCTCATTGTTTGGCAGTGTTCTTGGTGGTGGAAGAAGATTATCGAGGTGCACCTCTACCATGGAAAGGCCGACGTCCTTAGTAATGCGTTTTGGTCCAGTGATACTGCCTCTGAGAGCGTTGAGGGGTTTGAACCCTCTGATGTAAAGGCCTGCGGTCGTACGGCCTGTACCGGCGCCAGAATTTCTACCTCTCCTGTAGTCCCACCGCTTTTAGAGTGTCCCATTCCGTTTTCCTCCTGGTCATCTCTTCATTTGTATGAGAGCCAAAAAGAGAGTTGCCTGAAAACGGGAGGTTCAAAACATGCTGCTGGGCCTCCAGTTTCAGGGCTGTAAGATGAAACTAGGAGGATCTCCAGGCGCAGATGCTATGCAAGTAAGAGTGCGCAGCCAGAGAGGCGCCATCTCCTGCCGCACTGATCATCTAGTTCACCACAAGAGCTCCCTCCTGGAGGATCTTTTTGAAATCCTGGTGATCCTCCTTGGGCAGCAGCACAGGCTACCTTCAAAGATGCAGCTGTAGAGCCACCTGCCTTCCTTCTCCATGAATCAGGCACTCTGCTATCCTTGTCTGAAGCAAACGTTGAAGAAGAGGCTACTGCGTGAGTCTTCTTCACGGTAGTAATGGTCACAGAGTCTGGTGGACGATCCGCCCTGAAGAAAAGAGGATCCTGTTCTGATGATCTGTACTTCTTTAGGATCCTAGCAGGAGCAGTTATGAGTGAGCCTGGAGTGAGAAAGATATCCATGACCAGAGTAGAAGGCCCAGAACCAAAGGCAGTATAGGTCGTGACCCTGATGTTTGGTGAAGAGTCTCAAGGATGACTGATGTTGATATCTGAGGAGCAGACATTTCAATATTCAATTTTTGCAATCCTCTTGCCAGTACATCGTGAGAAGTATTAATGTCATCCACTGGTGATATTCTGCAGGTCAGACTGTCTATTAGTGTGGGGGAATAGTCCCTCTTGGAAGAGGTGTGGAGGATGATGAACAAGAAGGAGATATATGCCTCTTGCAGCGGCTAAGCGAAGTGGACCTCCGACCTGATAGAGATGGAGTCTGGTCACGTTGATGACCTCTGGAAGGAGTGGTAGGAGAATGATCCACTACTGCACCAAACAATCCAGAGGAGATCTGTGAAGAGAGCTAGAATAGTCCAGAGGCTGTTGGATCTGTGTAGACGTAGTTTTCAGCCAATGGTGTACTGGAAGGAGCCATCTGAGAGAGAGGTGAATGGAAGGAGATCTCTGTCCTTCTTCCTGTTGCTCTTCTGTACTCGCCGTTCTGGAGACGGAGAAGCGGAGCTTCTCCATATTGAGAGCAGTACCTGAGAAGATCCTGCCTCCAAAACTGAAAACTCAGAGAGACTCTTCAATGCAGAGTGGTGCCTCACTGATGGCGAGCGGTGCTTCAACATGGACAGATGGGAGTGTCTCGATGTTGAGAGGCTATGCAGTACCAAGAAACCACCAACGGTGGTTTAGGTCTCGACATTGGGCGTGAGAAGCTGCCGGAGTTTGAAGTGCTAATGTCGAGATAGACTATTGCTTCAACGTCAAATGATGCCCTGCTGACGGAGACTGGTACTTTGACATTGGGAGTGGACTGGCCAACTGAGACTTTGAAGTCGTGCAGGGATAAGATGAAGGAGAGTGCCTTCTTTACGTCAAACCTCTTCTGGACGACGTTGTGGTTGACTGAGGCCTTGACATTAACCTCCGCCTTGTTGATGGCAACTGAGGAGTGCACCTCGATGTCAAACCTCTTTTGGACGCGATTGGGGTTGACCGAGACCTCGGTGTTGACTGCGGCATTGTAGAGAGTAACGGAGGGCTAAGCCTCTATGTCAAACGCCCTAACAACTGCGGGGACGATGGAGAGCGATGTCTCAATGTTGGCAATGAGCCGTCACCAACCGAGATCGACTCCTGGACGTTGACCATTGCCGGGTTGACGGTAACGGAGGATTCGACGATGAAGCCTGATGTCGTAAGTGCACTGAAGCCATATTGAGCACATGGGCTGGGGAGTTAGTAATTACAAACTCCACAGCTCCATGATGGCTTTACTGAATGCTAAGAAATTTGGTATCAAACTTCTCAGTGTAATAAACTCACACTAATACCAGTGCTTGATTTATTACAAAATGCACTCAGAGGGCATCTTAGAGATTCCTCCTGAAAAGCGACCAACTCCCTAGTGTACAGTTGGCTGGTCTGCACCAGCCTGCCACACTCAGACATGTTTATGACCCCCTGAGGTGGGAGCATTTGTAGGTCCCACAAAGCCTGCTTGCATGGAGGTGCTACTCACCTACCCGCAGGAACAGTATCCAGGGAGGTGAGCCTCAAAGACTTCTTGCCATTTGTAATCCTAGCCAGGGTCTCTCCAGCTAGTGAAGATGCCCACTCCTCTGACCAAGCCCCATTTTTGGCAGCAAGGACGGCGGGAAAATTAGTAAGCAGGATTGATGTGTCCCCTCTCTGCCAGTACCACCTCTAATGTATTGGATGGAAGGATTTTAGCCAATCAGGTTAGAGGATGCCCCCTTCCCAATTGGAGGGAACATAAAAGGGTGTAGTCACCCTAAAGGTAAGTAGCCCATTGGGCTACTAACTGCCAGTGCTTGCAAAGCCCCCTCCAGGATTTCGCGTTTTGCCGCGAAATCGGCACTTTTTAAAAAATACCACAATTTTTACAAAAGTGCCTTCACAATCGGCACTTTTGTAAAAATCCGCTCACAGGGCATTAACATCTCCATGGCAGAGCCAGCCCCTGACAGCCAATGGCCCAGTCAGGCATCTGCGCCAGGAATGCTGGCCTTCGCGGCCGAGAAGCCCTCCTAAGGAAGAGACTGTGACGGGAGGACCCCACACCAGATTAGAAAAATAAACAATCGTTATCTGATTAAAATATGATCAAAACGGCAAATATTCAATTAAGGTTGTTCAAGTTACGAGCCCCTCTTAAAGGATAGGAAAACTACCTGCACTTATTCTCTCTGCCTTATGGTAATGTTCTCAGTCTGAATATGGTCCCCATCAGGAATTGCAAAGGGGACAGTTTATGGGTCAGAGTGGAAGAGTAGTGCAGCAAACGTTTTGAGGGTAAGATACTGGAGTGAAGGGCAAGGTCCCCGAGCCCCGGGAGTCGCCGGTGCAGGAGTCCTCACCAGGACTAGATACTGGTGAGTTCAGCCACCTGCAAGTGCAGTGCAACTATGGGGAACATGCCGGTCTTGGCGTTCTCAGTACTTTTCCGTATCTGAGGCAGAACAGAGCAGATGGGCTGACGGGGTAGTGATCTCCTCACTGGAGCCGTGGTGAGTCGGTTCCGTGTGACGCTGATCTTTGGCCAGCAGGCGCAGAAACCTGCTGCAGTTGCAGTTGGAGGCAGGGCTTTCGCACTCGCGCTAGACCGGTCTCTGTCTGCAGATGAGCAAACACGCAGGCCCTTTTGGTGCCCACAAAGTGCTTCTGGGTTTGTAGACTGAAGCAGTGCTTGACTTGGGAACAGGCCTGGTTTGCACGGACCGGGCGAGAGAGGCTGACTTTGGATATGGCGACATAGTGTAGATAGAGTGACCTCCCCCAGGCAGCACAGATTCATTGATCTTTGTTGGCCACAGACAGCGCAGTGCAGAAAACAAGGTAATCTTTATTACTACACAGCACACTTTTTTCAAGTATATTTATTTCTTGCTAACAATATACATAAAAGCTAAAATAGAAAGCCCTTTTTAATAAACCTTTCAAATTCAGAAGTTGTTTTAATATATGAAAGTATCGGTTGTCTCAACGCACCAAGATATATTTTAAATACAGGCACATTGGATATGGAAGGTAAGGGAGTAACATGACCAACTAGAGCATGGGTGTCAATTCACTAAAAAGCTAGGGGTTCGTGGAAGGGACATCACAGGAAATAACATCACATCAGGGCCTATTTCAAAGTGGAATACTCTGCTTAAATAGTTTCCAGTGTTTCACAGCTGAAAATGAATGATTATGAGTAAAATAAAGTGCTGCAAAATGCCGCTAAATTTCCATATTTGTGCCGCTAAATGTCCATATTTGTGCCGCTAAATTTCCATATTTGTGCCGCTAAATTTGCTAATCCATGCCGCTATATCCTGGTTTAGGTAAACTCAGTATTTAAGGGCACCCCTGTACCTTGATCCTCAGATTTAGCGACCTAAGGAGGAGAAGGACGAAGAAGGGGCCATGCAGCTAATCCTGAAGATGACTACTGAGTTGGCCCCTGCCATACCGACCTGTCTTCTGCTTAAAGACCCTGCACAGAAGACAACGCCTGTCCTGCACCCTTCAACTACCAGAAACCCGAAGAAGACTGGCTGCACTTCAACAAAGACCAGATGTCCCGAGGACAGCGGCCCTGTCCACAAGAAACACACTCCGGAGACTCCAGATCCAGCTAGAACTGCAACACCTGACCACTCTACACGGAATGCCCACAGCCCCAATCAGAGAGGCTCACTTGTCCATTGAAGTCTCTTTAGTGATCCTTACCTCAAATCATAGGTGGTTGACCTCTCCTGGACTCCACGAATACGTCTGCAGCCTCATCTCAAAGAGTCCCCCTCACCGCAACTGGCTATGGTAAAGAAGTTCCGACGTCCAAAGGCAACCCTGCATCCTCAGCCCTCGACTTTGGGGAGCCCAGCCAACAGAGCCCAGGAGTCCATCGAAACCTCTAGTTACCTGCCCAGCTGTTGATCACCTACGTTCAGCCTCCTCGTCCATGCTTGCAGCCTCTTTGTGCGACCTAGATCCACATTCCCTTGCATTTGCACCCTGCACCCGGCTGCCCCTATGCCGCTGGTGCAGTACGGTTGGTGCTGCCCCCCATGCTTGCATGGACCCTCAGGGCCTGTGCCCTGAAACCATGGGTACCTACCCGCAACCAGCACCTTTGTCGGCGCCCCCAGTCTCCATTGACTAACATTAAGCTCAGTGACCTCTGCATCTGGCCACTCTTGTGCTGTCTTTAGCAGATGGTGTAGCTCGTGAGACTGCAATGCCATGTACATAGTGAAGTCGCAAGCTGAGCGTTGGCATGATGCTAGACAAGAAGTGCTAGACATTCAGAGATCTGCTTCTGTAGCAGAACTTGAGCGATGGACTAAAGAGGGAATATTGGACGATGAGGGTTGTTGGCGTAACAAAGACATGGATAAATGGAAACTGCCTGCAGCCTATTTACAACTTATGGTTCAAATGGCACATTGGCTGGCACATGTTGGAGGTCTAGCGATATCGAAATTGCTTGCGCGAGTTTGGGAGCATCCTGAAATTGCCAGCACAGCTAAGAGAGTAGTACAGTCCTGTTTGATCTGTTGGCAGTATAATCCTGGTAAAGGGACAGGGACTCCAACAGGAGGGTTTGCTACACCGAATGCACCTTTTGAAGTTTTGCAGATGGATTACATCCAACTTGAACGCTGCAATAACTTGAAGTATGTCCTAGTGTGGTATGTGCCTTCAGTAAATATATAGAGGCATACCCTACAAAAGATAATACAGCTCTCACTACAGCGAAGTAGTCCATAAGATCGGTGCCACATTCAGGATCTGGACTTACACCATATGAAGTGGTGTTTGGGAGACCGATGAACATTTGGGGAGTTCCTAAGCCACGCCCCATACATGATGTACCTTGTGTTCAGATGAATGATTATTTGGCACAGTTAACCAACAGTTTGATCTCTATTCATCAACAGTGTTGAGAAGCTCTTCCTGACAGATCTACATGTGAGGCTCACGATCTCCGGTCTGGAGACCAGGTTATGGTCAGAATATTTGAGAGTTCGAATAGCTTGGAGCCGAGTTGGCGAGGACCAGAGCAAGTTCTCCTGGCTACGGGACAGCAGTTCGAGTGACGAGCAGAAAGAATTGGATCCATAGCACACACCGCAAACGTGTGTTGCCTACCTTGGTGGAACCTGCTGTGCTGACCGACCATTGAGAGATTCAGGACACAGAGAAAAACTAAGCAATCCCACCTGAGGAAGTCTTCCCGGACCACACGATTTCTGGAGCATCGCGATACCAACTGAGACAACGGAAAGAACCTGCGTTGTCGAAAAGGACTGGTTGAGCTACCACCCTGGGTTAGTGAAACGGAGTGCTGATGTGGCAAGGGGGGGGGATCAGTCCTGCGAAGTGACACATTTCTTGACCTTCGGTGAAGAAACCAATGGCTGTCCAGGGCTAAGCGCTCCAACGATTGTTTCAACGACAAGCTGATCATGTCTGCAGAAAATCGACTGTTGCTGTTGCTAAACCTAGCGCTAAGAAGATTATTTGTGCTGTAGGGTTTGTTGCTGCTAAGGTTGTTAAGGCAATAATACCTTGGTTTGTTGAGAAAGTGGCTCCTGCTCGACAGCTTTTGATCACCACTACTCCAGTGCCAGTTGAGCACCATTATTTTACGCTTCCCTACCATGAGCAGAAGCATCGACAATCCTACTTAAATAATACGTTCATTCAGATGCTGCATCACACTCATAATGCCACAAATACTACCAGCTGTTGGGTGTGTGAGATGATACCTGCTCACCAGAAAAAGGGAGGAACACCTTTTATTCCTCTTCCATTCTCGCACAATGGTTCTTGTCAAGCTTGGTTTGCGCTTTTGTTTGCTTCTGGAAAGCCTTCGGTAGGTGGGATTAACTTTCACCTCAATAAAGTATGCTATCAAGATAAAGATGGTTATCTTCAAGCTAAAGGGACTAAATGGGAATGGGAAGAGTATCAACCTGACAATATTTCGACACCATATGTCTTCACGAATATCAGAACTATTAAGAACAATGGACCTTATGTGATTTCTGTGACCAGAGCTAAAGCAGATTTATGTATAGGCAGTGTTGGGAGAATCCCAGTAGGAAGGAGTGAGTGTACAGTGGTACTGACTATTGAAGGTGCCAATAATAGCAGTTTTACGCCCTCACATAATACCTACTTTATATGAGGCAACAAGGGATATTATCAACTACTTGTTGGTTGGTCTGGCCAACCTTCCTGTTGCCCCCTGTGTTTTTGCCACCTGCATCGTATCATCGTTATTTCCGACTGTACAATGATATTTCCAAAAACAGAAATAAGAGAACATTAAGTATGCATGATGTGGACCAGACTGACACCACTCTGCAACAATATGTTGATTTCAATTTAGGCTTGTTTTTCTTCGTGGCTGCTGCATTAAACAGCAGGAAAATAAGACGATTGACTAGAGTTGTGGAAGCTGTTACTAATCAGACAGCTATGGCACTTGGGAACATTACAGAAGAGCTACAAGTTGCAAGGATTGTAGCACTCCAGAATCGCATGGTGCTTGATGTGATTTTGGCTGATCGAGGGGGTGCATGTCGCATTATTGGCAGCAGTTGTTGTGTTTTCATTCCGGATCACTCGCCTTCAGTATAAGATGCAATCTCTAAACTACATAAGATTGCTGCAGAGATTCATCCAGAGACTGGTACATGGACGTTTTCAAATTGGATGTGGACATTCTTTATTACTTGGGGCTGGAAGCTACTGACTATGCTATGTATACTATTGGTGATACTATTTACATGCTGTATATGTATACATTGTCGTCCTATGCTTTGCTCTATTTGCATCACTGCTTGTACACCTGCCAAGAGAAATGTTGCAGAAATGAAAGCCCAACAAATGCAAATTAAAGAGGTCACTGAACTGATAAGCATCGATGTACAGGATGCATATCTGAATTACCCCAGATGAACGAATATCTTCAGCTAATGATAAAGGGTTGTCTGTTGTAAATTGGCAGCGATTGGGTTAGCATTAGCAGAAGCCATCCTGTATTTAGAGGTTATCTTATCCGTTTTGTGGAATCCATTTTGTATTTCTGGCAGCCATTTTGTTTGCCATGTGCTACCACATGTGTGCCATGTGCTCTGTCCAACCTGCTGTTGTCTGCTCTTGGAATCTGTCTAGAGACAAGTTATATTTAGCTTCTTCTGCTTCGCACATGCTCAGTTGAGCTTGCAGCTGTCCATGCAGCTGCTGTTAGTCTGTAACTGTCAGGGTGTGTTCACCAGAATTAGTAACTGTTAGCTCTTCCCACTTGTTGACTGTGCATTTTCTGTATGACCTTATATGTAACTAAAACATTCTTGTTGTACTTGTACCGCCTTCTTTTGAGCCCCTGTGTGGGTAAAAAAGGACCAAGCTCCTACCATTCAGTGTGCTATTTCATACACTACTGAAGGGTGCGGTGTGAATGTAGTTCCACCTCATGAGGTTAATAAATACTTTGTTTTCTATTCCAGTTTCTGTGCCAACTTCTATCCTATTGGTCTGAAGACTTGTGCAGAGAAGGGCAACCCCCTAGCACTAGTAGGCCTTGCTGAGGTCCACCACTACAGGTGGGGGTGGCTGCTTTGAATCTGTTAAGGTCTGCTATGGTTTTTGAGTACCTCCTTATCTTTTCTAGGCGCCTGCAGTTGCGTCTCAATTCACTGAGCTCAACGGAGAACCAGCTGGCTCTCTTGGTGTGTGGGTGGTATTTTTTTTGAGGGGGCAATGGTGTTTGCCCAGTCAGCGAGCCAATTGTGCAGAGTTCGGGCGGTGCCGAAAGGGTCGTTGTACGTGGCGGTTGTAGCGGAGCTGCTGAAGGAGGTGGTGAGCTGGTCATTGGGGATCTTGTTCCAATTCCTGTGCTGGGACCGGTGTGGACATTTGTTGGTGATGTTGGTTTTGAAGGTGAAGTGGAAGCAGTGATGGTCCGTCCATAGAAGTTCGGAGGTGTGGCTGAAGGTGATGGAGATTCCTGCTGGGAAAATGTGGTCATGGATGTGTCCTGCTGAGCGCGTGGCTTCTGGTATGATCTGTTGAGTCCGATGTTAGGAGGTTGTCCAGGAGGGAGGAGGAGTTGTGGTCTTGGAGGTTGTCGAGGTTGAATTGAGGTCACACACCAGGTGTAGGCGGTAGAGGTGATCGCTTGCGGGGTGATAATGTTGGTGATGGAGCTGGTGAAAGGTGCGCGTGTCAGGGGGTCTATAGATGAGGGTGCCGCAAAGGCTGGTGGTTGGGTTGGTCTGTATAGTGAAATTAAGGCGTTCCATCAGGTCTGTGGGCCCATCGCTGTGGGTGCTCAGTCGCAGGTTGGATTTGTGAGCGATGACGATGCCTCCTCCTGAGCGGTTGGGTTGGTGTTTCTGGGTGATCTCGTTGCCTTTGGGGATGGCGATCGCGTTGTCAGCTCCCGAGGCGGCGTTCATTCAGGTTTCTGTGAGGAAGGCAACGTCGGGCGGTGTTGTTGAGGAGGTCCCAGATTTCTGTGGCGTGTTTGTAGAGGGAGCGGACATTGAGGAGGATGCATTGCAAGGTTTGCAGTGGGGTGAAGTTGTAGCGGGAGGGTTGAGGTGGGTCCTGGTCTCGGTGAAGGAGAAGGAGTGCTGACAGTGACGGCAGGTGAAAGGTCCATGGGTGTCGCTTGGTCAGGAGAGCCTGCAGTTGTTGTCCTTGCTGGTGTTGAGTGCTTAGAGAGCTGAAGAACAGTAGCGCTAGTGGGTCAGGGGACCAGCGTCCCTGGCGCTGGTTATGGACGGGCACAGAAGGGCTTGCCCATGCCGGGCCAGCTTAGCGGCCACCTTTAAGTAAGGGTCGGGGGCTGGCGGGACAGTTGGGAAGTTGGCGCATGAACATGCATGAGGGGCCTCTGGGACAGCAGCATCAAAAACGGGAAAAGGAGTGGAAAAGAAAATAATAAACAAAGGAAAAGGAAAAGAGGCAGAGAAAAGGAAGTGTTGTGGCAGAATAACAAAGGAATAAGGCAAATCGGACACAGAAAACCAGAGAAACAAGACCAAGAGGCAAAAACAGAGAAAAATAGGCAAGTAGGTAACCAAGGAAGTCACAGAATAGCGAAGGAGAACAGTAGCGTAGATGAGCAGGAAGAGGCACAGGAGCCTCAAACATCATCCTAGTAGCGCTGGGAGCAGGCACTGGGGGCAGGCACTGTATGGCGGAGCTGCGCGAGGGGAAGAGCAATATTCTGGCAAGGAGGTCAGAAGTCTTGCTCGCCCTGTTGGGCAGCGGCCACCATTGGGTAGGGGTCAGGAGAGGGCGGGACAGCTGGGAGGTGGGAGTAGGAAAACGCTGGAGGGGCGAGGGGGCAGCAGCTGAGAAAATGAGAAAAAGGAGCGGAAAAGAAAATAACGAACAAGGGAAAAGGAAAAGGAAAGGAGGCAGAGAAAAAGGCAGAATAACAAAAGAAAAAGGAAAAATCAGAGGCAGGAAATGAGAGAAAAAGGCAAAGAGGCAAAAACAGAGAAAAAAAGGCAAGGAGGAAAACAAGGAAGGGACAGAATAGCGAAGGAGAACAGGAGTGGAGATGAGAGGGAAGAGGCACAGGAGCCTCGAACACCAACCTAGTAGCGCTGGGAGCTGGCACTCTACAGCGGAGCTGCGCAAGGGGAATAGAAATATTCTGACCAGGAGGTCAGAGGTCTTGCTTTTAGAGCTCCACTGAGGGTGGGTCAATAGATTCTTCCAAATAACTTCAAGATCCAACTGCCTGTCATTGGAAGACTGTACAAAGACTCTTCTGTTGGTGGACACTGGTACTCTGCTGTTCTAGCTAGGACCAAAGACAAGACTGCTTTGGCAGAAGATTCCTGCTGCGTCCTTGTTATTTTTCAAGTTTTGTTACTCCTGGCTGTGCATCCTCTGAGTCACCAAGGACTCAGCATGCATCCCAGCCAACAAGAATCTTCTCCCTTGGAGTCACTTCCCTGCATCCACCGGCCCCAGCGAAGGCAGCACGTAACACGCCCCAGGCGCAGCACTTCACTGCACTCCGCTCCGGTCTCGCTTGCTAACCTCACAACGACGAGGCACCCTCAGGCACTTCCCTCGGCAGCGCACTGCTGCACAGCTGCCGCTCATCAACCGGGTTGAAGCCGTATTTCAAGTGCGGTGGCGGTGATGTAAACGCTGGTGTCTCCCGAGGCTGTAGTTGTAGCTGCCGCGGCTTCAGATGGCGGTGCCTCCCTCGTTGCTACAGTGAGCCCGGAATCCTCCCACCGCGGCTTCTATAGCGGCTTCTATTGTGATGACCACGGCTCCTGGCTCGACCCCAGTTTCTCGAGTCCTCCGGTCTTTTCTACGTGCCGCGGCCACGGCTTTACTCTGGGCTCAGCCGCCGTTGTCTCTGCTCCCCACTCCTTGCTCTCGCTCCTCGCCGCCAATCATGCCGTCTCTCTAGCGCCACCGGAAACAAAGGTTCGTATCCAGTGTTCGATGTAAAATACAGGTACAGGTAATGATGACATTAGTATTAAAAAGGAAGACTACGGTCTGAAAAAAGTTTTATTTTTCCAGGTCCAAATATCAATTTAAAACTGCACTACAATCTGCAATGGCAGGCCTGAGACAAGTTTTAAAGGGCTACTTTGGTGGGTGGCACGAGGAATGCTGCAGGCCCAATAGTGGCATATGATGTACAGGCCCAGGGTGGATGGAGTTCCATTTGTTATGGACTTGACAGTAAATTACATGTAGCACAGAGTCCTAAAGCAAACAAAAAGAATTCAGCAAAAGAGGTGAGCTGAGCTCAGAAAGTTTGGAGGACAACCACCAAGGGTGTCAGCTCGAACAGGGTATCTTTGCTTTATCTGGCAGCAGGGACTGCGAGACAAAGTCTATCCACCTATTCGCTCTTTACAACTCATACACATGATAAAAGTCTGCATTTAGATCACTCTCTGTGATGTCTTGATTTGCCAGCCCCAAGATCCAAAATAGGTCTTAATCCATATCCACTTCCTGTGGCGCTCTGGTCGCACACAGGTGGTGCAGGAGGAGTATCCACCAGTGGGATGTTTACCTCACTGGTCGCACACAGCTGGTGCAGGAGGAGTATCCACCAGTGGGATGTTTACCTCACTGGTCGCACACAGCTGGTGCAGGAGGAGTATCCACCAGTGGGATGTTTACCTCACTGGTCGCACACAGCTGGTGCAGGAGGAGTATCCACCAGTGGGATGTTTACCTCACTGGTCGCACACAGGTGGTGCAGGAGGAGTATCCACCGGTGGGATGTTTACCTCACTGGTCGCACACAGGTGGTGCAGGAGGAGTATCCACCAGTGGGATGTTTACCTCACTGGTCGCACACAGCTGGTGCAGGAGGAGGATCCACCAGTGGGATGTTTACCTCACTCTCTTAGAGAGCTAAAGAGCTGTGACAGCAACGTTAATGACAGCACTGAGAGAAGTGTGCTTGTGCATGCTGTTCCGGTGTCATTGGCATTGTAAACGTACAGTTTAAAAAAACTAAATATACACAAACAAATCACTAACAGTAAACCCTTAATATATGTGCAATAGAATGCAAGCTAATGCTAGACCAGACCCCCTCTCCTTCCTTTGATGCTAGAACTAACTTGTTCAAATGGACAATTTTCATTTGAACAATTTAGTTATAGCATCAGGCGGAGCATTGTAGGCAGACTTCTCAAGTGAGCCCTAACAACGTACCCCTTACTAGGGGTAAGTCTCAAGTTCCTGCATGAGCTGGTATAATTCGCACTAAGATGGTTCTCCACTAAAGCTGCTCCCACATGGCAGACACAACCACTTCCTTAGCGAAAGACCGTTACCTTGGCAGACAATCGTAAACATGGTTGGTTTTCATCTGCCACCTAGGTGAAAGTAGTTAAGAACACCACTTTATCTGATGGGAAATCTCCCACCCTTATCACAATGTGTCTCATTAGCTTTGACCTAATGAAATGTCATCCAAAGGCATACCCAAAAGCTTCATGTGCTAAAGGTCATCTAAAGTTTCATTTTTTTTGTCTGAGCTTTATCCTCAAACTTACCAAAGGAGTATTCTGCCTTGAAGCCAGCTGCGGTCACCCAGCTGTCACTGTGGAACTGCAGCTGCAGTGAGTTTCCGGTGGATACCAGATGTGGGACTTGGATATTGCCACAGTATTTGCCTATAGTCTTTGATGTGGAGCGGCCACCATCGTTGATAATCAGGTAATCAGAGCCACATCCAGGGAAGTTCTCAAGATCGAACTGGATGAAGGTCAATGAGATCTGTGAAATACAGGATCACTGTAAGTGCAGCCCTTCCAGCTCACAACCAGAGAGAGAGAGAGAGAGAGAGAGAGAGAGAGAGAGAGAGAGAGAGAGAGCACTTCCTGTACAAACCACTTCATTTCACCACCACCCAACACCGACCTTGGATTCACCCTCAAACACAGCCCAACCCAATTATTAGAGCACTTGTCAGACTATTGGCAGAATGAAGGTTCCTGCAGCAGGCCAACTAGGCGTTATGTCCACAGGCGCCTTCATATCTCCAACTACCAGCACCCTGAACGCACACACAAATGCACTCACACTTACACCCTCTTTCCCTCTAAGAACAAGTCTCATGCTCCTTTACAAACTAGTGCATTAATCCTACTAGCAACTAACACACTCCTTTCAACCACCGGCATACACCTTTCAACTACCACCTCAGCCTTTGTTACCTATGCTAGTACATACTGACTATCTGTGCTATCTGCAAGTCACAGCTTGATTAACAGAATGAAGCCCAGAATCAGAATTGTCGCTGCACATGTCATGCACCATGCGTTGTGAGAGGCGAGAGCTTCACCCCACCTCCCACGTACGTTAGAAGCTGAAATGCCACCGTCTGTTGCTTAGTTACCAATGAGCTTAGAGTAGGCACTCATTTGCTGGCATGGTTATTTTGAAATAATAATAATAGACAACTTGAAAAGAGTTCTGAACTATAATATTTAGTAAAAACGTACAGAAGTGGATGTAAAGCTTACAGACTGGGAGACAGAGACTATGATTTGCACATTTCCAAGAATGCACAGCAAACGTGTTTTTACAATCTCTGGAATTTGGCAAATAAATCAATGAGAAAAATGATGGAAGAGAGGTGTAGTTTAAAGAAAGAGACACATATCGAATAAACAGCTTGTCGCATGTCTACAGAAAAAGGTGCATTATCTCGTCCTGCATATCAGCGTCTAAGTGTATGTAGGACATATGTATGCACAGAAATATTTGAAATAACCGTTATCTTCATCAAGTTTTTAAGATGTCTAAAGACTTCTTTCCAGACTGGGCTGCACATACCTTGTATCCTTCTGGAGCCAGAATGGCCATGACACAGTCCATGTTACTGGGGTAATCCAAGGGGTACTCGGGGGAGGTGACAGTACCATTGTCCTTAGTGGAGGTGCTGTCACATGTTACTGCAAGAAGATGGGACAATAACAAAACGTTTACATATGTTTAGCAGGGAAACAACAGAATGAAGAGAGGAAAAATTACTCCTAAGAACAAAACTAAATAGCATCTAAGATAAATGAGACAATAGGGAGACATACTCCCAAAGGGTGACTTGAAATATACAATACCTGAGGAAGAACAGGCTTACCTGTTGTGTAGGAGGCGTTGAAACCACTTGCTGAGAAGGCTCCATCACTGACAAATTCCACCAGCATCATGCTTCCTGAAGACACAAGAGGCGGTAGATTCAACATCCCACAGGCCTTCTTCAGGACAACTGGGGATGATGTATTGCCGCCGTCGTAAACATTGATGAAGTCAGCTGAGCAATCTGAGGTGAGCTGGACATCAAAGTCATCAAACTGCAAAGAAATCTGGCATGACAGAAGCAAAAACAGGTATGGCCATAAATGATAGGGAGACAAGAAAAGCGCATTGAATACTGCCAATAACCTATGCTTAACCAGACACGGGGTGATGCGCAGGAAGGCAGCAAACTTAATTGAACTAAGCATTCTGGTTCCCAAAAGGAATATTACAGGGTTTAAGGCTTGGCGAAGGCTTGGCAGAGGCCACTTTAGGAATGGTCACTCCACTCCTATTAGTTAAAAAATGAAAGGAGGACCCCACGCAGGCTAATAGGGGACTGGGGGGATAATAGTTTTCAAAAAGGACAGGGGTGTCCCCACGAGAAAAACACAGAGTTACTATTCTTTTGTTGGTGCAGATTCAAGGTACCTTGAATCTGCACCAACAAAAGAATAGTAACTCTGTGTTTTTTTAAATCTATCCAGAATCAGTCCTGAAGAAAGTATACTAACAGAATACCGAAACGCCGCGTCGACTTGTTGATTCTTTGTGTTTTTAAGGCAATTTTTATAAAATGTATAACATGTGTTTTTTAATATTGTAATAATGTAGAATGATTAATTGTTTTTGAATTGTTTTTTGAATTGTAATAAATACAAAACAGAGGTTTACCAAACTTATGGTGTGGAAAACATCTCTTTTTAATTGTGTTATTCATTAAATACAGCAGATTCTGAATATGACGAATTTAGTTGAACATATTGTTAAAAATCAGGTCTTCCTCTAGCACTGGGCAACTGTCAAATACAGTAACATTTGAGTACAAAATTAACTTTTGTTTAGTTGAAACATACTGTTAGAAGCTGTAATTTACACTTTGTACCTTTACCTTTCTCGCCTGATTGATGGCATGCTGTTCATTGAATAATATGCTCACTATAGCGTGCACTCAATAGGATTGGACACACTTTCACTCCACTCTTATGACATAGTTGTATCAAACTGAGTTTGAGTTCACAATGATTAGGAATTATATTGCTTTGGCACTGACTAATTCAACTCCTCATTAGCAGTGATAAAATTGTGTCACACTCAATTGTTGAGGCGTAATCAAATTGACCAACTATGAATCCCAGCGGCCTTCAGGAGCTCTGCATTACTGCCAAGTTGTACCTCTGACCCTAAAGCACTGTGGAGTCCGAGGGTGATCTTGACACTACCAGCAAAATTAAATGTTCCACCACCTGTTGAGACAGCAATCCAACTGGGGCATCTAATCTATTGAACCACCATAAAGGGCACACAAAGTGGGGTACATGTGACTCCACTAATGGAATACATGTCCCAAGGGGCCATCATGACATGTTGGCCTACTGCCCACTGGGACCCATAAGCCCCTGCTCAACAGAAGCATGCTGCAAGGTAGTGCGTTCAGTGAGGTGCTACAGAATAATTAGATGATCCCTTGCTAGATCCAGATGATCACTGGAGCATCTCCAAGAGAAGAGGTACAGACTAACCACACATCCCCTTCTCGTCAGGTGTGGCTTGGTGTGCCACACTATCTTGTCGCTAAGCTTCAGCTCAGGTACCTGCTGTAATCTTAGCCTCGAGCTGTGTCGGCTGATGCACTCTGATTCTTTGATATTTTTATGACCTTTGTGTAAGTGGCTCCCTCTCATGCTACGCAGTCCTGGGTGGAATGTAGGAATGTCATGACGTGGGAGGTTGGATAGTTGAGTGGAAGCTGGTTGGAGGATCAGCTCTGGTTTCCTGTACCTTGGCAGTTACATGGATTACTTCTAATACTCAAGGTGTCATTCCGTCTTTACAGAAATGGCGATGAACAGGAGCGACACTGGCCCGGTGTTCCCACGTGTGGGACTTGGCCATTCTTAGCTGGGGAGCCGATTAACTGTGCTGCTGTGGAGAAATTATACATTTTCTTACGGTACAGGAAGTGGTGTGAGGACTACCTTACTGTTGGAAATTCGCTGTACTGAGGTATTGTCAACTCTCAATTTTTACACCTCTTTAGGGGCAGCTACTTGGCTCCTCCATTGTTCAATATATGCGCACGTTCTCCAGCAGTCGAGCTTTAGCGGTTGGCTCCTACTGTTACTCAAGCTCTGTGAAGTTCTCAAGACAAATGGGTGTCCTATGAAGTAGTGCGTGTTGTTGTGAGAATAAAGCTAGTGCGCTAACCATTGTTTTACGCTGGCTCACACATTCTAAAGAAGAGGGAATTTTGTACATTTGTACATTGTGAACATAGACAAGGGAGTTTCTAACCTTGGAGAACAACGTAAGAAAAAACCCAAGTGTGCAATAGATCACTGTTACTGCAGATTCAGGATCACCTTACACAATTGTTAATGATAAAGATTGGAAAGAAAAATGTGTTCCTGTTTTAGGGAATGTTTTAGATCCCACATCTCCGGACATCTGAGAGACCTGCACTGGCTCCCCGTCAACAAAAGAATCACCTTCCGTCTCCTCACCCACGCACACAAAGCCCTACACGATCAAGGCCCGAGCTACCTCAACAACCGCGCCAACTTCTACGCTCCCAAACGCCATCTCCGATCAGCCAGTCACGCCCTCGCCGCCGTCCCCCGCATCCGAAGAACGACAACAGGAGGAAGGTCCTTCTCCTACCTGGCCGCCAAGACCTGGAACTCCCTCCCGGCCGACCTGCGCCTGACCCAAGACCACCTCTCCTTCAGGAAGAAGCTGAAGACCTGTCAAGTCAAGTCAAGTCATAAGATTTGTATAGCGCACTACATACCCAGAGGGTTTCAAGGCGCTTAGGAAGGGGAGGAGGATTATTTGTCAAATATCCACGTTTTAAGCTGCTTTCTGAACGCTAGGTGGTTCTGGGTGAGGCGAAGGTAAGCGGGGAGTGAGTTCCATGTTTTAGCAGCCAGGTATGAAAAGGATCTGCCTCCCATGGTGGTCTTGTTGATGCGAGGTACAGTGGCGAGGGCTTGGCTGGAAGAACGTAGTTGGCGGGAGGGGGTGTAGAAGGACAGTCGAGAGTTGAGGCAATCTGGGCCGATGTCGTAGAGTGATTTGTGTGCGTGGGTAAGCAGTCGGAAAGTGATCCTCTTATTGACGGGTAGCCAGTGGAGGTCTTTAAGGTGACCAGAGATGTGTTCGTTGCGTGGGATGTCAAGTATGAGCCTGGCTGAGGCGTTTTGGATTCGTTGGAGTTTCTTCTGGAGTTTAGCGGTGGTACCTGCGTAGAGGGTGTTTCCGTAGTCCAGTCGGCTCGTGACCAGAGCGTGGGTGACTGTTTTCCTTGTTTCGGAGGGGATCCAGCGAAATGTTTTTCTGAGCATGCGAAGAATGTTGAAGCAGGAAGAGGATACGGTGTTGACTTGTCTGTTCATTGAGAGTGAAGAATCCAGGATGACACCAAGGTTCCGTGCGTGGTCTGTCGGGATGGGTGCTTTTCCGAGGGCTTCCGGCCACCAGGAGTCGTCCCAAGCAGAGGAGGATGTACCTAAGATGAGGACTTCTGTTTTGTCTGAGTTCAGTTTCAGACGGCTTTGTTTCATCCATTCGGCAACTTCTTTCATTCCTTCGTGTAGGTTAGTTTTGGCGGTGTTGGGGTCTTTTGTGAGTGATAGGATCAGTTGGGTGTCATCCGCGTAGGAGATGATGTTGAGGTTGTGTTGTCGTGCGATGGCCGCGAGGGGGCTCATGTATACGTTGAAGAGGGTGGGACTGAGTGAGGATCCTTGTGGTACGCCACAGATGACTTCAGTGGCCTCGGACTTGAATGGTGGGAGGCGGACTCTCTGTGTTCTTCCGGAGAGGAAGGAGGTGATCCATTCAAGTGCTTTTCCTTGTATTCCGATGTTTCTGAGGCGCTGTAGAAGGGTGCTGTGGCAGACTGTATCGAATGCTGCAGAGAGGTCGAGGAGGATGAGGGCGACTGTGTCTCCATTGTCCAGTAGAGTTCGAATGTCGTCTGTTGCTGCGATGAGGGCGGTCTCAGTGCTGTGTTTTGCTCGGAAGCCAGATTGTGAGGGGTCGAGGGATTTGTTGGCTTCGAGGAAGGCGGCGAGCTGGTTGTTGACGGCTTTCTCGATGACTTTGGCCGGGAATGGAAGAAGCGAGATGGGGCGGTAATTTTTGAGTTCGGTGGGGTCCGCTGTTGGTTTTTTCAGAAGGGCGGTGAGTTCAGCGTGTTTCCAGTCTTCTGGGAAGGTAGCGGAGTTGAAGGAGCAGTTGATGACGTCTCGGAGGTGCGGTGATATGACGGAGTCTGCTTTGTTGAAGATGTGGTGAGGGCATGGGTCTGTGGGGGATCCTGAGTGGATGGAATTCATCAGGCGGATGGTGTCCTCAGTGGAGATTGGGTTCCAGGCGTTAAGGGTGTTCACGGGGGGAGGATGGTCAGCAGATGGTAGGGTGAGTTGGTTTCCGGGTTGGTTGTTAAAGCTGTTGTGGATGTCTGCAATCTTGTTGTGGAAAAAAGAGGCTAGGGAGTCGCAGAGGGTTTGAGAGGGGGTGATGTCGTTGGAGTTGGCCGAGGGATTGGAAAATTCCTTGACGATGTTGAAAAGTTCCTTGCTGTTGTGGGCGTTGTTGTCAAGTCGATCCTTGAATGCTGTTTTCTTGGCTTTTCGGATCAGTTGGTGGTGAGTGCGGGTGGCGCTTTTGAAGGCGTCCTTGGTGCTGGTGGTTGGGTCTTTTTTCCAGGCCTTTTCAAGGGAGCGGCAGACTTTCTTGGACTTCTTGAGATCATCGTTGAACCATGAGGCTTTCTTGCTGCCAGGTTTGCTTTGACGTTTTTTCAGTGGTGCTAAGGTGTCGGCGGTGTTGGATAACCATAGGGTGTGGTTGGCGGCGGCTTCGTTGGCGTTAGAAGAGAGGGCTGGGGAGTTTCGAAGGAGCGATGCGGAGATTTGGTCCGTGGTGATTTTGTTCCAGTTTCTTTGCAGGGTAGGTTGGGAGTGGTTGATGGGTTTCGGCTTGTTGTAGGTGAAGTGAACGCAGCTGTGGTCGGTCCATAGGAGATCCGTAGTGTGGCTGAAGGAGACATGTTTGCTGGAGGTGAAGATAGGGTCGAGTGTGTGACCTGCGATGTGGGTGGGGGAAGTGATTAGTTGTTTAAGTCCGAGGTTGGCGAGGTTGTCCACGAGGGTGGCGGTGTTGTGGTCGTTTATCTTCTCAAGGTGAAAGTTGAGGTCTCCCAGAAGAATATAGTCTTTGGAGGGGAGCGCGTGTGGAGAGATGAAGTCCGTGATGTCTTCACTGAATTTTGCGCGGGGTCCTGGTGGTCTGTAGAGGAGAGTGCCTCTGAGTGTTGTTTTGGGGTCGATGTGGATCTGGAAGTGAAGGTGTTCGGAGTTGGCGAGGTTGGCGTCAGAGCTGGTTGAGATGCGGATAGATTTCTTATGGACGATAGCGATTCCTCCTCCTGTGTGGCTGGTACGGTCTTTGCGGGTGATCTTATAGTCTTCGGGGATGGCAATGGTGATGTCTGGTGCGGAGGAAGCATTCATCCATGTTTCCGTAAGGAAGGCGACGTCTGGAGAGAAGGTGTCTAGTAGGTTCCATAGGTCAATGGCGTGCCTGTGCACCGATCGGGTGTTGAGAAGGATGCATTGTAGGTGGTTGGGGTCGGGAATCTGTGGTGTGGTCGTAGCGGAGATGTTGTCGGTGCCGCTGAATTTGCAGGAGTAGCAGGAGAAAGGTCCATGGGTGTGTCCAGGAGCGGCTTGGACGCAGTTGGGGGCGCGACCGGGGTTAAGGGTTAGGAGGGTGGCGGCATCGTAGGTAATGCGGGAGGGCTGGGGAGCGCGAGGGGCAGGGGGTCTGGCGCTGGGCGCGGTCCAGGCGTGGACGGGCGTAGACGGGCTTACCTTTGGCGCGGATTGGGCGCGATCGCTGCGCGTGAACGCTGCGCGCGGGAACTCCTGTCATATATGGATGGTGGAGGGGGAGGGGCGAGGGCGACTCAGCTGGGAGGCGGGGCGGGCTTGCCAACAAACAACAACCAACAAAATGGAGGAGGGGGGAGCACAACAGAGCGCTTGGGGACAACGCGCTAAACAGCTGAAAAGATCAAATCAAAGGCAATGCGCGTTATGTTCAAAGCGGCAGACAGGCAGGGCAATACGAGGCACAGATGAAGCAAAATAAACGGAAGCGCTGCACAAACGATACCAGTCCACGCCAGGGAGCACTGGGAGCGACCACTCCGGTCAGAGCACAGAGCGAGTCACAGCGCTGCCGGGTAGGGAGGCGCAGATTGTATCCTGTGGGAGGGCGACTCAGCTGGGAGGCGGGGCGGGCTTGCCAACAAACAACAACCAACAAAATGGAGGAGGGGGGAGCACAACAGAGCGCTTGGGGACAACGCGCTAAACAGCTGAAAAGATCAAATCAAAGGCAATGCGCGTTATGTTCAAAGCGGCAGACAGGCAGGGCAATACGAGGCACAGATGAAGCAAAATAAACGGAAGCGCTGCACAAACGATACCAGTCCACGCCAGGGAGCACTGGGAGCGACCACTCCGGTCAGAGCACAGAGCGAGTCACAGCGCTGCCGGGTAGGGAGGCGCAGATTGTATCCTGTGGGAGGGCGACTCAGCTGGGAGGCGGGGCGGGCTTGCCAACAAACAACAACCAACAAAATGGAGGAGGGGGGAGCACAGCAGAGCGCTTGGGGACAACGCGCTAAACAGCTGAAAAGATCAAATCAAAGGCAATGCGCGTTATGTTCAAAGCGGCAGACAGGCAGGGCAATACGAGGCACAGATGAAGCAAAATAAACGGAAGCGCTGCACAAACGATACCAGTCCACGCCAGGGAGCACTGGGAGCGACCACTCCGGTCAGAGCACAGAGCGAGTCACAGCGCTGCCGGGTAGGGAGGCGCAGATTGTATCCTGTGGGAGGGCGACTCAGCTGGGAGGCGGGGCGGGCTTGCCAACAAACAACAACCAACAAAATGGAGGAGGGGGGAGCACAACAGAGCGCTTGGGGACAACGCGCTAAACAGCTGAAAAGATCAAATCAAAGGCAATGCGCGTTATGTTCAAAGCGGCAGACAGGCAGGGCAATACGAGGCACAGATGAAGCAAAATAAACGGAAGCGCTGCACAAACGATACCAGTCCACGCCAGGGAGCACTGGGAGCGACCACTCCGGTCAGAGCACAGAGCGAGTCACAGCGCTGCCGGGTAGGGAGGCGCAGATTGTATCCTGTGGGAGGGCGACTCAGCTGGGAGGCGGGGCGGGCTTGCCAACAAACAACAACCAACAAAATGGAGGAGGGGGGAGCACAACAGAGCGCTTGGGGACAACGCGCTAAACAGCTGAAAAGATCAAATCAAAGGCAATGCGCGTTATGTTCAAAGCGGCAGACAGGCAGGGCAATACGAGGCACAGATGAAGCAAAATAAACGGAAGCGCTGCACAAACGATACCAGTCCACGCCAGGGAGCACTGGGAGCGACCACTCCGGTCAGAGCACAGAGCGAGTCACAGCGCTGCCGGGTAGGGAGGCGCAGATTGTATCCTGTGGGAGGGCGACTCAGCTGGGAGGCGGGGCGGGCTTGCCAACAAACAACAACCAACAAAATGGAGGAGGGGGGAGCACAGCAGAGCGCTTGGGGACAACGCGCTAAACAGCTGAAAAGATCAAATCAAAGGCAATGCGCGTTATGTTCAAAGCGGCAGACAGGCAGGGCAATACGAGGCACAGATGAAGCAAAATAAACGGAAGCGCTGCACAAACGATACCAGTCCACGCCAGGGAGCACTGGGAGCGACCACTCCGGTCAGAGCACAGAGCGAGTCACCTGGCTCTTCGAGCAGTAGCAGCAATTCCCCCCCCCCCCCCCCCCCCAGCGCCTTGAGACCCTCCAGGTAAGTAGTGCGCTCTATAAATATCTTTGATTGATTGATTGATTGATTGATTGAAGGTTTGTCCCAATACTTTCATGGGCAAGGACATTGAGATGCTAGGAGTTAAAGTACTACATTTTACATTTAAAAACAGAGAAGCTAGGTGCAAACTTTATGTAGCTGAAATAGGACCATCTGTTCTCGGTTGGGGGGATAAAGGTGAGTTAGGGATTATTTTAGACCCGAATAATACTGAACCAGTTATGGTAGTACAACAAGGTGAATTAGAACATGAAATTGTTAATATCTACCCTGAAGTGTTTACAGGAGCTATGGGAGAGTTGAAAGGCTTCCAAAACAAAATTATGCTCAAGAGGGATGTAGTATCACAAGTACACAAAGTAAGGAGCATTCATTTAGCTTTGATGGATGCGGTCAAGGGTGAGTTAGATAGATTGTGTTTAGAATGAGTTATTGAGAGAGTAGAAGCATCAGATTGGGTTTCTCCCTTGATGATTGCCAGGAAGGCTACTGGTAAACTCACGTTATGTGTGGACCCGATGGATTTAAAAAGGAGCATCATTGTAGAACAATTTCCCTTACCAAAAATAAGGGAGATGCTCTCTGCCACTAAAGATGTAAAGTGGTTCACGACCATCGATCTCACTGCTGCATACCACCAGGTCCCTCTACATAGGAAGAGCAGAAGCCTTACTACTTTTGGAACACCTTTTGGGTGTTTTAGGTTCAGAAGAGTACCGTTTGGGTTGGACGAACTAAATGTAATGTTTTTTCAAGATGATATACTAGTGATGGGGAAAACCAAAAGGGACCATGATGAGACTGTAAAAAGAGTGATGAATATTTTGTATGATAATGGCCGTACTGCTGAGGAAAAAAAATGTACGTTTGCACAACAAAAGGTGAAGTATTTAGGTCATGAAGTTTGAGTGGAAGGCATCAAACCGAAAAAAAAAGAATTACTGGATGCTGAAGAGAAAGTGCCTGTTCCTGACTGGAAAGATTTAGTGAGAGCTTTCTTTGGCCTAGTGGAGTTTTACTCAAAGTTCATAGAAAAGTTTTCATCCAAAACCTATAACATAAGACAACTTTTGAAAAACAAGTGTAAATTTGTATTAGCTTGTGAATGCCAAGAAGAGTTTATATCCATCAAAAAAGAATTGTGCATGACTATATCCTTGCAAGGATTTGATCCTGCTTTGAAATCCAATTTAACTATTGATGCGAGTGGGAAAGGCCAAGGCGCAGTTCTCACCCAAAGAAATGATACTGGTGAAGAATGTGTTGTAGCCTTTGGCTCTCGCTCTCTTTCTGCAACTGAGGAAAAATACTTGGTGATAGGGCAAGAGGCACTGGCATGCGTTTGGGGTTAGAACACTACAGGCCATTCATTTGGGAAGCGATGTCTTGCTTAGAAGTGATCATACACCCCTTACCAACGTTTTGTCTACTAAGGGGTTGTATAAGGCTTTACCCAGATTGGCAAGGTTATCTGTTAAACTCCTTGATTTTCAATATCATGTCCAGTACATGCCTGATGCATGGCACAAAGTAGCAGATTTATTTAAGTAGACTACCCCTAACTACTCCTTAGACTAATGTACACAATGATGATGTTGAACAATTCAGTGTTGCACCTTTGAATGTAGGTGCAAAGGTAATTTCTTCACTTGAGTGGAGTCAAATGTATGAAGAAGATCGTGATTTATCTGAGGTGAAGAATTGGATCACAAATGATTGGCCCACTAAGAATAAGTTTTCCCACAAGTGAAGGTGTTTTGGGAACTCAGAGATTAAGTATCAGTAGAAGATCGTAAAATATTAATGAATGGTAGAACTGTACCACCTGAAAGGTTAAGGGACAACATCGTGGATGTATGTCATGAAGGACGTTTAGGTATTACTAAAACTAAAAATCGGTTACGGAGCTGTACTGGTTGCCTGGTATGGGATTGTACATCGATAAGAAGGTTCAGGAATGTGTGCAGTGTCAGAATGCAGATAAGAGTAAGATAACTAACTTTAAGACCACCTTAATGTCCCGTTAGTGCACCAGACATGCCCTGGGAAACATTAAGTGTGGACATCAGTGGCCTGAATTGGGATGGCCCAGTTCAGAAGTACATTATTGTTGCTGTAGACCATTTTTCGAAATGGCCTGAAGTTGTTATAGTTGAACATGTCAATGTGGGCACTGTGATAACGTTTTTGGAAGAGATTTTCCATAGAGAAGGTTTACCCAAATTAGTGATCACTGATAATGGAACACAATTTGTGGCTGAGGCCTTTGAGAAGTTTTTGGAGTCTAATGGGGTGAAACACAGTACCACTTCACTTCTTCACCCAGCTGGTAATGGAGCAGTTGAACGTTTTAACCAAGTGATAAAAGGAGCAATCCAGTTAGCCAAGTGTAATGGTTTGGAGTGGGTAACAGTTGTTTCACACAACTGCGTTCAGATTAGCCCTGTGTGCTTCAACAGGGCATAGCTCATTTGAATTAATGAGAGGGAGAACGGCTTTCATAAAAGACAACATTGGGTGCATGCCATGCACAATGTAAATTAATTGGGAACCGGATGTAGTGTAAGAACGTATTGACATGGCCAAACAAACATATAAGGCATATTATGATCACATATATAGTTGCAAGCAAGTCAAGTTACGTGTTGGTGATATGGTGAGAGTTAAGAGGGCAGGCAGGAATCTTTAGGAGTGGCCAAAACAGGTTTTAAAGAGCGCATAAGGTTACCCAATTGTTTTGCAATGCTGCTTTATTGAGCAATGACAAGGTTAGGCATTTTAGTGCCTTGTTGATATGTGATAAACATGTAGTTAGTGGAGATAGTAAGATTTGGAAAGGGTGTGATTGGTGTATGGAAGATGATGAAAAGGAAACAACACACAACAACATCTTGAATGCAATGAGGGGAAGCGTGAAGGTGTTACCATGTATTCAAGTGCCTGTAGTTACCGGAGTTAAGACAGGTGGTAGTGTGGGAAGGTTTGGGAGGATTGTGAAAAGACCCACCAAATTGAAGGACTATATTTGTGGGGTGTTGTTTATCAAGGGAGGGAATGTCCTGCCTTGTTCATTCAGTTAATATGTTCTGTGATTCATTTTAGTTCCTGTTAAGGTACCTTGTATATTCATCACCCTAGTTCTCATGGTTATATCTTATTTTCTTATTCCTGGTTGTGTATATTAAAAGAGGCAGATGTGTGGTGACATACCTCCTCTTGCCTCCTGCACGAGGTTCGGCGTGTAGAGCGTGGGTGGAATGTAGGAATGTCATGAGGTGGGAGGTTGGACAGTTGAGTGGTAGCTGGTCGGAGGATCAGCTCTGGTTTTCTGTACCGTGTCAGTTAAATTGATTAAAGTACAACTTCTACTACTCAAAGTGTCAGCCCGTCTTTACACACATTTACTGATCCTGCAGCTGCAAGGAGCCCCTCTGTGGGTTTTTAGATGGGCTTCCACCGCATTAGAGAACCCCGTGTCACAGCCGGCCTCGGCAGGCCTGTACCGAGTGCTGGCAGCCCGGCGTGGCAACGGGGCCTGTGTCTACTTTGTGGGCCTGTTTGGGCTGTCCCGCAAACCCCACTGGGTTTCGTCGGGGGGGGGTGCAGCCGCCGAGGTCCATCATTAGATCTTTCCTGGCACCAGTCGTACATCTGGGCTCGCTGGCCTGCGACGAGGACCCTGCATGGGAGTGAGTCTTTATAGGACGCTACGCTGTACTGTTAAATAGACCTTCCTCTCAACCTCTATTCCCCCTTCTCTACCTCCCCCTCCCGACATTTTCCTCTTCCTCCCAATTCTTTGCTCATTTTGAGGCCACTGACTCTATGTTTTTCTTTATAGCACATGCTAATAAAAACAAGCAAATAAAAAATACTTATGTTTTTGCTCTAGGCTGTACTGTCTTAGAGGAACCCATCTTAGCCAGTCCTGACACCAGATATTACTTTTCTCAATTTGTGGCATGGTGGATCTAAGCTCCCCCACCAGTGAAGGGAATAATGTGATACTCAAACCCCGAGTCAACCAGACAACCATCAACCAAAGGTCCAACTGGACAATCCAGACTCAAAGCAAAATAGACCGGCATCCTCTCTCCCAATAGCAACTCCTCTCAACTGAAAAACTTGGAATATACCAACAAAGGCTAGTAACAATCAGCACTGACTGTTGCTTGTCTTTGCCTGTCAGATTGTGCCTGTTCCAGCCACCTATTTAATGCAATAGTAAATACCTGTACAGTTCGGCAGTACAATGCCACTCTCTCTGTTTCAGTCTGCCAGCTGCGATGGACCTCTCAAGACCCAGGCTATCTGGCTCATCCCCAAAACGCCCACCAAACGCTGCCAAGGGAAAGCCTCTTAGAGATCAAACTCCTTCGTTCACCACCCTTGAAAGGGTCACTACTCCAAACAATTGAAACATGGCAAGAAGGCACAATGAAAACCCCTTACATAAATAAATATATAAATTGTGCAGGTAAGAAATATACAGATCTGGGAAACCTAAAAAGGACAGATGCCCAATGCGTCAAAGCTGACAGCCCTGTGGCAGAGAGACCACCGCCAATAATTGGCAAACAACGGGCTGGTGATAGCTCCAACGACATTAAGGGGCATATTAGCAAGGTCCTGCGATAATTATCGCTCACCGCTTTTAGCACGAGGATAATTATCGCAGGCTACCGCTGGATTCCATTGCGGAGATAGCGTGCTATCAGCAATGCTTATCTCCCAAGCGATAGGAATCCATGTGTTAGTGTGAAAACAGTGTGATTATAGCTGGAAATCCAGCAATAATCACACTGCAACCAGCGAAACCTTGCTGATAGGGCAGGGTGATCTTAGCCATGTAATCCACCTCCCATTGAATTACATGGCTAAATCAGGTTACAAGCAGGCGTTAGGAAACTAGCGTTAACTGTGGTCAGTGCTACTTTTCTTAACGCTCTGCTTGTTTGCGTGCAGCTTGATAATTGGAGAAATGTCGGTTAGCGACATTACTCCAGTTGTTTTGTGCACGGAACGCCCACTTTGCATCTCATTAGAGATGCAAAGCTGGGTGTTATTGTGAGGGGCGCTAAATCAGCAAAACGTGCGATAGCGTGTCTTTGCTGATAAGGCAATAAAATTATCGCCGCTTTTCGGCGGGGAACGGCCGCAGAAGCAGCGACAATTTTATGGCACAGCTAATATGCCCGTAAGTCACTGGATGCTTCACCTCTAAATGATAGTTGGAAGGGTCAGGAGCCCCAGTTTACAATTGGCCTTCCATTCTGCCAACTCTGAAGGAGGCACTAAAACATACAAATGAAGGAACGCAAACTTCTGAAGTCACCTTGTTTGATGGAAGACGGATCAGCCACCGGCAGTTTGTTCCATTCTGGTACACCTCCGTAAAGTTGGGTGTTGAAAAGGATCCCTGCGGATCCGACAGTAGGGAGCTGCAGCGATCTAATGAAAGACAGCAACCAATCAATCAACCACAAACGGACATATTATGTGAAACATTAAAGCTGGTGTACTGAAAAGGCACATCACCTTAACAGGGTTACCACAGGAAAAAGCATGAAGCATTGCATCATAACCCAGGTTCTTTTGCTACAGCTTGCCACACTTAGACTACACCAACTGGTTTGAAACAAGATTTGGCAAAGCCAACAGGTTTGACTTTAATGAGCTGCATATGAAAACAGCATTTGGGCATGGTATATTTACACGTGTTAGCACATTAAAGCCAGACATAATGGCTTTTGCAAAGTTTTTTTATTTGACTTGAAAACAAAAGAAGAACAGTGAATACGAGACAGATGGAGAAAAAGATGCAAATATCCATAAAGGGAAAAACAATACAAAATAAACATTAATGGGAACCCAATAGAGAAAAAGAGCAATGTAAAAAGTAAAACAGGTAAAAACATAATGGGAATGCAGATAAGAATAACACATAGGGGAGTCCCAACCAAAACAATAAAACAAGCATTGGCATAGCCAATAGGTCTCGCCTTTGGGTATTTAGTTTTGCAGCATAATATCCTTACTGCAGCAACATTAACTGTTGCATTTGTATGGCTAAACACTTATAAGGTCCCAAAGGCTATGCCAATGCTTGTTTTCAATGAAGTAAGAAAAATCCTGGTGTATGGGTCCAAAAGGGTAGAACATCATAGGTCACCTTTAGGTGACACTGGTTTAAGCATAGGGCATTTGTCACTTTACATGTTTCAATGGCCTCCATGTATTGGCATTTTTTGTGGTATTAGTGCAGTCTTCAGATAGGCCTGAGGTGAATTGGATTTCAGAAGAAATTCCCACATTGTATAAATTGCAAAAACCTCATAAGACATTGATCCTGAGAAGCAGATTCAGTATTGAAGACCAGCAATACACAGTCATGAGGTATCATGCAATACAGAGGGAAAATGCAGTAGTAAGACATTGCATTAGATGCAAAAGGCGGGAGTCGTTATGACATCCCATTTGGTGACAACACATTGAGTTGCAGAATCACCCTTGGCATGAATGTGGCAAACGTTTAGGAACACAAATTACATCAGAGTGGAAAATCACTTAGCTAGAGTAAGCAAGACCTTAAGGAGCAAAAGTGGATTGAGGCGCAACATCAATAAGAGTAATAAAACACCTGGAAAATAATAAAAAGTTGCATTTGGTGCCCCATCACTTGCAGATTCAACTGCAGCAGGAGCGCAACTTCAGCATGAGTCTGAAGTTATAAGAAAGAAGAAAAACGCAAGTTAAAAAATTTGTTGCAAAATCACCCTTACTGCAACATCAGCAGGAGCTTAGAGACACTTGTGTGGAGTCCAAAGCACTGGACATTCCTGCCTATCGTGCAACCCACAAATGGACATTTAACCTTCAAGAATCTAACACTACATGACAAGCAAAGATTATTTACGGGCTTAAAGAATTTAAAACTGGAGAAAATATACATTCAAAAATCAGACTCTTTGCACTTACGCATCAGCTTTAAAGTTTTTAGAGGCACTTAATGAATGTGCAAAAAGATGCCATCCAACCACATTCATGATGGCTAACAAGGATTGCGTGGTGTAGACAGATTTTTCCTTTGATGAACGGAGGACTGTGGTTCCGTGATTCCGAATTGGGTTCGATAGTTCCGGAAACCCGATTTGTAAAGATTGTCGGAAATGGACGATCTTGGTGTCAGCAGAACGCAAATGACGAGTCTAACGTGTCTGAGTGTTTTCGTATGAATCGATATAGGAGAACACTCTGCATTTGAGGATTTAGTTTGAACCCTCGGGTTCCATTTTGTATGTGGCAGCCATCTTGTATGGTTGCCCTAACATAGGCCCTATGATTGTGGCCGAACGAGTCCTTGACACGTACGCCTTAGCTGACTTTTGGTTGACCTGGCCAAACTGACTCCTCGCCTGGGGCGAATCCTGCTGAGCCAGTTCCTTGTTCAGCAGCTGCACTGATAAAGATCAAAGAACAGGACGTGGTCCGATTTTATGGCCCACCGTTCCCACTCCTCTATCTCCTTTCCATCTGTTTCTGCCTTTCCTTTACGACATGTTCATCGATCTGGGTTGAAGGTTTTATGATGGGTTTGTCCGGCCTGATCGAACAGGAAACTAGCATGTGTGCGATCGTTTTTGGTGGGCTGGACAACGGAAAGTGGGATAAACCTTGACTGTCGTGATTCGTTACTTTTTGAAATGCTACTTGTTCATTGGTTAGTTTTGTATGCACCGAATGTAAATTGTGATGTTGCCAGAAGCGTCATTTTCGGCATAAAAGACCGAGTTTTGTTCATTGAGATGGTGCAGTCTCTGTTGAACTACCCGTGTGTACTTCGTAGACCTTTGTCCCTGGTTGCAACCATTAAACTTTGGTCTTTGACGTCATCAAGAAGTATCCCGTGTCTCTGTTTGCCAAGACAGGGAAATCCGGGGTCTTTGGGTGTTGCCCTGACACCGCTGGGTTATTGTAATAGTATTTGTTCCGAGAAAACCCAGTACCTCAATTGGCGCCCAATGTGGGGCGACTTCAGCGGTACCGGTCCAAGCCAGAGGTTCATGAGGAGCTTCGTGTAAAAATTCCAGAGGTTGGCCAGCCACTTCAGCGACCCCTGTATGTCGACGTGGTTCCGAAGGTCTTTGCTGCGAGGTTTCCCACGTCCCGACGGCTACGAAGGACTGCTGCCCTGACTGTCGCCCTGTTTTGGAGCCTTAGACGTTTGTAGAGCGAGACGATTGACGGGTCTCCTGGTGACGCCATTGACAACTCAGTTAAGTATAAAGGGAGCGTCTCCTAGTTCTTAGTTTGTTTTGTATCCTTTAGTGGATAGTTTTGATGTGGTACCTGCAGGCCCCAAAGCCAAGGGATTCGTGTATTCACGAGCTTATCGATTCTAGATTACCCTTGTTGTTTGAAGCTAGACTAGTGAGCAAGATGCCTGGTTTTAGCAGCCTTAGGAATTTGTTTAGTTGTGGTACTTTGAGGGATTCCCGGTTAGAGGATTCTTGTCCGGTTCCTCCGATCGGAACTCCTACATACGAGTTGTATGTGAAACATGGAGGAGGTCCTATTAGCTATAATGAGGTTTGGATTAGATATACGAAGAATGACGGTGTCCTACAGTGGCCCGTTATGGTAGTTTTGAGACAGAAGTCTTAGATAATCTTGAAGTGAGGTTGTTCAAGAAGAAAGCCCGGCTGGCAATATTTGACTCTTTCCGCATATGGCGCAAGGAAGCCAAACAGAAAGAAATTAAGTTAGGGAAGAAGAATAGAAAAGGTATGTCAATGGTGCAAGCCGCCGTTGCATACAGAAATGATCAAGAAGAGAAAGACAGTGAGCAGATGCTTAGAGTGAGGAAGTTAGCGGTAGACAGATGCTACCCAGTCTTGCCGGCTAAAGAGCAGAAAGACGAGAAGGATCTTGTGAAAGACCCTTTGATGTCGCATTTGCTAAATTCACCGCCACCTTATGTGCAGAATGCTACGGCACAACCTGTTGTGGCCGTGCAAGCTCCTGTTGCTTTGCCTCCTGTTATTCCTCCACAGCCAGCTTCTTCGTTGGTTGTTGTTCCTAATGCGCAGCCTTCTCAAGGGTTGCCAACTTTGCCTCTTCCTGCTACTACTGCCTCTATGCCTGTTCCGACTATGGATCTTACTACTACTACTTCGTCTCCTCTTGTCCTTCCGACTGTTCCTTCTCCTAGACAGCGGATGACCGCTGCCTTTTCTAATTTTCTGACTCCTATTTTGGGACAAATGGGTATGTCTCCTGTGAGTGAGCGTAGACAGTCGCGTAGCCAATTGCCTGATACAGATGAGCGAGTGGTCCTTGACCATATGGCACGTAGATGGGTGACGTATAAGTCCCAGTATGATCTAGAAGGTATTATGGATGTTTTCCGACAATGGGAAGCACCAAAGCAGCGTTATGTTTTTGAGCTTATGTGTGCATTACTCCATGAACAATGGATGTACGAATTGGGTAGAGTTCCTGTAGAATTGTCCCGGTTGCGTTCGGAGTTTGCCAAAGGAACGATTGTGAGTCTACCCGATGTTGAGAAAGCGGTATCGACGTTACTGTTGCTCCGTAGCGATGTTCCTACTGAATGACTGTTTGAGCCAGATTCGTCAGTTAGGAGACATGCGCGTCAATATCCGATGCGAGAGGTTCCTCCAGTATGGAGACCTGCTGATGCGACTGCCGTTCCACCTATTCAAGCACACTTTCAGCGTGTGTGGGTTCATGTACCATGGAAGCGTGCAGAAGTTCTAGCGCTTAAGGAGGCTTTACCAGATCCGCGAAAGAATCCTGCAGGATATTATAAAGAACTTGCGCAAACTGTGAGTTCGTGTGTCATGAATTTGGCGGATATAGATATTAGGCATGGGCGAATTTTGCGAATCTCGCGTTCGCGAATTTTGTGGATTTGCGAACTCGTAATCCGCAAAAATCCACGAATTCTCGCGAATTTGCGGATTTTTTTTTTTGTGTGTTCGCGCGGGTTTCTGCCAGTTCGCGAGGGTTTTGTACAATTTCGCAAACGCAAACTTACCTGTCGGGTCGCAAGTTTTGCGAACTTGTTGTTTCTACGTGTCCAGCCTGTTTGGGACACTCTTCTTCATCACTGCCACCCTCTGTCACCACTGCCACTCTCTGACTACTCATGCCACCCTCTGGCCCACCCATGCCACCCTCTGTTTCATCACAGCACCCTCTGGTTGTCCAGTGTACATTATTGTGGCAAAGCAAAGCACACCTTCCCTGCCTCAAGTGACCTGAATTAATTTGGGGCTGATTAATGTGTCACAGAATATTTTTTTAGCTGGCACCTGCTTCCTTAGTGCTTCCTGATTAGTGATCTTATGCACTTGCTAAGTGCTTTCATTGTTGCAAAATTAGTTACAACACCTGCCCTGCCCCAACTGAAAATAATGAATTAGGGGCTGATGAATGTGTTACTGGATTTGAACTTCCAGCCTGGCTCCTGCTTGTCTCCCTTAGCTGTAATTCAGGACCTTTGTGGCATATGTGTAACTATTCTGAGGGTCAAAGCAGGGTCACATAATAGTTGCAAGTAGGCAATTGAACTCTGGAGGGGCCCCTCAGGAAGCACTACAGGAAATGGCTACTAATGATGAGCTTGAACTTTTGAACCTGGTAAGTAGTTTCAGTTTTGCTATGATCGTATTTCTGCAATTTAGCGCTTATTCGCGGGGCGCGAAGTTGAACTGGGAAGCCACGAACTCACGCGAACAGTGCGAGCAAGCCATAAAATCCGCTGCTCGCGGATTTGCGGATTTTGCGGGAAATTCGCGAATCTCGCGGATTGCGAATTTACCGAAAATCCGCAAAATCCGCGAGCGGAACGGATTTTCCGCCCATACTTAATAGATATGCTGTTTGGGAATGTTGTTCCACAGCCCATCTGGAATGTCATTCGACATACAGATCATGATAATGAATTGGGCGATTCGTGGGTGAATCTTGTTGCAGCAAATGATAGACAAGTTGGAGGTGCTAAGCCTGAAGATGTTATTACTGAACTTCCTGGTAGGATTATCACTTTCATGAAGACTTTAATGCCTGAAGTCCGTATTAATTGGGACAAATTGTCAGCTTGTAAGTAGAAGAAAGAAGAGTCTGTTTCAGACTTTTTCTCGTGTTTCGAGGAAACTTTTGTTGATCATAGTGGTCAGGATATGGCTACCAAAGGTGGCCAGAGATTATTCGTTGATAAATTCGTGCACAATCTTCTTCCTGAGTTGTGTACTAAGTTGAAGGATTCCGAGAGTGCTTGGCCTGTTTCTACTTCGGCGCAAATTCTTGCTACGGCTCAGTACTACGAGAATAGGCGTAAGGATGAGCTAGAGAGAGCGGATAAGAAGACTAAGGAATTGAAGACTAAAGTTCTTCTACAACAAGCTTATCCACCCTGTGTTAATAATCAGCGCGATTATCAGCAGCCTCAACAGTATTCGAGGAACTCGCAAAGAGACAAGACTCCTCAACAACAGCGTGTTCAGTATGGGCCTAATCAGTGCGCATATTGTAGAGAAGAAGGCCATTGTAAGAACAGTTGTCCGGTTTTGTTGCAACGTGCTAATAGTGCTCCTGGTGTTAGAGGTAGAGGTGCTCAAAAAGTACCTAGAGGTAGAGGTCGCGGACAGAACGCGCGCCCTTTGCCTCCGCAGAATTCAATGAACAGTTTTGATCAACAGCAGAATTCTTCGGGTAGGTCTACACAGTACTACGTAGATGATTACTATGTTGAGGGCGATGGAGAGCAAGGTAATGATTGTTAGGACAGTCATGGACAAAGAGAGGGAGTTGTTTCAGTTCCGGTAGATCAGAGTGGACCTTACGTGGAAGTGATTGCATCAGGTGTGTCAGAGCCTTTTCTGCTAGACACTGGTGCTACGAAGAGCTCTATTATGCATTCTACACTCTCTGGCGCACCTTTGTCTGGCTTTAATAATGTTTCTATAGGTTTTTCTGGCGCCCCCGGTATAAATCCGATTTCCGTTCCATTGCCTCTTTCTTTTGGTCCTCGTAGGTTTGAAGCACCCCTTCTTTTGACTACAGGTTGTAATGAGAACTTACTAGGCCTTGACCTGTTGAAGAGATTGTATGCGACTTTGTACTGTTCTCCGTCAGGAGTACATCTTACTTTAGGTGAGAATGTGATTTCTCCGATATATGTCTCGAAAGATTGTATTCCACCTGAATTGTCTTCGCTACCAGATTCATTGTGGGCTACGGGTCCAAATGATGTGGGCCTGTTAGACATTCCCCCATATGTTGTGACGTTGAAAGCGAATGCTCAGTTACCACGCATTCCGCAATATCGTATTTCGAGTGATGGTGAACGAGCGCTCTTAGCGATCATTTACGATCTGATTGACAAGGACGTTATTGAAGAGACTCGAGGTAATGTGTGCAATAGTCCGGTTTTGCCTGTCCTGAAGAGAACTGATTCTTCACAGCCTCCTGTATATAGGTTTGTTATCGACCTTCGTGAAGTGAACAAGATCGTTGTTCCACAATTCCCTGTTGTACCCGACATTACTGCGTTACTGACATTGATTCCAGCTTCTGCTACCTGGTTTTCGGTGATTGACTTGTAGAATGCTTTCTTTAGCATCCCGATTGCCGTAGAGAGTAGAGATATCTTTGGATTCTCTTTAGGAGGACGAAGTTTCCGCTTCAAGCGCGCTCCTCAAGGTTATTGCGAGAGTCCATCAATTTACAGTCAAGCTCTGAAGACGCAACTTGACTTGTTGGCTTTACCTGAAGGCGCGGCTCTTATCCAGTATGTTGACGATTTGTTGGTCGCTGCCGATACTGAAGACATATGTAAGGATGCCACTGTGTCCTTGTTGTCTCATTTATCCGATTGCCATCACAAAGTTTCTCTTTCAAAACTGCAATTTTGTCGCCAAGAAGTTACCTACCTAGGTCACCTCTTATCGAAGGAGGGAAGGAAACTGACCCCAGAAAGAATCCAGACTATTGCGAGAATGAGTGTCCCTACGACACAGAGAGAAGTACGTGCGTTTTTGGGTATTACGTCGTACTGTAGACAGTGGATCCCAAATTTTTCCCTTCTAGCGAAACCTTTGATAGCTCTTACGGTTAAGGATACTCCAAATCCGATTCCTTGGACTGAGGAATGCCAAAAGAGTTTCTCTGAATTACGCAATGCGTTGTGTTCGGCTCCTGTGTTAGGTACTCCCGACTACAGCAAGCCTTTCACATTGTATGTCCATGAAAGAGAAGGATGTGCATTGTCGGTTTTGACTCAACAATTTGGCGGGAAGCAACGCCCATGTGCGTACTTTTCGTCAACTTTAGATCCTGTAGCTAGAGCGTTGCCGAGTTGCTTGAGAGCAACTGCTGCAGCGGCTGTTTCGAATCGACAATCTGCTGGTTTAGTTATGGACAATACGCTAGTGGTTATGGTTCCACATGCAGTGGATACCTTGTTGAATCGGACGAAGACACAGCACTTGACTAGTGCTCGGTTGTCAGGGTATGAGCTTAAATTGTTAGCGAGCCATGTGCACATCAAGAGGTGCAATACCCTAAATCCGGCTACATTGTTGCCGATTTCGCTTGAGACAGACGATGATAGTGAAGAGCAACACGATTGTTTCTTAAGAACAGAAGAAGAGATGAAAGGGAGGATAGATCTGAGAGATACCCCTCTTCCTGATTGTAATGATGCTTTGTGGGTTGACGGCTCGTGTTTTAAATTACCAAATGGCGATACCACTGCAGCGTATGCCGTGACGACTTTACATACAGTTGTCGAAGCTGCACGTATCCCGCACAATTCTGCTCAAGCGGCGAAATTGATTGCACTTACGAGAGCATGTGTGTTGGCGAAAGGGAAAAGAGTGAATGTGTACACTGACAGTCAGTATGCATTTGGAGTGGCTCATAGCTTTGGACGATTGTGGCGTGAACGTGGATTTTTGACATCACATGGGACAAAAATCCAGCATGGGCAGCTGGTGAATGAGCTTCTTGAATCTCTTACGTTACCTTTGCAAATAGCGATTCTGAAATGTAGTGCCCATAGAAAGATCACGGATGATGTTGGTCGTGGTAATGCGTTTGCGGATGAGGTTGCAAAAGAAACTGCTAGGGATGTGACGAGTCGAATGTATGTTGTGGGACCAGCGAGATGGGTTCCAGAGAAAAGCATGTGCGAAGACACTATTGAGAGCGTGAAGATTATCCAGAGTGAGGCAACGGAGAAAGAGTTGGATGAATGGAGAGAGAGTAAGGGTAGGTTGGATTTGAATGATTGTTGGACTGATTTGTCTGAACACCAGAGATGGTTGCTGCCAAACGCGTATGTGCTTCCAGTTGTTACAATGGCACATGGATTGGCACACATTAGTGTGAAAGGGATTTGCAAGTTGTTGGCTCCGGTTTGGCAGAACGTAGGAATACCCAGATGTGCAGAGAATTTGGTTAAGAATTGTATGGTGTGTTTGATGCATAATCCTGGTAAGGGAACTCCAACACCAGCTGGTCATTTTGCTCCTCCTACGTATCCGTTCGAGGCTTGGCAGCTAGATTTTATCCATATGGAAAGATGCAACAACTTAAAGTATGTGTTAGTAGTTGTTTGCTCTTTTTCTAGATGGGTAGAAGCTTACCCCCTTAAGGACAACACTGCTTTGTCCACTGCCAAAGCTTTGATAAAAGAATTCTTCCCTAGGTTTGGATTGCCGAGAATCATTTGGAGTGATAACGGAAGTGAGTTTGTGGGTCAAGTGATGAAGAGTGTGTGTGACGGTCTCGGAATTAGGCAGAAATTTCATGCTGCAAATCATCCCCAATCAGCTGGTTTAGTCGAGTGCTATAATGGCACTCTGAAACTTAAGTTGGCCAAAATTCAAGAGAGCACTGGTTTACAATGCCCTTAGCACTTTTGTCCACCCGAATGACTGCGCATTCACAAATGGGTTTGAGTCCGTATGAGGTTGTTTGGTCGCCCGGCGAATATTTGGGGCGTACCAAGACCAACGAGATTTAGTGACCTTGAATACCCTGTTTTGCTTGACTATTTGCGTGAATTGACAACTAAAATGAGTGTTTTACGCCAACAGGTATATAACTCTCTTCCACAAGCTACAGAAGATCCAGACCACGCGATAGAACCCGGCTCTTGGATCTTTGTGAGGAATTTCCAGAGAACGAAGAACGAGCAGCCCCGTTGGACTGGACCCTACCAAGTCTTGTTATCTACGAGATCTGCGGTGCGAGTACGTGGGAAGCGTCACTGGATCCACGGATCCCACACGAAGAAAGCACCCTTACCTTTGCCGTATGATAAGTGGGTTCAAGACGGTCTCGCAGATTCTGAGACTGAAACAGTTCTGAAATTTGTTACGTTCAGTGATGCTCGTTTGATTCCCAATCAAACGAGCATCACTGAACGTAACAAATTTCAGAACTGTTTCAGTCTCAGAATCTGCGAGACCGTCTTGAACCCACTTATTCAGAAATTCAGAACTGGAAAGTGATCGTCTATTGCAAGCATCAATACCTCCTGCAGAGCGGTTGGACACTACCGAGCCTCATCTTTTGTTTGCCGATCAAGAATCACCTGGAAGAGACAGATACAATTTGAGATCGAGAACTAAGGACAAATAAAATTAATAAAGTTGATTTTTTTAATGTTTGCAGGTTAACTCTCCACCAAGGATCTACGTATTTTTGTTTTTCTGAGCTGCCATCCAGTTCTTGCTGCTAGGGTCGCGGTTGCTACCAGTCTTGCGAGTGTAAGTCTGAGACACTAGGTCTTGGGTTCTGTTGGTCCGAGGCAGCCTTCTTGGGTGCAGCAGAGGCACTCTCAAGCAGAATCAACCAACCACCGCGGGCAGCACCTTTAGTTTAGGATGGATTTCTTTAAGTTGGAGAGACCTGTTCAGACACTGACTTTTAGAAAACGCATTTGCAAAATAATGTCAAAGAAATGTTTTTTGATACCATGCATACTTTTATTACTGAGTTTCGTAATTTTCATAATTGGTTATGTAGCATTTGTTTTTAAAATGACGTCTAATTCCACTGTGCAATCTACACCTTCACCTACTATTTCCTCTCATTCTTTCCACCCTTTGCCTGAATATGAGGTAGTCAGACGTAAGGAATTCGCAAATAATACCTTCATACAGCTTTTGCACCAGCATCAGTTAGTGATCAATACAACGAACTGCTGGATCTGTGGTTTGATGCCTCATACAACTGATAAAGGAATTCCTTATTTGGTCTTGCCCTTTAGTTTGAATGGTTCGATCCGAGCTTACAGAACCATGTTCATATATGCCCACAGTGTTGACCCCTTACGTTCACCGAGAGATAATCCGAAGAATAGTCCTATAGCTAGAGGCATAGTCGACATGATTAAAGGGACTAATGCAGTAGAGACTATTCCAAAAGACGAGAGGCAACCATATAGTGGTTGGAACGTTACTGGATATGGAGTAAGTCTGAGTATTAACCAGCGTGCGAAAAGTCCTCTACCGATCTGGATAGTGCCCCATAAGGGCTACTATTGTCTGCAGGGCAACAGTAAGAATCCGAAGGCTCAGTTAGGGAAGAGCGTTTGCGCTGAGACTTATGTGTTTCCGTCTCAGTCTTCCCCAGCGTTCTTAGCTGCCAAGGGTACCTACTTTGTTTGCTACTACAAAGCATACACATGGTTGCCCCATGACTTTTCGGGCACATGTTTTGTTTCCTTTCTGAACCCCCCACTTTTACAGCTGCGGCAGATTATCACAAAATGAGAATTGCTAGAGGTGTCTTTAGCCAAGAAGACACTGCAGGACAAGAATTGGGTGATTTCTTTAAGGGTTTTCTGCCGTTCTGGGGACCTATGGCTAACAGTAGGAATATTCGTCAGCTTACGAGAGTGGTTGAGTCCACCATAGTTGAGACTGCCGGTGCCCTTGGTAATCTGACTGCTGAGCTCCAGTCGGATAGACTTATGACACTTCAGAATAGAGTTGCCCTAGACGTTATCCTGGCAGATCGAGGGGGAGTTTGTAGATTGATTCAATCGTGCTGTTGCGTTTTTATTCCAGACAACGCTCCGTCAGTCTTCCAAGCCATTTCTAAATTGCACAAAATCTCCGATTCTGTCCATCTGGACAAAGGGGATTGGTCTTTGATGGGATGGTTATGGGGATTGATATCCACTTGGGGTTGGAAGATTCTGATGGTCATTGGAATGGTTTTAGCGATTCTGTTCATGTTCTGTCTCTGTGTACAGTGTGCTCCGGCTATTTGTGGCCTTTGTGCTACTTTGTGCGTACGGAAGCCTGTCCGGAGAGAGATGCATAGTAATAAGATGATGCTACAACAGCATATCGATGACCTGATGAATATAGATCCGGATTCAGATTAAAATGGGTCTGGGTTTATTGCCTATGATAGGGCAAAATGAGGGTCTGTGGTTCTGTGATTCCGAATTGGGTTCGATAGTTCCGGAAACCCGATTTGTAAAGATTGTCGGAAATGGACAATCTTGGTGCCAGCAGACCGCAAATGACGAGTCTAACGTGTCTAAGTGTTTTCGTATGAATCGATATAGGAGAACACTCTGCATTTGAGGATTTAGTTTGAACCCTTGGGTTCCATTTTGTATGTGGCAGCCATCTTGTATGGTTGCCCTAACATAGGCCCTATGATTGTGGCCGAACGAGTCCGTGACACGTACGCCTTAGCTGAATTTTGGTTGACCTGGCCGAACTGACTCCTCGCCGGGGGCGAATCCTGCTGAGCCAGTTCCTTGTTCAGCAGCTGCACCGATAAAGATCAAAGAACAGGACTTGGTCCGATTTTATGGCCCACCTTCCCACTCCTCTATCTCCTTTCCATCTGTTTCTGCCTTTCCTTTACGACATGTTCATCGATCTGGGTTGAAGGTTTTATGATGGGTTTGTCCGGCCTGATCGAACAGGAAACTAGCATGTTTGCGATCGTTTTTGGTGGGCTGGACAACGGAAAGTGGAATTAACCTTGACTGTCGTGATTCGTTACTTTTTGAAATGCTACTTGTTCATTGGTTAGTTTTGTATGCACCGAATGTAAATTGTGATGTTGCCAGAAGCATAGTTTTCGGCATAAAAGACCGAGTTTTGTTCATTGAGATGGTGCAGTCTCTGTCAAACTACCCGTGTGTACTTCGTAGACCTCTGTCCCTGGTTGCAACCATCAAACTTTGGTCTTTGACGTCATCGAGAAGTATCCCGTGTCTCTGTTTGCCAAGACAGGGGAATCCGGGGTCTTTGGGTGTTGCCCTGACACCGCTGGGTTATTGTAATAGTATCGGTTCCTGAGAAAACCCAGTACCTCAAGACATGCCGCGCGGCCATCGGCGTCGCAAAAGTGAAAGTAATTGCGGCTGTAAGGGTGCCCACACGATGGCGCCTGTGCTCTTAAGTGCACACCCGCGCGTAACCACTCGCTGGTGGCCGGAGAAAGCCCTTCAAAAAGCCAGTTACTAGATGTCTCGCTGATAATGCACGCGTGCTGGTTCAGCGAGACCTAAAAAGCCTCCTACTGTGCAAATAACAAAACAACGATTGCCTGCTGTGTAATGTATGTTTGAGATAAATAATTTAATGTGTGAAGATGTGCTGTACTTTTGAGATGTAAAAAAAATATTCATGCGGGCGTGATCTGACCACCCAAGATGACAGACACTATATGAGGAGCTCCCGTGCCTGATCCCCGTATTAGGATTCTTCCTTCTGCTGGCTTGGATTTCTTCTTGGGGAATACTGGTGTAGAAGGCTTCGACATCATTACCAGTATTCCCGAAGAATAAAGCCTCAGAGTTATCTAAGATCTGTTACTCACAAGAGATTGGAAATGGAGAGGCCCCATCGAATGGATCATGATACTTGCTAGATTAACCCTGACGGAAAATGTCTTCAGTTTTGAAGACCACATTTACCTCCAAAGCCATGGAACTTCGATGGGCAGCACTTTTGCCCCCAGCATTGCCTGTCTGTATATGGGCTGGTTTGAAGACCATAACATCTGGAACAACAATCCTTACAGGGACCAAATAAGACTCTGGATAAGATACATAGACAACATCTTGGTACTCTGGCGAAACAGCAACATCACCACTGAGGCATTTAACAACTGGCTCAACGTGAGAAACCCTATCTTACGGTTCATGTTGACCTATAACAATACAAATGTTTAATTTCTTGATGTCAATATTTTTTTTTAAAGTGGGAGACTGAGTACTTCCCTATATACAAAACCCACTAATCGAAACAGTCTACTGTATTTCAGTAGTGCACACCCAAGAGTACTGAGGGAGAACCTACCAACAGGCTAGTTCTTGCGCATCAGGCGCAATTGCTCCAGGACATGAGGACTTTAAGAAGGAAGCAACTAACCTTAGCAGGAAACTCCGGGATCGCGGATACCGGACACACATAATTAACAAAGCCAAAAAACTGGTACACAACATCCCCAGCGAAGCTCTACTTGAAAAACAAGAAAACCAGAACAACTACCAATCATAAAATCCATGCAGAGATGATCTCCATGTTGCCAGGCTGAACAGTATTCCTGTTCTAACATGCACCTATAAATGCGTCACAAAAGTTGCGCAATGGCAGCATAAAAGCGGTACAAGGGGCTTGTAATTCTGCCCCTAAATCTCCCTGTGCCTAACAAAAATGAAAGTGTCCTCATGTAATGCAATTGGTGCTTTGCAAAGTGCTCTGATACCCGATTAGTGTCAAGTTTGCGCTATATAAAACTCTGTTAAATAAACAATAACAAAAATCCTGTCTGGGGTAATTTATAACTAGGACTACAATACCTAGAAGGCAATTATAAAGGGTTATTTATTATTATTTTTTACCTGATGATCAACTACTAGCCGCCACTGCGCGCACGTGCTTGATTTGCACATGTGTAATTATATATCTTTAAGACATATACGTATAAGGTACCCGTATCGCCAGAGTCTGTCCCTCTCTGACACCCATTTCCTCAGGTATGCAATACGCCCACACAGAAGACATGATCCTCACCGTACAGGTCTGCATACGGAAGCCCTACACCTCACTGGGCACGCTTTTCTTTCTTTCTACTTTATCTTATCCTAGTGTGTGACTACAGGGCCTCTCTTACATGCCCCCGTCGGAGCGGATGTCTCTTTTAACAGCAGGTGAGTGGTTTTCACCCTGAAATACGATATACTGTTATTTTCCAAAGACACTGATATTCACATGATTAAGCTTTTGATACATGGCACAAGTGAGAGGAGCCCTACGCTAAGGGCTTGTGTGTGTGTGTGTGTGTGTAAGAGATCACATAAGATATCTATGTGAAATCCACTGATTGTAATACATATATGAAACTAGGTAGGTTTGTGTGCATAAACGAGACCACATAAGAATTAACGTGAAATCCACAAGTTGTGAGATGCATTGAGATAACGCAGTCTTGATCACTTTGACCTGCTTTTTTAACTGGGCTCACTGGACTTTGTGCGAAGTGAGAACAAACAAATTATCACTAAAGCCACTAATATTTGGGGCACTGAAAAAATGTCACAACCATGGTGCACCATTTCCATTAGTTCTACAGCAGTAACTATAGCTTGTATGTTGTACATTTAACTTTACAGATAATTCCCTGAAAACGCTGCGGCAAGTATAAGCCCTCTCTGAAATGGAAGTTTTTCTCACATGCAAATTTCATGCACACTTCATGTATGTCTCTGAAGGAAAGTGACTTCTTCGCTACCCACCTTGACGAGAGCCCCTGGACCTTAGGTAGGCAGTTAGGTAAGGGATGAAACATGATGGTGTTTTAGGGTCAGAGAACCATCACATCCTTATAGCTATATATATATACTAGCAGCCCGCCCCAGCGTTGCCTGGGGCAGAAGGGGGCTGGGGGCTGCATTTTTACCCCGGGGCAGAAGGTGGCTGGGGCAGCATGTTCTCGAGCGGTGCACCCTCCGACTCCCTCCCGCTCCCCCCCCCCCCAAGAGGAGGATGCTTTGGTGTGGAGTGGAATGCAACAGAGTTAGTGGGAAGGCCGCTATAGATGCAATTGCTGCCTTCAAGACAGATGATTATACAGCAATGATAATGCAAATGTCTGAGTCAAGAAGAGGATAGAAAAAATTTACCAGGGCAGAAAAATGTGTTGAAAGGCAGATTTAGTGATGGTAATTATCTATTGAACAGATATTACTATGAACCAAAACTCCGAAGCTGCAGCCTTTGGACACAGGTTGTAGAGGGAGTCCAAGGAACTCTGTCCAAGTGAAGGGAAATTGTTTAAGATTGACAACGCAAATTAGGAGGATTTCAGTTTCCCCGTTCAAACAAACCCAATTTTCTTCTATTCAAAGATGAAATTGGGAGAGGCAATATAGTTTGAGGATTCGTTGCGAGAGTTGCCATCAATTTTAAGATACTGTTACCTGTCATACACGTACATATGATAGATATAATAACTAAGGCTCTTTGAAAAAGGAAACCTGTAAATATTGAAAAGTGTTAGCGATAACACAGAGCTGTAAGGGACACTGCACGTGATGCCAATTGACCTGGATACGAAAGGGGGCCACTTGGACTTAGTAGTAGTGAATAGATAGGAAAGAGGTGAAACGGGCGCGTGCAGATCCACTGTTGACTGCACAAAGTTGAAGTTGTTTTAGAAAGATAGATTGTTGGATGGTGCTGAATGCTGTTGAGAAGTTAGAGTATTAGGCATAAAGATAGCGACAGTCCACAGAACTGAGCATCTCTTTTCAGATATTTTGGAACATGGTTTCAATACACGGTTGTGAACGTTAACGAAAGGTAAATGTTTCCAGCACCTTGGCAACGCTGGGTAGTCCCGAGGTGGATTATAGTTTGCAAAATTCTGTGGGTCAGTAGTAAGGTTATAAAGGATGGGTGTGATGATAGCATATTATGAGACTGAGGAATTATGAGTCTGCTGGTGAGCAATAAATTAATTACCTGTGTGATGAGTGGCAGCAATACTTGGATGCCCTATTTTAATCACTTTAGTGATGTAGGTTGGCCAAGTGGAGAAGGATTTATTAAAGGACTGCGGTATATTACTCATTTCCACCTCCAATTCTGGAGTGAACAATGACACTCTGAGTGGGTAGCAGAAAGTTTTCGGCCAATCTGTTGCTATCTCTAAAGCAGAGATTTAATTGGTGAAATAGGAAATTAAACTATTGCAACTTTTTTTTTAAAAAGGCACTAAGGGGTTTAGCAAAATGCTGGGAATCTGCCTCCTTTTGAAGATGCAAAATAACTCTTTGGTTGAAAGGTCACTCAAGCAAGATTGAAACTGTGCCATTTTGGTTAAATGCAGGCTAATTTGTACCTCCTTGATTAGACTCTGCATCCGTCCAATCTGCAGGGAAGTTTTAATGTATCCCATCATCTTCCTAGAGGCCTCCCTCTACTACGTTTCCATGTAAGAGACTGTCACGAAATTCGGACTTCATGTAGGCCCCTTCCGTGTGGAGACTGTGGCGTGACCTACAGTGCAAGGTTTACTCTCAGTGAGATCGCATAACAGTGTCTTGTAAATGCAGTTTTGGAGCCTGTATCCGTTTGTTGCAAAGAGCATGCATTTTCCCCGAGAGCTGTGATTGTTTTCAGGATAGCATCAGCCCGCGTGGAAAACTCTAAAGTTAAACGAGGCCCAGATTACTGGAACGGTATTAACGAGCCAGGGGATGGCTCTCCAGGAAGCGCCGAGTTCTGCTGAAAAGCAAAAATCTGAAACGGGACCAGCAGAAAGAAATTCCCATCAAATAAGAAGCATGACGTGCTCTTCCAGGGCTTGCTTTTTTAGGCACCAGCTCTTGGCGCTCTCTTATTCTAGAGCCCGCACTTGCAGGATTTAACGTGAAACATCAAGTCCCACAATGCACTGGGCTGGTGGCATACAGGCGGAAGGCAATGCTCAACACTTCAGACACTTTGGCGGCTGTGCTGGCTCAATGTCGAAAAACAGTCACGGCCACGTTTTTCCGGCATCACCCTTTAGAGCACACATCGAGGTGAATATACCCTCAGCGTAATTTCATATTCAAAATTGGAACAGGGCGGTCGCCTTCCGTGGTCATGTTTTCCTTTCTTTTTGTGGACACAGATCAGCTTCCTTGTGTGCAGTAGGCAGGGACTGGGTGCAAGAAGTAACAGATGAGATACTGCTATATAGGCTCTGTGTGCAGCCCGAGGATAATGCAGCGTCGTAGGGACGTAGTGCTACAGGTTAAATCAATAATTAGGATGGGCATGCGCGTTACGACAATTATGTGCCTGCCTGGCACGAGACCATGCTAGGGGCATGTATTTGCATTTGTGTAAGGTACGGGAGGCTAAACATTGCCTTTCTTGTCCACGAACGGAGCGTGGTGCTGTGCGCTGTTGTCCTCCGCTCTTCCTGGTTCTGGTGAACGCGGCTCCTCCCCTCACGCAGACGTCGCGGCCGGCGCTAGTTGCAAGGGACTACTTTTTTTAATTTATTAATATTTTAAACAACGTTTTATTTTTATTTTTATGAAGCCTATGTCCTTCTGCTTGCCCTGAGGTTTTCTAAGATGTCTTGGGTGTTCAGATTGGTGGTGTAGTTTTCGAGTTTACCTTGCCAAAAGGTGCAAGTTCTCTCTTTATAATAGTAAGTATAGATATATATATATATATATATATATATATATATATATATATATATATATATATATATATATAGATATATATATTCATCACAAATGCCCCAGCTTTGAGAGGTCACACACATTGCTCAGCCCTCCGGCTCTGTTTCAAGCAGCCCGCTTTCCAGCTCCCTAATTTGTTAAGTGGGCCAACGCGTTTCACGGCATCCTCGCCGCTTCTTCATGGGCTTGCGGCGACAAATCATTAACCTCTCTCCTGATTTGTTCACACTATTTATTTACATGCTCGTATTTGATTGCCGATGACTTTTACAAGCATTACTGTGATGCATGTTGGACCTTAAAGTCCATTCAGGAGTCAGTCAGTGCTTTGTTCATGTTTCCGCCATGTTTAATCCTTTGAGTAAGGTAAGAAGCTTTCCGGCAGGTTTCATCTGTGCATATGAGCAAAGTGCTTTTTGTTTCTGAAAAGTTCATCACAACTCGCATCACCCAGCAGGCTCTCCATTCGTTACCTGCTGGGGACGGTGCTCCTCTCCGCGGCAGGATGCCAATCAAATGCGAGCATGTAAATAAATAGTGTGAACAAATCAGGAGAGAGGTTAATGATTTGTCGCCGCAAGCCCATGAAGAAGCGGCGAGGATGCCGTGAAACGCGTTGGCCCACTTAACAAATTAGGGAGCTGGAAAGCGGGCTGCTTGAAACAGAGCCAGAGGGCTGAGCAATGTGTGTGACCTCTCAAAGCTGGGGCATTTGTGATGAATATATATATATATATATATATATATATATATATTACAGCTCCGTTGCACCAAAATCCAGGTCACTCGCAGGCGGGTGCCTCTCGTGGTGGCGCCCCACGTGAGTAAATTACAGCTCCGTTTTCTCTCGGAATTCACAGAAAGAAATTGCGGCACTCGCAGGGAAAGTGTTCGATATGTTTTTAATCAAAACCACTCAGCAGACAAATGCGTTTCGGTTTTCCTTCATCAGTGTCTACCATTGACACGGAAGGAAGCGAGTTTAAAAGCTCTTCATCGCTTTGTTGCATGTACATAGAAAGAGGACTGACGTTTACCCCCGTGAGAAACATTATTGCATAGTGAATTACTTTTTACTTTAGCATTCAAAAAAACACATTCGAAAAGGGCACTGTGAAATACATTTCTACCAATTATTTTGGGTGCTTTACATTTCCTATTTCCGAAATTAGTTACATTCTATGTGAAGTTTATTTGCCTTTCGTGTGTGGTGTGAGTTATTCAGCCGTGGATCGGCATTGCTCACGGGGTGTAATACATTTCCTGAAAGTTAATTACAGAGTTTATGCTTTGCCTAAGTGGGAAGCTAATTCCTCATTCTTGTTTAATCCCAAAGGGGCCTTTGTCTGGAGGTCTATTATGTAGCGGGATTCAAGCCTTCTTAATTTCCGCAACCTGTCTCCACCCCTTGGATCCACTGGTATTGTGATCTAGCGCAAAAAATTGCAACAGTTCCCTATTGCTGTTGTGCCTAAGGGCAAAATGTTTTGCTACGGGATAGTTGAAATCCTTATTCATGATAGCACGTTGGTGCTCCAATACACGTAACTTGAGGTTTTTGCCGCAAGGGTAGAATCCTGGCATGTCCCTGATTCTGCCTGTCATTGTGATTCTGTCTGGCAGGTGACTGTGTACGATTTTATCCCTGATGGATCTTCCTTTTCTAAAGGTGATTAAGGGAAAAGCTGGAATCTCTTTTCCAATGACCTGATCCGTTTTTAGGATGTGCCAGCTCCTCTTTAGGATGGTTCTCAGATGATTGGAATCTTCTGAGAAGGTGGTTATCAGTCTAAATTTTCCTTCATTTAGATTTGATTCTGATTTCTTGATTTGTTCCTTTAGAAGTTGGTCTCTAGGGATTCTTTCCACTCTTTTCAGAGTGTTTTCCAGAAGTATTTTATTGTATCCTCTGGCTTGAAATCTATCCATGCTTTCTCTTGCGGCTTTTGCAAAGTCTACATCTCTTGAGCAATTTCAGGATAAGAATCAGGGACATGCCAGGATTCTACCCTTGCGGCAAATGCAAAGCCTGCGAGAGGAGCAAGAAGAGAACAACATACGAAATACCAGGGTCAGGACACAGCAAGAAAATATCCAAGTTTCTCACTTGTAACACCACCCATGTTGTTTACTGCCTATTATGCCCATGTGGACTGAAATACATAGGCAGCACAGTAAAAAACGTCAAGTTACGTGTATTGGAGCACCAACGTGCTATCATGAATAAGGATTTCAACTATCCCGTAGCAAAACATTTTGCCCTTAGGCACAACAGCAATAGGGAACTGTTGCAATTTTTTGCGCTAGATCACATACTAGTGGATCCAAGGGGTGGAGACAGGTTGCGGAAATTAAGAAGGCTTGAATCCCGCTACATAATAGACCTCCAGACAAAGGCCCCTTTGGGATTAAACAAGAATGAGGAATTAGCTTCCCACTTAGGCAAAGCATAAACTCTGTAATTAACTTTCAGGAAATTTATTACACCCCGTGAGCAATGCCGATCCACGGCTGAATAACTCACACCACACACGAAAGGCAAATAAACTTCACATAGAATGTAACTAATTTCGGAAATAGGAAATGTAAAGCACCCGAAATTATTGGTTGAAATGTATTTCACAGTGCCCTTTTCGAATGTGTTTTTTTGAATGCTAAAGTAAAAAGTAATTCACTATGCAATATTGTTTCTCACGGGGGTAAACGTCAGTCCTCTTTCTATGTACATGCAACAAAGTGATGAAGAGCTTTTAAACTCGCTTCCTTCCGTGTCAATGGTAGACACTGACGAAGGAAAACCGAAATGCGTTTGTCTGCTGAGTGGTTTTGATTAAAAACATATCGAACACTTTCCCTGCGAGTGCCGCAATTTCTTTCTGTGAATTCCGAGAGAAAACGGAGCTGTAATATATATATATATATATATATATATATATATATATATATATATATATATTACTTTCTTTTAATTGATGAACACTTTACACATAACAGCCATTTTAAAAACATAATCATCAAGGAGTACGTCTGCACCGTGAGCGGGCCCCGATCATGCTCCATTCGTGGGGACTCGCAGAAATCATTCCATCTTCCCCATATCTGCAACCACCTTTTGGGACAACCTCTAGACTCGTATATTGTTCGTTTCATCAACATGCACCTGTCCATGTCCCTCTTCCATTCTACAATTGCTGGTGTCTTCTGGGATCCCCACTTTTTGGCAATGTTTCATTTGGAATTATTGTTCCCAATGTCACCCATATTCTTCCTTTGCTATTTGAATTTGTCGGCCCCCAAATATTCAATACGCAGAACTTAATGTTAGGTTCTATTTTGACTTCCATCACTTCTTCCATACCCTTTATCAGCTCTGACCATTCTAGATATGTGCTCATTCCCAGACAACATGTGCGAAGGTGCCCTCCTGTCCACATCGCCTTGCACACCCTGAGTCAGACCTATAGCCCATCCTCATTAGCGCTGGGCCGGTGATATAGGTTCTGTGGAGTATTTTTAGTTGCACCATTCTCTATCTGGAAAAGATGGCTATCTACATGGGGGAGGCCAAGGCCTCCAACCATTCCTCGTCCTCCATTTCCGCTACATCAAGCTCCCATCAGGCGCAGAGCAGGAGGAGGGAGTCAGACATATTCCGACATGTACTGATCCAGGACTGCAAGTGGAGAGGACTCTGGAAGAGATTCCTCTTTAGTAACTACCACATGCAGTGCATGTTGTATCTGTAGTTACCTAAAGTGCTCTGTAGCTGTGCGAAGGAGACTACGTCGCTCGCCCTCCATAGATGCCTGACCTTGGAGATACCAAGCACATCCCACCTATCAAAGCCCTTTGCTTCTGCAAGTTTCCTTACATTTATGTATCCCACAGAGGGGTGGCCTGCGTGACTCTTCCATCCCAACCCAAGCTCTTAGTTGCTGTGCGCTATACATGGACAGCATATGCAGTGAGGCCTGTCAGCTTCTATTTGGTGGGTCTGGTGTATAGTACTCCAGCTAAATCCCCCCAGGGAGCAGCCATCTGTCCATCTGGTATCCTGGTCCCCTTGGGGCCTATATATGCATTGGTTGATGGCAGTTAGTTGCACGGCCAAATAATATCTTCTGATATCCGGGAGACCTATTCCCCTATTATACTATACCCTAGTAAGCTTCTGGGTCAATATTCAGGGTGATTTTCCCTCCCAAAAAAGTACTCTTTGGGTCCTTTATATGGCCCTAAAGTATTCTTAACCTACTGGGCTTGGAGTGTTTTGTAGGACATATAAGAAGCGTGGTAAGGATATCATTTTAAAGAGTGCTGTGCGTCCCAGTACAGACGACGAGAGTGTTTTACAGTGATTGATGTCACTTCTAAGTCTCTGTAACGGAGGTAAAAGGTTGTGCTCATAAAACCTAGCTGGGTCTTTGGTGACCTAAATCCCAACGTATTTAAATTCCTCAACCGCCTCAGTAATGGTATATCCCATGGGCGGGGTGGAGGGGAAGGCGGGGGGGGATTTGCCTCTAAGAACATAGATGACTAACTTCGTCCCAATTTATACAGTAGTCCGAATATTTCCCAAAATTGGTGAAGATATGCAGCGCTCTATTCAGTGAGGTTCTGGGCGACACCATATATAATAAAATGTCATCAGCATACAGGGAGACGCAGTCTTCCCAGTCTTACGACCATCTAAGACGCCTCATAATTAGATCCTTCCATATCCACATTGCCAACAGCTCCAACATTAAGGCAAAAAGCAACGGGGAAAGGGGGCATCCTTGTCTAGTCCCTCTCTCAAGGGTGGACACTGGGGACTTCCGGTTATTTACGACTACCTGAGCCAATGGGTCACTGTACAGGAGTTTGATCCAGCTCAAAAACTGGGGACAAATCTGATTTTCTTTAGAACTGCGAACATATGGGGCTATTCGATCATAACAAATGTCATGGTGGCGTCAAGTTACACTACCACAGCGTCTTCTCATATCTGGTCTGAGCGTCCCATTACTCTGTGTAGCCTCCGCAGATTAATAGAGGTGTTCCTTGCTGGCATAAAGCCAGACTGGTCTGGGTGTATGAGTTTTGCAATAACTTGTAGCAAAGGAGTGGCCAATAGTTTTGCTAAGATTTTGGCCTCTGCATGAAGCAAGGAAATTGCCTGTTGCGAGGGACATTTATCCATGGGTTTCCCACTTTTATGGATGACCGCAATGGTGGCTAATCTCTGGTCTAACGGAAGAGTCCCTCTCTCTCGACTCTCCAGAAACATTTGCGTGAGTAATGGAGCTAGATTACTTGGGGCTTGCTTATACAATTCAATAGGCAAACTGTTGGACTTGGCCCTTTTTGCAGGGTCATCCCTGAACTTTTTGCCTTACTCCTGTATTTTTTCTGACCTGTTATTGGCTGTTTTATGACTATGGGCACTTTACCACTGCTGAACAGTGCTAAAGTGCATATGCTCTCCGTATGGTAAATTGATGTATGGATTAGTGATTCCATGATTGGCTGGTTTGGTTTTCTTGTCAGACCTTAGTACAGTGCACTGAGTGTGCCCAGCACTTGTAACCCAAATGCTGCTGGTGGACTTGCAGCACTGGTTGTGCCACCCACAGAAGCAGCCTGTAAAAGTGTGTCTCAGGTCTGCCATCGCAGAGCCTGTGTGCAGTCTAGTTCTGCCATGTTGACTGGGCAAGTGCACCCACTTGCCGGTCCCTAAACCTTCCCTTTTCTGCATATTAGTCACCACTATGGTAGACCCAAGGGCAGGGTGCATTGTAGGTGAAAAGTAGGATTAGCCCTGGTGTGTGGCATGTTCAAATAGTGAATTAGAGCCATTTTCATTTTTCACCATTGAAAAGCTAGCTGTTCCCCATATGCCAGAATGGGCAGTTGATTGTACCATCTTATAATCCTAACTGACACAGGGAACCACACAGAAATTCGAGTTTAGTATGCCTGAACTCAGAATGATAAAATACATCAGCGCTCTAGCTGTTGGGCGCTGGGGGGGATATAAGTCGGATGTGTTGCAGGCAGCGCAGCGGACGAGCGCAGCGGGCGCGACGAAGGCGCGCCGGAGTTGCGCCTGAGTTAAGCCCGTCTGCGCCCGTCCGCGGCCGATTGCGGCCCAGGGCCAGAACCCCTGGTTCTCCTGCAGCACATATTCGCTGGAGCCGAGAGGAACTACTTCTCCTCCGCCATGGCCACCTGACACCTTGCTCACATGGCATGGAGGCGGACAAGAGCGTGGACTGCAACTATTGCGGCTACTCCTTTTGCGCAGGGCGATTCAAAACCAGTGCCCACCATCCCTTGATGTGTGGTTTGCTGAATGTCCGCTCCCTGCGAAAGCACTGTCTTGACATCCATGATCTCCTTGCTGAAAAGCGATGGGACTTACTTTTCCTCACAGAGACTTGGCTGGACTCGGATTCCATGCCAGAAATTATCGAGGCCATTCCAGAGGGTTACTGCCTTCAAAGATTAGACAGACCTAGAGGGAGAGGTGGGGGTATCGCCATAGTGGCGAAACAGGAGTACCAATGCCAGCTTGAACGTACCACTATTGAAGGCAGTGAAGCGGGTGCCTTTTCCATTTCACTGAATGGCAAGTCCACCTTAAAAGGCTTCCTGATCTACCGCCCACCGGGCTCCCCCACAGCTTTCATTGAGAAACTAGTGGAAGCTGTTACTGAAGCCGCCCTGAGCACTGATAGGTATCTAGTCTTAGGTGATTTGAACCTACATCTGGATACTCTATCAGATAAGACAGCTATCGATCTCTGTCTCACAATGGCTAATTTACAATTTGAGCAGAAGGTGCAGCATCCTACCCATAACTTGGGTCATCTTCTTGACCCAATCTTTGCTAATTGGAGTCAAGTGGAAGCATGCACACCGGTCCCCATTCCATGGACAGACCACCATCTTGTCCCCTTTACCATAGGGAATCAAGAACCTGCTCCGATTGACCCTCCAGCTGATAAACACCCTAGGCGGAGATGGGCAGCATTCTCCCAACCCGCATTCAATTTGGCTCTAACGGCCAAAGGTCATCCTGGCGGAATAGGTGTGGCAGACATCAACTCCAACCTAGACCAACGCATTACAGAGGCCTTGGATCTGGTTGCTCCACTTGGTGCGGCCAAATTGGGGGGCCGAGCAAAGAGATCTGCTCTCTGGTTTAATGCTGATATGCGGGTGGCAAAAGCAGCGTGTAAAAGGGCTGAAAGGCAATGGAGAGTAGCATATTCCATCTCCACTAAAGCAGAGTATACTAACCGTAGGCGTAGTTACCATAAATTACTACGGAAGGGCAAATCGGCGTACTTCTGCACTAGGATTGAAGGAGCTGAGCAGTCCACCAAAGAACTCTTTTTAATCTACAAGTCCATCACCATAGGCAAGTCTGCGGCATGCCCCCGAAACTCTGCACGGTGGAGGGCTGTGACCGTGTTGCAGAATTTTTCACTAACAAAGTCACTCACCTCTACAATTCCTTTCCTCGGCAGGCAATAAACGCTCCCTTATGGGGGAAGGGTGTCAAAAAGACGGGAGTACGAAAGCTGACCTCCTTCCTCACCCCGCCCACAGAAGAGCTAATCCGCATCTGCGGGTCAATTAAATCTGGCTCTCCAAGAGACCCGACGACCCCTAGTCGGCTTAAGGGCAGCTTGCAGGTGCTTGAACCTTATGTTCGCAATCTACTCGATTCCTCTTTTCTGTCCCAGAGTGTCCCCAAGGCTTGGAAGCGGGCAGTTGTACTCCCCCTGCAAAAAAAGGCCAATGTGAATTTCGAGAAATTCGACAATCTCCGCCCCATTTCCCTTCTGCCTTACATGGCCAAAATAGCGGAGAAAATTGCTAATACGCAACTGATGCAGTTCGTGGAGGAGGCATCGCTACTCCACGACTCACAATTTGGGATCCGTCCCCGTCACTCAACGGAATCTGCACTTCTGGCGGCGGTGGAGGCACTCCGACAGGGTGTGGATGAGGGCCAGACTATGGCTCTGATCCTACTCGACTTAAGTGCAGCATTCGACACTGTAGCACATACCACCTTGCTACAGTGTCTGAGTGAAGGAGGGGTCACAGGTGCTGCGCTTGGTTGGATTAAGTCCTTCCTGTCTGATAGATGCTTCCAAGTCAGGATGGGAGAATGCTATTCGAGGGAGATCGAGTTGGGCCAGGGCGTACCTCAGGGTTCGTCCCTGAGTCCGACTTTATTCAATATCTACGTCTCCCCGTTAGCAGCCATCGCGGAGGGCCACGGTCTCCACCTGGTGTCCTACGCCGACGACACGCAGTTGGTCGTCTCCCTATCTCGGTCCCCCGGCCTTGCGGCGGACATCTTCAGGAACTGCATGCAAGATCTTGCAGCCTGGATGTCCGCACACTGTTTAAAACTGAACGGCAGCAAGACCGAGGTGATCGTGGTGGGGGGCGGGCCTTCTGCGTGGTCGCCTGCGTGGTGGCCACCCTGCCTAGGTGAGGCCCCCACTCCCAGCCTGGAGGCCAAGAATCTTGGCATGTGGCTTGATAAGGACCTTGCCTTTGGCCCGCAGGTTGGCCGGGTGACAGGGGTGTGTTTCGGTGTCTTGAGAACTTTGAGGAAGGTTCTAGATCTGCTTCCCATCTCGGCTCGTAGGACGCTGGTGCACGCCCTGGTCACCTCGCGCCTAGACTATGGTAACCTGCTTTATTTGGGGGCTTCAGGCAAGGTCATGGGGCGCCTTCAGGTGCTCCAAAATGCCGCAGCACGGCTCGTGCTAAGACTCCCGAGAAGGTCTCCCTCTAAACCCGCTCTCCAAGCTCTCCATTGGCTTCCGATGGAGAAGAGAGTTGAGTTTAAGGCCCTCTCAACGTGCCATCGCATTCTGAGCGGCAAAGCCCCTGTGCCACTTCAGAGTTTGGTGTCCCACTATGAGCCTACCCGCAATTTACGGTCCTCTCAGACGGGACTACTTGTGGTGCCCAGAGTTAGGAAGGCGCGGATGGGGGGGAGATCTTTCAGATACCTTGCTCCCAAGTGCTGGAATGTCTTGCCCCCAGACTTGCGTCTTGAGCCATCAGAGGCCCTGTTTAGGAAAAAATTAAAAACTTACCTTTTTAGCAGGTAGCTCCTGGGGGAGGGGGGGATGGCAACTGCTCACTTATCATAGCGCGGGGACACGCCTTCTGGCGTCACCAGGCGCTTTAAAAATGTCCAAATAAATAAATAAATATGGAAGGTGGTTTTAACCTTCTATGTTTGAAAATACCACTTTTAGAAAGTAGGTATTTTCTTGCCTAACTGTCCAAGCCTGCCTCTGCTAGGTTGTGTATTCCTTGTTTGGAGTCTGAGTGACAGACTGGGGTATTCCAAGAGACAGGGTGAGTCAGCACAGGGCTGAATAGAGCTATCTGCATGTAGATGGGTGAGGGGAGTTGCACCAGGGACCTGAATAGGGCTGTGCATGCCTTCCACAATGCTGGCTCCACCTCCTGTTGTGCGACTGATGTCCCTGGCCCACACTGTCAAAGGAAATAAGGAGCCTTGTCAACAAAGTGCTCCAGGACTACACAGAACTGGTTTGGACTGGACACAGGACCCTTTGCCTTCAGAGGGCAAAGGATTTGCTAGTATGAATATTGGGACCCAGACCCAAGAACTTTAGATCACTTTTGGGGAACAAGGATAACCTTCCCTGAGGAGAGGAACCAGAGAAACTGAGGAGGAGACTACCCCTAGGCAGAGTGCTGTTTGGGGGATCGACCTTCAGTGGTCACCTGACTGCCAAAGAAAGGAGAAAGGACTTTGTGCTAATTTCAACTCAACCTGTCTGATAGTGTTAGATTTAAAACAGATGACTTAGTCAAGTTAATTCAAAAGCCAGCTGTCACTTAAAACTTCTTCAGCTCCTCCTGAAGAGCTTGTAGTGAGGTGCTGAGGGAGGTAAGAGTCAGCAGAAATGTGTCGACAAATAACAACACCTTATGGTTTTAACCCCCAAATCTAACCCCCTTAATGTCTGGCATTGCCCAAAGTTGAGCCACCAGAGGTTTGATACTCAGGGCAAATAGCAAGGGGGTGTAGAGGACACCCCTGTTGGGTGCCTCGGCCTAAGTCAAAAGGGTTCGAGCTCACTCCTTTGGCTTGCAGTTTAGAGCGTGGGTATGCATGGTTAGCTCTGATCATATTGATAAATGTGATGCCAAAGCTCTTCAGAGTGAGGGAGAGAAAGTGCCAATTCACTCTATTGAATGCCTTTTTTGCGCCAAGTCCCACTATGAGCGCTGTCGTTTTGAACTTGGATACCATTTCAATGAGATGAGATGCAAAGTCCTACAAATATTGTATGTGTTTGCCTCCCTTTTATAAACCCGGATTGCTCAGGGTGGATAACATCTGGCATTAAATTCTCTAATTGAGACGCCAGTATCGCAGAGTAGAGCTTAGCGTCTAGATTTAGGAGGGCGATCGGTCTATGGGAGGCACACAGTTGTGAGATCTTCCCAGCCTTCGGTATCACTGTGATCAGGGCCTCTACCATTGATTGCGACACCTTTTGACCTGTCGCTATCTCACGGAACAGGGCCGTCAGGTGGCGTAAGAGTTCCAGCGCAAAGGTTTTGTAGAAATGGGCTGTCAGCCCCTCAGGCCCTGGAGATTTATGAGGCTTTAATGCCGTAATTACCTGTCTCACTTCCTCTTTGGAGATCAGAGCAGGTAACTGTTTCTTCCAGGTTGCAGCAACCTGGGGAAGCGCTAGGGAGGCCAGATAGTTAATTTGAGCTGTGGTGTCTGTTGCCCATGGAGTTCTTGGTAAATGTCCCCAAAAATATTAGCCTGTCCTATATCATACTATTCTATCTCCCCCGTCCTTACTTAATCCCCCTATATACTCCTGTTCCTTTTTTGCCCGGAGCTGTCACGCCAGGTGTGTGCCAACTTTGTTTCCCTGAGCGTATGCATTGCAGTGTAATCTATACTAATAGAGCTGAATTCACACTATTGAGATTAAGTGCACTCAGTTGACGCTTTAAACTCCAAGTTGGGGTCTTCTTCTATTATTTTTCTGTCTAGCTAAGTGTTGCCTTTAGCTCTACACTTTCCTTTGCTCTCTGTTTATTCAGTGCCAAGACTAGTTCAATACATCTACCCCATAATACAGCTTTGAAAGCATCCCAATTTTTCAAGGGCGGAGTGGCCCGAGTCAGAAAAACAGGAAAATACCATCTCAGTGGGCCCTGCACTTTACCCAACCATTCAAGACTCACCGTAATAGGGCTATGGTCTGACAATATAATGGGAAGAATTGTAGCATCCTGAATAAAGCCCTGCAGCCCCTGGGTAACAAAGACATAACCTAATCTTGAATATGTTTGATGGACATGTGAGAAATATGTATAATCTTCCGTGGCAGAATGAAGGAACCTCCAAGCATCTATAATGCCCAAGTATTGGAACGTGTGTTTTCCATTTTTAGGGAAACTTCTTCCCGTAGATCTGTGGGGGTGAGTACTATCCTCTGTCGAGTGCCAGGTAAGATTAAAATCCCCCATTGGAACTATCTGTCCCTCAGCAAAACTCCCCACAATATCTAGTAGCGAGGTCACAAAGGCTGCCTGGCCTGTGTAAGGGACATAAGCAAAGACAAAAGTGACACATCTCACCCTCAGCTTCCTTTTTACCAGTACCATCCGACCCTCTGTCTTTATCCCCTCCGGTTAGAATTTAGTATTATTATGAAACATTAACGCCACCCGATTGTGTTTCGTACTGGCGGATGATATATGCAAAAGGTGCGGAGCCTAAATTCATTCAATCTCTTCAAATGTGTCTCCTGGAGAGCCAATATATCGAACTGATGATCCATCAAGTATTTCCATATTTTTGGACGCTTATAGAGAGAGTTCAGGTCTGTCACATTCCAGAAAGTGATTGATATCATCTCTCGAGCTTACTCACGCCTTCCGCTTGTTATGTCTCCCAGTGATCTCCTACCCTCAGATCCTCTTGCCTGTCCTTAGAGAGGTTTGCCCCATCCACCCTCTAACCTTCTATTGTAACAACGTTGTGCAACATTCTGCCCCCTCTCCCCGCTTCTCCACCACCCCCCTTAGTAGTAAATCCCCTCAGAATTAACTGAACAAACAACAAGAAAAATAAACCTGGAAAGTGGGGCTAACAGGCTCCCTACCATGGTGTCACTCTAGGTAGTGGGCATATTGGCTGGGTCTCGGCCCAATCCTGCCACCCAGTTGTCTCTACATCAAATAATGTAGCTCTTTCATTCTGAATGTCAATTTATAACAAAAAATTCTAGGGGTTCAACATAATAGCATGTAATTGTTCCGTCTATGCTTCTATACACTATTGTGGTCCTAGTCTAGTTTTGATTGACGGGTGTACGCGTTCTTCAGTCCCAGAGACTCCTTCTTCTCAGTCAAGTCTGAGGCTAAGCTTGACTCGCTCTTCCCTCATGGATCAAGTCTTGGTTTGGCTGCCTCTTGGAGACCAGTCTCCATTTTGATGTTTTCACATGTGAAGTATCTCTCGTACTGGCAGGCATGGAGGGCGTCTCTTCCTCTGGAACCGGCAAGCCCAAATCTTCTAGACCTTCCTTAGGTTCTGTGACGTGTTGTTGCTTATTATGAAATTCAAAGGCCAGCCCAAATGGATATGTCCAGCGATACCTCACAAGTTCTGTCCTCAGTCTTTCTGTAAGGATCCTGAAGGTTTGCCTGCACTGTAGGGTCGCTTGTGCTAAGTCCTTGAAAAGTGAACATGTAAAACCCTGGAAGAAAATCACCTCTTTCTTTCTGGACTCCTGTAGGATATCTTCTATGACCTTGGCTAGAATGTCCTGAGTGTGTCTAATCTCTCTAGATGCTGCTGGCTGACCCTGTGCGCTCTTTCTATTTTAATCTTCAGTTGTCTTTGCCATAGAATCTCTGCAAAAAGACCGTCTATAAAGGCCTCTAGGTCAGGCCCCTCTGCTCTCTCCTCCAGATCTCTGATACGGATATTGCCTTTCCTTGACCTGTTTTCCAGGTCTTCGTTCTTTAAAATGTCTATCTGGATCTGCTTATGAAGGTCCTGCACTTTGTCATGAGTATCTGTCACTCTTTTGTCTAGATCTTGCTTCCATCTCTATTTTTCTAGTCTCTATGGAGTCCACATTATGTTGAAGCGAGGTCATCTTCTCCGTCAAGTCGGCTATAAGTTGTTCCACGGAGGCCTGGAGGTCACCTTTTAACTCTGTGCTTAGTTCTGTCTTGAAGTCCTTCAAGGACATCAACAGGTCTTTCTTAGTCAGCTGCATGCTGGATTCGGTATTCCCCTGCTCTGGTGATTGCTTCTTCTCTGCGGGTACAAAGAAGTGTGATACCTTGGATGTAGCCTTTTTTGGTGGCATAGATGCAGTCCCCACCATCCGCAAGGGCTTCATGGTCCCCTCAGCTCGCCGGTGCATCCAAGGCCAGGTTTCCACGTTTTAAAATACTCTATCTGTATCTCCTCAATTGGGTGCCTTTTGGACTCCTCAAATACAAATCCAAGTGCAGCTCCTCATGTTAGATGTCACCAATGGCGGCCATCTTGGGGTCAGGCATGCCCCATTGCTCAGACTTATCCATGAGGCTACTCAACTTGTCTCTTCCCACATGTGGTAGTCGGGGGCCCCAGAATCTTCCACCGCCTCAAAATACACCTGCCTGGGATCTTCGTGTCAAGATTCCCAGGGGGAGCACTCTGGCCACCATCTTAGGATCAGGCGTTACTCGGTCAGGACACCTTGCCACATTCGATAACCCCCCTTCTCTTTACAGCCCCCTCTGTCTTTGGGAATTTATAGGGGATAGCACACCTGTTGGCGCACAGCGTCCAAACTAACCCCCTCTGCCGCAAACCAGGAGTCCCTGCAAGCATGGCTTTCTGACAGGCTTAACGACCTGGCCCCGGTGTTGCCCCCCCGCTTGACAGCTAAGCGGGTCTCGGCCCCTTGGTTTACCACTGCACTGTGGGCTAAGCGGCAGCAGTGTAAGGTGGCCGAAAGGGCCTGGCGGGCACACTATGATAGTACGGACAGGTTGGCCTACAAGGCTGTGGTTAAGGCTTACCACCGGGATATCCGCCTTGAAAAAAAAGCCTATCTTGCGGGGAGAATTGAAGCGGCCTCTAACTCTAGCAAGGAGATCTTCACCATAGTCAGAGAATTTATTTCTCCTCGGACCATTACATCGGAAGAGGTGCCCTTAGAATCCTGGGCGGCGGATCTTGCTTGTTTTTTTACAAGCAAGATAAAACTCATACAGGACTCTTTTCCAGCGGGAGCACCTGTTCGGCCGCTTACATCCGAGGCCGGTATGTTTCCTCCGGCCTCGCAGGGCGTCATATTGGCTGAGTTTCCATCTTTGTCAGCCCCAGCCTTCTTAGCGCTTATGGGCAATTTGAAATCTGGGTCTCCACTGTCAGGTGCCCCACAAGTCTTACCTTGGCTTGTGACGCAATTCCACAGAGACGACAAGAGCACCCGTCCCTGTACCCACCTGACCCTCGTGGAAAGCGAAACTCAACAGGGATGAGATGGACGCAGGGATGGGAGCCAGGGTGAAGGGGTAGTGGATAGCGTAGAGCTGGCAGGGGCGTCTGGGTGTTAGCTGGAAACCAAAGGAGACAGGGCAGAAACAGAGTCAGACCCGGAAAGGAACCACCCCCCACATACACACACGGACTTTGTCACCCTCTGAAGACTCACCAATGCTTCCGGAAAGAAAGTCCCCAGATGAGAGCACCTCCGGATGTGAATTGCAATGGTAAGGCGCTCCTGCGCATTGCAGTCTAAATCCAAAACTAAAAGAAAGCGCTCCTGCGCGTTCACCCAAGCTAAAACAAAAGAGTGCGCTCCTGCGCAAGTAACAGTAACTGGAACCCAGTCACTTCCCCAGTTGCATCCCTTTGGCGCTCCTGCGCAGTGGGATACTGTAGAAATAAACACACAAAGCAACCAAAATCCTCTTAACACCCTCAATGCGCTCCTGCGCGATAAGGGTTAAGGCAAACAAAGAAAACGGCACGTTCCTGGAACCCCCAGGAGAAGGCACGAACAAGCGTCAGTGAGGGACGCGGACGTGAAGCAGGGTTGCGCTCCAGCGCGGTTAGTCTTCTCAGTCCAAGAAGAGCGAAAGGTATAAATCCTACGAGTGGCTGACGTGACAGCCAAGCAGCGCTCCAGCGCGGCTTGTCTCGGGCAAGGCGGGTCTCAGCAGCGGGATACCCAGCCTGGAATCCGGAATCCGAAGCACCCAGCCGCGGGAAACGCGATGTTTATGCGTTTTCCCCCGGAAGTGCTTCTGTGCTCTGCTGCCCGGAAACTAGACCGGGTACTCTACTTCCGACCGGAAGTGAGTATTCCGGCCGCCCGTGTATGTGTGGGGAAATGGCCGGCCGCGGCAATGCCGCGAACCGTGACAGCACCCCCCCCTAGAACAGAACCCCTCCCCCCTCCCCTGAGTTCAGAAAAGAGAGACAGGGCGAGGGCTCAGGGGATGACTCAGATGGAAAGCACGAACCAGGATAGGAGCATGGCGCACATGGGACAAGGGCTCCCAGGACCGCTCATCGGGACCGTACCCCTTCCAGTCCACCAGGTAGAAAAGCTTGCCCCTGGTACGGCGGGAACCCAAGATAGCCCTGACCTCATACTCAACATGGCCCTCCACCACCACCGGAGAAGGAGGAGACGGCAGGGAGCCGCCAGACAGGACCGCCCGCAGAAGGGAGACATGGAAGACAGGATGGATCTTCATGTGCGGAGGAAGAGACAGTTTCATGGCCACAGGGTTGACCACCTTCTCAATAACAAAGGGACCCACAAAACGAGGCAACAGCTTCTTGGGACCATGAACGTTGAGGTGCCTAATAGAAAGCCACACCTTATCACCCCTGTGATAAGCGGGTTCCTGTTGTCTGTGAGCGTCAGCGTGCTCCTTGTAGGTGTCCTTCGCCTTGGCCAGTTCAAACCGTGCCTGTTGCCAGATGTCGCGCAGCGTCTCGTGATAAGACCGCACGGTGGGCAGGCGGCTATCAGGAGGTCCCTCCCACGCCGAAGTGCGGGGATGACGTCCATGGAGGCAAAAGAAGGGGGACATGCCGATGGCAGAATGTTTGCTGTTGTTGTACGCATACTCAGCCATCCATAGTACTTCGGACCATTCCTTCTCGACCGTAAGCAGCAAACAGCGAAGGTACTGTTCCATGGTGTGATTTGTTCGTTCGGCTTGACCATCGGTCTGGGGGTGGTACGCTGAGGAGAGGCGCACGTCCATCTCGAGTATCCTGCATACCTCTTTCCAAAAACGGGACACGAATTGCGATCCCCGATCCGTTATGACCACAGAAGGAATGCCATGGAGGCGAACCACCTCCTGTACGAAGATCAAGGCCAGTTCAGCCGCCGCGGGCAGTTTCGTCAAGGGAACGAAATGAGCCATCTTGGTGAGGTGGTCCACTATAGTGAGAACTGTGGTGTAACCGGTCTTGGTGAGCGGGAGCTCAACCACGAAATCCATGGAGATGGTATGCCATGGACAAGGAGGAACCGGAATGGGCTGCAAACGGCAGACAGGTGGTTCGGATCTGTTCTTGCCTAGCAGGCAAACAGCGCAGTCCTTCACGTGTTTCTTGGTATCGGCCACCATCGTTGGCCACCAAAACGTCCTTCGCACGAGATCGAGCGATTTGTGGTAACCAGGATGGCCGGAGAGGACATGATCATGACACGAGTAAAGGGCCTTCTTCTGTTCGGGTACCCCTGGAAGATGTGTTTGGTTGCCGAAGCGCAGTGAACCGCTCCCACTGGACCCGTCTTCTTCATCCCCTGTCGTGACAACGGAATAGGACCGTTTCCTGTCTAGTTCTGCCTGGCCAATGGAATCCATAGAAGCGACTACGCCCTGGAAGTGTTTCTCCGGCAAGATGGGGACTGGCTCGTTGTCTTCGGCGTCTTCCTCGGATTCGGCCAGCCGCGACAGCGCATCAGCCTTGGCGTTGTCTTTCCCTGGCCGGAACGTGATCACGAAGTCGTACTCGTTGAAGAATAGGGTCCATCGGAGCTGTCGGGCCGTGAGGGCACGTGCTGAACGTAGGAACTGCAAGTTTCTGTGGTCTGTGTAGATGGTCACCTTGTGTTTTGAGTCTTTCAGGAAGTGACGCCATTCCTCAAACGCGGTTTTGATGGCTAGGAGTTCCCGGTCAGACACGGTGTAGTTGCGTTCAGCAGGTTGGAGTTTCTTGGAGTAAAAAGCCACAGGATGCAGATGTCCCGTATCGATGTTTCGTTGTGATAGCACTCCGCCTATGGCGTCCCTAGAGGCGTCTGCCTCTACTATGAAGGGTTGCTCGGTGTCGGGGTGCACCAGGACTGGGGCTACGGTAAACCGTCTCTTTAGTTCTTGGAAGGCGTCGTCGGCATTTTGATCCCAACCAAAACGTACCCCCTTGCGCAACAAGCGCGTGATGGGGGCCACCATCTCTGAAAAGCCGGTGATGAAACGTCGGTAATAGTTGGAAAAACCGAGGAACCTCTGGACCCCTTTCACGGACTCCGGGGTAGGCCAAGACAGAATGGCTTCTACTTTTTTGTTGTCCATTTGAATGCCCGCCGGAGTGATGATGTTCCCCAGGAACTCAACAGATGTGACGTGAAATACGCTCTTCTCCAACTTCACGTACAGGCGGTGTTTTTCCAACTGTTTCAGAACGGAACGTACGTGTTGAACGTGCTCTCTGGTGGTCTGAGAGTAGATCAGGATGTCGTCTATGTAGACGATACAAAAGACGTCGATGAAGTCTCTCAATACTTCATCGATGAAGAACTGGAATGCGGCGGGGGCGTTGCAGAGTCCGAAAGGCATGACCTGGTATTCGAATAGGCCGAACTTTGTCCGGAAAGCGGTCTTCCATTCATCACCCTTCCGGACTCTAACAAGGTGGTATGCACCCCGTAGGTCCAGTTTCGTGTAGATGGAGGCTTTCTTGACTTGGTCCAAGAGAATTGGGATCAACGGAAGCGGGTACCGTTTTTTTATGGTGATGGTGTTCATGGCGCGAAAGTCTATGCAAGTCCTCAGATCCCCTTCCTTCTTTGACACGAAGAAAAGAGGAGAGGAAACCGGTGATCTAGAGTGACGAATGAACCCGTTGTCCAGGTATTCGTCCAGATACGAGCGAAGGTGGATGTTTTCTTTTTCCGTGAGTGAATAGATCCTGCTGCATGGCAACGTGGAGCCGGGAATCAGGTCAATGCGGCAGTCGAACGACCGGTGTGGCGGAAGAGTGTTGGCACCCTTCTTGTCGAACACTCCCGCTAGGTCCAGGTATTCTTTCGGTATGGTTCCTTGGGTAACCAGTCCCATGCCGACTACAGGCAACGAGTGTGCCTGTATGAAACGAGGGCCTGGCAGGTCGTCCTTAACGTAACAAGCGCTGCAGCAGTGTTCCGACTCAAGGTGGATGGTTCTGGTCACCCAATCTATGCGGGGATTGTGCTTCACCAACCACGGCAACCCCAAGATCACCTTGAATTGAGGGGCGTCGATAACGTCGAAACTGATGGACTCGGTGTGGTTGTTTGAGAAGGTCATCGTCATGTTCTCTGTTCGGTGTCTGATAGGTCCGGAAGTTAGGTCTGTTCCATCAACCGCCTTGACGGGTTCTGGTTGGGCCTTCGTTACTGTGTCGATGCCCAAGGCGCTGGAAAATGCGGTGTCTATGAAACAGCCCGTCGCCCCTGAATCCAACATGGCGGTTACCTCCCAGGTTCTTCCTGCCAGATTCCGTAAGGATACGGCCATGCCGACGTGATGACTTCCGTCGTATACCACAGGGATCGCAGATGTACAAGACGAATAACCCAGAGGACGGATCCCCATGTCTACTGGGTTGTCTCGTTTCCCGTCTTGTCGCCATTGCTGATGGGCAATGCGTATGGCCTTCTGCCTCGTGGTTTAGAGGGCTTAGCAGGGCATTCCCTCACGAAGTGTCCGCTTTTGCCGCAATATAGGCACTGGTTCTGCTTCCTCCTACTTTCCCTTTCTTGACTTGACAAGGGTCCTCTCAAACCCCCGATCTGCATGGGCTCCGACGCCTCTCCCTGGGGATTGGAGTCCTCTTTGGCTTTCTCAACGCCCTTGTCCCCGATAGGCAAGAGACGATTTTCGTTGCCTTTTCCCCTGTCGGTCCTTCTTTCCTGTAGACGGAAGTTCATTTTCACCACCATGTCGATGAAAGGACCTATAGCCTCGGGCGGAGCGGGATATTGCGAGATAAGGTCTTTCAGGTCATCCCGTAAACCCCGATAGAACACAGAGACCTTCTTATCCTCAGGCCAGTGGGCCTCGATGACAAGCCTGTTGAACATGGTGATGTAATGGAGCAGGTCCTGGTTGCCTTGTTTAAGGCCAAGCAGCTCGTTATCTGCGGCCTGCACGAAGGTATGGCGAGCGAACATACACCGCATAGCTTCCTTGAACGTAGGTAGGTGGTTAAGCATGGGATCGTCGTTCTCCACCAAGGGAATTGACCACTGAGCGGCATCTCCGCCCATATACGATAGTATGTAGGCTACCTTGGAAGCGTCGTCCGGAAAGGCCGCGATTCTTGCCATGAAATGCAGTTGGCATTGATGTATGAAAATCCCGTACTTCGTGCTATCACCATAGAAACGTTCCGGTGGGGCCAACTGCACAGGATGGGGAGTGACGACCTGGATGGCGGTGTCTTGGTTGGTGGCGGCGGAGGACCCCCCCAAAGGTGAACGTTGGAGGTCTCAACAGGCCGTCTTGTCTAACCCTAGGGCTGGGAGTAGTACCCCAGGGATTGGTGACCCCGGCTGCCATTTGACCCTGTAGGGCCGTTATATCATGGCGCAATGCAAGGTTCTCTGTCTGCATGGCAGTCAGCATGACTGCGATATCCTGCAGAGTGGCCTCCGGGTCGCCCATGTCGTCTGGGCGGAATAGATACCGTGGGCTTCGGATTCTGTCAGGTGCCCCACAAGTCTTACCTTGGCTTGTGACGCAATTCCGCAGAGACGACAAGAGCACCCGTCCCTGTACCCACCTGACCATCGTGGAAAGCGAAACTCAACAGGGATGAGATGGACGCAGGGATGGGAGCCAGGGTGAAGGGGTAGTGGATAGCGTAGAGCTGGCAGGGGCGTCTGGGTGTTAGCTGGAAACCAAAGGAGACAGGGCAGAAACAGAGTCAGACCCGGAAAGGAACCACCCCCCACATACACACACGGACTTTGTCACCCTCTGAAGACTCACCAATGCTTCCGGAAAGAAAGTCCCCAGATGAGAGCACCTCCGGATGTGAATTGCAATGGTAAGGCGCTCCTGCGCATTGCAGTCTAAATCCAAAACTAAAAGAAAGCGCTCCTGCGCGTTCACCCAAGCTAAAACAAAAGAGTGCGCTCCTGCGCAAGTAACAGTAACTGGAACCCAGTCACTTCCCCAGTTGCATCCCTTTGGCGCTCCTGCGCAGTGGGATACTGTAGAAATAAACACACAAAGCAACCAAAATCCTCTTAACACCCTCAATGCGCTCCTGCGCGATAAGGGTTAAGGCAAACAAAGAAAACGGCACGTTCCTGGAACCCCCAGGAGAAGGCACGAACAAGCGTCAGTGAGGGACGCGGACGTGAAGCAGGGTTGCGCTCCAGCGCGGTTAGTCTTCTCAGTCCAAGAAGAGCGAAAGGTATAAATCCTACGAGTGGCTGACGTGACAGCCAAGCAGCGCTCCAGCGCGGCTTGTCTCGGGCAAGGCGGGTCTCAGCAGCGGGATACCCAGCCTGGAATCCGGAATCCGAAGCACCCAGCCGGCGGGAAACGCGATGTTTATGCGTTTTCCCCCGGAAGTGCTTCTGTGCTCTGCTGCCCGGAAACTAGACCGGGTACTCTACTTCCGACCAGAAGTGAGTATTCCGGCCGCCCGTGTATGTGTGGGGAAATGGCCGGCCGCGGCAATGCCGCGAACCGTGACATCCACTTGACCCTTGCCCAGCGAAGCTTTTGGGTAAGTTGGCGGAAGTAATCAATCCACTGGCGAACCCTCTTCTGAATCTCTCGTTGAGGCAGGGAGTGGTTCCGCCAGTTTGGAAGCAGGCAATGGTCATCCCGCTGCTTAAAAAACCGGGTCTTGACCCGGGGGTCCCAGCCAACTATAGGCCGATTTCTCTGTTGCCGGCTCTCGTTAAGATTTTGGAGAAACATGTTCAGTCGGTGCTCTCTAATTTTTTGGAGACTCACGAGATCTTGCATGACTCCCAGTCTGGCTTCCGTTCAAATCGTAGCACCGAGACCGCGCTCCTTGAGGTTTCTGAAACTATCAAAGGGGTGTTGGACACCGGGGGCAAAGTCATGTTGGTGTTGTTGGACTTGTCGGCGGCTTTTGACACCGTCCCCCATGATGGCCTTCTCGCAAGACTCTATGAGATAGGTCTTCGGGGGACGGTGCTCAGCTGGTTTTCGTCCTTTCTAGCTGGCCGCCGGCAAACGGTCTGGACATCGCCTGACACCGCCGTGATGCCGCCTTTGGGAGTCGGGGTCCCTCAGGGCTCTATATTGAGCCCGACCCTCTTTAACATCTTTATGACCCCTTTGGCGGCGGTGGCGGAGTCGTTTGGTGCCCGGATCGTGTCGTATGCCGACGACACCCAGCTCCTCTTTTCTTGTGAGAGAGGGGCAGACTTTGACGGGGAGAGTATCCGGAATTGCCTTGGGGCTGTGTTCACATGGTTCCAACTGAACAGCCTCAAGTGCAATTCCGATAAATCCGAGGTACTCTTTTTCGGGTGCGATACGGAGCCTAGCTGGCAGGCCTGGTGGCCCATCGATATGTTCCCTCCGTCCGGTTCTTCCCCTATGGCTAAAAACTTGGGGGTTAAGATGGACAAGGGGCTGACGATGAAAGCCCAGATCCTTGGAGTGACCGGCACCTGCTTCGGTCTATTAAAGATGCTGCGGAGGTTTTTGCCTCTTTTGTCGGAGGAGCACAGGAGGCTGACTGTGCAGGCTCTGATAGGCTCCAGGTTGGATTATGCCAACATTCTTTACCTGGGCCTACCAGAGTACCTGTTGCAGCGGCTTCAAGTTGCGCAGAATGCGGCGGCCAGGGCCATTTTTGGTCTAAACAGACGTGTCAGCGTCTCGGGCTTATTGTTGACGTTGCACTGGCTACCCATCCGCAAACGGATCGCCTTTAAGGCTATGACTTTGGCCTACAAGGCTCTCCATGCTGTGGGAGCAAAGCATCTCCAAAAGAGACTGGCCTTTTACCATCCGGCTCGGTCTCTGAGGTCAGAATCTTTGCTCCTGGCGGTTGTCCCTCGAGTTAAGAGAGCGCGCCTGGGTGGCCGTTCCTTCAGCCTGCTGGCTCCACAGATGTGGAATTCGCTTCCGCTCCCACTTCGGGGGGTTACTAGTCTTCTTGACTTTAGGAGAGGTCTTAAAACCTGGTTGTTCACTCAGTAGACCTCCCTGCAGCCCCTTTTCTACCTGTTTGTTCTGTACTCTTTTTTTCATGTTATGTTATTGCGAATCAGTTCTCCTTACCTAAAGCGCCGGGACACTCTTTTTGAGTAACCGTAGCGCTATACAAAAGAATAAATAACATAACTTAACATAACATAACCATCTCTCCTGTAATTGTGGCTGCTGTCTTCAGAGGGGCGCTGGTCTTCTGGCTTCCATATCGATTATCCAGCTGGAAGAGCTTGCATTTCTCTTTTCTTCCGGCTGTCGTCTCTCGTTCCCTGACTCGCCTCCGATAGCGTTCAGCCCTTTAGTCTCAACCGATATTCCAGTCTGGCGGCTAAAGTCAGTCGGCGCCATTTTGTTCATCACTGCCACGCCTGCAACTCCGGGACTTTCCCCTTCAGTTCTTTTATCACCAGACAGCTTCCGCCGGGCTCCTCTAATTCTCCACGGTGTCTGGTTCAAGTTCCCGTAGTTCTCAGCTACGCTGGGGCTCTAAAAATGCCAGTGACAGCTACATGACGGTGGAGCCGGCACGGATCACGTTGGTCCAGCCAACTTGCTTAGCCACGCCCCTGTAACTCTTTTGATGGACAATGTCAAAGGCTTCATTTCATTCAGAAAAAGATGATCACGCCATCAGGCCCTGGCAAGGGTTTAAACGCACCACCAGAGTTAGGATGGAAGACCGCTCCTTTTCTAAATTGGCTGCTGTTCAGTGGAATGACCTCCCACTTGACTTACGATTGACAAATATCAGCTTTTCAGAAAGTAGCTAAAAATCTTCCTGTTTCCAAGATACTAAGTTGATTAGTCATTACTCAAGAATACCCCGCGCAGCAACCAAATACCCTTTTGCTTTATGCTCTCCTAGCGCCGTGATGTCCTTCGGGACGAATGTTGCGCTCTACAAATACAAATACAAATGTAAGAAGAAGGATGAATTTGATGAGTCTACTTTGAAATATTTCAGTAGCTAGAAACTACTGGACACTCAACACACTGTATTCATGACTTCTTGGTGAGCCAATCACAGTGCACCATGAAGGGTATAGGTACGTGGTTGGTAGCGTGGCTGGTAAAGAATTGTAAGTAGTCTATAGTTGCTAAGAGAAAACTTCCTGACCTCTTCTTCTATGTATGCTACCTAGTGCTACCTGTCTAATTGGCCTCTACCTTTGCACCACACCATCCATGGTTCCCCTTACCCATGCTGCTAACGTACCCCCATATGCCACTGTTTAGTAGAAGTCCCATTGGCATTATGAAGTAACTTTACATTAAAAAATACACAGTCACACCTTGCAGCTGATTAGAGCTAGAATTTGCTACGTATAAATATTGATTGTGATAGGTAACTGCTGCTGCAAGTCCCAATGCACACTCATATTGTGAGCTTTTTATGTGTCACAATAGAAAGATGGCACCAGAATGGGTATTCTCACTCCTTGCAACTCCTTGCAGGAAGAGGTGTGGCGCCACGGCTAGGGCGATTGACTCCGGAATCTGGGGATCACGGTTCGATCCCCGGCACGGTGGCAGATTAGCCCAGCACCATGTGACTCTGGGCAATAGCTTGCTTAATCTTCCCGATGGCCCCCAGCGCCTAGAGACCCTTACGGGTGAGTGTGCGCTTCACAAAAAATGTGGATGTGGATAACGCAATCGACAAAAGCTTTGTGACCTCTCCTGGACTTGCAAAGGGTTTCCTAAAACTACCAATGTTTACTGTCTCACCAGAACAGCCAGTAACTATTCACCAAGTGAAAGCTGCCCTTTCTGGACACCTTTCACTGTGCATATACAAACTCCTCGCTTTGAATAAAGTGGACAACCTTCCCAAGGACACCCGCAGACTCCCTTTTGCCACTGATGTCGCTTTCACTTTAATGCACTCAACTGATACAAGCATCATTATTATTGATGAGGGAGGCCATGTTTGTCCCAACACACGCCGCCATTTTGTCTTGAGCCCAATTCATAGAGCAGGAGTAGTGTGAAGGGCTGGTTGTAACGCAGCCCCACAAGATGATACATTAGCATAACAACAAAGACTCGCTCCTACATGTGCCTGCTATGTTTAATTACGAGAGCTGAACACTTACTGCAGTTGTACAGCTTGTTGACTTTCGCCACGTCCAGGTTACTGAGTCCATACTGCTGTCCAATTGCTACTGTGGGGTCCGGTTTTGGAATCATGCTTGGTTGCCCAGACGTGTTTGAAAATGCATATCTGCAGGAATCAATCAAAAGCTTGCATCACAAACTTAAATCTGTTTCATCTGGGAAGAGAGAAGCTGGATGTGAGAGGATGCTGCCAACTTTCGAACTGGGGAATCGGGTACGAGTCTTGGCAATGGCTTAGCATCCTGTGATTCTGGGAAAGTCACTTGATCTCCCTGTGCCTACAAAATGAATATTGTGTAATGTAACTCGTGCTCATCTAAAGTGCTTTATTTACTTTGGGTCGAGTTTGCACTACATAAAACTGCAGGGGAAAAAGTGAGACATTGAAGCACCTCATGGTAGTTATAGTTTAGAACTTGCACTTGTACACTTCTATGGACAGTGTTTCTGCCCACTGGATTACGATGTCTATTTCCAACAACCTTTCCGACTTGGCCTGTCCGACATGGAAAGGTTGTCGAAAAGTGACTTTAGGGGCTGGCCATGCAGCCTATGATTGATGGTCGAGGGGGTACATAAGGCGCCCCCCTGAAAAACCCTGCACTGTGTGGCAGGCACCCTGCCACAGGGTGCAGGGTTTTCCGCAAACACCCCATTTCCCTATAAGAGCTTGTGTTATGACGGGTTCTCTGAGTAACACGGGCTAACATAGGAAACAATGGGAATCCGACCGAACAGTGTTTGGTTGCATTGCAATCCATGGATTGGAACCACCGACCGTGAGTAGGTTGGTTCAGAGTCTGTGTTTGGAGGAGGCTTTCGGCCAGACATCATAATCGACCCCTTAGAGTCTAATGGTATCTTTTGTTTTACTTGGAATAATTATGTAAGGCACAGTTGATTATGGATTTTAGCTTGCTAGGAGCTGGGGGCAGAATTTGCTTATGAGCTCCACTGATAAAAGCTAGTTTTCATAACCTGACATCTCTTCTCATGCACATTCACACCCCCACCCCATGAGCTGCGCCTTACCTGTCATAGTGCATCACTGACACATAGTCATAAGGAAGGTCTGAGGTATTGCCATCATCTTTCGCAAAATTGCTCCAGTCACCTGATTGGGTGAAACAAAAAATTAGCCATCAGTAAAGTAAAACTTTATTATAACACTGCCCAATGAATAGGAGGCCCTCTTATAACTAAAGGCTCCCCGTTTGTCAGAGGGTGAGAGAAGGTAAGAACTATTACACATATTTTTCACCCCATGAGTCTTGAAGCAGGGATTTGCTTGTCTTATTTCATGCAACATTGTTTGTGTTTTGTGAGAGTTCAATACTTGTGTTGCAGATTGGCATCAGATGGCACTGAAGCCACTACAGGTCACTAGCTGGTTTGTCCTGGTTCCAATATAGTTTAAATGTCTGCAGCCATGTAATCTTCTTACTGTTTTAACACAAAAAGCAGAATAGCGAATATAGCATGTTACAACGCATGCTAATACATCGCGTTCTATTACAACACAGTTGTTACAACAACTGCGCTGTTAGAATGCAATATCTTTACATCGCAAGTCATTAGATGGACTTGCTGTAGGGGGCACTCTGGATTTAGGAATTGTATCATTTACTATTCCAACTCCAGCCTGCGCAACAGTAGGGAAGGTGTTGGAATAGTCAATTATAATTAAAGACTGTGACCCAATTTAATGCTCAATTAACATTTTTAATTTTTTTAAAGTTTTCATAAACTACAGAGCTATTGACCGCACATACTTTAACATCAGACTGAAATTTAACTAAGAACACAGCTTTCTACGAAGTATTAGTTTTAAAACACATATCATATATGCAGATGCCCATAGTGGACTTACACTGGATGAGTGAATGTCTGTTTATTAGTACAATTGCTCCAAATTAAATGTGACATTAGGACACTTCCAATGCCATGACTAAAGCATATATATTATGCCTAGATTACATTCTACCAGTCATAAAACAAAATGTTAATACACAGTCGTCATCGATATTACACTCGCTGCTACATATAAGTCATAATTGTACCTGCAATGCAAGACGGGTCATTACTCATCCATCAATGGAATACTTCCTGAATCTTTTGACATGTAGATATGTTTGACATATACATTATTTGATATAACTCTCATTGAAACTTCACACTGTCAGGTTGACTATAACAATGCTGGATTACATGCTTAAGGACAAGAACTTTCTTTTCAATGGAACTTGGCATGTCTTCTCCTGGCAAGATGGAGGTCTTTCGGCCTGATAGCAATGTAAGTTCATCACTTTTACCTCCACAAGAGCTGTATTTCTGCTGTGAAAACAGCCATATGTTTTACCTGTTTGAATAACAAAATGGACAGAAGATATGCCCGCGAATATTAGATTCGAACTGGTATTACTTGATCAATGCCCATGGACAAATCATGAGTATGATACATACATTACGAATGGTTTACATTAACTTGGACTTGTAGACCTTGAAAACAGGAGGCTCAACAGGAAACGAAGGGTCGATTCACAGAATGAACTTAAGATTCAATCCTAAACTTACTACTATTTTGGCATTCACAGAATGCACTTACTACTTTTGGCATTCACAGAATAAACGTACTACTTTTGGCATTCACTGAATGAACTTACTACTTTTGGCATTCACAGAATGCACTTACTACTTTTGGTATTCATAGAATGAACTTACTACTTTTGGTATTTACAGAGGTTAGGATTTTGTCTTAAGTTTGTCTTAAGTCTGTCTTAGTGGAGTGGTGTGGCTCACTGGCTAGAGGCGGCAGACCCGGCAGATCCGGAAGCAGAGGACGGCCCGGGACCAGGGTTCAATTCCCGACGCGGCAGGGTCATGGACCAGGGTCAGCGGACTCGTTAATTCTCGCCTCGGTGCCTACTCTAACCAGGGTTCACACTCGGCAACTCTGGGCATTAGCTTGCCTCATCTCTACAACGGCCCCCCACATTCGCCGGGAATTCCTGGTTTCACCTTGGAGATACCCAGTAGGGACCATCTCAGAGGGAAAGCCAGGATGGGTTCCCCAGCGGTCGACAGCGCGGAGATACCCCATGTAGGGTGATTCATGCGCTTTACAAGATATCATTACATTACATTACATTAAGTCTGTCTTAAGTTTAGCTTAAGACAAAATCCTAACTTCTGTGAATACCAAAAGTAGTAAGTTTAGGATTCAGTCTTAAGTTCATTCTTTGAATCGGGCCCAATAATAACTCTGTCATCCATATCTGATAAATGGTTAATGGATGAATCATTGCAGAAGTGTCAAAGCGGTGCACAGTGCAAAAAGTGTGAGTGCCAGCGTAAAACATATAAGCAGATTTAATGAAAATATGATTTGAAATAGACATCCATTCCATGAACTTGGTAGAGATCTGTACTAAACTAAGAAGTAAAGAGAGTCAGATCCAGCAAGAATAGGGGAATTCGAGAGAAGTGATTTAGTATAAAAAAGACAAATGCCTGAAAGTAGGGAAGGCAAAGGACAAGACAGAATTTGTGGACTGGAATAGGTTGGGATCGAGACCAATGAGCTACACAGCATAATACTGCCAGGACAAAACGAAACAGAGAAGATATGAACTGAAAACTAACCAATAAGAAGGCAGGATGATAGTATCAACAGGAACAGAATTGACAAACTATTATGAATGATATTGTGTATGCTCTATGGGACATCATCTCTCTGTGAGAGGGGAAGGGCAACGAGCAGGTACTCTCTGGGAATAAAGCCAACAGCTCTGGGTGAGTCTCTGCGCAGAAGGCTCCAAACCTTGGAATCTGACTGGCACCCTTGTGGTAATAATCAATATACCAATACAACCATAGGAGAGGAAAAAAGGGAATAGGGCAAGGGACACCGACGACAGGACGTGGACTTAGGGGAAAAGACTGACCAGAGATAGGACCGAATTCAAACTCTGCAGAAACATGAACAGAGAAAGGGAAGCTATAAAATAACAGGCACAGAACCGCAAAAAAAGAGGAAAGAGAACCAGAATCCGAAACTCAGAGTCTGTACACCAACAATGGCCTGATAGATAATAGAGAAAAGATCACCTGATATGTGAGGTGTATTCTTTGGTTTGTAGAAAGTATATTCGTCACTGTGAGGGAGAGAAAAAAGGACACAGACTAATACATGGATAATGACCACTTCCATAGGAATCAAGCATCATGTTATATTGCACATTGAGCTAATGAGCAAGTGTGAAATTCACCCATTGATCTCATCGATATTACAATATGTTATGTTATGTTATGTTATTGGTTTTTATACCGCGCACAGCTGCCCCAGCAAAGGGGCGTCCTGGCGCCAGGAAAGGTAAACACAACATCACAAAGCGCGGCAAAGTCAGGAAAATTAGTTAAAAAGAAAAGTTTTGATGGCACGTCTGAATAGCAGTAAATCCTCCATAGCTCGGATTTCACTGGGAAGAGAGTTCCACAATTTGGCCGCCACTACCCGGAAGGAGCGGCCACCCATCCTGCTCAGCAGAAAGCGTGGAACAACAGACAAATTCTGACCCATCGATCTTAAGGATCAAGAAGGAACATATGGGGTCAGTAAATTCATCAAAATCGGTGGAGCCATACCTTTCAAAATTTTAAAAGCTAGGCAAAGCACCTTAAACTCGATCCGACGAGCGACAGGCAGCCAATGGAGCGATTGCAATGCTCTGGACGTCGAGCAACGACGGGGCAATCCCAGTACCGCTCTTGCGGCCGCGTTCTGCACTCGTTGCAGCCGCATGAGTTCTGCCTTGTTCGCACCTGCAAGTAAGACACTGGCATAGTCTATCCTGGATAGGATCGAAGCCTGGACTACAAGCTGTCTAGTGGGGGCATCAAAGAATTTGAGCACCGGCCTGATACCCCTGATTATGCCAAAACAGGAGGCAGCCACCCTCTTAGTTTGGCAGATGAAGCTCAATGTAGGGTCCAGCCATACCCCGAGGTTTTTTATCTCTATGGCAGGAGAAGGTATCATTCCTAACTCAGGGGGCCACCAGTTGTCGTTCCACCATCCAGGTTGCTTTCCCACCACCATCACCTCGGTCTTCTTTGTGTTCAATTGGAGACAATTTAGGTTCATCCAATTGGCCACCGCACGTAGCCCCTCACAAAAGTTGAGGGCGTCCACAGCTGAGTCCCCACTTAGTGTGACCGCCAGCTGCGTGTCATCCGCATAGGACACCATTGTCAGGCCCCAGCGTTTGACAACCGCAGCCAGCGGACTCACATATAAGTTCAAAAGAGTGGGGCTCAAAGATGAACCCTGTGGGACTCCCAAGGTGAGCGGGTGGGAGGTGGATTTGCCAGGTGGTATCGCAACCTGAAAGGATCTGTTGGTAAGGAAGGAGCGGAACCACCCTAGCGCCGTGCCCCTAACCCCAGCTTCCGCTAGCCTCCGCAATAGGATCTCGTGGGACACCGTATCGAAGGCGGCACTCAGGTCTAACAACAAGAGTGCCGCTGTTCGTCCGGTGTCCAGCACGGAGCGCAGATGTTCAACCATGTATAACAAGGCAGTCTCCGTGCTGTGGCCTGCACGAAATCCATTTTGCGTGGGATCCAAGATGTTAGCTTTGGCAAGATGGTCGGCCAGGATCCTATTCACGTGGGCTTCGGTGATTTTAGCAGGCCACGGCAGCAGTGAGATGGGGCGATAGTTCTCGGGTTTTACAGGATCTAGGGTAGGCTTTTTTAGGATGGGAGTAACTACCGCTTGCTTCCACTTGGTGGGCACCATCCCTGAGGTCAAAGACGTGTTAATAAGGGCCAGCAAGGGAGAACGACATATCTCCTGCATGTTTTTGAACTGAGTCGGTATGAGAGGGTCTGCTGGAGAGCCAGATTTAATTTTATGGCTCAATAGATCGAAACCCTCCTCAGAAAGGGGGGCCAGCAAATCCAAAGTCGGAGCATTGCCCTTTAAACCGACGTCCAAGTCCAATTGATGCACGGCAGTTGGAAAGGTGCGATAGATTGTATGCACCTTTTGGACAAAGAAAGAGGCCAGACACTCGCAATGAGAGTCTGTACAGATTTCTGCAGCAGAGGCCCTCTTAGTCGTCAGCTCTTTTAGGACCTTAAAGATAAGTTTAGAGGGGTTAGGGCTGTTCCGGAACTCCTGCGCATAATATGCAGCACGCGTACGGCAGACCGCTCTATGATATGCCTTGGACAAAGTGAGATAGCAGGATTTGCGCACGGGATCATAGGCTTTCCTCCATTGCCTTTCCGCTTGCCTGCACTCTCTCTTGAGAGACGCCAAGGTCTCATCATACCACGGGCTATGAGCCTTAGTACGGCACTTGGAGCGAACCAAGGGGATAAGGGAATCTAGGGCCGTTTCAATCCAAGCGCAGAAAGAGTCGTACCCTCCGTCGACATCCGAGAAGATAGGTAGGGGAGTCTTTCCAAGTAGAGAGTGAAAATCTTCTAGTTTTAGTTTGCTCCACTGGCGAGAGAAAGAGGTTTTGTTCTGTGCCACAAATATAGGGTCTGCCACAGGAATAGCTGCCTTCACCACCAACATATGAGACATACTAGTATATCGTTCAATAACTCCTTCTTACCATGATAGTAGGAGTAGAAGGCTCCACCCCGCCTGGCAACGGCTCAGGGGTCGAGGGAAGCACCGCACTAATATAGAAAGCAAAAAACAAACATGCTCGTATGTTAATGCCTCTCGGTCTTATATGGATATTAGAACACATAACAGGTATCATGGCTGGTATATTATGGCCATATGAGAGGTTTCTTTGCAGCACAGTATCGATTGTCTATTAGGAATGGGGATTTTGTCTTTCTAGTAAAGAAGACATTAAGCTAGTCGATGGTATGTTCGTTGAGAACGGGGTTTGTCTCCAGAGGAGAGAAAGAGCAGCGTCTCTGATGTTACATGGCGCTTTCGACTATTAAGGAGCAAGTGTCAGTCTTGCGAGTCTAATAATATGCAATTCCATCTACCATACGCAATAAAATAAGAGCGCCAGCATTGTACTAAAAGGACGTAGTTCTCGTGTGCAGCTTACCTCTCCGTCGGTACTCCGTTGCCTCCATCTGATCCAGTTGGGGAGGTATCGGAGCCGGGGGGAGAGATGCCTTTAAGATGTCCAACAATTGGACGCACGCGGTCACCTGATTGTCTAAACCAATGGGAGTGCAGTTGGTATAAGGTGGCTGAGTAGACGTTTGAACCGCCTTCTCAATAGGCGGATTATTCATCACGTGTTCTGTGATGCTCGTGCCATATTGGACCATTGGGCTGTTGCTATTGCTGCTAAGCAACGAAGCAGGATTTCGTGTTTACAACCACGATTCAGATAGAATCAAACCAGGAGCGACCCTCGGAGTAAACATCAAATGGACGCTGGCGGTCACTCAGAGCATAATTAGGATGAGTTGGCCGGGTGTGTGGGAAAACCGCCATGGTCATCACGTGATCAATGTAAACAGTTCCTTCTTGCATCAGCATTTTGTTGATATACATGCTGAGCAATAATATGAAATGCCTCATGGTGTAAGCGTAGGCACTTGATGAAAGCTAGTCAAGAGGAATCTTGATGTATGAACTCAATGAAAGGCTATTCATTAAAGGCTTCGCGCATGTCATCAGTATGCAAATCCTTTTCCTTCGGTTCTTACAGAGAGTACTTTAGATACAGCCTATTGCTGATGCCTCTCGATGTTTCTAAGGCAGACTTTCAGAGTGAGTGATTTGGTTGTCCCAACCTATAGACCTCTATACAATTATACTGAGAGGTGAGTAAGAGGAGTGGTTGGTGTGTAGAGTTTACAGAGTGGACCAAGGAATGTCGTCATTCAAACCATTTTTGTTAGTCTTCAGTTTGAACACCCACTTCTGTTCTTTACGGAGCAGAAGATTGGTGAAGTCTGTTACATGGGGAGGAATGTAAGGTTGTTCAAGCACTGTCCAAGTGAAGGCAGTAGGGTCATGCTTTTTGTCCAGAAAGAAGCACTCACTGAAGGGTGGGTCACTCGGAAGAAGCAGCCTTTCAGATTACAGAGCATCCAGTTATGCCTTATTTTTATTGCCTTCCTAAGGTACACAAGACACAAAGGCCACCACCAGGTCACCCCATAATTTCGGGCATTGGTTCTATACTAGAACCTCTTTCCACCTTTGTCGATCATTTCCTGCGCCCTATGGTGCAGGAAATGCCTACATATCTTAAGGACACAACAGATGTGCTACGCATCCTTCCGGACATAGAATTTGATGCAATCAATGACCATCTAGTATCTCTCGATGTAGAATCACTTTATACATCCATACCACAAGATGAGACTCTGGATGTCATCTTTGCTCTCTTGTCGGCTCGTGATCTAGACAGCATCACTCCTGTGAGCTTCATCATGGCCTGTGCCACTCTGGCCATGAAGATAAATTTCTTCAAATTCGAAGAGACTATCTATTTACAAACTTCCGGAACAAGCATGGGAAGCATTTTTGCTCCCAGCTTGGCTAATTTGTATGTACACAACTTCGAACAAGAGCATGTCCTTATTGATACCAATCCATTCGTTACCTGTATAAGGTTATGGAAACGGTATATTGATGATATACTAGTTGTGTGGCGAGGAACTCACGAAACTCTGATGTCTTTTCTTGACTGGCTTAACAACAGGAACAACTTTCTTCGCTTCACAATAGAGGCAAGCAAAACTGAGATTGCCTTTCTAGACCTAAGGATTTTTGTCACACCCAATGGCCTGCAATCAGAATTATACAGAAAGCCAATGGCAAAGAATTCCTTGCTATGCTACGACAGCCACCATCCAAAGTCCCTCAGACAGAATCTACCGTATGGGCAATTCCTGAGGGTGCAGAGAAATTGTTCTACCAAAGAATGCTATGTAAAACATGCAAAAACTCTACAACATCAATTACATGACAGGAAATATCCTCCCAAATTGGTAAAACAATCGATGAAACGGGCAAGCAATAATAACAGACAAGCCTTGTTAGAACCGTCACTACCTAAAGCTGCATCCGACAGACTGACCTGCGTAACAACCTTTGGTACATTATCAAATAAGATACAGAAAATTGTGAAAAAACACTGGTCCATATTAAACACCGGACAAAGAGAAATTGAGCCACCACTGTTCTCTTTTAAACGTGGGACAAATTTGAGAGATCGCATCGTCCATACCAGACCCCAGATGAGGATGCCTAGGGCTCTAGGTACCATCTGGGACCTTCCACCAGTTGTAGGACATCATCCATGTGGATCCTGTCAGGCCTGCCCACAAACTACTAGATCTACTGAGATTGACATTGGCACAGACAGACCGTGGAGACAGGTCAGATTCACTAATTGTAATAGTGAGAAATTGGTTTACCTGATCACTTGCCCATGCGGCCTACAGTACGTAGGTATGACAACTCGAAAAATCAAACTACGTATCTCAGAGCACAAAAGCACAATCCGGTGTAAGAGACAGGCAACAAAATTAACCACACATTTTCTGGGCAAAAAGCATGACCCTACTGCCTTCACTTGGACAGTGCTTGAACAACCTTACATTCCTCCCCATGTAACAGACTTCACCAATCTTCTGCTCCGTAAAGAACAGAAGTGGGTGTTCAAACTGAAGACTAACAAAAATGGTTTGAATGACGACATTCCTTGGTCCACTCTGTAAACTCTACACACCAACCACTCCTCTTACTCACCTCTCAGTATGATTGTATAGAGGTCTATAGGTTGGGACAACCAAATCACTCACTCTGAAAGTCTGCCTTAGAAACATCGAGAGGCATCAGCAATAGGCTGTATCTAAAGTACTCTCTGTAAGAACCGAAGGAAAAGGATTTGCATACTGATGGCATGCGCGAAGCCTTTAATGAATAGCCTTTCATTGAGTTCATACATCAAGATTCCTCTTGACTAGCTTTCATCAAGTGCCTACGCTTACACCATGAGGCATTTCATATTATTGCTCAGCATGTATATCAACAAAATGCTGATGCAAGAAGGAACTGTTTACATTGATCACGTGATGACCATGGCGGTTTTCCCACACACCCGGGCAACTCATCCTAATTATGCTCTGAGTGACCGCCAGCGTCCATTTGATGTTAACTCCGAGGGTCGCTCCTGGTTTGATTCTATCTGAATCGTGGTTGTAAACACGAAATCCTGCTTTGTTGCTTAGCAGCAATAGCAACAGCCCAATGGTCCAATATGGCACGAGCATCACAGAACACGTGATGAATAATCCGCCTATTGAGAAGGCGGTTCAAACGTCTACTCTGCCACCTTATACCAACTGCACTCCCATTGGTTTAGACAATCAGGTGACAGCGTGCGTCCAATTGTTGGACATCTTAAAGTCATCTCTCACGCCTGCTCCGATACCTCCCCAACTGGCTCAGACGGAGGCAACGGAGTACCGACGGAGAGGTAAGCTGCACACGAGAACTTCGTCCTTTTAGTACAATGCTGGCACTCTTATTTTATTGCGTATGGTAGATAGAATTGCATATTATTTGACTCGCAAGACTGACACTTGTTCCTTAATAGTCGAAAGCGCCATGTAACATCGGAGACGCTGCTCTTTCTCTCCTCTGGAGACAACCCCCGTTCTCAACGAACATACCATCGACTAGCTTAATGTCTTCTTTACTAGAAAGACAAAATCCCCATTCATAATAGACAATCGATACTGTGCTGCAAAGAAACCTCTCATATGGCCATATTATACCAGCCATGATACCTGCTATGTGTTCTAATATCCATATAAGACCGAGAGGCATTAACATACGAGCATGTTTGTTTTTTGCTTCCTATATTAGTGCGGTGCTTCCCTCGACCCCTGAGCCGTTGCCAGGCGGGGTGGAGCCTTCTACTCCTACTATCATGGTAAGAAGGAGTTATTGAACGATATACTAGTATGTCTCATATTGTAATATCGATGAGATCAATGGGTGAATTTCACACTTGCTCATTAGCTCAACGTGCAATATAACATGATGCTTGATTCCTATAGAAGTGGTCATTATCCATGTATTAGTCTGTGTCCTTTTTTCTCGCTGGCCTTGTCATCCGCGCACGGCAGGTAAGCGCCATGACGAGCCCAGCTCGTCATTAGCTTCGAAGGGGTTAAGGTGCCCACTAACATTAGTGGACATCATATACCAGGCCAGCCTCTCACGGTTAAAAACATATAAACTGCTATATACTGGACACCTTCCCATCTTTGCTTCCTGGATCCCCTTCATATTTTGAAAAGCAGCAAATTCTCAATGTAACAAAAGCATTCCCTCCAATGAAACAGAAGATTACATTAGATTAAATACATACCCTCAGCTATGTTGTGCCACAGGATGTCCACATATTGGTCACGGTCCGGTCTTGTGTGCTCATGGCAGAAGCCCAAGGACTGCTCAATCTCGTGCTGTATGACGCCTTTCAACATGCAACTTCCTTCATCCAACGAGAGATACTGAGCCCCGCCAATCTTCCCAATGTAGGACCAGCAGCTAATGAAAGACAATAAACTTAAGGACTGTAGTCATTCAGAAGTAAAGCTGATCTCTTCTTCACCACAGAACACAAACTGAGTGTTGTAGTATTTGCTGTTATTATTGCTCAACTGCAATGTACTAATGAGCTGCTCAAACCATGTAGTAGTATGGGGCGGCGGTTAAGGGAAAGCAGGATATGTAGATAAATCTAAAAAATTAGATGTGAAACATGATAAAGGGGAGAGGGGCTGTGGGGCTATTGGTTCTGAGACTATTAAAAGTACAAATCTTTTAAAGGTGATATAACGTTGTAAAGGTTTACCCCCAAACTTCAAGATTCTTTAATTAGATGTTTTAAACAGTGTCAGGAAAAACTCTGCAAAATCACGTGACTGAAGAAACCCAACACATAAAAAAATAGAAGAACACGTGCTTCTAGAAGCTGGAAAACTGAACAAACATTGTAAATTGAGAAGAGTGTAATAAAATGGTTACTTACCAGTAGGAGTAGTTTTACAGCTTGTATAGTTTTCAGGATTCACATTGTATGGTGCACACTTACGCAAGTGGTGCACCTTGCACAAATCTACGCAACCCTTATGGTGATTTTATTGGTCTTTGATAACCATAGAAAGCTCTCTAAGTAGTAGCCATCGAGCGCAGCCTTCAGGCTTATCTTGAAGGAGTGAAAAGCAGCTTCTTTTACCAGCTTTAATCAATGGTGTAACATTAAATTAAAAAGAACCACACAGTGTTTATATAAAAATAATAAGTCCATTTATTACACAACGCTCACGAACACAATGGTATATCTCTTACCAAGAGATATCAACGCAATACACAAGAATACTGTTCAATAATAATGCAAGTTGCACAAATATACACTGGTCTTCTAGGTGAGACCAAACCATATATCAAGAAAGTGGAATGCGAACCTACTAGTTGACCAATATCTTGGAAGACCGGCTTAGAGCGCGCTGCGTTCACTATTGTTGTCCTGCCAGCTTCTCATGCTTTTTTAAATATCTCTCGTTTTGTATCTAATTTACTTTTGTTTTAGCCTTCTCCCCTGATTTTAAACCGATGCCCACTTGCCTGCACTATAATCTGTAAAAGCACTGCATTTTGCGGGTCCTTGTCCCGGTTGCTCGCACTTTGGCGGCCATATTGGGTGAGAGTAGGACGCCTGGCGGCGCCATCTCGTTTTGACGGTCTAGATGTCATAAGGACGCTAGACCTCTATATAAGGAGGGTAAATTAGGGGTCTGGCCCTACTAGTTGACCAATATCTTGGAAGACCGGCTTAGAGCGCGCTGCGTTCACTATTGTTGTCCTGCCAGCTTCTCATGCTTTTTCTCATGCTTTTTTAAATATCTCCCGTTTTGTATCTAATTTACTTTTGTTTTAGCCTTCTCCCCTGATTTTAAACCGATGCCCACTTGCCTGCACTATAATCTGTAAAAGCACCGCGTTTTGCGGGTCCTTGTCCCACTTGCTCGCATTTTGACGGCCATATTGGGTGAGAGTAGACGCCTGGCGGCGCCATCTCGTTTTGACGTTCTAGACGTCATAAGGACGCTAGACCTCTATATAAGGAGGGTAAATTAGGGGTCTGGCCCTACTAGTTGACCAATATCTTGGAAGACCGGCTTAGAGCGCGCTGCGTTCACTATTGTTGTCCTGCCAGCTTCTCATGCTTTTTCTCATGCTTTTTTAAATATCTCCCGTTTTGTATCTAATTTACTTTTGTTTTAGCCTTCTCCCCTGATTTTAAACCGATGCCCACTTGCCTGCACTATAATCTGTAAAAGCACCGCGTTTTGTTGGTCCTTGTCCCGGTTGCTCGCACTTTGGCGGCCATATTGGGTGAGAGTAGAACGCCTGGCGGCACCATCTCGTTTTGCGGTCTAGATGTCATAAGGACGCTAGACCTCTATATAAGGAGGTCATGCAGACGCGCTGCGGATACGCACAGCGGGGACGCCGGATTTCTGCCGGAGTTACGCCTGAGTTCAGCCCGTCTGCGCCCGTCCGCGCCGGGATGTGCCCAGGGGCCATGACTCCTATAGTAGGCTCGGCAGCCTGCTGCGTGTCTTCCGGGTTCCATACTTATACCGGTGAGGTTTTAAAATTCTTACGGCCTCCCATATACGCTGATTGCACTTCCTGTATCCTACCGACTCATAATTTTAAATGCCCTGGCTGTAATTTCTCTACTGGCAAAATGTCCAGATGCAAAGCAATGATTTATACTAGAACACGAGGTAGACGGAGGGACGTAAAAACTCCTTTTACCTGCCCTCCACTCCAGTTTTGGAGCATTAATTGCAGGTCCCTCCCGAAACATAAACAAAATATTTACGACTTCATCGTTTATGAGTATCCTGATGCCATATTTCTCACTGAAACTTGGCTTCATGAATGCTCTGGTCCGGACATTGCCATGGCAGTTCCTAACAACTACGTTATAGTGAGGCAGGACAGAGACTCCGTAAAAGGGGGGGGCATCGCTATAATTTTCAAATCTAGCTACATCTGTAAGTTCAAAGCCTTTCCCCTCTCCGGATGCCAAGCTGCCTCTTTTAAATTAGCAATTAATCTCCAACTCACTCTGTCGGGCCTTCTGGTTTATCGCCCTCCCGGCAATGCTAACATCTGGACGTCTTCATTCGCTGAGACTATAGCTCCCCTACTTCTCAGGGCGGCAAATTTCACCATTTTAGGTGATCTTAACTTGCACCATGAAGATCCTTTATGCACTTCCAGCAAGCACTTCTTATCTGATCTTGAAGTTCTTAATCTTTCGTTGAGTAATTTTGGGTCCACTCATTCTGCTGGACATCAATTGGATCCTATTCTCTCCAACCTTCATTTTGACTGATCACAGAGTGCCCGCCCGCCTGCCCACTCTACCCTCTCTCCCTAGGAGCGTCTGGCCCTCCGACATCTCTTCTGCTCTGTTTTTCTGCCCTCATTCCTCCATCTCTGCCCCTCTATCCCTCTCTCGCAGTGTCAGGCCCTTTCAGCGTTTTTTTTCTCATGATGTTCTTCTCAACAAGAATGTAGTGCGATTATGGGAATGCGCAGAGGGGGGGAAAAAAGGTACCGCCATATTGAGTTCCCTAAATTGCCAGCCTTGTTTACTGACCCTTGCTCGGAGCTTAGAGTTAGAAATTTGGCAAATTGGCATGATCTAGAACCACCAAAACAGTAGCCAGGAAAATAAAATGCTTCGCATTTTGAATGGCATTGAATATCGGAGAAAAGTGAGTGAGCCCAGCCTTTGCCATGGAAGTCAGTGAGAATTGTTTCCTCATTGAAAATGTGCAAAATGAATGATACAGTTTATAGCATGAAATACATTTTAACAAGCATTTACAATGCAATGGTCTCAGCATTATTAATGGTAGAGCTTATGGCATTGCTCATGACATTTTTTTTCATTTTTTTTAAAAACATAAATAAATGGTATTGTCATTTACAATGACAATAGGTGACGATTAGAGAGTAGTAGAGAGTATTCACGGACACAGAGCCACGCACACACACACAGAGTCGCGCACACACACACACACAGACAGAGCCCCACACACACAGACAGAGCCACGCACACACAGACAGAGCCACGCACACACACATACAGACAGAGCTGTCAGAGCCACATGCACACACACACACACAGACAGAACCACGCACACACACACAGACAGAGCTGTCTGTCTGTGTGTGTGTGCATGGCTCTGTCTGTGTGTGCGTGCGTGGCTCTGTGTCCGGGGATACTCTCTACTATTGTCTAATGCTCACCTATTGCCATTGTAAATGACAAAACCCTTTATTTATGTTTTAAAAGAAAATGAATAAAAATGTCATGAGCAATGCGAATAGCTCTACCCTTAATAATGCCGAGACCATTGCATTGTAAATGCTTGTTTAAATACTAAATCATATATTTGAAACATTTTGTGTTGCTTTGCTGATAGATGGACAGATAGAGCAAGTTTACTTTATGGTCAATTGTTTACTACTTACTTGCTTGTGAGCTGGCAGATGAGGCTATTTACCAGTTCACACACATACCAGTCACCTACTTATAATTTTACTAAAAGCAAGGTCACCCCCCGAGGAAGAGGTCTGACAATTTTTGGACCCTCTAGGCCTAGCTTGGTTAAATGACACATGTGCTCTCACACGATTTGGATGGCTCCCCCTAATTCAAATCTGGCAATCAAAAGCAGGAGCATGTGAAACCAGTGCTTTCATCGGAGACCTTGAATGTCTCCTAAGGTTCTTTATGGAGAAGTGCTGGCAACTTCTGCGTTCCATCTGCTTCTGAGTGCTACCATTTGCAAACTTCCACATCGTTGGAGCACATTGCAGCATTGGGTATCAGTCAGGGCGTGTCTGTCTTCACCAACTTTGCTAATTTGATTATAATATTGAGAGCATGGTGAACATCGCTTTAATTACACTAATGCAAATAAAGAACTTTAAACAAATTTTAAAAAACATGAAATCTCTTTAGTGGTGCATTAATACAAAAGTAGTAAGTTAAGGATTTTGTCTTCAGTTAGTTCTGTGAATCGGGCCCACTGACCAGAGCAATAGGAGGAAGTGTAAGTCAGGCTACTAGTGCAGTTTAGAGTAGCAGTGGTCCCCACTCCCTCTAAAAATGTTCAATTGTCAGAAGAAGTTGGTCTAGAACTAAAGAGACACAAAATAGTTAAATAACCCATACATTGTCTTAAATTCAAACCTGTCTTTTAGTGAAGGTACCCAGCACCCACCACATGAGGATGGAGCAATCTCCTCAGTAAAGTAATAAATAAATATTTACCGTCGGAATTTCTATGCGGTAAAGTTCAATAAAATAACTCACTCGGAAATGAGAGGCAGAGTCCGTGGTATCTGAGTTATAAGGGTTTTATTCCATAAAATGGAATGGTTCGAACCATGGTATCATGTTCCTTTCACCGCTAAGGTTCAGGAAGGGATAGACAATACTTTATTAACAGAGTACAATATATATAGTCAATGCATATAGTGGTGATGGATACAGAAGGCGTAACAGCTGAGAGAAACGAGATAAGAACACATGTGCGTAATTCAAAGGCGTGCACTAGGGCGTACACGGAGGTGTGTGCTAGAAACGTCACATGAAAGTGTCACAAGTGGGTGGATACACAGAGGAATCTTGCAGTGTCAGCAGAAATCTAGGGCTTGGATGCACGCGCAGCTACATGACGTGTGATTGACGTGGAACTGGAGGGTGCAGGGGACTTGACATTTAGCACTAGAGGAAGAGACAGAAGTCTGGCATGTCAGATCGACTCGTTCCTAAATCATATCTGATATCTTGTGTTTGGAGAACTGTATTATCTAGAAGGGAAAAGTCTCTCGGGCAGAGGCTTATTCTATACTGATTATTAATGCGTGCATATGTGACTACGTGTCTACGTGTAATGCGAGGGGCCATGGGCCTACCATGGTAACGGGAGCAATGAATAACTTGCATGGAGACAGAAAGGCCGGGCCCTTTGCTCTGCAGCCGGGGGATTGTTTATCTACTCTGCTAGACTGGAATGTGTTTTCGAGGAGCTGAGCTCGGCTATACTGATAACTTGAAGGCAAAATACTGTCTTTGGCAGGCAAGCAGGCCGAGCCGGGCACCGCTCGCCACGCAGGGAGTAGGACAGAGGTCAGGGATGTATCCCACGTTGCAGCTTTCAGGAGGCAGAGAGCAGAAAGGGCTCGATGGCAGAAATCAGGGCCTAGGTCTGCAGGGCTAGGAAACCGTGAAAGTGCACCAGGTAAAGACGGTGGCAAGGAATACTTAGGAACTGAATTATCGATCCATTCATGGTGGATCTGAAAGAGGACTTGTTAATGTTGGACGCAAATGTATTTGCGTCTTCATAGCTGGTCGAGGAGGGAAGTTACATGCACTTTAAGCACGTACATGGAGACGGTGGGGTACACGTTAGGGGACATTCTTGATCATAAAAATTCCAATTACCTCATTCCCTCCTTGTCCCCTACGGACCCTTCATGATATATCGATCTTCATTAATCCATCTATCTGTTCATATAACATCATTTGCTCATCCTTTCTCAGGCGGGATGTAGAGCGTGAACTTGAACGGGGGATGCAGGCTGTGGCACACAAGCCACATATCGCTGGCCCACATTGAATGCAGAGACAACAACTGAATACTATGGCCAATATAATCCCTAGGAAAGAAAGTAGCTTCCATCCCCAGGCTGTTATCGTACTCCAGAACCAACCGGACCAAGTCCAGGTGCCTGGATTCTGATGAATCTGATTAGCGATCTTATGAAAACGGGATATGGCTCTATATACTGACGGTGCATTTTCTGGAATGAAAACACAGCAACTCGATCCGATGACTCTACAAGCCCCGCCCCTATCGGCCAGGATGACGTCAAGGACGAGACGATTCTGAAGAACAACAAGTCTTATAGCAGACTGTTCCTCCGTTAAGTTACCTAGGGCGGAAGTAGTTTCATTCACTACTGCTTCAAGGGTTCTGGTCAATTTTCGTATCAATTTACTATTCGAGACAGGTCCTAAAAAGAAAAAGAATCCTCTATTGAAATCTGTATATTGTTCCCATGTTGTTTCAGTCTGATCGACAATTGGGAGTTCCCTTTTGTGTCTAGTATGTATAAGCTGAGGATTTCTATGGTAATCAGGAGGAGCTAGAAAAACAGGGGGCAGTAGGAATGCAATGTAACAAGTACCATCCCAATCTAGGGGTAAACGTATATAGGCTGTATGACCACAAATGAAATAGGAATGACGGGAAGCTTTGAATGTGGACTTGCCTTTATCACTGAATTCAATTATAGTAGTGCATTCACTATGACCTAGGGGTACTGAACCACTCTTTCTGACACAAATTCACCTTTGACTGGTAACACTGACATAGAGGGCAAGTCTGGTTTGGTTTCAGACAGTACATCAGAATCATGAGGTTAAGTGTATAATTACCTAATCCATATACTTCGTTTTCTAGATCGGTCCCTGTCCTTTGTGGGAGACCCTCCTTGTCAGGGAAACATGCCTTTTGCATAACTGTGTTCAGATTTCCCCATACCCAATTGCCTTGGTAAACTATGGAATCAGTGTCTACAGAATTAATTAAGCTAAACCAGGCACCACAGGAACCATTATGCGTAAACGGATACGGGAAGAGGGGCAGAGCTCCCTTGTGTTTCTGATAGGGGGGGAGTCGGCCACATATCCAACAATTAGTAGCATTACTAGTCTGATGGGAGTGATGTAACATACTGATGAAAGTATTGTTGCGCAGCGCAAGTCGGTAAGACAAGTCGTGTGGAGGCAGTTCACTGAACTTGTGCTCTGCAGTGTTATTAAGAGTAGAGTGTGCAATAGGAAAGAACATATGCAATAATACACTTATGCCAATAACCATAAGACTCAGAAAAAACATAGTCAATAACGTGATGATGAAATAGCTCCGGAGAGATTTACAATGTTTCTGTTTCTTGATCTGTTTCTGTCTATCTCTCTCTCTATTGGGGTCTAACTTGTACATGTCAGGAACCTGTCTAACCGCTTCACCTAGGGGAGGACTTAAACAATTAAACTGTCTGACTTACTAGACCTCAATTTTGTTTTATACTCCTGAGACGGAGTTTTCTCTAACAGGGGGAGTTTAGAGTCACTGGAATCTGGGCAGTCCTTAGAGGGGGAGGAAGAGTCTGGCAACAGTCCGTGAAACTTTTTTATATGGCTTGTGTGGAGCCAGCCCTTCCTCCCTTCCAACTTCACTGCGGTCCTTGTAGTTAGTAGCACCAACTTTGGCTGCTTCCATCTGGGCTCCAGCGGGCTTTTCCTGTCGAAATTTCGGATGATGACAGTGTCCCCTGGACGGACGTCGTGTGGTTTTACTTGGGTGTTGTCCGGAAAGGCTGCGGCAACCTGTGAACGACAAGATTGTAGTGCAGACATCAAGGAGGCAAGGTAATCTGTCAACATGTTACTATCAACATCGGCTATTTTCCTCGGCAAAGGCGTCCCCCACATATTCGGTGGCCTGCCGAAGACCACCTCGTACGGGGATAGCCCTGTTCTAGAATGTGCGACCATTCTCATATAAAACAACGCAACTGGCAAGGCGACTATCCAGTCTACCCCTTTCTCGGCACAAATCTTAGCAAGACGTGTTTTCAGTGTCTGATTGTGGCGTTCCACGAGGCCTGCTGCCTCGGGATGTCGGACACAGTGGAACTTCCACTGATATCCTAGCAGGAGTGATACCTGTTTCATTAGCTCGGACGAGAATGGCTGACCGTTATCTGAGTACACGACACGAGGCAAACCGTACCGTGGGAAGAATTGACGAACCAGCTGCTTGGCAGTGGTCTGAGCAGTGTAATCTGGGACTGGATATGCTTCCGTCCAACGGGAAAGTGCACATACAACTACGAGGACATATTTGAATCCTCGACATCGTTCCATCTGGATATAATCCATCTGGAGGACTTCAAAAGGGTGATCGGGAGGATGAAATCCACCTTGCTCTACAGGAATGCTTTTACCTGGGTTGAACTGACAACAGATCATGCAAGTACGCACTTTCTGTTTTGCTGCTGCTCCTAAATGTTTGTTGTACCAGAGATTCTGTAAACTGTCTAACATGGCTTTTTCTCCTAAGTGCGCTGGACTGTGTGCGGTGTTAATCATAACTTGAACCATAGAGTCGGGGAGAAACCATGTGGCTTTTCCCTTCGTCATCCATCCCTGGTTTGTCTGGATCCCTCCTAGTTCAGTCCATTTCTTTATTTCGTCTGGAGTAGCATGTGTCTGTATGTCAATTACATCTAGTGCGGGATCCTTAACTGTCATGCAATGTGTCGGTGTCGGAACTATTGTCTTTGTCATATCAGTTGCATGTGTGTGAGTCAGAGCTGTGTGTTTTGCGGTTCGATCGGCCAGGTCGTTACACTGGGAAATAATATCTGTAACTTTAGTATGTGCTTTGCACTTCATGATAGCTATGGCTGATGGCAAATGTATTGCTTCTAACAATGCTTGAATGAGGGGACCATGCTGGATCTTGGCTCCGTGAGAGGTCAAGAAACCTCTTTCTTGCCAGAGGGCACCGAAGTCGTGTACGACTCCGAATGCATAACGTGAATCTGTGTATATGTTAACGTTCCTGTTCTTGGCTACTATACAGGCTCGAGTCAGAGCAATGAGTTCTGCAGCTTGAGCAGACAGTGTATCAATACGGTGTGTTTCTTTAACTTCAGTTTCAGTGGTCACTGCATATGCGGCCACTAATTCTCCTGTGCTTGTTCTCATACATGAACCATCCACGTAAAGTGTCAGGTCTGGGTTGGTCAGTGCAACATCTGTCAAGTCTCGTCGGGGCTTTGTTACTGCATTAATGATCTCTATACAGTCATGTGGAACTGAATCTGTTGCGTTCGAGGGTAACAATGTGGCAGGATTGAGTATGTTCCAGCGTCTGATTTCTATGTGTGGCTGGAATAATGTCAATTCATAACCTGTCAGTCGTGCTATAGTCAAGTGTTGAGTCTGTGTTCTGTTTAAAAGAACTTCCACAGAGTGTGGAACTTGTACTGTCAATTGGTGTCCTAATACTATGGAATCACTTTGTCTGATTGCTAGGGCTGTCGCTGCAACTGATTTTAAGCACGCAGGCAGGGCCTGGGCTACTGGGTCTAATGTACTCGAAAAATAAGCACAAGGCTTATGTGAACCTGCTTGGTCTTGCGTGAGGACAGATAATGCTGTGCCATCACGTTCTGTAACAAAAAGTGTAAAAGGTTTGCTGTAACATGGTGTTGCTAAAACTGGTGCTTGACATAAAGCTTTCTTTAATTCATCAAAAGCCTGTGTATGTTCTTGAGTCCAAGGGAGGACAGTCGAAGTCGCTGCCTCCTGTGTTGTCAACTGTATAAGTGGCTTAGCTAGAAATGCGTACTGGGGAATCCATTGTCTGCAGTAAGAGGTGAGGCCAATGAAGGCCCGCACTTCCTTTTGTGTCTTGGGTTGCGGTAAGTGTGTGATTAACTGAATGCGGTCAGGTGTAAGCTGTCTCCCCCTCTTGGACAGCAAGTGCCCAAGGTACACCACTTGCTGAACACAGAATTGTAGCTTTGAAGGAGACACCTTGTGTCCCTTGTCGGCCAGGAAATACAAGACTGTCAGTGATGCGTGTTCACATTCGGGTTCACTTCGGGCGGTGATCAATAGATCATCGACGTACTGGAGTAGGGCAGTGTTAGCAGGCATGTGAATACTGTCAAGTTGTCTTTTCAATGCTTGGCTATAGATGCTGGGGCTTTCTGTGAATCCTTGAGGTGCGCGTGCAAATTTGAAGCTACGGCCATTTAAACAGAATCCGAAAAGATATTGGCTTTCCGGATCAATGGGGACACTGAAGAAGGCGTTCTTGAGATCAATTACAGTAAAGAACGTCGCCTCTGAATCAATAGCGGTCAACAATGAAGAGATGTCGGGAACCACAGGGTACTGTGGTACAATGCATTTATTCAATTCTCGTAAATCAATAACCAACCGATAAACTGGAGGTGCATTCGGGTCAGTACGTTTAAGAATCGGAATGATAGGGGAATTACAGACATTTGAGTTGGTTTCTACAACCACTCCTTGTGCAATGAGCTTGTCAATTATTTTCAGTAAAGCCACTACAGCATCAGGCGGTAACTTGTATTGTCGGATTCGGGGTAGGACAACTCCTTCCTTGAGTGTAACTCGATAGGGTGTAATGTGCATACATCCTACATCAGTTGGGCCTTGGGCCCACAAATGGTCTGGTACATTTTTCAATCTGACATCAAAATCTCGTAATACATAGTGACCCTTAAAGTCACGCAAAAACAGTCTAACTCCTTCCGGAGAACAACATATCACTGCTCCTAGAGCTTTTAGTGTCTTGATACCCAGCAAGTTTTCTGGACATGATTTCGTGAGCAATAAGTCTGTAGTACGTGACAATGGACCAACTACTAGGGGAACAGGTTTCGATACTTCATTAACAATAGGCTGTCCTGAAAATTCAAGGGAAACATTCTGTGAGCCTGAGAGGGGTACCCCTGGAACCTCGTCGTGACTAATTGTTGTTCTGCTTGCCCCTGTGTCAATCAAAAACTTTCTATCCTTTCCTAATACTTGACTATGTACATAAGGACCCTCTTGATCTACAGGAACTTCAATGAGAGGCAAGCCAACCTCCCTCTCTAGGCTGTTTCATGAGTATCGCTGATAATCGGGGTAATCAGACTGTGCATACTGGTACATCTGCTGTGAAACTTGCTGTGTCGCGGCAATGGGCTGTGGATGTGGTACCGCTACTGTCTGTACTGTCTGTTGTGGAGCAGGCATAGGCTGTACGTTCTGTGGAATATGTTGCTGGACCTGATGTTGGATCTGGTCCTGTCTAGGCTGACGTGGTCTCTCTTTAGTTTTACCTGTGGCTATGTTGTGTTTCAGAACTGTACATTCATTCACATAGTGACCTGGCTGTTTACAATAGTTGCATGTCCCTTTAACGGGAGCCGTCGTATTATTAGACTGTGTCATACCCCTTTTCTGACCGTCAGCTGGAATTGACTGAGCAACTAACATTTTCATTTTCGTATCTTTCATACGTCTCTGTTCGTGATCTTGTTCTTCCCTAATTCTATTCTGGTGGTACTGTAACATTTGTAACATTTGGGAAGGCGTATTTGCTTGCCATGTGCTTTCGACTTTCAAAACACGGTTCTTAACTTGAGGCAGGGAATTCTCGACTAATTTTGATACAAAGAGGTGTGGGTATGACTCGCTACTTGTTTTCAGGCCACTGTTAATAATAAAACATTTCTCGAATCTAGAATAAAAATCGCTAGTATCTTCATCGTGTTTCTGCTTACAGGCTGAGATTGCGTACCAGTCTTCCTTTTTAGTCGCTAACAGTCTAGGCAAAACCTGTACTAATAAACCTGGTAATGCTTTAGCTTTATCCCCAAGGCCTAACCCTGGGGTACGACCATTTTCTTCGACTTCTAATGCAGCCCAATCAATCTTTTTGTCTCCCACCTCCCATTCTTTCTCCTTTAGTTTCTCGTAAATTCCTGCAGGCAACAGTACTTTTAACATTTTCATAATATCCGAATACGTGTAATCGCCCATGAGTAACATATCTTTAATTTCTCAGTGAAAACCTGCAGGGTCTTTATCATGACTGGGCACTATTTTCTTCATTTCCAATAATTCCATTTTAGTTATGGGTGTGTATACGAATACACGTTCTAGTGTGTTATCGTCTTTTCTGACCGGATGTACTTCCCGTAAGGGATTCTGTCTGTCGAAGTAAAACATTTTTCTTTCTGGGGGTGGTGGAGCTGAAATAAACTGTGGTTTCAGGAAGGCACTATATTTGTGTCGATGTTCTAGAATTTCTTTAATTAAATCAGTACCTAGGCCTCTCCATCTATTCGAGAGTAGTTCTATTAATACATCAGGTAGGGGACCAGGATCAGAATGTTGGCTTTTGAACAACGTAATGAGATGCTGAATCATGTATATACCAGCTAATTTCTGTTCATCAGGGGAGAGGTTCAAAAATGTCTGTGCTACTGCATCATCATTATATGTACTAGAATTGTCAGCCCATTGTACTGCTGACCGGACTAGTTCTTGTTCATCCATGGAATTGAGTACATGGTACCCCATTCGTTCTTGAAGTATTTTATCGGTAGCCTGAAACAAATGTTCAGGTGAACTCGGGTTCGATATAGCAGAGAGAAAAAGTCTTTTGCTTTCTGGACGTATTGTTTTCTTAAGGCATCTTCCCTTACGTACATATGCTATCATGTCTCTAGTTGCTAATTGCGACGTTTCTGCTGTGGTCTCTGGTTGTTCTTCCTCCTCTGAGGTTTTCCCGTCATCTGACTCTAGTTGCTCTTCTGATACTCGGCGGGCATGTATTTCTATTATTTCTTTACGGATCTTTCTAACCATAGTATGTACACTGTTCTCCTTATCATGTTTACCATCCGCAATATTCTGGCTCCATCTATTCAGTCTATTCATCTCACTTTGTGGAAAACCTGCCTGATCTTGTTCTCTTATTAAACAATTTACCAAAAATCGCATTATTAAACCTTTGTTCTCAACTTTCTGACGTGACATGGCTGCAGCAACACTCTCCGGTCCTTCTCCTGTTCTAATAAAATAATACAATTTGTCTAGATGTTCTGGCATTTCTGGTAGTAACATCAAATAATCTGTAACGCGTCTCAAACGTAGGGACGCTAACAACATGGGTCCTGTCGTACCAGGCACTGTGTCATATCTGCAGTCTGTAAGTTCTCTTCTAAGTTGTTCGGCCGGTGCACCTTTAGGTGTCCGAGCCTTTGCTAACTCTCTCATTGTCACTCGGTGTAACGGTGGGGGTGTTTGATAACCTCCTGTAGCACCTCCTGAAGCGGAGGCTTGAGCATAACCTGGCTGTAGGGTCGGTACCTGCTGTAGCTGGGTTGGATCCTGGGCCACGCCAGACCCAAAAGGATTAGATGGATGCAGTTGTTGAATACCGGGGGGAACAACGAGAGCGGGTGCGGGCAGCGAACCTGGAGGGATCTGCTGTTGTGGACCTGGGGGCTGATGATCAGGGGGCGGGTTGACGTCAGCAGGTGCAGGTGGTACGGGTACATGGGCAGGTGCAGTAGTATATGTAGGAGCTACATCGTCTAAATAGGAAGAAAGAAAAATGTCTGCTGCGGTCTTTTGGCGTAATTTAGTCGGAACCAATGGAGCGGGCAGATCTTTCGGTATTTCCGGAGTGGCCTTAGGTAAACCCTCGGCCAAAAGAGGATACATACCATTCACAAGAGTGTTTCGTTGTCGGTCTACTTGTTCTGTTTTAACTCGTATACCTTCTTCAACTAATTCATTTTCTCGGGCTTTATCTGAATCTTCTCTACGTTTTTCTGCTTTTCTGAATTCTTTCTCTGTACGTCTATGCGATTCTTTACGCCACAATTCTATGGCGTCTTTCTGAGATTGTCTGGCCTTCTTTTTCCATAGCGCTTCTTCTACTCTCATGATGCAATCTGCATCCCATGTCCCTGTAACGGGCCATCTATATTTCTCGTCTAGGTTCTTAGTATAATCGACCCATAAATCTAGATATAATATGGCATCTAAGCCGTGTTTGTGATACATAAAATTTCCAGGAGTGTCCCTAGGTGGGACAGGAATCGCTTCCTCTAATATCCCTTTCCTAGTTCCTAACTGTCTTAACTTCGAGAACAATGGCATCTTGATATTTGGCACTTGACACTTACTCGAACTTGAACACAATTATTTACACAGAAACCCAGTAATGTAGATCAAACAGTCACTCATACCACGATATTAATCACATAGAAACATTTCGAACACTTATTGACTATACATGAATTCTATAACGAAAACAAAATCGAACCGTTGAAGACACGAATTACTTGATATACTGCTAAACAGTACAGATACACTGCTAAAACAGTGCAGACCGGGTCTGTGTACCCAAACCCGTCTTGACCGGATACATAGTAATGCACCCGTCTAGATGCGTCCCCAGCAACGGTACTCACCGGGAAGCACGGAACGGAAGGCCTCGGAAACTCGTCTGGACTGGACCGGACTGGACTGGACTCGACTCGTGACGTCACAGGTACGTCGGAACTGGTGGGCCTCTAGACACCTCGGACCTTGCTCTCTCGGCTGGGCTCTGGTCGGGATCCTCCGCACTCCTCACCGCCTCGTCTGGATGCTGATCGCAGTCTCCGTCACCTCCGTAGGCCTGAGGGAGATACAGGAAATCCTGCTGGTACGCGTAATTGTCCGTCACGGCTGTGGCAGGGGGCAAAGCCTGCGACGCACCTATCGGCGCGTGGGGTGGGGGAGGGGTATCTGTTCGGGCGCCAAATTAATGTGGTAAATAAATATTTACCGTCGGAATTTCTATGCGGTAAAGTTCAATAAAATAACTCACTCGGAAATGAGAGGCAGAGTCCGTGGTATCTGAGTTATAAGGGTTTTATTCCATAGAATGGAATGGTTCGAACCATGGTATCATGTTCCTTTCACCGCTAAGGTTCAGGAAGGGATAGACAATACTTTATTAACAGAGTACAATATATATAGTCAATGCATATAGTGGTGATGGATACAGAAGGCGTAACAGCTGAGAGAAACGAGATAAGAACACATGTGCGTAATTCAAAGGCGTGCACTAGGGCGTACACGAAGGTGTGTGCTAGAAACGTCACATGAAAGTGTCACAAGTGGGTGGATACACAGAGGAATCTTGCAGTGTCAGCAGAAATCTAGGGCTTGGATGCACGCGCAGCTGCATGACGTGTGATTGACGTGGAACTGGAGGGTGCAGGGGACTTGACATTTAGCACTAGAGGAAGAGACAGAAGTCTGGCATGTCAGATCGACTCGTTCCTAAATCATATCTGATATCTTGTGTTTGGAGAACTGTATTATCTAGAAGGGAAAAGTCTCTCGGGCAGAGGCTTATTCTATACTGATTTATTAATGCGTGCATATGTGACTACGTGTCTACGTGTAATGCGAGGGGCCATGGGCCTACCATGGTAACGGGAGCAATGAATTACTTGCATGGAGACAGAAAGGCCGGGCCCTTTGCTCTGCAGCCGGGGGATTGTTTATCTACTCTGCTAGACTGGAATGTGTTTTCGAGGAGCTGAGCTCGGCTATACTGATAACTTGAAGGCAAAATACTGTCTTTGGCAGGCAAGCAGGCCGAGCCGGGCACCGCTCGCCACGCAGGGAGTAGGACAGAGGTCAGGGATGAATCCCACGTTGCAGCTTTCAGGAGGCAGAGAGCAGAAAGGGCTCGATGGCAGAAATCAGGGCCTAGCTCTGCAGGGCTAGGAAACCGTGAAAGTGCACCAGGTAAAGACGGTGGCAAGGCATACTTAGGAACTGAATTATCGATCCATTCATGGTGGATCTGAAAGAGGACTTGTTAACGTTGGACGCAAATGTATTTGCGTCTTCATAGCTGGTCGAGGAGGGAAGTTACATGCACTTTAAGCACGTACATGGAGACGGTGGGGTACACGTTAGGGGACATTCTTGACCATAAAAATTCCAATTACCTCAAGACCATAATCTCATGATAACAGTCTCGGCATTTGATGCCTGGTCGTTATTTAATCTTTATCCGAACGTCCTTTCACGCCAACTACCTCTCCCTAACCTCATCCAATGTGTTCAATGCCCAAAATATTACTTAACATTATATGGAAAACAACACCATACAAAAAAACATTACAATGGAAAACGGCGTCACTTAAAAAAGTAAATCTCATTTGATGACAATCACCACAAAAATCTAATAATGATTTCACCTTACTCGACAAGTTATTGAGTTGAGAAGTAAGCTCAACAATCATTCTCAACTCTCCGTGTGCCTTAGCACAAAACAACAACACCAACTTCCCCATGCTCCAATGCAGTTAATTCACTGCAACTATATTTTGGCTTTGACACGTTCCCAGTGTTTGCATGCAGACTACATTGTCCATGAAAGAACCCACAAGCCCTGCCTCTCCTTAATCACTCTATCCGTCTCAGATGTGGTAAAGCTTGATTTGGGCGGGAATCGAAAGAGCTCTCAACCGCTGAGCTCGTGCTGTCCAGTTGCCCAAACAACGCTGATTATGTGAAGATACAGAGAGCACCTGGCATAGACATGAAAAAGAGACAATCACCCCACCACCCAATATCCATCTTAAAGCGGGATATTGAGAATTGTGAACATAAAAGAGTTGAAATTATTCAGAGGTCTCTTCAAGTTCGAAAAAAAAGTCCTCTTTCGCTTGTGCCATTCAGAATTTCACAATGATCATTTCAGCTTTACTATGTGCAGTATTTTTTCGTGCTGAACCTACTTATACTTCAACAATTTAATTGGCTCATGATGTTCATATAATTATCCATTGCAACAACCCGCCGCCATTCATATTGATAGTTTGTAGCAGCCCCAAAAACCTGTTTTCGCTGCAGTAATTGCCCCAAAGCAAAAGACCACAGTTGCCGCACACAGCTGTTTTCAAGCACACTCGTACTTGTGCTGGCCTCTGCCTTGCGCGAGCGAGCAGCGGTGGTGCGAGAGCCATATGTTTCCAATTAGCAGGCGCACCGCTGCTTGGTCCCACAAGGTGGATGCCACCACAAGCACAAGTCTGCTTAAAAAGGAGCAGACCGATGGCTAAAGTCCCTCCTGGAACAGCGCATGGGTGCTGCCTAAGCGAGACCTAAAAAAAAAAAAGAGAAGGGGGTAAATTTGTGAGTTCTCCGTCTGGTACTAATAGTGAACATGTCTTCTATTAAGATGTCTTGTTTGAGCAAATTGTGGTGTTTGGAGTGCCGTTGTTCTGCTGAGGATCGACTGGAGAAAAGACAACCTGCACCTCCGAAAGGCACCTTGAACTTTAATATGTATGTTTGGCTCGGCATTGGCCCTATTATGTTTAGTACATTGTGAGAGAGTGAGTGAGTGTACACTTGTAAAGTGCATGGCTACCAAAGGCCTCCCAGCGCTGGAGACAAGCATAAAACTAATGCAAAGCAGCCGGCTCAGGGGAACAGCATAGTCTGTGGCACAAATATACGAGGGACAATGCAGATTTGCAGTGGCCACTAACAGGTACCTTTGATGAACAAAAACTGAATTTCCTGCAGGATAAATTGTTTGCAAAACAAAGTAGACAGTCGATGTTTGATTCTCTTAAGGTACGGCAAAGGAAAGCTAGTAAAAGGCGCATGAGAGCAGAAATTGAGGCCCGGAGAGGGAAGATGCAGACAGTGACTCAGTAAGCAGTAGCGTATGATAGAGAGAAAATAGAAAAAGGTATAGAGTGTGCTGATAGAAAGTTTTGATTGCAATGTGACAAATCTTATGTTGCCGAAGAGGATGACGATAAATTCATGGAGCAGCTGTTAGATACTCGACCTCCACTTCCCTATGACCCACAGAGAATGTACTCGGTTGTCCCGACGCCTCAGTCTTCAGCCCCTCCTGCCTCCACCTCTAGTTTGTCTGCTCTTGACCTGGCTGCTTCTGCTACGGCACCTCTACTCTAGCTTCACATGCCACGGATGCAATGCCTCCCTGCTACACCTATCATTTCTGATTATGCTTTCTCTCCATTCCTCACACCCTCAACACAGCCATTATTAACTTTTGTACCTGCACCTTCATCTATTGTGTCTTCCTCAAATGCCTCTTCCCCGACATTGCTGAGTATTGGGACGCTGGTATGTAGACTCGACGAAGAGAATTGGGCAGCAGCTTGAGAAGGAATGGGGCAGGTGCTGATTCGATCTGATGTGGGGAATGAGGAGAAAAAGATGGTGGCTGATCCGATTTACAGCGTGGAGGATGTGTTAAGTGTAGTGAAAGATTATGAGCCATTTGTGCAGCAGCATGCCCTCAAGCATACGTCAGCCACACTAATAGGGTTGTGGGAACAGTATTTTATTAGTGTCGCACCTCGGATAATTTATGACATCCGGGAGTGTGTGTATGCTGCCAACATGGCTCCTAACGATGTTTTAAGTAATGTTGCCACACTGATTGGTTATCGAGGTAGGTTACCACAGAAAACGCCAACAACAGTATCCCAGTTTCCAATGAGGGAAGTCCATCCTATTTTTCACCCTGATATACCGGAGCTGCGTAATCAGCATGATGCCGTAATCAGAAAGCGAGTAGAGGCCCACTTTCAAGAACATGGAAAAGGAGTGCGTTTTTATCTCTTAAGGGTCATTTGCCAGACCCTAGAAAAAATCCGACTGCATATTACAAAGAATTGCCAGAGGCCGCCTTCGTCAACAGTGATGTCGTTGGCAGATATTGAGATGTTTTTCGGTTTGTTGGTACCGCTGTGATATTTGGAGACAGGTGCATACACAGGACCACGGTGTGGAGTTGGGTGGCACTTGGGACGAAATCAGGGCATGGGATAAAGAGAGGAAGCCTGGTCAGAAGCCTTGGGCTGAGATACTAGCTTTGCTGAGTTATATTATTACTTTCATGAATTCCCTAATGCCACCTAGATGGGTAAATTGGGACAAGTTAGCAGCATTTCGCCAAAAGAAAGACGGAAGTGTATCTGATTTTTTAACTAGGTTCGAAGGTGTGTTTTGGGATTTCAGTGGGCAGGATTTGTCAATGGAAGGAGGTGTCTGTTTGTTCATTAACAGATTTGTTACGAAATTGCTTCCCAAGATTGCAACTCTGTTACAGGCTTCAGAGAGCACTTGGACTCTATCCTTCCCTTTAGTGATATTGAGTATGGCCCAGTATTATGAGCATAGGGAAAATGAGGAGAAGGAAAAGGTGGAGAAGAAAAATAAAGAGTTGAAGATGAAGGTGTTGATGCAGCAGACAGCTCGGGGTAACAGTAGAGGGCGTGGCACTGGTCTGGCCCGACAGTTGCACCTGTGGAGCCAAACCAGTGTGTGTATTTTAGGGAGGAGGGACACTGGCAAAGTGAGTGCCTGGAGTTGTTAAGGAAAGTTGCGGCCCCCAGAAGACGGGGTCCTCGCGGACGAGGTTGTGGTGGAGGTGGACTTGAGAGGTTCAGTCAGATGAGTTGTCACAGGGTCGTTCCGATCAGAACCATTTTGATGACCCTTGAGGAAGACAGTCCTATCACGATGATTATGATATGGACGGGGTGATAGGGATGTCTTACAGCTAGGACAGCCAGGGACAGGGTGAGGGACCAGGTGAGATACCTGTAGATCAGCCTGGTCCTTATGTCACAGTGGATTTGCACAGCTCGTTTAAAAAGTTTTGGTGGATACAGGTGCAAAGAATAGCTCTGTTTCTTGTTTGCTTGTCCCTGGGGCAGCTCTGTCTGGCTAGAATAATGTTTCGGTAGGCTTCTCAGGCCTACCGGTCATAAGCCCCATTTTCCGACCCTTTGCTCTGACTAGTGGCCCTTTTACCGTAGATTTGCCATTCTTATTGACAACAAACTGCAGAGAAGATTTGATGGGACTAGATTGTTGAGAAGCTGCATGCAACAATTTGTTGTTCTCCGGATGGTGTCTATATGACGATAGGACCAAGCAGTGCTTTTCTAAAGATGCTAAGTTCCCTGCTGAATTAAAAAATGTGCTGCCCACGTTGTAGGCTACAGGGGATACAGACATAGGGTTGTTGCAGCCTTTGGAGGTAAGCAGAGGCCATGTGCTTGCGTATTTTTCTGCTTTGCTTGATAACGTCGCAAGAGCCCCCCAAGCTGTCTAAAAACGGTCGCCGCTATGGCCGTCTCTATCCGACAATCGGCGGGGCTCGTCCTTAATACTGATCTCACAGTTATGTTACCTCATGCTGTGGACACACTTTTGAACAAAAAGAAGACACAGCACCTTACCAGTGCACATCTGACTGGCTATGAACGGACCCTCTTTGCACCACATGTCACGATTAAAAGATGTGCCACTCTGAACCCAGCCATGTTACTACCCCTCCCTTCTGAAAGTGAGGACATAGATATACATGATTGTATTTTCTGAACAGAAGAGGAGACGAAGGGATGGTAGACCTGACTGATGTTCTCTTATCTGACCGCTAAGTGGAACTATATGTCGATGGCTCTTGTTTTAAACTACCAGATAGTACTACTACCACATCGTACGCTATTACTATGCTGCGTACTGTAGTTGAGACATCACATGTTCCTTATCAATCGGCCCAAGCTGCAGAGCTAGTTGCTCTCCTTCGAGCTTGCGATTTAGGTGAGGGCCTGACTTTCAAAATAATACCAACAGCCATTACACCTTTGGGGTTGCCCATAATTTGGGCGGCTCTGGGCGGAGAGGGGATTCTTGACCTCACATGAGTTAAAAATCCAGAACGGCCCAATGATACACAGGCTTTTGTCAGCAGTGACACTTCCCAAAAAGCTAGCAATAGTGAAGTGCAGTGCCCACAAGGCAATTACTGATGATGTGGGGAGGAGAAATCCGATCAGAAAGCTAAGGAGACAGCCAGATCTCAGATGAAAAAAATGTTTGTGGCAGGTCCTGCTAGATGGGTACCCGACAGTGCAATGTTCGAAGATACATTGGAGAATGTTTACCCCATGGCCGCAGGGCTGAATCCCCCGCTGTGCTGGGGGGCGAGGGGCGTGCACAGCGCCCCGGTGCTCATGATGAGGTCAGCTCGTCATGAGCCACGGTGCTCGTGTGCTCATGACGAGCTGAGCTCGTACGGTCACACCCTTTTGTGTGGAACGCTCAGCACAGCGGGGGAATTAGCCCCGCGTGTGAGAGTTCCAACGGTCATGACGAGCTCAGCTCGTCATGAGCACACGAGCACCGTGGCTCATGACGAGCTGACCTCATCATGAGCATGGGAGGGGTTAAAGAGATCCAAAGAGAGGCAACAATTGAGATATTAGCAATATGGCAGGAGAGAACAGGACTTTTAGACGAGGAAGGATGTTAGATTGATAAATCAGAGATGGATGTTTTATAACGATACCGGGCTGAGGCGGGGAGCAGGTGCACGCACTTTCCCTCACCTGCTGCTGGGGCCCTGACGCTGCTCGTTCCCCCTGCCGCCGTTGTTTCCAGCTCCACGGCCGCAGCTGGGGGGAACTACAGCTCCCAGCAAGCCCTGGGTTAACATCAGATCCGGTTCCGCCCACGCATCTCGAGGACCAGCGCGCCCGGAGGCGCTTAAACTGAGGAAGCTCCCACTGAGGAGCGGGACGTTTTCTAACGATACCGGGCTGAGGAGGGGAGCAGGCGCACGCACTTTCCCTCACCTGCTGCTGGGGCCCTGACGCTGCTCGTTCCCCCTGCCGCCGTTGTTTCCAGCTCCACGGCCGCAGCTGGGGGGAACTACAGCTCCCAGCAAGCCCTGGGTGAAGATCCGGTTTTGCCCACGCATCTCGAGGACCAGCGCGCCCGGAGGCGCTTAAACTGAGGAAGCTCCCTCTGCGTCGCGGACGCGCGCGGACGCCGGGCTAAACCCGGGCAAAGGGTGGGCCCTCTGTGGCCCTCAGAGGCCTGAGGAGTCTGGACTGGGCAACGGACCTTGGTTGAACTGTAAATACCTCTTTTCTAGATTCTGCCGTGCATAAGTTTTTTTTGCGTGACAAGGCTTAAACTCCATAGTTTCTTTGCCCTGTTCTCCACTATCGTGTCTGGCTTGTTGTGCTTTTGGAGGTCTGCAATTGGGTAGCTACTTGTTCTTTATTATTGTTACTCACTTGGTTTATTTCTTGCATCGTGTTCTGCAAATATGCCTAATTGTAATAACACCACACTTGATAACTACTTAGTAAAAGTGGTCTCCTAAATTAATAGTAACCGGAGAGCCTCACTAGGGAAATCTGGTCCTTCAGGGCCTTTGCTCCCCAACTCCCTCTCCGATACAACAGTTACCCCCCATGAGGCCAATGCTGTCTTAGGAAGAAGGGGAATGGTAGTGACAGACGTCCAGGTAAATCCACCCCCAACAGACCTAATTCCCGATATTGTTGCTAGCCCAGCTGGTTCACCCGGGCTAGATGATACCCGCAACAAAACAGTTAGAGCAGTCAGGGCCTGTAGAAAAGTGGCATCTAAACGGGGTGGTGGGAACCCAAGAAAAACTCTTGAGAGTAAGGAAACCCCATGTAAAAATAAAGGTAATCAAGGGGGACCTGAATTGCCGCAAACTGCTGTAGGCTGTATTACAAACATGGATGTTACCAGATGAATATGTACTCCCTGTAGTTACAATGGCGCACGGGCCATCTCACAGTAGTGCAAAGGGAATATGTAAGTTGTTAGATCCTGTATGGCAGAACAATATCATCCCTAAGGTAGCCACTTATCTGGTGAAGTACTGCATGGTCTGCATGCTACATAATCCTGGAAGAGGCACCCCTACACCCTCTGGTAACTTTGCACCTCCGTCCTTCCCATTCGAGATTCGTCAGATGGATTTCATCGAAAAGGAATGAGTCAACAATTTGAAATATGTGTTAGTGGTTGTTTGTGCGATCAGTAAATGGATTGAAGCTTACCCCACCAAAGATAACACAGCCTTGGCGACGGCTATGGCACTCTTAAAAGAGTACATCCTGCGCATTGGTTTGCAACATTTATTTTGGAGTGACAATGGAAGTCACTTCAACTCAAGGATCGTCTAGTTGGTGTGCGATGGTTTGCACATTGTTAGAAACAGGGTAGCTTGGTGCAGAGCGGGTAGGCTAAACTCCGGAGTAATGTTAAAGCATCTGCGCAGTCCACACTCACAGGCGACACACTAGGCACACTACAAAAGATACTCCACACCAGGTTATGTGAAAATAACTTGTTCAATACACAAGTTATTTTCACATAAAAAGCACATTAAAATGCACAGGTGTACACACTGTGCCAACTGGCACCCAGTAACCATTTACAGGGGGATTATGTACCCAATCGGGTCGCTGCCAGAACCATCACAAGTACAGAGGACAAATGTCAGACCATCTATAAATGTGTAACAGCCAGCAGCTACTGCAAAGTCCAGGCACTTAGTAAAATCCTATTAGCACAATGCAGGAACATAAAGCACCATAACTTTAGAATCAGGTATAAATCACCTTTGCCGTAGGCCTGGAATGAAAACATCAGGTTAGGCATAGAGACACGTTATGCACCGCACCAACATAAGTACACTTTGCATCTCAGTAGCATAAGCAACATCAGCATAGGGCATAGTCTTGTGAGCATGTAGGCATCATCAAATACATTATGTCAGACATAAGCTAAGATCACCATAGCACGATCTTAGACATAACCTTAGGCATAGGAACCCATAATGTGTCATATCAGCATAAACAGAAAAACATTATGGACAACACCAGCAATGTAGGCATTAGGGCAGAAGCATTAGGCAAATGCCTCATTAGCAGTGGCCTAACCTTGCAGCATCCTAATTAGACATCAAGAACGCATTATACCACAATGATGGGGCGTGCATTGCATTTGCATAATAGTATGACCTTGGGCATAATCGCCAAATCAGCAAGGCAAGACTGGTGACACCTAGAACCTCATAGGCTGACGTGAGGCATTCTCATGAGCTTGAACCAAATTATGCATAAATCATGGTGCATAAGTCCTCAGCGTAAGCACAATAGGCATTACCAGCATGTCATACTACTCGATGCAGATTAGCCTGGGCACCACTGTGCCGGGAGAGCCCCTACCCTGGGACTCTGAAATAATGAATGCCCATATTGCAGCTGCCCTAGTTAGAGCCCTACCTCCCTGGGGCTCTAAAGTATAATCATGCCCAAAAGGAAAGAACCGTTGCAGCGGCCCGCTCCTGCGCGGTGCAGCTGGGGAACTATATCAGTATTGGACAAGTTGGAGCCCCTCTCTGGGACTCGATGATCAAAAATGCCCCACTGGAATTGTAAACACAATATTCTGTCCAATTGGTCCAGCTGTAAAAATGGGGCCCACAAGTCACGAGCCAAGTTGGAGTCCCTCTCCTTGGATATTCAAAAAGGCCCAACTCAATGCAGTGGCCCGCAACTGCGGCGTCGCTGTGTAGCCCCCGCCCCCGGGACACTGTGGCCGGTCCGTGGTGGAGCCCCACGGGGGCTTCAAGGCAAATGGGGCTGCACGTTGCAGCTGCCCACTTCCAGGCGGGGCAGCTGGAAAACAAGTCCAGCACCGAATCCGGGGGAGACCCCCCTGCTCGGGGCTTGAGGCCACTGGGGGGAAGGCACTGACAATGTGCCTCGACCAACCCCCCCTAGGCCCGACACAAAGCCCCACTCACCAGGCTCCTCTCGCGCTGCTCCGGTCTCTCTTCACCCTGGCCGCCCCTCGTGGGACCCGGGACTTTGGATTTTCAACTTGTGGAGGCGGGGCGGGTTTCCGCCGGCCCGGACTCTCTTGGGATAGCCACCCGGGGCTCCACTCAGTTCACGGGAGCCCCGCTATCTCTCAGGCGCACCGGGTCCTCTAAAGGCAGCGGGGGCAGGCACCGACACTGGGCCTCAGGCCCCCCCCTTTTCACCACAGACACTTCCTCCGCTCTTGCCCGCGGGGCTCTCCCTTCCACCTGGGAGCCCTGTGAATCACTCACCGCAACTTCCTCACCGGCGGAGGCGGGGTAGGCTCCTGTCCTCCGTTCACCTGCACTTCCTGACGCCGGCTGGCAGTGGCTTCGGTCTTGCGGCCCTGCCAACCTCCAGGCGGGCTACCTCACTTCCTGCTTTCGCCGGGCTCTGCGGCGGTGATGCTTCGACAAAGCTCAAAGTTCGGTGGCCATACGGGGTGGGCACCCGCCAGTTAACTCAACACGTGGGGTGGGCACCCGCTTAGGCTGCAAAATGCGGGGTGGGCTACTGCTTTAGTTGGAAATATGTCCACATGCGGCAGGAGGCGGGGTAGGCTCCAGCGATTAGGCAAGCATGCAGGTGAAATCCCGCACGCCGGGAATTCCCTCACCAGACGTCAGCCGCAGGATCCACACTCCTCCTCTCTTTGGGGATGGAAATATAGCACTCACAAGGTGCTAGGGCTGGCACAGATTTAGGGTCCCGCACCATAACGTAGCGCCTTGGCAGCACAGCGCTGCAGGCGTTACTCCTGGGCAGATAAAGCACTCACAGGGCGCTGTAAAGCAGGCAGAGCTGGAATCAAGGAATGGTGTTAACCAGGTGCTGGCTTCAGGACAGTAAGAGGGTACAGTCAAGGCTGGGCAAGATCAGCAGACAGTGGGTAGCCCATCAGAACAGGACAGCAGTTCCTTGGAACAGTCAACCCCAATAATGTGGCACTCCTCCTGACACAGCAGTCTTCACTCCAGTAAAGGTCCCTCACTGGACCTGTGGACAGCAGAGGGGTACAGGTGGGCTCAGGGGTCCGCACGCAGGCCCTTGCGGCGGTACCTCCTGGCAGAGTGTCCCCTCCAAGTCAAAGTCCAAGTACAGCACACCACATGGAGTCTCAGCTCCTCTATATATACACCCCTCACCCCACCTACTGGAAAAGTCCAGAAGCTTCTGGAAGGCTCCCTGGGGAATCCGGTCCCAACTGGTTTTTGGGAAGTGGTGTAGAGCACCCTGTCACTTTGAGAACTAGACCGGCAACCCACCTCAGGCAGGCAGGCACAAAGTACACCAAAATGGTGACTGTTAAAGGGACATTTTCTAAAACAGTGTAAATAAACCTGTGTATACCATTGCGCAGCATTTATTATTTTCTGTTCATCCACACCAAACATAACATATTTATTTTGTTTCATTTAGGATTTATCCATGGGGGAGTTCTCAATGCTAGCCTATGGAGGGCAGAGAGCACAGGCACTTCACACCAAACTCCTGTGCCAACGTGCTCAGAGTTGGAAAACCACCACTACCATAGCAGCAAAAAGGCTAGGCGGAAGGCAAAAAGTTCCAGGATGACCCTGCAAGCAGGGCCAAGTCTAACACACATCAAGCTAGAAATTCAACACAGCAAACCATCCCCAATGGGCAGAATTGGTTGACAAGTACAATGGTACTCTCAAGCTGAAGTTGGCAAAAATCAAAGAATGCACAGGATTGCAATGGCTAAATGTGTAACCCTTAGCCCTGTTGTCCACAAGGGCGACATCCCACTCTAAAACAGGATTGTCACCATACAAGGTCATTTTCGGCTGCGCGGAAAATGTCTGGGGCGTCACGCGACCTAGTCGTTTTTCTGAGATAGAGTAACCTTTGCTTGTGGACTACTTGTGCGAGTTGACAAAAAATGTGCGTTCTATTCACCAACAGATTCATGAGGCTCTACTGCCAATAAGTGAGGGGCCAGGTCACGATATTCAACCCAGGATTACATCCTGGTGAGGAACTACTAGAGGAAGGAAAGTTTGGAGCCACATTGGAAAGGACCTCCACAGGTCCTCCTCGCCACTTGGACGGCAGTGAAGGTGGATGGCCGGAAGCATTGGATACATTTGTCACATTGCCGGAGAGTCCCATTACCCCTCTCCTACAACCAGTGGGTCCTGGACGGTGTGGGGGACCATGAGACACAGAAGGTACCATGCTTTGTCCTCTTTTCTGATGCTCGACTGATATGGGCACAAACAGAGGAGAAGAACAATGCTGTCTTGAATGAGGCGGCCCCCCATCATGTATGGGCTGTCCAGTATCCTCCTCTATCGAACCCACAGGAGCTTGAGTCTCAGTCCCTTGGCCCCTCTGAATTTAAGATCTTTTTCCGTGACAACACAGTGCCCGGAGTGAATAGGTACAATGTACGCCCCTGACAGAGGGACGGTGCACCAAAGGAAAAGTCAGATTAGTAGAGATGGACTGCATGGATGAAAAATAGGGTGCATGTACCCTGTCTGCGGTACCAAAGAAAGATTAGGGACAGGAAGATTGGTGTATTGTCTGAGACACTGCACAATATAAGTTTGGGGTGTCTTCCCAGGAGGAAGAGTGCCCTCTCCTGAGCAACGTGGATTTCTTCAGAAAGGGCTGCGATCTTGCAGCCCACCGAGAAGTGCTCAATAGCACCATTGTAGATAAACAATAGGAGTCTGCCAACTAGGCTCTGACAGACGCTGTGTTTTGTTCCTCTCTTCTTTGTTTTATCATCATTGGCTCCATTGTATGATCTTTCCTCCAGTAGTCCGATTAAAAAAATAAATAAATACCCATTCGGGTACCTAGTTATGGAAGAAGAACAGCCCTTAGCAGCCCCACAATTTGAGCAAAGTGGTCCTGGTTGGTCTAACTGGTCTATTAAAAGCAAGATAGTCTTCATTGTAATTGTTCTGATTCTCTTAATAACTCTATTCGGAACATTTAGTTTCTGTGTCCAAGGTTTTGGAAGTGTTAAAGTGGGAAGGAGTATTTGCAATTATACTTATGCCTTAAGCACGACCAATAGTCCACCTTTACTACCACCCCATAATGTTTATTTTGTTTGTGGGTCCCAGGCTTATGTATTGCTTCCCATATATGTTATGTCTCTTTCCTCCTACCCCCAAATATATAGCACTGTCCAGTTATCACAGAGACTATCAATTGCAGCGTAGGAGCATATACTTGTCCAGAGTTAGAAGGGTTATCAATACAGAAGACATAGATCAGACAGAAACTACTCTGCAGCAGTTTACTGATGCTATGAAGGGTATCCTGCCCTTCTAGGGTCCTATGTCCAATAGCCTTAACATTTGCAGGTTCACAAAGGCTGTGGAGGGAGTTATTAACACCATGACAGGACTACTGGCCAACATTACAGCTGAGCTTCAGGCTACGAGACTTGTTGCACTTCAAAACCGGAGGGTGTTAGACGTCATCCTTGCTGATCTGGGTCAAGCCTGTCGTGTCATTGGTAGTAGCTGCTGTGTGTACATACCAGACCATGCTCTTAATGTCAATGCAGCAATACAGAAGTTGCATCTACTTGCATCCAATGTTCACCAAGAGAATGGCACTTGGTCCCTTTATGGTTGGTTCTGGGGTTGGAAAATACTCCTTCTCCTAGTAGCCATTTTCACTTGTTGCCTGTGTATACAAATGTCTTCCTGCCTTCTGTACATATTTTATTAGCAAGTTAACACCTGACCCCAAGGCTCCAGGGCATGATACCAAGCCCTCAACTATGATGTTGCAAGCTGTGCATGATTTAATAAATATAGATGAGGGTATTTTTGAATATTACCAGTATGTTAATTGTCCTGCGTGTATCTAGAATAGATAAAATTGTTAGCAAAGGCTTAAAGGATGGTCTGTTGGACTGCAAATGCATATAGCTGACTCCTTAGAGCACTGTGCGATTAAGTTAGCATTTGTGGCCCCATTTTGTCTTTAGCTGCCATTTTGTTGTATGATCGAAAGTAAGCAATTGTCTGCCTCAGCGAAAAGCTGCTTCTAGTTACTTCTTCGTATCGTATTCAAGGTTGAATCCTAATGTACTAATAAATAGCTTATTCTGCCTTTGCATGCCTTTCCTTTGCTGTAGCCCTGCTCCCACACTAGAGAGTGTAGAGCTTGAACAAGACAACCTTGAAAATGTGATAACATTTATCAGTTGCGTAGGTGGTAGCTTATCCTTCTGTGCCTCCTTTGTTCATCAGTACCCGAGCTGGAATATTCCAGTCTGGGCGGGTCTTTAGAGGTGTTGTAAATGCATATTATGTCCTACCAGGTGTTCTGAAGTCAGTCCCCTCTGTAGCATCTAAGGAGGCTAGTCTGACTGGACTCCGCTTGAGCACAATTACTAATATACAACTTTGTTTGTATTCTCTACTGTTTCACTGACTCTTCATTTCTTGTGGATGGCTGAGAGGTGGTTCCGAGTGACCCAGATGGCCCAATTCGGGTCACGTCATTCCTCCCTGTGACAGGAAACCTATTGTTCTACCTTTCTCTAGTCGAGCTCAGTTCAGCAGCAGATAGCAGAATTGTTTCTGAGCGGGGTGGCAGCAGCACAAGGTTGCCTGCTAGACCCTGAAAGGCTGTTACTGGGAGTACAGGGGGTCCCCTAATGAGCCCCCCAGTACATGGGATCATACTTCCAGCGCCGGAAACAGTGTTGGGGTATAATTCCAACATGTTTGATACCATACCGGGTTCAGTGCAGCCACTATACAGTTAGACATCTTGTAATGGGCAACTTGGAGTGGGGATCCACAAGTGGGTACAGCCGTTGATATCACCCAGTGTCGGCTCTCATGCATTCTTCATGCAATGGGCCCATCACAATACCCCTATCAAGTCCCCCCACAGGCCTTGTTTAGTGTTTGGATATGGTGCTGAGTTGGCTGCACATCTGAGCAATCACTCTGCCTCGGATGCTACCTGCAGCATATCCTAAGTCTCAGTGGACCTCTCCATGCACAGTAGCTTAAGTGGTAGCCTTTAATTTACAAAGGCCAGGAAAGCAGGTATCCCATCCATGAGCACTACAGAATTGAAGACAATCGAGTTATCCACCAGTTCACTCTTTAAGGGCACCTGCCACCTTCCTACTGGGCTCTAGTTAGGCATTCTAACAACTCAGACTTTATCTTTGGCTGGGAGCACCCTACATTTATATGCCTTTTCACAGGGCCCTCTTAGTTAAAGTTTCTGTGCCCCAGCCTTTTCCCCTTCTTCCTCCCAGCACTTTACAATCAACTGCAGGGCAGGTGTAGGGTGCCCATGATAGGGAATTTTAGTGGGGGAGTAGTTGAGGTTTTGTGGCTCATGTCCACTTACCTCCCAGCTAAATCACACGCTCCATTCAGTCTTGTTTAGATGATTAAAACTAGTAAAAGGGTTATGAAAAAAAGAAATTAATGGAGGGCCTCTGCTGCATAATTATAATTAAATGTAGGTTTGAACTATATTTCTGCACCACTGTGAATATTTGCCACAAGTTTTATTTAAAATCCTATGGTGAAAAATCAAAACAAAGTCCCACTCACCCTAGAAAATAGTGATGAATCCTGTTGGGTTATGACCAATGTTACACACCTTTTGTGTTCACCAATACACTGCTTATGATGACTTTTTTAGAAAAAAATTGTATTGGATAGTGATTAAAAGGGCAAACTGCCTACAAAACTCGTTATTTTTTTTCCAATGTTTACTGTTATCACCTGGTGAATACATTTTTCTGCATCATAGGAATCTTCACTGAAGTCATTAACACTGAATTAATTCTGTGCTGCCTGCATGAATTCTTCAATACATATTGAGAATTCAGGAAAGAGGTCTGTTTAGTGTTGATCTCTGAAAGTCATTTACTATGTATTTAAAATGTAGACTGTCAGAGATGTATTTTCCTGGAGAATGGTGTAAAGAATTGCTGTAGGTATGTACTGAAAAAAGCTTACAAAACTTAGTTATAGGAAAGGGCTGTGCATGGTAGATACAGCATGAAAGTAAAAGACAGCCTGTTAGGCTAAAACTGGTAAGTTCAAAACCTGACTTGTACCTTTAAGGACCCTAGAGAGACCCTATCTCAAAATGTATTGAAGTGGCAGTTTGCCTGTGACAGTCAGTCTTTTTTTAAGCAAAGCACTGGATAACAATACTGCCAAACAGCCGGGGAGGAAGGAGGGTGTTTATGACTTCAATGAAGATTCCTACAATGCAGTACTATGTCTACAGGTATGTAACTTTTACTTCTGCATCATAGGATATTCATTAGTAGTCATAAACCTAGAAAAGATTAGCAAGCTAAGAAAAAATTATGCACAGTAGTGGTCAGATATTTATACTCTGTTAGACTAAATCTTTGTATTTGAGGTTGCTATAAAAAATCAGTAGTATAGGCCCAGAAAGACAAGAGTAACTATTTGGAAATGTTCTTAAAAACTGTTGTCCAAACTTAGAGTCAGTTTGACTATCCGATTCTAAACAGTAATGTTTTGCAAATGTGTGCAGAGACCTCCAAGTGGCTGCCTTGCAAATGTCTTAAATAGGGGCTTGCCGCACCCAAGCTGTGGTTGCAGCTTTCCCTCTTGTTGAGTCGGCTTTTGATCTGCCTGGCCAAAGTTTGCTGGCAATCCGTTAACATAAGGTAATGCAAGAAACTATCCATCTAGCTATGGATTTCTTGGTGGTTGCTAGACCTTGTATCATAGACCCATAATTTATGAACAGGGGGGAATACTTCTTAATGGATTTTGTTTTGTCTAAATAGAAGTGAAGGACTCTTTTAAGATCAAGAGAATGTAATGCTCACTGCGCTGCGGAAGTAGGATTTGGGAATAAAGGTAGGTAGAGTGATAGATTGGTTGAGATGGACCTCTGATACTACTTTGGGCAAGAAAGAAGGATGTGTACGTAAGACAACCCTATTGTGATGGAAAACTGTGAAGAGTCTACAAAGGATAGAGCCTGCAATTCACTGACTCTACCAGCCTAAGTAATTGCAATTGAAAAAGCTGTTTTCCATGATTAGTGTTGCAGCGTTGCTTTAGGGATTGGTTCAAAAGGAGGACCCATCAATTTAGACAACACCATAATTAATTCCCAAAGAGGGGAAGGATATCTGCATGGAAGAAAAACCTTTTTGAAGCACTCTAGAAAGTTTTTATCAACTGGGACTTTGGCAAAGGACTGTTGCATCAGTGTTTTCCAATATGCAATGATAGCTGCTATGTGAACTCTGATAGAGGACAGTTGAAAGCCTAACTTGGCGAGATGCAATAAATAAGGTAGGATGATATTTTGCTATACTGTGATGTGATCATAGTTCTTCACATGACATGATATGAGTAGCGCTTCCACCTAAAAGCATAGTATGTTGGAAGGACACTTAGCTTCTTGCAAAATGTTCATGCAATCTTCTAGAAGATTTAAGTGACCATACTGGATGACCTCAGGAGCCATGCTGCCAAATTCAGCAATTTTATGGTGGGGTGAGGAATTTTGCCCGGATGTTTGGAGAGAAGTTCTGGTCTGAGAGGGAAGTGCTGGTGATGGGCTATGGACAAGTGGAAGAGATCTGTGTACCATCACTGTCTCGGCCAATATGGAGCTATGAGGATCATTGGGATGCTTGATCTCAGTAGCTTTTGAATCACACGTGGAATTAATGGAATTGGTGGCAAGGCATACACAAATTGAATTACCAGTCTATCAAAAGGGCACTGCCGGAGACTTCGGTTCTAGAGCCCTAGACACAAAGTCTCAGCATTTTTCTTGTTTTGGGCAGTGGCAAACAGATCTAATGTTGTAGTGCCTCATTTCTTGAAGATGGATTCTACAACTTCGTTGATGAGGACCCATCTTTGAGTATCCTCATGGATATGGCTGAGGAAATCCTCTGCCATATTTTGGATTTCTCACATATGGAATGCTGTGATGGAAAGCACTCTTGCTAGAGTCCAATACCATAAATCAGGAGAGCAAGAGATTTATACGCATGATGCAAGAAGCCATAGACAAGGTGGCACCCGCGTTGAGAGAAAGAGTACGGAAAAGAGGTAAGTAGGCCCCGGGTACACATGGGAGATAAGAGTAAGCAAACAAAAGATACTCCAATATAAAAGGAAATGGTGATGGCAGTGTGAGCAGTGAAGCCTTAAGGGAGTATAATGTAATGCTAGCCATATATAAAAAAGTGGCCACTGCGATGCAAGCAGAGTTCTATGTGCTAAGAATTATCGAGGCAAATGACACGCAAAAGGAGACTTTTGAGGTGTGGTGGGAAACTAAGTCAATGGCAGGAGCAGAAGTCAACTGCAAATCCAGAGGACTGTATTAAGATGCTGAACTTTTTCTTAAAGAAAGTTAGTGATATCCTAACTGAAGTAAGTAACACACAAATCTGTCCATGCTCTTTGATAGCAGAGGAGGCGCCTGACTTTCAGGGGGCGAAGCTTTCAGGGTTCCCACCACTGGATCTTGATGCCTTAGTACTTTTAATGGAAACAGTTAAATTAGGCTCGTCAGATGATTCTTGCCCACCTAAGGTGTTTAGAATATCATTCCCTGTGGAAGGGGTGGAACTGCTCTCCTTTTTTTTATTTCTCCCTTGGAACTGGGAAGGTGCCTCTCATCTTAAAGGAAACCATGGCTACCCTTCTACTGAAGAAGGCAGGGCAGACTAAAAGAACTATCGCCCAGTATCTAGGCTGCCTTTCTTAGCGAAGATTGTGGAACAGCATTTTCTTGGAATCCTGTCTCTATTCATTGAAGAACATCAGCTGCTTAATATGCGCAGGCAGGTTTCAGGGCCCATCACAGCTCAGAAGTGGTGATGCTATTGCTATTGGATGAGCTCAGGCTACCAGCCAATAATAACAAGCCTTCTGCGCTGATCTTATTGGACCTCACAGCCATATATGACAAGATGGACCATCAAATGTTGATGGACCGAATCTGTAGGCAGGGAATCACAGGCTCGGCTTTTCAGTGGATCTCCTCCTTCCTGAAGCATCGGTTGCAAAAGGTACAGTTGGGTGGTTATGTGTCTAGGAAAGGAGCACTTTTATGTGTAGTTCCACAAGGCTCCGCTCTGTCCCTACTTCTTTTTAATATTTACCTCCAGCCACTGGTGGTGGCACTAGCACAAACGGACTGTCAACTGTTTAATTACACGGATGACACTCAATTGATTCTTCGGATTGATCATTCTTAGCAAGCACAGTCGAATGCACAAAACATCCTTAGGTTTACGATAAATGCAATGACAGCTAACTCACTTAAAGGGAACCCAGATAAGACAGAAGTTATAGCAATCACCACAGGTGGTAACCCCTGGACAGATGGTCTTTGGCCGCAGGAGTTAGGTGTCACACCGGTGCCTATTGTGAAAGTTTGGGTATTAAGTTAGACAACAAGTTGGCACTGACCGGGCAGGTCATGACAGTGGAAGGAAACTGCGTGGGCCTACTGCGGTAACTTCAGAAATTGGTACCTCTTTTATCTTTCTCAACAATGCGAACTGTGGGGGCGGCACTGATTGTGTCGCAAGACTCATAACTGGACTATGAAAATGCGCTATACATTGGGCTTCCTGACAAGTTGCTGGGTAAGTTCTAAGTATTCATGAATGATGCAGCAAGATTAATATTCAAGCTTCCGAGGTGGTCACATGCTGCACCATTGCTGTAACAATTGCATTGACTTCAAGTGAAACAGAGGATCAGGTACAATGGCTTATGTATTGCACATAAGACCCTGTCTTGGACGGTACCAGTTTATATTAAGGACTGTCTAAGGAGATATGTTCCAAGACGATGCCTATAGTCGTCTGAAGCAAACTTGTTGACCTGCTCACGGTTTGACAAATTGACTTTGGGTGCGCAGGATTTTTCAGTACTGATACCTCAGTTGTGGAACAGACTGCCCGAATGTTTGCAAGGGGAACTATTATCCTTCCATTTCAGAAGAAATTGAAACCTTTTCTGTTCAAGCAGGCCTTTGGACAGGATACATTTTGATTGAATGGGCATTATGACAAGTAATAACTGGTGTTAGGCTGTAACTTGTATACAAGCGCTAAGAGACTGTTGATAATTAGGCGCTATGCAAGTGATATTTAACATAAAATAACATAACCTAATATTTGTCTGAACCTTGTTCCACCTTGTTTCTTTGATGTAAACATATGTTGGTGTTGTCTGTTTGAATCATAAGGTCCTTCAATTGTAGAGATGGAAGGAAAGTTTTATATGATATCTTTTTTGCTTTTGGGACCATACACCTTGAATAGCCAGATCGTTTTTGTGGGTGCCCCACCCTGTCATGATGCATCTGTGATGATAGCCTGTGATGGTGTTATTTTGTATGCCTGGGTTTTGTGCCGACTGCAAACTTCGACAAATTTAAGCTCCACTGTGAGCTTTCTGTTTTTTTCCGGAAACTGAAGCTTAAAGCCTTCTTTGAGAAGTAGGATGACATGATAACCAGCAATGACCCCAACGAGACTGGCCTACGCATAAAATCCCCCTTCATTCCCCCACCATACACCATCCCAGTGGAGGTAACCACCTTCGAGCAAGCGGTTTTTAATGAAGTGGAAAAACTTCAACCGAAGAGAACATTTATGAATTTGACAAGACAAGAGAAAACCGCTCTGGAGAAACTCAAGGAGGGTGACACCATTGTGAATAAACCTGCAGATAAAGGTGGAGGAGTGGTAGTACAAGATAAATCAGAGTACCAAGCTGAATGCCTGAGATTGCTGTCGGATGAGACTAACTATCGCAAATTACCTTGTGATCCTACGGAAGATCTACGAAGTGAGATAAAATCTTTGGTGGAACATGGGGAAACAAGGGGATACATCTCTAAACAAGAGGCGGATTTCCTGTGCAAAAGTGAAGGGTATTTCTACACACTCCCGTAGATACACAAAAACAAACTCCCCCCCCCCCCCCCCCCCCCCCATAGTTTCGGGATTGGGTTCACTCCTGGAACCGGTCACGTTTCTGTGATGTCTTCTTCAAAGACTTAGTCCAGAAGACCAGCACCTACCTACAGGATACAAAAAGCCTGTTACAACTTCTGAATGGCCTCACAGTCAGTGACAAGACTATCCTGGTGAGCTTCAATATCGAAAGCCTTTATACGAGCATTCCTCAGGATGCCACCCTGAAAGTCCTTGAGAAGGCTGTGGAGAAAGAAGAATGGACGTCCAGAACACCTAGGCAGTTCATATTGGAATGTGCCAGGTTGGCCTTGAAAAGAAACTTTTTCAAATTTGAAGGGACCTTGTACCTACAAACTGGAGGAACCTCAATGGTTAGTACCTTTTCCCCGAGTGTGGCGGGACTCTACGTCTTTTTTTTCGAAGAAAAATACATACTCAGCAATCAGAACCCCTATAGTCCTCAGATTCTATTTTGGAAACGATATATCGACGACGTCCTTGCCATTTGGCAAGGACCAGACGAGACGCTGGTCTCTTTCTTCGAATGGATAAACACATGCGATGAGAATCTGAAGTTCACCTATGTGAAGGATCACTCAACCATGGTATTTCTGGACCTGGTAATTAACAAAGAGAACGGTCACTTGGAAACACGAACACATTATCAAAAATAACTTGTTGCGTTTCGAGAGTTTCCATCCCAGACCCCTACGAGAAAATCTCCCCTACGGGCAATTTTTATGACTCCGGAGGAATTGTAGTAAGATCAACGACAACAAGGAACAGGCCAGAGACCTCATTCTCAAATTAAAAGACAGGGGGTACCCAGACAGGATCCTGAAGAAATGCCAGAAATGTGCACGCAACCCTTTTATCCACATAACACACGTTGAGATTTTAATACACCACACTTCTTGAACACCGAAGCCTACCTAATTAGACACAGGTGTCACAGTTCTTTTAATAGGGTGTCCAATCACTTAGTAATAAAGTCCACGAGTGAGTAGCGTTGGCCCCTTTTAAATCACTCACTGTATTTCTAGCACTGCACATATAAAAAAGAAAAAATACCCACTACACTGTAATCAGGTGTCGAAGCACACCCTGTTGGCACTCGGACTTCGGGGTGGGACACCGATGATGAAGCATGTCACCAACTAGGTTGGTGAGTGAGGGGTCTTCTTCTAAATAGAAGGATTTTCCGCATCTCCAAACAGGTTGGGCACATCGTGCACCATTGAACCACTTTTGTTGTAGAGTATTTCTCTGCAAAAATCTCTAGGGGGCACTCCTCCATTTTGTTGTTTAGAGTATGGAAACATGCCATGCAAGTTGTACTCAATGATATCATGGGCTCTTCACTCAGAAAGGATACCTGGAATCGCTACACAATATACTTCTTATTGGCCTATTATATAAAGAGCCAGCTTCCTACATTGTTTGAGTAAAAATCCTATTGAGGGAGCACATAAACAACATAAATTAACTGAACATGAGCAGGTGTTTGTGTTACACATGATTTTGCACTTTTTTAAAGCTAAAAATTAATTGTTGCATCCAAAATGAATGTGAGGATGCTTTACGCACTAAACGCAGAGCCGATAAGTGTCACCTATGCAAAAGCTATTGGCGTTGCCAATATGTTTTATCTTTGTTGTCCACGGCGTGGCTGCTGTTCAGCAGCACTCAAAGTAAGTGGGATAAAGGAGAGTAGCTTGGAATTCATTGGAGTGGCGTAAAGTGAAGTACAGTGGAGAGTTATGGGGTGGCTTAGAGCATATTTAAGTAATGTGGAGTAAAGTGGAGTGTTTTGGAGTGCTGTGGAGAGAGTAGAGTGTCATAGAATGGAAGGGCATAGAGTAGAGTTGAGTAGGATGTCACAGCGGAGTACGGTGTTGTGGAGTGGCATGGAGTGTCGTGGATTGGTGTAGATCACAATGTAGTGACGTAGAGTGAGCTGAATAAAGTGGAGTAGAGTGTTGTAGAGTAATGTGGTGTCGAGTGGAGTACATTGTCATTGAGTGGCGTGGCGTAGAGTGGAGTAGTGTAGGAAAGTGGAGTAGCATGGAGTAGAGTGTTGATGAGTTGAGTGGTGTAGAGTAGAATGAGATGAGATAATCCTTTATTTGGGTGATTAGTTAAAATCATTGCAACAGTTTACATTAAAAAAAATCATAGGTTGCCTGCGCTGGGCCTGGGACATACTCCGGAGGCTTGCTGGAATTTCCATACTGCATGCTCCATCCATGCCGCTAGCTAGTAATCCGGCATTTCCTCTCTTGCAGACACAAGGCATGGCTAAAAGCACTGTGTCGTTGGGCCTCACTACTGTTGCTGATATCTATCCGACAATACTTTCCTTGCCCTTCCCGGAGATGCAGGGCCACTAGATCGGCTCCTCTACTATCAAATTTGAGCAACTTGTAAAGGCATCAACCCCACATTTCCGAAACCTCCCTCGAAGCTGGCTGCAGTTGAACTAGTACACACCTCTAGCTCCCCTCATAAGTTAGTCTCCAGGCTCTATACTCTCTCTCTCACCGCCTCCCCCACTAGTTCCCACAGAGCTTGCACTGCATGGAGTGAGGACCTTGGTAGGGACCTCCCTCAGGACGTTTGGTTGTACTGCTTCAACCAGATAAAGCGTTTGTCACCTAACTATCGCTTGCGATTAATACATTTTAGGTATATGCATATGCTATACCGCACTCCTGCTTCACTCCATACAGTAGGGCTCATTGCAAGCGACAGGTATGCGCACTGCTCAGCCCCCGCTGCTGACTTCTCTCATCTCGCTTGGCTGTGCCCCAAGGTCTCTGCCTACTTGCAGGCTGTATGTGTGACCATTAGCGACATCACACTCGAGAGAAAGTCAATCCTGATCCTTTGGTCTGTCTCCTTGGCTATGTCAAAAATACCCATAGCGCTAGTCGCAAACTTACGGCCATGCTTCTGGTCCTTGCCAAACGCAGAGTTTTGCTCCACTGGGGGAGTAAACTGGTGCCCACAGTAGCTGGTGGGCTTAACGACGCTGCCTATTGTCAAACATTATTGGGTGAATTTTCAGTTCTGATGCCAGCTGCTAGCCGCTCCCCTGATATCTGGGCTCCCCTCATTTCCTACTTACATTGCATATCCCCAGAGGCCAGCTCCTCATCTGGCTCCCCCAGCAGTAACTCACTGGAAACTACTGATCCCACTACTGCTGTCCCCCTCCCCCCCCTCACTCCCCCCCCCACATTATCCTGTTCTTTGCGTTCTTTTTCGGCTGACTGTGCCGGAAATGTGCCAATTTTTATACATGTTTTATTTCCTTAGATTATGTGGTAAAAAGTGATGTAATCCTGAGTGACAGGTGCCATTAAGTCACTTTATACTGTATTGTGCCGCCTTCTGCCTTTTTCTTTTCTTGTATTGTTTCTTTTGAAAATCATTAAGTAAAGTTTTAAAAAAAAGAGGTAAATAGGCAGGGAGCCGGATTATCAGATTTTACGTGCACTTTAGTTCACATATAATTTCAAAATGAGATTGGATCAAATTCGTAGCATAGAGTGTCTAAGCTGCATGGTGCGGAGTGACGTAGAGTGCTGTAGAGTAGTGTGGCATAGAGTAGAGTGTCCGAGTTTAAAGGAGTAGAAGGTAATGGAGTAGAGGGTCATAGATTGGAGTATTGCAGAGTGCAGTGTCATAGAGTGGCAGGGCCTCCAATAAAGTGGCGCAGATGCAGATTAATTTGGCCTAGAGAGCATTGATTGTGAGTGAATGGGTGTAGAGTGCATTGGTATAGAATGCATTGAAAGGGAGTAGAGTGGCGTAGAGTGCAGTGACTTATAGTAGGGTAGTGTAGAGTAGAGTGCAGTGGTGTAGAGTGCAGTGGCGTAGAATGCAGTGACAGAGTAGAGTGGCATAGAGTGCCATAGAGTGCAGTGGCATATAGTAGGGTAGTGCAGAGTAGAGTGCAGTGGTGTATAGTGCAGTGGCATAGAGTAGATTGTTTCAGAGTAGAGTGAAGTGGCATAGAGTGGAGTGGTGTAGGATAGAATGGAAAGGTGCACGGTAGAGTGCAGAGGAGTAGAGTGGTGTAGAGTACAGTAACATGGAGCACAGTAGTGTAGAGTGGCATAGCGCCCAGTTGTGTAGAGTGCAGTGGTGCTGAGTACAGAGGCATTGAGTGCAGTGGCAGAGAGTGCAATATTGCAGAGTAGAATGATGTAGAGTGCAGTGACGTAGAATGCAATGATGTAGAAAGACATAGCATGTTGTAGAGTATAGTGGGATTGAGTGCAGTAGTGCAGAGTAGTTGGCATATAATGCATTGCTTTTGAGTAAAGTGGTGTTGAGTTCACTGATGTAGAGTTCAGTGGTTTAGAGTACAGTGGCGTACCGGCAAGTGGCATAGAGAAGAGAGGTGCACAGTAGTGTGGCGCAGTCTAGAGTGTAGTGGCACAGAGTGGAGACGTGTGCTGTGGTGTAGAGCAGATAAAAAGTAGAGGGAAGTGCGTTAGAGTGGAGTGGTGCATGGTAGAGTAGAGTGGCATAGAGTAATGGTGTAGAATTCATCAGAGTAGAGTATTGTATTGTATTGTATTGTGGTATACTTATATAGCGCAAACCTGTCACCACCAAGGGTATCCTGGCGCTTTGACCCATGATCCAGCAAATTCAGCAGCTCAGCCTGTCCTAGGGAAGAGGTAGGTTTTCAGCGCCTTTCTGAAGGCTAAGAGATCCTCAAGACTTCTCAGGGATATTGGCAGGGAGTTCCAGAGTTTGGCCGCCGCTACTCTGAACGATCGGCCACCCATCCTCACTCTCTGGAAGCGCGGAACTATAAGTAGCCTGGATGAAGAGGAACGTAAAGCTCGGGATGGAAGGTACCAGGCAAACATTCTCCGCAGAGGGATTGGGCCCAGGCCATGGATAGCCCTGAACACAATGCATGCTGCTTTGTAGCGAACGCGTAGATGGACCGGCAGCCAGTGGAGTTCCTGTAACGCTGCCGTGGAAGAGCTGTGGTAGGGGCAGGAAAGGGCGCCCTTTGAAGCTTGCCCAGAAGTGTTACCGGGGCCTCCAGAAGTAGTGCGTTACAGTAGTCAAGTCGACTTAGGATGGTACTTCGCACTACTTCTGGTCTGGCTTGCTCAGGGAGGAGGGGTAAAACCTTGCGCAGCATGCGGATCAGCATCATGCACGTTGAGGTGGTCTTATTTACGTGCACATCCAGCTGCAGGTTGGGCCCAAAAATGACACCCAGATTACGTGCCGATTGTGCGGCTGACACCGTCTCTGAAAAAGACGGGGGCCAAAAATCGTCTGGGAGATTTCGGGGAACTCGGTCATTGGAGCAGTACAGGACCTCTGTCTTGGTTCCATTGAACTGTAACGAGTTCAGACGGAGCCATTCCGCTGTAGCCTGCATGCACCGGTGGAAGGTCTCCAATGGGACTGCATCCTGTCCCTCCAGAGAAAAGACCAGCTGGGTATCATCCGCATAATTAAATGCGGAGATCCCAAATGATTTAATGAGCTGGACTAGAGGGCGGAGGTAGATATTAAAGAGTATAGGGCTGATGGCTGAGCCCTGAGGTACTCCTTGTCCTACTCTCCGCTCCTCTGAACTGAAGGGAGGGAGCGAAACCCGTTGCTGACGGCTGTCCAGATAGGAGATTAACCAGTCTCTGGCCTTATCTTTGACCCCGCACTTTGATGCCAAGAAAGAAAAGTAAACATCAAGCTCCCTCGAAGAAAAAGCCTGACATTTTACCTCTATCTTTGAATACACAGCAGATGTGACATGATAAGAACAACATTTAAATGCCTGTTTACAGAAACAGAGCACTGGTGGTAGAACACAGAAAATAGGGTTTAAGCAATGGAAGGGACACACTCAAGCTGAACAGCCTAAAACATACAGGGTTTCATAGCTGAGTGGCAAGAATTGGCATGGCATGGCGTAGAGTGGATTGGCGTAGATTGGAGTGGTGTAGGGTGCAGTGGTAAAGAGTGCACTTTGCATAGCAGAGTGGGGTAGAGAGTGCTGGCAAAGACTAGATTGGTGTAGAGTAGAGAGGTATAGAATGCAGTGCCATACGAGTGCAGTGGTGCACAGTATATTAGAGTGGCATTTATTGGTGTACAGTGAAGTTGTGCTGTGGGCAGTGGCCCAGAGTGCAGTAATGTAGAGTCTATTGGTTTTCCAGTAAAGTAATGAGGAGTGCATTGGCATAGAATAGCGTGTAGTGGAGTGGTACAGGGTAAAATGCAGTAAAGTGGCATAGAGTGCAATGATGTTGAGGAGAGTGGCACTGAGGGCAGTGGTGTGGAGTGCTGCTGGGTAGATTAGAGTTGAGTTGTGAAGGATAGAATGCAGTGGAGTAGAGTGACGCAATGCAGAGTAGAATGGAGTAGTGTAGGGTGGAGCAGGGAAGAGTACAGGGGTGCAGGGTAGAGTGGAGTGGCATAGAGTGCAATGACTTAGTGTACCGGCGCATAGTAGAGTGGCATGGAGCGCATTGGCATGGAATGCAGTGGCATAGAGTGGTGCAGAGTAGAGTGGGATAGAACAGTGCTGTAGAGTACAGTTGTGCAGAGTAGAATAGAGTGCCACAGAGTGTAGTGATGTAGAGTACAATGACAGAGTGCAGTAGCATAGAGTGTAGTGGTGCAGAGCAGACTGGCGTAGAGTGCAGTGGCAGAAGGTAGCAAGGCGCCACGTGCAGCGGCGTAGATTGTTTCAGAGTAGAGTGGATTAATGCCCGGTAGAGTACAGTGTTGTACAGTGCCACGTAGATTAGAGCTGCGTAGAGTGGTTTGGCATAGAATGCACTGGTATAGAGTGCAGTGCTGCTGTATAGAGTGACAGAGTGGAGTGGCGCAGAGTGGCAGAGTGTAATGGTGTAGAGTGTAGTACTGAAGAGTGCAGTGATACATGGTATATTTGTGTGGGGTGGAGTGCATTATCATTGAGTAAAGAGATGAAGAGTGGAGTAGGGAAGAGTACAGTGCAGTGACGCAGTGTGGAGTAGAGTGACTTAGTGTGGAGTGGTGATGAGTAAACTGCAGTGGGGTAGAGTTGTTTAGAGTAGAGTGGAGTAATGTGAAGTATGCATGGTGTTGTAGCATACTGCTATTGCAGAGAATACATCTTCAATTAAAATGACCATTACATTTGCACAGACATACAGTTTTACTGCTAAAGGTATAACACGCACAACTGATAATGCGTGGAATGTTATCAAATAGTGTACTGATTGTTTTTGATCGTATTAAAATATTTTTTTCCACTACATAGAATTACCAAAAAATATTCTAAAATAATAGCAGCAGAAGTAATTTACAGATACTTAAATTGTTATGTGCTAGAAAAAACAACATTGTACAGCCTTCCTCTACCACACCCCCAGTTGCTAACATGATTGTCACATACATCCTCACATGTTGATGCCAAGAAAGAAAAGTAAACATCAAGCTCCCTCGAAGAAAAAGCCTGACATTTTACCTCTATCTTTGAATACACAGCAGATGTGACATGATAAGAACAACATTTAAATGCCTGTTTACAGAAACAGAGCACTGGTGGTAGAACACAGAAAATAGGGTTTAAGCAATGGAAGGGACACACTCAAGCTGAACAGCCTAAAACATACAGGGTTTCATAGCTGAGTGGCAAGAATTGGCATGGCATGGCGTAGAGTGGATTGGCGTAGATTGGAGTGGTGTAGGGTGCAGTGGTAAAGAGTGCACTTTGCATAGCAGAGTGGGGTAGAGAGTGCTGGCAAAGACTAGATTGGTGTAGAGTAGAGAGGTATAGAATGCAGTGCCATACGAGTGCAGTGGTGCACAGTATATTAGAGTGGCATTTATTGGTGTACAGTGAAGTTGTGCTGTGGGCAGTGGCCCAGAGTGCAGTAATGTAGAGTCTATTGGTTTTCCAGTAAAGTAATGAGGAGTGCATTGGCATAGAATAGCGTGTAGTGGAGTGGTACAGGGTAAAATGCAGTAAAGTGGCATAGAGTGCAATGATGTTGAGGAGAGTGGCACTGAGGGCAGTGGTGTGGAGTGCTGCTGGGTAGATTAGAGTTGAGTTGTGAAGGATAGAATGCAGTGGAGTAGAGTGACGCAATGCAGAGTAGAATGGAGTAGTGTAGGGTGGAGCAGGGAAGAGTACAGGGGTGCAGGGTAGAGTGGAGTGGCATAGAGTGCAATGACTTAGTGTACCGGCGCATAGTAGAGTGGCATGGAGCGCATTGGCATGGAATGCAGTGGCATAGAGTGGTGCAGAGTAGAGTGGGATAGAACAGTGCTGTAGAGTACAGTTGTGCAGAGTAGAATAGAGTGCCACAGAGTGTAGTGATGTAGAGTACAATGACAGAGTGCAGTAGCATAGAGTGTAGTGGTGCAGAGCAGACTGGCGTAGAGTGCAGTGGCAGAAGGTAGCAAGGCGCCACGTGCAGCGGCGTAGATTGTTTCAGAGTAGAGTGGATTAATGCCCGGTAGAGTACAGTGTTGTACAGTGCCACGTAGATTAGAGCTGCGTAGAGTGGTTTGGCATAGAATGCACTGGTATAGAGTGCAGTGCTGCTGTATAGAGTGACAGAGTGGAGTGGCGCAGAGTGGCAGAGTGTAATGGTGTAGAGTGTAGTACTGAAGAGTGCAGTGATACATGGTATATTTGTGTGGGGTGGAGTGCATTATCATTGAGTAAAGAGATGAAGAGTGGAGTAGGGAAGAGTACAGTGCAGTGACGCAGTGTGGAGTAGAGTGACTTAGTGTGGAGTGGTGATGAGTAAACTGCAGTGGGGTAGAGTTGTTTAGAGTAGAGTGGAGTAATGTGAAGTATGCATGGTGTTGTAGCATACTGCTATTGCAGAGAATACATCTTCAATTAAAATGACCATTACATTTGCACAGACATACAGTTTTCCTGCTAACGGTATAACACGCACAACTGATAATGCGTGGAATGTTATCAAATAGTGTACTGATTGTTTTTGATCGTATTAAAATATTTTTTTCCACTACATAGAATTACCAAAAAATATTCTAAAATAATAGCAGCAGAAGTAATTTACAGATACTTAAATTGTTATGTGCTAGAAAAAACAACATTGTACAGCCTTCCTCTACCACACCCCCAGTTGCTAACATGATTGTCACATACATCCTCACATGTTGATGCCAAGAAAGAAAAGTAAACATCAAGCTCCCTCGAAGAAAAAGCCTGACATTTTACCTCTATCTTTCAATACACAGCAGATGTGACATGATAAGAACAACATTTAAATGCCTGTTTACAGAAACAGAGCACTGGTGGTAGAACACAGAAAATAGGGTTTAAGCAATGGAAGGGACACACTCAAGCTGAACAGCCTAAAACATATAGAGTCAGCAATGGAAAGCAAGCAGATGTGAATAACAAACCACAAAGCCAAAAGTAAAGCAATGGGCGAAATGCATTCACAGGGAAGCTTTCTGAATGACCCCAAAATTTAGTTAGCAAACCAAACAGCTTCACTGACTGGTAGGCTACATCCTAAAAATATGTGAGTATGCCAGACCAGAGTTTTGCGTAATACTGTTTAACTAGTTGGGCATTTTTTGTAATTTCCTTGCAGACATATCATATTACTCAAATAAGGGTAAGGGAAGAACAAAACTACTCACCACTCATAAGTTTTATATATAGCTGTTACACCCAGCTGTGGTCCTGGGGCACACTTTTTGTACTGGGAGGCCTGACTTCTCATCGCCGCTGTGTCCTACATTTAGACCTTAGGCAATCAGGGTACACAGCAGCATGTGGAGCTGCATCAGGAAATGGAAACTGAAGTGTACTTGAGGCTCTTTGAACAGCCCCATGCCAATTAGAATGCTATCTCTGTAAGGAGGAAAACAGGTCTCCGACGTCTTTCTGCTGACAGAATAGACAGTGTCCATCCTGGTATCGCCACTGTGCTAACAGTGACCAATGTACATGTATAGACCTGGCATAGGGCCTTGTGTGTCACTTTGTAACAGTAATAGACCTGACTATTCAAGTCCGCTTTAATGGTCATCACTGTGGATATGACAACACAAGGGTTTAGCAAATATATGAGGTAAAAGGTAGCAACTAGCACTGGAATTATGTCCAGGTAAGATTGTGTGTGTGTTTTTTTAAGGTATAAGAACACATACCCCTTCCCAGAGGTGATGTTCAAGTAGTCGGTCTCCATTATGCGGTCAGTGAACTGGACACAGGTCAGCGTGTTGAACTCCTGTAGTGCTGCCCGGATCAGAGCCTTGGAGCTATCGCCTGGGTGAGACAAAAGAAATTGTAAGCAGAGTTAGGATGGAAGGAGGATGACACTGATGCTGGTGGGTCTGAAGCAGGACATCCTGGAGGTCACAAAACACAACGATAACAGCTGCATTGACAACTAGCATAATGGTCAGTGCCAGACTAATCTATGGAATAATCGGACAACTCTTGCGCAGTAGTTAGCCTGCATGGTCTTCTAAGTCACCAGGTGTCTACTCAACCCCATATTAGCCAATACTGTGCAGGTGTTCTCTCTCTCCAAATACTGCAAAGACTCCTTAACCAGTATTTGGAAGGAGCCATTCTTCCATCAACAGCAACCAAAAACCACTGTGTCGAGGAGACCTTTTGCCCTACTGAGCTTGCACTCTAGGTGATGCTGCCATCCAGCCATACCTCTAGGAGCCCTCAGAGTGAATGAGGATACTCTCCAGTGGTGTGAAGAAGACCTCATATCTCTGCTAACATGCAAGGTGCAAGGCAATGTTAACCTGCAGGGTGAAATAGGACCCCCCAAAAGCCAGTGCTGTAAATGAAGCCCTCCTTCTTCTGTCAGCCTGACCTGTGCTCCAAGTACTTCTGCATGTTCTTGTGTGGGTGAAACCCTAGCTCCTGACAGCCTTTACTGTCTGTGAGAACATCTGCCTCCCATTATTTTGAATTATGAGGAAGAACTCTTAACTTCCACCAGCCTTATTGGGAAGGAGAACCCATAAGCCCCATCAGCCAGTCTAGTGAAGACCCTCTGTTGCCTTGTAGTGTCAATGAGCACCCCTACATTGCATCTGCCTGCATTATGTAGACTAGCCCTTAAGTCCCATCAGCCAGTCTAGTAAAGAAGTTAACTTGCACCTAAAATAATCTAGTGTTCCGCCCTCTTATTACACAGAAAAAGCCGTATATGCAGGAGTACTTGCCTCTGACTTCATCAAGTATAAAGCCTTCATCCCAACCATTCAGGTTTATCTGAGGACTTTACAAAAGACAGTGATAAGTAGAAAGAACCATATGCCACTGTTGCATACACTCCTTAGAGATGATATAGTTAAGGGGCTTATCCCCCAGTCCTAATTCACAGTGTTGTAACCACCTAGTATATGGAAGAACAATACATATATCTTACTAAAGTTAGAAGCTAGAATGAAGGGCACAGTGATGGTCCCATTTCCAGAGCTTGGCCAGATGCATTGGTTACACGTCACAGCACTGCGGGTCAGCTGCATCCTGATGTCCCCCTGGTGCAAAGGGATTGAACTTCCTGAAAAAAAGAGGAAAGGAGGGCTTGATTGGGAGCAGTAACATTATGGTATGTAAAACAGACTAACTGCACACACTGATATTCTGAAGATTAAGAGACAGCTTTCTTTATCAGACATCATAAAGACAAATTACATACTGGTTGCGCTGGTCACATTGAATATTAAACTCATTTAAAGTAGTTGCCTGTATGATAGTTGGGTAGTCATTAGAAAGGAATATGCAGTTTAGTCAGCTCCCAAGCTGGGCCACGCAGTGCAGTGGCATTCGAGGTAGGCACACGCTGGCCCCATCCATCCCAGGTTTTCAGGACCGGCCCCCCTTAGACCAAGAGTGTCAACTACTAGCATCTGCACCATTTAACATGCCTATTTTGCTTGGATACTTTAGGAACCTAGAATTTTTTTTGCAGCCGTCTTCCCCCCCCCCCCCCCCCCCCCGACTTTTTACCCTCTTTTAAGCTACAAGACGATGTTTTTTGACTGACAGTGGTGAGGTAACAAGCACCCCCTGAAAGGGATAAACATGTGCAATGGTAAAAGCCCAGGCCAAAAATACAAAGTCTGACAAAAACAGGAAAAAGGACACACCATAAGGAGAAAGGGACTCAAAGAAAAATATTATATGATAAAGTAGAAAGTTTAATTACATTAATAAAAATTGATATGAACATATTCTTTGATACACATGATTAAAACAAAAATGATAAAAAAACAAGTTGACCAACTTCACCTTGATAGCCCTTTAGGAACATTACTTCCACATAGGGGCACTCACACCGCTCTTAACCAGGCATGAGCTACCTAAACCATTAAACTTGACTTAATAAGTGGGACTGCTCCAGGCCTATTTTATTTCACTACCCAGCCCCCACACCTGCACTCACCTAACGGCTTCTTCAAAAAGATCTCCGATAAAGAGCCCCGTTTGCGGGAGTCCGGCGGGCATTGTAGCGCTGGCCCAATAATGAAGCATGACATCTTACGGGGTGTGTGAGGGCATCACGAAGAAAGACCTCCCTGTCCCCCACGCCCAGCCAGGAACTGCACACCCCCTTCAGACACATCCCTGTGTGCAATGCCTACAACCTACTGCCCTGGCATAGATCAGCCAGCCCTCTAGCTAGGTGCACTATACCAATGGTGAGGGTACAGGTGCATAAGCCCTGTACCCCTACAGAGTCTATGTCCATTCTTAGACATTGTAAGTGTAGTGCTGCCGTTAAGAGTATTTGGCTCTGGGAGTTTGTCATTAAGAACTCCACAGCACCATAATGGACACACTGAAAATTGAGAAGTTTGGTATCAAACTTCTCAGCACATTAAACCCACACTGATGCCAGTGTGGGATTTATTGAAAAATGTGCACAGAGGGCATCTTAGAGATGCCCACTGAAAACTAACCCACCGCCAGTGTCCTGGCTGAGTGGCTGCTTTCAGCTGCCACCACCAAGCATGTTTCTGGACCCCTGGTACGAGGGACTGCTGCTCATCCTGGGACGAGTGCCAAGCCTCCTCCCCCAAGATGGGCAGGGTTCACAAAGGGGAAGCTACAAAGGCTTGCCGCCTCTATGAGCTTCCCCAGGCCAATTGCTGCTTTCAACAACTGGTCCCCAATGGTTCTGACCCCCACTTTGTGCGGGAGAACCGACGGGAAAACAAATAAGGAAGAGAGGTGTGCCCACCTCTGCCAACACCACCAGTCAGGTGGGGAGGCGAGGTGAAGCACAACTCTCAGTCCACGCCATCTTGAAGATGGGGGGACTCAGCCAACCAGGGACAGGCACATGCCCCATCCCACTGGAGGGTGGAATAATAGGGGGTGTGCCCACCGAAGGGACCCATTGGTCCCTGCCTTTTACCTACCTGTAATGCCCCTAAATCTAGTATTTATGGGCACCCCTAAACCTTGCCGTGCAGCAGCTAACAAGAGGAAAACACCCACTTACTTGGCACCAGCCCTACCGGCCTGTCTCACCCTCAAACCTGCTCCTGCAGAATCCCAGTGTGTCCTGCAACCAGTAACCTCAACAACCCCATAGGACCTGCCTGCCTTCACTTCCAAAGACTGCTTCTCCAGTGAACACCGGATTTGTTCAACTGCATCCTCTGGCAGCAGCTGGAGACCGTGAATCCGCCCCACTCTGCAGCCGACATCCACGGCCCGAGCTCGAGTGGGAAAACACCACAAGGAGGTCACCCCAGCGATCCTGAACTGAGACCCAGATACCCCTGACTTGCCTCAAGCCTCCAGCCGACACCTGCAGCCTAAATCCAAAAGGCCACCCAAACCTCGACCAGGAGCAGCTAAGAAAATCTGACCCCAAAAGACACCCCTGCAGCTGGCGCCCCACGGCCTTGTGTGCCCAAACTGACGGTGCCTAACCAACCCCTAACTTCCCAACTTACCTATCAAAGTGGTGGTCGCACCGATAAGTCCTTCGTCTCCCTGCCTGCAGTGCTTATGCACACCAGAGGTTCTCCAATGGAAACAACTGGGCTTCCAACGTCGAAACAGCACCCTGATCTCGCATGCCCTAGTGCCCCTGAGGGTGTACCTTTGGTGCTAATTTGTTTCCCCATTTACCATGAGCGAAAGTCCAGGGGCTTTGCTCCCTCCACCCAGCGGCCTGCTTGCCTGAGCCACGAACCAGAGGCTCCCATCCCCAATTGGATAACATTGGGCCTCGGCACTCTGCACCCAGCCACCCTAGTGCAGCTGGGGGTGTAACAAGAGTGCATCCTTGACCCTGGGGGAACCCTTGTTCCTAGCCCAGAACCTCAACTCCAAAGACCGATTGCTTACATAAAAACCGATAACCATATTTTCCTCCGTAGGATAACATTGACACTTTTTCCTGAAAAAGTTTCTGTGTGGAGTTTTGAAACCTAAAGAAATTCTTTAAAATTGTACGATTTAACAAAAACGCTTTTACTCACCTTTTTACAGGAAATGTCCCAGTGCTGCCTCCAGGCATCCAGCACTGAGTAAGAAAAGTATTCCAAAAGTAATTTACCTGCTATTTTACTGAAAATCCCATACAAGTTTATGTACTGTATTTACAAGTGATTGCATTTCTCTGAAACAATACTGTAAATCAATCCATAGTACATGTACAATTGCAATTGAACTTTTTTACAATCAGCATTTACTACTGTAAAGTATTTATTGCTTACCTGTGCCAGGCTTGCTTGTTTCTAGTAATAAAATAACTAAAATAATATTTTTATACAAAAACAATTGATCTGAAGTTTAGTCTTTGAGAGTGTGAATTCACTTGATGACTGTGTGTGTTCAACAATTGCTTAACACCGTCCTCTGACACTGCCTTACTGCTCGACCACACTACCACAAATAGAGAGTTAGGTTCTAGCTAATTTTTCCTCTGCCTATCTTTGGGGTTCCAGTGGACTCTGTGCACACTATACCTCACTTTGGTATAGTATACACAGAACCAACTTCCTACACAGTGTCTGTAGGATATCTGAATGGGTGTGACCATGTCAGTATGGATATGTGAGTGGGTATATAGTTGTACGTGTGGGTGTGAGAGCCTCTGAATGGGTTTGTGAAGGAGTGTAAAAGTGTCTTCATGCGTGTAAGAGTGAGTGTGAGAGGCACTATATGGGTATGTGAATGGGTAAAAAAGTCTCTGCATGGATGTAAGTGTGGGTTTCAGAGTCTGTATGGGTTTGTGAATGGGTGTGAGAGTCTCTGTATAGGTTTGTGCATGGGTGTGACAGTGTTTGTAAAAACAACAAGTGATGGACCGAATGTGGATCAATGTCACACATTCCCCCAGTCAAAAGATCTGGGCCCAAATCCATCGTTTTTTTGCACTCCACACCACCCTGGGTTAGACAATGGCGATATGCAAATCAGCTCTGACCCTGTTGCCCCATGGGAACAGTCCAGTCCGAACTACAAAAGCCATGTCCTTCCCAGAACGGAATCAAGCATCCGAGGACCGGACCGGTTTCGAGGTAACACCTCTCATCAGCCCGGCTAGCTTGACTCCAAGTGGTGTGGAGTGCCTGGGACCCACGTCTGGGCATCCCCAGCGCACTTAGGGCGGCAATTGCAAAAACAACAAGTGATGGACCGAATGTGGATCAATGTCACACATTCCCCCAGTCAAAAGATCTGGGCCCAAATCCATCGTTTTTTTGCACTCCACACCACCCTGGGTTAGACAATGGCGATATGCAAATCAGCTCTGACCCTGTTGCCCCATGGGAACAGTCCAGTCCGAACTACAAAAGCCATGTCCTTCCCAGAACGGAATCAAGCATCCGAGGACCGGACCGGTTTCGAGGTAACACCTCTCATCAGCCCGGCTAGCTTGACTCCAAGTGGTGTGGAGTGCCTGGGACCCACGTCTGGGCATCCCCAGCGCACTTAGGGCGGCAATTGCAAAAACAACAAGTGATGGACCGAATGTGGATCAATGTCACACATTCCCTCAGTCAAAAGATCTGGGCCCAAATCCATCGTTTTTTTGCACTCCACACCACCCTGGGTTAGACAATGGCGATATGCAAATCAGCTCTGACCCTGTTGCCCCATGGGAACAGTCCAGTCCGAACTACAAAAGCCATGTCCTTCCCAGAACGGAATCAAGCATCCGAGGACCGGACCGGTTTCGAGGTAACACCTCTCATCAGCCCGGCTAGCTTGACTCCAAGTGGTGTGGAGTGCCTGGGACCCACGTCTGGGCATCCCCAGCGCACTTAGGGCGGCAAATGCAAAAACAACAAGTGATGGACCGAATGTGGATCAATGTCACACATTCCCCCAGTCAAATTGTTTTTGCAATTGCCGCCCTAAGTGCGCTGGGGATGCCCAGACGTGGGTCCCAGGCACTCCACACCACTGGAGTCAAGCTAGCCGGGCTGATGAGAGGTGTTACCTCGAAACCGGTCCGGTCCTCGGATGCTTGATTCCGTTCTGGGAAGGACATGGCTTTTGTAGTTCGGACTGGACTGTTCCCATGGGGCACAGGGTCAGAGCTGATTTGCATATTGCCATTGTCTAACCCAGGGTGGTGTGGAGTGCAAAAAAACGATGGATTAGGACCCAGATCTTTTGACTGGGTTGAATGTGTGACATTGATCCTCATTCGGTCCATCACCTGTTGTTTTTGCAAACTCGCTATAAGTGTTTGTATGCATGCAAAAGTGGGTTTGACAGGGTATGGATATGTGAGTGGGTGTGATCATTTCTGTTTGGGTATGTGAGTGAGTCTAAAAATATATATCATATATATATATATATATATTATGGTTTTCTATGAGTCACACTAGATCTGTGGACCCCTTGCGGAGTTATACACGGAACCGCGCTACTTCCCGTGAGGGATCCGTGGATCTAGCAAGTAGCTAAGCCCTCTTACTAAACATACACAAGGGATCAGGAATGCTCTCACTTGGCCCCTTCATTTAATATATAAGCAATTTTTCACCCTTGGGGACCGTTCCCAAACACATAAAATGGCAGCCCCAAATGTTCTCTCTGGTTGCTGCCAGCCAGTCAGGACTTGTTTGGCGCGTTGACCCACTGACCATACATGGTGGATCTGCAGAGGATATGCGTCCCTATAATTTACAAATTTACCCCAGAACACAAAAAACATGATCTGTGGAACAAAAACTACCTTTATTCTAAAATTGGTGCATTTGTGTCAAGCTATTCAGGCTGTAGTAGTGTTCAAAACTAGGGGTGGGCAGACATCTGCGTTCCGCCCATGGAATGTGCGGAGATTTGCCCCTTCTGCCTTTCGCAATGAAGGCGGAGAAATAAAGCAAATCTCTGCACACTCGTGGGCGTAACAGAAGTTGGCCGCCCGCCTCCCGCCCACTTGCCACCCGCAATATTAAATTACATTACAAAGCCTAAAATAAGATTTAAATAAAACTTACCTTATTGCGGGGTCATCCTTGCTTATCCAGACTTCATCTTGGAACTGTGCATACGAGGGAGCCTGCCCATGCACATTCTGGGCGAGAATGCTTTGCAGACAGGTGTTCAGAGGCCATGCCCCTTTTTACACCTCTCTGCAACGCAGCTCTGTGGCGCTTACTGGAGATACCTAGTGGACTAATTTGCCCCTAAGGACCCTCAGTATTCAAGGGGACTTAATCTCCCAACTTAAAATGGCCACAGGGCGTGTTTACACAGTGGGGAAGGGAGGGAACGGGGCCTGAGGTGACGTGTGCAAACACGCCCTATGGCACGTTTTAAGCTGGGGAAATCAATCCCCTTCAATCCTGAGGGCCCCTGGGGGCCAACTAGCCCACCAGGTGCTTCCAGTAAGCGCCACTGTGCTGCTTTGCAGAGAGGTGGTCCAGGCCGTGCCACTTTTTACACCTCTCTGCAACTCAGCTCTGTGGCACTTACTGAAGGTACCTAGAGGGCTAGTTGGACCCTAGTGACCCTCAGGATTCAAATGAACTTAATCTCCCAAATTAAAATGGCCACAGGCCGTGTTTACACAATTGTGAAGGGATGGGACGGGGTTGAGGTGACAAGTGCAAACACTCCCTGTGGCGTGTTTTAAGTTAAGGAAAAAATTCCACTTCAATCATGAGGGCTCCGTGGGGCCAACTAGCCCACCTAGTGCTTCCAGTGCGCAACGCCACAAAAGCGCCCCCCGTAAGCGCCTATGTTCGTGCCGCGTAAGCGCCCCCAGAAGCGCTCCGGTGCGCGCAGCGTAATCGCGTCAAGTCTCACGGGGTGACCCCACCAAAAAATATTCATTTGGGAACTCCACCATGATTCGCCACGTCGAGAGGAGGCCCCCCCAGAACTTTGCCCGGAGAGTGTCAGAGCTCTGGCACAAGAGGCTCCCAGGGATGGTTCCTCTACTTCAACCGGAGGACCAACTACATCGGTGAGGCGGCGACCAGAAGAGCTGATCCCTAACATTCAGCCTGCATTTAATGAAGACGTAGTTAAATGCAAAAAATGTGATCAGCTACTTTGTTATGGGGAACAAAGTGTTATGCTCATGGTTCGAGCAATAGACAACCACCTCTGCCAACCCCAGTCCTAATTTTGATTTTTTTTTGCTCCTGTTGAGCAGTTTCCCATTCCCTGTTTTTGTTTCTGTTAAAAAAAAAGGAAAAAAGAAGAAAAAAAAAAGTTATTTTCAGAACTACCTCCAATTCTCATCAAAGAGCTGTATTCTTAAAAAAATGAAAAAGAGTAACTGAAGTGGAGTGCAGTGAGAGAAGAGACGAAAATGAGTGAGAAAGCAAAGAAAGGGACAAGAGGGGGAGGGAAGTGAAGTAGGGGGACTGAAAGAAGGTGAGTGTGTGGAACGAGAGTGAGGAGAAGGAAAGTGAACATGGGGAATGTGGATAAGTGAAGAAAATATAGTAAAAGAACGGTGGTGTGGAAGGGTAAGAAAAGAGCAGTGATTTTTAGGAAAGAGTAGAGATACAGACTGGATAAAGACAATTGAGTGTGAGACAAGGTGAGTAAGGCAGTGAAGAAACAAAGAAAGTGAAAGAAAAAATTAGAGTAGAAGACTGAAGGCCACATTTATGAGGCCATGCGTCACTTTTACGCCGCCGGTGCGTCACTTTTTGTGACGTACCAGTGGTGTGAAAAATGCACCTTGTTGAGTCATATTTACAAAGTGACGCATCTAGGTAGATGCGTCACTTTGTAAAACCCCACGCCACAATATACCTGCGCCAGGTGTAATGTATGCAAAGGGGGCGTATTGACGCAAGAAAGGGTCGTAGAAGTGACGCAGTGAAATCTATGAGTTTTCACTGCGTCACTTTCACGACACCGTTGCGTCAAAATCTTGCGCCTGCCTCACAGCAGGTGTAAGACTGACACAGACCCTTTCACATGGGGCTGGCCCCATGTGAAAGAATGCATTGCTGGAGTTGCGTCACTTTTGTGACACATTCCAGCAATGCATCACTTTTGCGCTTACAGATACGTCAAAAATACTGATGTATCTGTAACTCCTTGCGACATAATGCGTCATACATTAAATATGACGCATGAGTAGAAGACTGAAGGCCTCATTTATGAGGCCATGCGTCACTTTTACGCCACCAGTGCGTCACTTTTTGTGATGCACCAGTGGTGTAAAAAATGCACCTTATTGAGTCATATTTACAAAGTGACGCATCTAGGTAAATGCGTCACTTTGTAAACCCCTGCGCCACATTATACCTGCGCCAGGTGTAATGTATGAAAAGGGGGAGTATTGACGCAAGAAAGGGTCGTAGAAGTGACGTAGTGAAATCATAGAGATTTCACTGCATCACTTTTAGGACACCGTTGCGTCAAAATCTTGCGCCTGCCTCACAGCAGGCGTAAGACTGACGCAAGCCCTTTCACATGAGGCTAGCCCCATGTGAAAGAATGCATTGCTGGAGTTGCGTCACTTTTGTGACACACTCCAGCAATGCATCACTTTTACGCTTACAGATACGTCAGAAATACTGACGTATCTGTAACTCCTTGCGACATAATGTGTCATACATTAAATATGACGCATGAGTCGAAGACTGAAGGCCTCATTAATGAGGCCATCCGTCACTTTTACGCCACCAGTGTGTCACTTTTTGTGATGCACCAGTGGTGTAAAAAATGCACCTTGTTGAGTCATATTTACAAAGTGACGCATCTAGGTAAATGCGTCACTTTGTAAACCCCTGCGCCACAATATGCCTGTGCCAGGTGTAATGTATGCAAAGGGGGCGTATTGACGCAAGAAAGGGTCGTAGAAGTGACACAGTGAGATCTATGAGAATTCACTGCGTCACTTTTAGGACACCGTTGCATCAAAATCTTGCGCCTGCCTCACAGCAGGCGTAAGACTGATGCAATCCCTTTCACATGGGGCTGGCCCCATGTGAAAGGATAGATTGCTGGAGTTGCGTCACTTTTGTGACACACTCCAGCAATGCATCACTTTTGCGCTTACAGATACATCAGAAATACTGACGTATCTGTAACTCCTTGCGACATTTTGCGTCATACATTAAATATGACGCATGAGTAGAAGACTGAAGGCCTCATTTATGAGGCCATCCGTCACTTTTACGCCACCGGTGCGTCACTTTTTGTGATGCACCAGTGGTGTAAAAAATGCACCTTGTTGAGTCATATTTACAAAGTGACGCATCTTTGTAAATGCGTCACTTTGTAAACCCCTGCGCCACATTATACCTGTGCCAGGTGTAATGTATGCAAAGGGGCGTATTGACGCAAGAAAGGGTCGTAGAAGTGACGCAGTGAAATCTATGAGATTTCACTGTGTCACTTTTAGGACACCGTTGCATCAAAATCTTGCGCCTGCCTCACAGCAGGCATAAGACTGACGCAAGCCCTTTCACATGGGGCTGGCCCCATGTGAAAGGATGTATTGCTGGAGTTGCGTCACTTTTGTGACACACTCCAGCAATGCATCACTTTTGCGCTTACAGATACGTGAGAAATACTGACGTATCTGAAACTCCTTGCGACATAATGCGTCATACTTTAAATATGACGCATGAGTAGAAGACTGAAGGCCTCATTTATGAGGCCATCCGTCACTTTTACGCCACTGGTGCGTCAATTTTTGTGATGCACCAGTGGTGTAAAAAATGCACCTTGTTGAGTCATATTTACAAACTGACGCATCTATGTAAATGCGTCACTTTGTAATCCCCTGCGCCACATTATACCTGCGCCAGTTGTAATGTATTCAAAGGGGGCGTATTGATGCAAGAAAGGGTCGTAGAAGTGACGCAGTGAAATCTATGAGATTTCACTGCACCACTTTTCTTGCACCTGCCTCACAGCAGGCGTAAGACTGATGCAGGCCCTTTCACATGGGACTAGTCCCATTTGAAAGGATACATTGCTGGAGTTGCATCATTTTTGTGACACACTCCAGCAATGCATCACTTTCCTCTAAACACTGTACTTTATTTTTTTACTCTATTTTTTACACTGCTTTTCCTCTTGGTGGGCTCAGGGTGCGCGAACCGGAGAGCGTACCCAGTGCTTACCCCGTGAAAACCTAGGGGGTCAGGGGGTGTCTACTCTGCCTCCTTTTAATTATTTCCCCCTTTCTTTTTCACCTCTTGAGTCTCGATTCTACTGAGACACAAGATGGCGGACTCTCCGGACTGTTTAGAATGTTGACAGACACCCGACAGCCAATCAGCTTTCCGCACGCGCACTCCATAGCGTGCCGGGTGCGCTCCACGGTACGCACACCGGTGAGCGCTCGGAGCGGCCTATAGATATATGTGTTTTGGAAGTTAATTTTCATAAAAACCACTGGAGCAATTTCAACCAAATATAGCAAAGGCACATCTGCGTACCAGTCCCTACAATTTTGCCAAGTTTGGCGTAATTCCATTCAGAGGTTCGGGCTGTAGACTTGTCAGACCGTCCAATGGAAATTAACATGGGGAAAACGTTTTGGAACCCCCCTTTTTTCTCAGCCCCCACTTCACGAATCCCCCCGAAACTTCGAAAGGATCGGAGCGGAGCTGGCCAAAATTTTGGGAAAATTACACACAAATTCCTCAACCGTCGCGAGAGTTATTCTCATTAGATTGTTGCGGATTTCCTATGGTAGCCAATCCTAACTATAACTACCTACTGGCGACCGCCAGTAGGTAATACATATATATATATACTAGCAGCCCGTCCCTGACGTTGTCCGGGAGCAATTAGGCTTCAGGGCCCCCGCCCGCCCCGACGTTGTCCGTGGGTCCCCGGAGCCTTCCTCCATATATTGCAGTATTTTACCTCTATGTTTACTTTGTATGCTTTTGTAACCTGCACACGTAACTTTTTCCTCGTGTAATGCACTGTTTGGCTCGCTTTTTTAATGCTCCGTTTGCTTCCTCTTGCTACCTGCACACGTCACTTTTTCCTCCTATACCTCTATGTTTACTTTCTACCCTTTTGTACCCTGCAAGCGTAACATTTTCCTCCTGTAATGCACCGTTTGGCTCACTTTTTTAATGCTCTGTTTTCTTCCTCTTACTACCTGCACACGTCACTTTTTCCTCCTATACCTCTATGTTTACTTTCTACGCTTTTGTAACCTGCACACGTAACTTTTTCATCCTTTAATGCACTGTTTGGCTCACTTTTATAATGCTCTGTTTGCTTCCTCTTGCTCACGATTTTCATTTTTGCTTCATTTTTCCGCTGCTCATCGCTCCTAAATAAATAAATAAATAACCTACCTCATCCGCCGTTCACCGCTCCTCCCTGCCTGTCCACCGCTCCTCACTGCCTGTCCGCCGCTCCTCACCGCTCCCCCCGCGCCTTGTCCGCCGGTCCTCCTCGCGCTCCTGGACACCGCTCCTCACGTCGGGCACGCACATCACGGCCGGCGCTTCTTCCAAGTGACATTTTTTTTTTGTCGGTAAATTTTTTAAATAACGTATATTTATTACGTTTATATAGCCTATGACCATCTGCACACCCTGACGATTACAACGTTGTATCGGGTGTGTGGATTGGCGCTGTGGTTCCCGAGTTTACACGCCTCAAAGGTGCAAAGTTCTTCCTTTATAATAGTATACAGAAAAAATGTTTAATCTAGCTCTAGTTAAATCACAGAGTAGAACACGGGCGAGTTTGTTAAGGCAAGCCTCTGACAATATTGAATTGCCTGATGAAACATTGGATATCATCAAACAAGAATGTCCCAGATTTATCACAAACTATAGCAGCCAACATAACAAAATAAGACAAATGTTCAACCATCATTGGCCCACTGTGCTAACTGACAATGTCTTGGGTAACATGCTTCCCGACAAACCCTTGGTTACCTTTCGTCGGGCACTGAGTATGGGGGCTGTGCTAGATCAAAGCAGCCCTGAGCTCAAACTGAAACCCAATTGGCTAATTAAGGAGGGATTCCGAAAATGCTCTACGTGTAGAGCTTGTAATTTCGGAATAAATAAGACACACTACAAAACTCCCTTCAGCGACACTGAGTTTCCTATTAAAGGCCAATACACATGTAAAACAGAATATGCTGTATACGTACTGACATGTACCTGTGGCCTCAATTATGTAGGCAGCACTATTCAACCGGTACATGTTAGAATTTTACAGCATATTGGGGCCATTTTACACTCAGATCCTGCTTACCCAGTCGCCCGCCATTTTTTGAGCTTGCACAACAAAGACATTAATTGTCTGTCATACTATGTTGTGGCCTCAGTACCCAAATCAAGAAGAGGAGGTAATCGGGAGCTAAGACTCCGACAATTGGAGTCACGAATGATTCTCGAATATGACAGTAAGTGGCCTAACGGGCTTAACATCACAGAGGATCTTCGTCACTTCTTATGAGATGGTTTATGATGCAAACATGGAGTCTCTGTGAAAAAAGTATCAGCTCTGGATGCAACTTCCCCTAGGTAGTCAGGTTCCCTGTTACCTAGTGGACCAAATGAATATACAGGTGATTGTGTGTGTGTGCACATATATACATATCTTTTTCTAACATGACCTAGGATAGGACTTGTCTGATTAGCTAGACAGTTGGCCAGTCAAGTTCCTTGTTGGCCTCCTTTTCATCAAAACAGATAGCTCCTTGCCTCTTCCAATTTTGTAAATATACACTGACTACTATTTAATATTTTGTATACACCTTTTACTACTAAATTTTATCTGATTAGCACTTTTTTACACTGGGTGTTTTTAGTCATAAAGAATTTTACATATTGTAGTTTTAATACCAGTATCGAATGTTTTTACAGTGTTTTATATGAGATATAGTAAAGGATACTGTCCTATCTCTAACTGTTAAACTGCATTTATGCATCGAATACACAAGGTACTTTTGTGCAATATGTTGGTTCAGCACTTTATTTCCATTTTCCTTATTCCCTTACGCACTTTAAATATACTCCACTTGACGCAGGCTCAGAACCAGTCAAATTTATATATATTCACACTTAGACATTAGTCCGCCAGTCACTTTATATATTCTATACATATGAAATGTACGGTCTTTTTTTAATGGATTTGTCCTGAAAATATGAAATTCCTATCAACTATGTCTGTGGGATGATATAGTATTACTATTGCATTATGTTATATTTTTCATGGTATGTTGCCTTAAAGAATGTTTTTTAAAATATACATTGTTTGCAATAATGTAAAAAATCTGTATGTAACAACACACTCCGATATATAGGATAAGTATGTCTTTCATGTCTATGAGACTTTGACATCACGTGACAGGGCGGGCTAATTATGTCGCACTGCATTATAAAATTAAAAAATTCTAACTGGCTCACTTGCATGTGAACGTTGGGCTTTTGAAGCCCGAAACGCGTAGTGCCCTCTTGCTACCGACTATTATGCAATAAAAGAACCTGTGAAGCGCATCCGTTGGTCCGTCTCCTCTGTTCCTGCGCCGACTTGACCTTTGGTCTGACTCGGAAGTGGTGTGTGGAGTCTTCGTGCATATATATATATATATATATATATATATATATATATATATATATATATATATATATATATATATATATATATATATATAAGCATAAGTAGTTTTTCATACTTTAATATAATATAAAACCTACTACTCACCTAGGTCTCAGTCCTTAACCCGGAACACAGCCAAAGTGTGCTTAAGAAATTTATTTATTTATTTATTTATTTATTTTTGCAATTTATTGAGCGCACAAATACCCTTAGGTGTCTCGGCGCTATTGAGGAGAGATTCGTGCTGAGAGAAAGGTAGCCTAAGCTTGATCAAATAGCCAAGTTTCAGATGCTTACAAAATGTCAACAGTGAAGGGCTCTTTTTTATGTGGAAAGGAAGTGTGTCCCACAGTCTAGAGACAGCGACAATGAAGCGCCTGTCTCCCCAGTTTACCTTTTTCGTACGGGGGACTGGCAGTAGATGAGCTGAAGAAGAACGCAGAGTTCCTGTTGGCATGTATGTGCATAAGGCTTTTTTCAGGTAATGCGGCCCTATATTATTCATAGCCTTATATGTGACGCACAAAGCCTTGAATTTTGTACGGCTTCGAAATGGAAGCCAGTGTAGTTGTCGAACAATAGGGGAAATTGATACAAATCTAGGTGTCCTTGTCAGAATTCTAGCAGCAGCGTTTTGGATTAACTGCATCTTACTCATGACTCGCTCCTGAGCGTTTAGCAATAGTCCGTTGCAGTAGTCCATTTTAGATAGTACTAACGTGCACATAAGGGTCTTGCCTGCATACAGCGCGGGAAACTGCAGGAGTTTCCTAATCATTCGGAGGGTATAGAAGGATGACGAGACCACTGAGTTTGCGTGACTCATGAACGACAGCTTCTCATCAAATAAAACCCCTAGATTTCTGACCTTTTTTACTGGAGTTGGGGGAGAGCCCAGATCTGTCGGCCACCAAGTGGGAGACCAAGATGGAGTCAACCGGCCAAAGAGCAGGACCTCGGTCTTTTCCGAATTCAACTTTATACAATTATGGTCCATCCACGTACTGATTGCCATCATTCCATCTTGAAAATTTGCTGCTACTGCTTCTCCATTGTTATGGATGGCTAATATCAACTGCGTGTCATCGGCGGACGATGTTAACCTCATTCCATAAGACTTAATTACCCTCGCCAAGTCCGACACATAGATGTTAAATAGTGTTGGACTCAGCGAGGAGCCCTGGGAATCACCGCACGGTAGTGAGAAGACAGGAGAGTAGAAGTTACCCAGTTTAACAATTTGGGAGCGGTCTGACAGAAAGGAAGCCAGAAGAGATTTGGCTTTGTCTATGATGCCCAGTTTGCCTATACGGTTGATCAAGATGTTGTGATCAACCGTGTCGAAGGCAGCAGATAAGTCCAGCAGGATGAGCACTGCTGCACCTCCCTGGTCCATAATCTCTCTGACTTCATCTGCCGCTTTTATTAATGCTGTCTCCGTCCCATGGCCCTTTCTAAAGCCAAATTGTGTGTCATCGAGAAGATTGTTCTAGTCGATGTAATTAGTTAATTGGCTGTTCATGATCTTTTCGATTATTTTAGTAGGGAAAGGGAGCGATGCAATTGGTCGGTAAATTTTCGGCTCAGCCGGGTCCAGGTTGTTTTTTTTTATAAGGGGTTTAATTATGGCCTTCTTCCAGATTGAGGGGTAGTGTCCCGAAGAAAACATATTGTTGCAAATTTCTGTTAGCACAGGTGCTATTAAATTAGAAACTGACTTAAATATCTGAGGAGGACATGGGTCTAATGGTGATCCTGATTTAGTTATTGTAATAAGGTTTGTTATTTGATTGAGAGATGTTGAACAGAAATTTTCAAGGGTGGTAGAAATAGGGGTGGCATCCTCATTGGAGCTAACAAAATCCATGTTGACTTGGGCTGAGAAGTTTGAAAAGATGTCATTAACTTTGTGCTCAAAAAAAGCTGCTAAACTATTGCACAAATTTTGGGATGGTTCAGCAGTAGAACAGACTGGTGGGGTGGATAATTTTGAGACTACCTGATAAAGCTGTTTGGTTGAATTTTTGGCTGACTCTATTTGCTCAAGATAGAATCTCTGTTTTTCTACAGCTCGCAGTTTTTTGTAAGCAGCCATTGCTTGTTTATATGTTTCTTTAGAATTGTTATCGTAGTCTTTGCGCCATCTCCTTTCTAGGTTTCTGCAACGCTGCCTTTCGAGTCTTAGCAATTCAGAGAACCAAGGGGCGGACGGTTTATTTCGATTGGGCATCATCCTTTTTGGGGGAACTAGTTGAGTAAAGGCATTGTTAAGCCATGTGTTGTAGTTTTCAGCAGTCATGTAAGGGTGTGTTGTATTATCTGATTGGGTGGCACTTAGTTCTTCCAATCTCGAAAGTGGACCTGCGAGCGGTGTACAGTATGTGGATTTTTATCCTTTATAGTTTTAATGGTAAATAGTACTACAGCATGATCGGTCCACATTAATGGTTCTACTTGTGGTGGCTGAATATTTGGATCATTGGAGAATATGCCGTCAAGGGTATGGCCTGCTTGATGGGTGGGAACTTTGCTCAATAGATTCAGGCCAGCCGATGACAAGTCAGTAATTAGAACAGAGGTATCCCTATCGGAAGTATTTTCTAAGTGAAAATTAAAATCACCTAAGATGGTATAATTCGGGTTTGTTGCTACTGGCTCTAACAAGAGATTAAGGACTGTTAAAAAAAATGGTTCGAGAGGTGGGTGGGCGATAAAGAAATGCACCATTAAAGGATTGTGCCAGGGAAAGCGCAAAGGAAAAGGTTAGTACTTCTGCGGCTCCAATATTTAGAGGTTATGTCCTAAGAGTAAAATGTTTTCTATAAATAACAGCTATTCCACCTCCTCTTTTATCTGAGGGTCTGTCCTGTCTAACTACCAAATATCCTTCAGGAATGGCAGAGCGGAAATCTGGGCCGGACGCTTGATCTGCCCAGGTTTCTGTGACAAAGAAGATGTCTATATTTTTGCTGGTTAGTAGTTCATAGATGTCATCTTTGTGTTTGGATAGGGATCTCGCATTGATAAGCGCGCATAGAATATTATTATTTCCTTCAGCTTTGACCGGATTATGTGATATATGTTGTGCAATGGACGGAGTTAACTTGTATGCACATGTAGCACATTGTAATGAATTAGGATTGATAAAAGTATCGAGTATGGTTTAATTTAAATTTTGTAAAGGCAGTCATTAACCAAGCACATAATGCCTTGTCATCTTCATTTATGGTAGTAATGTTTAGAAATTTTGTGATATTTCATTAGGTTTTAATCACTTATAACTTTAACAACACTTACCCTACTTACCAAAAAGTATCCTCTGCACACCATAATATTTAATCCCACCAAATTTCATGGAACTCTGACTGACTGTTTGGCCGCTACGTGTGAGTACAAAGTCTATAGAAAATGAATTGGTGAACAAACAGATTTTTGCCGCCCCCCCCCTTTTGCTTTCCAACCCCTTACCTAGTTACGCCAAAATTTTGCATTATCCGCCTGTGTAAATAAAAACTATAGGTCTGCAAGGTCTTTAGGAGATTTGTCGAAACCGGTGCAAAGTTATTAGCGGTCTTAAATCCAAGGAATTCCTACCTGTGGGAATCCTAACTATAACTACAGAGTGGCTCCCAACACTCTTTAACATACACATATATACTTATCCTAAATGTACTTACCTTGCGGGGTAAAGCCATATGTGTAGTAAAGGTGTGTGTGGTGAAGGCATGGTAAAGGATTTGTTTTTAAGGCACAGCATGGTAAAAACAACATTGTAAAGGCTTTATTCCTTGTGGTGCTGTGCCAACATTTTTTAGCCATCTACCTGAGAATCATAAATTTTTCTCTTAGGAAAGACAGTTAGACTTGCTGCCAACAGGCAAAGGAGTTTTGTTCATATGCATTACTTACTTATTGTGCATTTTTTTTGCTTAGGCCGCAGCATATTGCTCATCAAAACACTGCTTCAATTTCAAGAGTGGCTCATCTTAGGCAAATGGGGTGAGGCGGGGGGAGCGGAGTGGATGTGAGACGAGGGAGAAAAAAAAAAAGACTTACCTGCAGCTGCCGCTCTTCAGTGTCGTGTCGCGCTCTTCTGCTCCACTCCTTTCCACTACAGACAAGCACAGGCTCCCAGACTGCACTGAGGGCAATTCTGAAGCTGCTCTAATGAATAAGAGCTGCTTCAGGATTGGCCTGATGATATGTGCTCCTGGACAAACTGGGGGCCTGTGCATGCTCTCTCAAACCCAGCAATGCAGCTGGTATTAGAGAGAGCTTCATTGCACATGTGGCTTTGGCTGGCCTGAGACGGCCGGCATGCGCAGTGAAGACAGTGCATCTGCCACTCCCCCTCAGTGCATGTCATCACATTGGCCTGCCCCAATACTTGGTACAATACAAATAAATTGATAATAAAATAGGTTTTAAATTAGTTTTATTATCGTTTTATTCTTCACATTTTTGTGGGTGCTGGCATGAGGGCTGACGCTTCTCCGCCACAGTGGAGGAGCTGCCCCGTTTCAACATGCGCCTTCTGCAAAACTATGGGGCTGATTACCGCCATCGTAAAGCACTTCAAATTACAATGGCGGGAGGTGTGCTGGCGGACGCATTCTGTCTGCCACGGGTCCCCACAGGCAATCGTTACGATTGTCTGCCAGACTCACCCTGCATCAACAATATGTCGGTGGTGCCTAACAGGCACCGCCCACCGTTTTACGATGCTACCTCCACACCAGCCGGTGTATGGCTCCATTCACAGGCTGGTGGGGGTTGCATTTGGGCATCAGTGCAGCATGACTATAAACCATTGGCAAGGCCAGTAGATCACAAAGGAGAAACCTATTGGCTTTTCGATGCTTGCTACTTTTAGTCACCTGTCTGCCATGAAAAAAAGCCTTCGGTGCTTTTAATGGGGTCACTTGCTGTAAAAACGTATATAACACTCCAAAAAGTATAAATCCCTTTTCCATCTTAATGGGAACACCCTCTTGAAAGCCTTGCTTTTACTGACATTTTTTATCACATAGCTGACAGGGATGGGAAAGGGACAATGCAGCCTGAAAAGTAAGAGACTCTTTGCTTATCTGCCTATCATTGGCGACCTCATATAAGAAAATACATCTGGGATGCTTTAGATTATCTATTATTTTTTGCGTTCATCAGATTACATTACATAAGCTTAGATTCCATTTTTATTTTTGCCTAAAGGCACGAGGAGAATAAGTGATTTGCCCAGAATCAAAAGTGCAAGGATTCCAAGCTATTTCGAAAGTTTCAAATCCAGCAGCTTCAGTCAATAGGACAAGCACACATCTGATCTCTGTGACCCCCTCATTCAAGGATCAATGGCCTAGGATGCACACTCAGATGCTGTCCTGAAAATTGGGGCCTTTTAGCCATTTTTCCCTTACTGTCAATGAGTTGTGTAGATGGTCACATCAGCGCCATCAAATGTCGCACCTGCATTTAAACGCAAAAACTTGCCATCTCACACCCACATCTGAATGCCTCTCCACATATCTGTTAGACCTGACATCCTTAGCGTGTTTTTCCTGAACCTTTTGCCTTTAATCTTCCTGGTTCTATTGACTTCATTTGTGCTGGCTTTAGGACTCTGCACACTTTACCATTGCTAACCAGTGCTAAAGTGCTGGTGATTTCTCCCTAAAAATTGGTAGCATTGGCTAACAACCTATTGACACATTTATTTTACCTGTATATCCCTAGTATAGTGGTACTACATGTACCTGGGACCTGTAACTTAAATGCTACTAGTGGGCCTGCAGCACGAATTATGCCACCCACTTTAGTAGCCTTTGAAACATGCCTCAGGCCTGCCACTGCAGCCTGTTTGTACAGTTTCCAGTAGCCATTTCGACCGTGGAAAATAAACATTCCTTTTTAATACACTTATGTCTCCTCTAGGTTAGGATGTAAACAGCCCACGGGGCAGAGTGCAGTGTATTTAAAAGTTGGGCATGTACTTTTAAGTGTTTCATGTCTTGGAAGTGAAAAACTCTTAACTTCCTTTTTTTTTTTTTTTTTTATTTGCAATAAACGAAAAAAGAAACACATTACAATACACATTGCAGAGTTGGTTTTAGACATAAAAAGAAAACAAACATTACTAAAAGATAGCTTTGCACATCCGTGTAGATAATCTGATGATAAGCACTAAAGTGGCGGTTTAGAACATAAAAATCGATATCGACAAGGGGATAATAAACAATAATCCTAAAGTAAAAAGACACACATCAATCAATACCCCGTAACAAAATGAATCTTTAGCCAACCCATTCAGCCACAGGTGCCCAGATTGTAGTTGCTAATAACCGGCTCCTCGCCCCTTTGCCCGAAAACACAGAAAATTCTAGCCGATGGAGGGCTAGCAGTCTTGCTCGCCATTGTGCAAATGTCAGGGCTTCAGCAGATAACCACTGAGAAGTGATACACAGACGTGCCTGAGACATAGCAATGAATAACAGAGCAGATTTGTAGAATGAATGGGTACCAGCTGAGCTATTGCCCACGTCAACCCCGAATATTACTAATGCAGGAGTCACTAAGCAACTTATCTTGAGTATGGAATTGATAAAATGCTCAATATCATCAAAAAACCCTACTAATACTGGGCAGGCATAGAACATATGTATTATGTCTGCGGTCGATGAATTGCAGCAAGCACAAGTGATGCCCCTACTAGCACCCCATTTTGCGATCTTCATTGGTGTATAGTACAGGTCTAACATGGCCATATAGCTTTGTGTCTTCAATGAACCTGATGCAATGACCTTACTAGCAAATTCCATTACCAGGGCTAAGTCAATACCTGTCCGACCTAATTTGGTTTCCCACTTGGCACTTTGTACTAACAAGTCGTCCGGAAAAGTTGACACTATATATTGATAAAGTGCCCCTATTCTACTTCTTTTCAGAATCATCTCGATAATTGGTAACTTATCAAGTATAACTGATGAGGTCTTCAGTTGTTTGTGCACAAAGCTTTGTATTTGTAAATATTTAACAAAATCACGCGGGGTAGTTTATATTTATTCCTAATATCTCTGTATACTAAGATTTGCCCATCTTCTACCAGGTCGCCCAGCATATAGACACCCTTCCTTCGCCAGCCAGGCATTACATGGTCTTGAAATATACTAGGAAACAATCTACTACTTTTAAATGGCGTATAGAAATTCAAATTCGGAATATTTAATTTTTTCCTAATCTTCCGCCAGATAGAGCACGCAGCAATCAATACTTTGAAGCGTGTCCTTTTGTAATAGCTAGGCTCCAAAATTTTGCAGCAGTATACCCTTAGCAGCTTCACCTAGCCCTATCTCGTATATAGTAGGTTGGTTGGATATAGGTACATGCGCCCTATCGCCACATATCAACACTCCAATAGGTTGTAAACTCTTAACTTCCTTTTTCACTCCTGCGAGGCCTACCTCCCCATAGGATGGTACTGGGAAACCGTATTACATTTAATAAGTGATGACTTTCAGTCCGGGGCAGGTAGGAATCTGGACGAGTTTGGTCTCTAAAAAATTGTCATTTAAAACGTTTTTGATGGTAAAGTTAGATTTTAAGTGACAATTCTGAAAATGCCACTTTTAGAAAGTTGATATTTTTTTGTCCAACCATTTGGTGCGTGCAGCCTGTAACCTGGGTCACATGACTGGGTATAGCTGGCAGTTGGACTTTGTGCATTACTCCCAGACAGTGAAACAAAAGAGGATTGCAGAATTAGCCATTTCTCTTGGGATGAGGGCAAGTAGCTGTCACCTGCCAGACTTGCACATCACACAGGATCTGCCTCTGCACACTCAAAAAGCATTTATATACTAGGGCCCCCCCACGAGCTGGGGCAAGGGCAGACATGCAGAAAATTCCAGACACATCTGTAGGGGGTAGGCTCTAGAAGCTTCTCCCACTTCAAATGTGCACCAGGTATAAGTAGTGGATCTCCATACGCAACATTTCAGTACACTTCTTCTAGACCTGTGGAAAACTCAGAAGAAAGACCGATATGCTGCTCTGCTGCAAGAAGGACTACTCTTCAGGCCTACTATTCCCCTCTCTGAGTTGGAAGGACTGGTTCTGCATGATGAACCAAAGACCACGTGAGTGACCACAGATGGTAGTTGGCTGGCCTCCTGATCAAAGCCTCATTGACAGAAAAGACTCCAACAATCTTGAAACCGACACCTGCAATCTGCCTGCTGTTAGTGGTGCCCTACAAGTGCAGGACCCTTGGAAGTGGAGATAAAGGTGCTCTACCAACCCAGATGTTGTCTCGCCAGAACCAATGCAGTGTGACGTAAACGTGATATAGCTCTTCGCTGTGCCTTATCGGAACTGATGCAGCCTTGTTGCAAACCTGCATCACAGGCTGCTCAGCTAGTCGGAACCGATGCAGCACAATGCAGCCTCAATGCAAACTGGCCTCGCAGGTCTCACAGCTCAACAAAATGGCCACTGAGAGATGCATCCTTGACACTTCATTGACGCTGACCTCACTGCTTCTTGGGACTGCTGCTGCGTTGGGGAACGCTCCGCAACCAGGATTTGAGGTACATTTTTCAGCTGGACTAATATGGTCCCTGTATCTGGCCCACGCTCCATCATGGTTGGCCTGATAACCACAGATGGCTATTTGTGCTTTTAAGCATTACTTTCACCTGCATCTTCAAAACTTCATAACTCCGGTTCTACTATTGGGATTTGTGTTAAATAATTTATTACATTTTTCTTGTGTTGTGTTTTCATTTTATTACTGTCCATGTTCTGCATATGTACTTTAGACATTGCCTCTAAGTTAAGCCCGACTACGTTGTGCCAAGCTACCAGAAGGTTAATTACAGGTTAATTTGGGGTTTGCTTGTGTACCGACCGGAGAAGATTTGTGGTTGCTGCTTGAGTAGTGTTTCACCTCCCTCAACTAGTAATCCAGTTTCCTTCAATGTCTAATACTCTCCACCACTCACTCGGAATGTTCATGTTTTGGACTCTTCTTTTTATGCAGTGTTGCCTCTCTTACCTTTGTTGGATTCCAGGATTTGAGTGGAGATGTATTTTACGCTGTTTGTTGCTGCACTCTTCTCCTCTGCCAGTTTCTGGAGCGATGAGACAGCCTCTGTTAATTCTGTAGAACATACAAACATATAGAGTAATACTTAATCCCTGACATATGTGTACTTTTACCATCTCACTGTGAGTTGTTGTGAATATTAGTCTAGGACATGGAAATCAAAAAGGCCTGTATGTAAATGCAGATATAATTCTTTCTGTCCATGTCCATATGCAGCTTTGTGATATATGGATGATGTTCTGGTTTACTGATTGACTTAATAATGTGCTGTTTGTGTCTTCCTAGCCTACATTAGTAGCGCGTGGTAGTAATCTCAAAGGGGATTCATGTTAAAAAATGTTGTACTGGTGGGCATGTGACATTTATTGTGTAGAGGGAATCACTTCACAAGTGTATAAAACAGAAAAATACCAACTAGGTGCTTTCACACTGTACATATTATCACTAGTGTGACCCACTCTTTAACAACCGTGAAAGAATCGAGATCACCGCACAACTCTCTCTTGTGAAAGGTTACATTTGGTTCAAGCTCACAGTAAAGGACTGTTCAATCTGAATCTTAAGACAGCTGCACGTTTAAGGTTGAATCGGCTGGTGGTTAAAGCTCTCTCGGTTAATAAAAATGATGATTTATTCTGGGGGCAGGAACCGGTCATGGGTTCGACCAAAGGCACGTGGCATGCTGCAGGAATACTTTATTTGAGCCTATTAGAATCTCAATGCATTTCTTTCAGAATGCAACCCAATAATGGTGCAAATAAGTTTACAACTGTGTGTTTACACTGTTAGAATCTCTCTCTGCCCCTCTCCTCTCACCCTCAATCCCTGCTTCTCTGCCCCTCACTCTGTCACCCACCTCTCTTTCACCCTGTCTCTCTCTCATAGTTTTAGGAGGCGCATTTGCAGAGTGGTGGACAAAGGGGACATGGCCTGGTATCAGAACTCAGCAATCCTGCTGTGTTGGACTTACTGAAGGTAATAGGAGGAGTAGTTGGTCCCCAAGTACGTCCTTGGGGAACAGCTACCCCTCCTGTGACCACCAGTAGGTCCCACACTTTGGGATTGTAAGAGGTTTTCAGAGGTCATGGTCCCCTTTCCCCACCACTCTGCAAACACGCCTCCTGGCGCACTACTGGTTGGGGGATGAAGTCCACTTTACTTCTGAGGGACCTTGGGGGCAAAGAATCCTTCCTGGTACCTCCTGTAAGTCCTAAGCAGCAAATCTCCTGTGCACTGGTTGGAGGCCAAGCCCTCTTTCTCCACCACTCTGCAAACACAACTGCTAGTTAAAAAAAACATAGAAATTCACTGAAAAAAACACAGGTTTCAGGGACTTTATAGTTAGAAATTAGCATCGAAAAAAGCTTAGACATTCACCAAAAAAAACCACAGGTTTCAGGGACATTATAGTTAGAAATTAGCATTTAAAAAAAATTAGAAGTTCACTGAAAAAACCACAGGTTTCAGGGACGTTATAGGTAGAAATTAACATTTAAAAAAAACCTTAGAAATTCACTGGAAAAAACACAGAATTCAGGGACGTTATAGTTAGGTTGAGCTAACTTTGACACGTGCACCCGCAATGCACTGCTTATAACCTCACATATTACATCAGTCACGACATGGTCAGTGACATCACTGATGACATCACTGGTGAAATCTCAAATAACATCACTAATGACATCCACCACACCTCTGATACACTCACTCACACCCTTATAGAATATTTTATACATCCACTGTCACCCCCACACAACTATTCACAAACCCATTCACAGTACCATACCAGTACTTACACACCCACTCACTGATTAATTGATCTACACACACATTTACTTGTTCACCCATACTACCACTCATAGAACCACTTACTCACTAATACAGCTATTGACATACCCACTCATACAGACACACATGCGCTTACACACTGAGTGAGTCACCCGTAGAACTACTCACACACCTAGACACTCATCCATACAGTCAATCATACAGCCTTTTACTCACCCAAACAGTAACACACCCACCCACTTACTTACTCATACAAATAGTAACACATACTCACTCGGCTATACAGTCACTGACAGAAGCCTGCACTCATCCATATAGCCACTCTCACATTCCCTCACATAACATAGACATCATCAGACACCCAACCAATCACCCATGTAGCCATTCAAGTACCCACTAACACACTCATACACCCACTTAGACACCAACTTGTAGACAGAGATACACATTCACACAACCACTCTCTCACCCACCCATACATTCACTGAGACACCTAATCACTCACTTGTAAAGTAAGTCACACACCCACTGAGTCATCCATACAGTCACTTTTTCAACAATGCACCCTGGTATACATATTTAACACTCATAAATGTTTTGAAAACACTCACAGTCACTGGATAATGTCATCAGTGATGTAATTTGAGATGCCATTAGTGATGTCACTGACAATGTCATGAGTAATGTAATATGTGAGGTCATAAGCAGTGCATGCAGGGGCGTGAGTTATAGTTAGCTCAGCTAACTATAATGGTTGAATTTCTCTGGTTTCGTACAAGTGAAATGTCAGCCTAACTGTAACGGTCCTGTAACCTTTTTTTTCAGTGAAAATAAATATCTATATATAGATATAGATATGGTTATCTACATATTTATTCACTGAAAAAACATAGGTTTCAGGGACGTTATAGTCAGTTGGAGATTTCACTCGTATAAACCCATAGAAATTCGGCTGTTATAGTTAGTAGACCTAACTATAACTCGAGCCCCCGCAATGCACTGCTGATGACATCACCTATTACATCAATCATGTCTTGCTCATTGACATCACTCATGACATCACTGATGACATCTCAAATGATATCACTGATGATATTACTGATGACATCCAGTGAATGTGTGTTTCTATAAAGTATAAAAATATGTTTTATATATATATATATGTATGCCAAGGTGTATTGAAGTATGAGTGGTAGTATGAGTCTCTCAATGGATGATTTAGTAGGTGTGTGACTGACTGTATAAGTGAGTGATGAAATGTGTCTTACTGAATGCATGGGTTAGAGACTAAACTCTATGAATATCTTTATTAGTCTGTTAATGTGTAAGCGGCTGCATGGCTTGGTGAGTAGCTACATGAGTGTTTATATGGGTTATTTATTGGTTGTCTAAGTATCTGTATGGGTGTCTGAGTGTCTTTGTGGGTGGGAGGGGGTGTGTGTGACAGTGCATAGATATGTGAGTGGTTGTTTCACTGGGTGTATAGGTTCAGGAGTGCAAATGAAAACACCTGTATGGGTGGGTGAGTGTGTGTATGGGTGTGTTGGTGAGTAAATGGATGTCTCAGTGGTGCATGTGTGAGGAACTACATATATTTTACAGCAGTCTATGTGAGTGTTATAGTATATAAATTACTATATGTGAGAGTGAGTGATTGCAAGATTATCTGTATGGATGAGTGTGTGTTTCTATGAGTGATTCTTCAAGAGAGTAAGTATGTGTTAGTATATGTATAAATAAGTGGGATGTGTGTGTATGACTGTATAAGCAAAGAAATGGGTTTGTGATAGTTTCTTCGCATGACTGACCAGGTGTACGAATAACTCTTTGGGTGAGTGGCAGTGTCAGCATCTATATGGGTTTATGAGTGGATTTATCAGTGGCTGTATAGATGAATGACTGTGTGTATGAGTGACTATATGGGTTAGTGGGTGGATGTGTGTGTAGACGTATGAATCACTGAGCAGGTATGTATGTACTAACTGCTATTGGTCTGTCTATGGTTTCGATATTGGTGGTCTGTATTTTAGAGTAGGCGTTTGAAAGGTTTTGTTAGGGTATGAGGAGGTGCATCAGATGATCATGTGGATGATGTCATCAGTGATGTCATTTGGGATGTCATCAGTGATGTCACTCAGCATGTCATGAGTGATATAATATGTGACATCATCAGCAGTGCATTGCGAGGGGGGGTGAGTTATCGTAAGGTCTACTAACTATAACGGCTAAATTTCTATGGTTTTATACGAGTGAAATCTCCAACTAACTATAACGTCCCCGAAACCTAGGGTTTTTTCAGTGAATTTCTAAGGTTTTTTAAATACTAATTTCTAACTATAACGTGCCTGAAACCTGTTTTTTTCAGTGAATTTCAATGGTTTTTTAAATGCTAATTTCTAGCTATGCCTACGAAGGTAGGGCATGTGAAGAAAGAGGTCAAAAAGTACAAAAAGAAGCAAGACCAATGCAGAAAGAGGCAACAGAAGTCCAGAAAGACAAAGAAAAGTACAGGTGAAGAAGAGATGTACCGAAACAACCAACAGAGGAGCAGAAGAGACAGTGTTGCAAAATCGTCCTGTGCCCACAACTTTTTCTGATGGATACTGGTGGTAACTGACTCTGACTAACCAGGCCTAGAGTCAGTGCTATGATAAAAGACACTTAGAATACAGTGAAAACACCTACATACACTAGGGAACACTATGCGTTGGGGTACCCCTGGGAGTAGCACAACCTCCTCTGTAAGGCCCTAGTACATAATAGGGCAGGGGGATTAAAACAACCTCTAAGTCAGAGGTGCAGAAATATGCTACTTTAACTAGTAGTCAGGTTTGCAGAGTGGTGGAGAAAGGGCGTCCAACCATCGCTCAGGAATTCCGCTGCATAGGACTTACAGGAGGTAACAGGAGGGATTCTTGGCCCCCAAATTCCCTCAAGATTAAACTGGACTTCATCCCCCATCCCGTAGTCTGCCACGAGGCACGTTTGCAGAGTGGTAGAGAAAGGGGGCCATGGCCTCCGAAGATGTCTTAGCAATCCCACTGTGTGGGACTTACTGGTGGTAACAAGAGGGGTAGTTGGCCCCCAAGGACATCTTTGGGGACCAATTTCCCAAACTATTACCTCCAGTCAGTCCCACACAGCAGCATTAGTAAGTACTTGTACCAGGCCATGCCCTCTTTGCCCACCACTCTACAAACGCGCTACCTGGCACGCTCTTGGATGGGGATTGAAGTCCCCTTTACTGCTGGGGGTCCTTTTGGGGCCAACTAGCCTACCTTTTACCTGCAGTAAGCCCCATGCAGTGGGATTGGTGAGAGGTAGACAAAGGCCATGCCCCCTTTCTCCACCACCCTGCAAACGTGCCCTCTGGAACGTTTTAAGTTGGGGGAATAAGTCCCCTTAAATCCTGAGGGTCCCTAGGGGCCAACTAGCCCACCAGGTACCTCCAGTAAGCTCCACAGAGCTGCATTGCAGAGAGGTGTTAAAAGGGGCTTATGGCACTTACTAGAGGTATCTGGTGGGCTAGTTGGCCCAAAGGGGCCCTCAGGATTGAAGGGGAAATTCCCCAACTTAAAACATGCCACAGGGCGTGTTTGCACACATGTCACCTCAGGCCCCTACCCCCTGCCTTCACCCCAGGGCTTGGGGGGGCCTATGAAGCCCCCCACACATTCATAAATTATAAATTGTGTGTCCCCTGCAACTCATTATTCAAACCCCGGGGAGGTGGCAGTCCCCGGGGCAGTGTGGGGGGTTTGGGGCCCCCCTACACGTTTTTTCTCTGCCCCCAGGACCTGGCTCACACAAGGGGTTCAATACAACGAAGTGCGGGAGACCGCGCTTTGTTTTTTTAAAATGTTCTCGACCTGATTCGCGCACCCAGTGCGAATTCTGTCGATATTAAATAAAAAGCTTTTATGGGACCCCCTGACCAGGCCTAGGGGTTCAGGGTGTTTCTACCCTGCCCCCTTTTCTCGTTTTTGCATTTGTTTCTCTGTTTTATTGTGCCTCGCTTACCGAGGCACAAGAGGGCTGCCAACGCCTCCTGGTTTGGAGTGTTCACAGCCAATTTGAATAAATAAAGCTCGTGGTCGGGAGGGTCGCAGCTCTACCCCCTCCTCTCCCCCCCCCCCCTCTATATATCGAAACTTTAATTTTTTGATTTTCTCAGCAACTAAAAAAGGGTGCTTTCTGAACCAAGCACAACTTTTATGCCAAATTTGGTGTAATTCCGTTCAGCAGTTAGAGCTGTAGCCATGTCTTAAATTTCCTATGGGAAATTCATTTTTTGACCTCTTTTTTTTTTATTTCTCAGGAACTACTGAACGGATGTACACCATTTATCAAAAAGAGTTCTTTCTGACACAAGGGCTACCTCTTTGCCAAATTTGGTGTAATTCCTTTCAGCAGTTTGGGCTGTAGCCGTGTCTAAAGTTTCCTATGGAAAATAACATGGAGAAAACATGTTTTGGGACCCCCCTTTTTTCTCGGCCCCTGCTTACTGAATCACCCCGAAACTTTCAGGATAGTATCTGACCGGAGCATCCCACGAGTTTTGAAAATTTCGCAAAGATTCATCATCCGGCACCAAAGTTATTGGGAAAACAATAAACGCTTTCCTATGGAAATTAGGTCCTAACTATAACTACCTACTGGCGACCACCAGATATGTATATATCACCTTCTGGTGGTCACCAGTAAATAGTAATAGTTAGGACATAGTTTCAGTAGGAAAAGTGCTTTATCACTGGCCTATATCTTTGACGAAGTTTGACAAATTTTCTCAAAAATGTACCCTTAACAATTTCTTGGACAGTTTTAGGGTGATCCATCAAGTGGGATCTGAGAAAAGAGGGGGGGGGGTCAAAAACTTGTACTTCAATGTTTATTCCCAAAGGACCTTAGACAGCCGAGCTGCTGAACAGAATCACACCAAATTTGGCAGAAAGGTAGCTGTTGGTCCAGGGAAGTGCCTTTTTGTGATTTGGTGTAAATCTGCTCAGTAGTTGCAAAGATATGAAAAGAAATTTCCAACTGTATATATAGGGATGAGGAGGTCAGTGACATCATTAATGACATCTCAAATGAAATCATCAAGTGAGTGTAAGTTTTTTCAGAATTTATGGGTGTTAAACATATGTACTAGCCTCTGACAAAAGTTAAATTAGTATACTTGGTTTACCACTACTGAGTGATACTTCTTCTAACATATAATGTTAGTTGCTGTGTGACTGTATAGTTGTGTGTAAGTGGCTCTGTGGGTGTATAAGAGGGTCTGTGAGTAGCTGTGTGGGTGAGTGAGATGCTGTGTGAGTGAGTGTATTAGTGAGTGAGTTAGTATGTCTGTGGCTGTATGGGTGAGTGAGTGAGTGAGTGATGGTGTGAGTGGCTCTATGTGTATGTAGTCACTGTATGGGTGAGTGAGTGGGTATCTGAATGGCTATATGAGTGAGAGAGTGAGTGAGTGACTGGGTGTGTATGTGGCTGTATGGGTGAGTGAGTGACTGTTTGAGTGGGTGTTTGGTAAAGTGAGTTGATGTGCGAGTGACTGTAATGGAGAGTAAGTGAATGGCTGTATAGGTGAGCGAGCAGATGTGTGAGTACCTGTATGGATGTGTGAATGGGTGTATAAGTGGTTGTGTGAGTGCCTGTATGAATGAGCGAGGGGCTGTGTTCAGATGCAGTATAGGTCAGTGGGTAGGTGATTGAGTGGGTAGGCAGGTAAATAAGTGGTTCTGTGAGTAGCTGTATGGGTGAGTGTGTTGCTATGTGCCTGGTTGTATGGGTGAGTGACTGGTTGTATGCATGGCTATATGGGTGAGTGAATGGTTGTGTGAGTGGCTCTATGGAGGAGTGAGTGGGTATGTGAGTACTGGTATGGGTCTGTGACTGGGTATGTGAGTGGTTGTGTGAGTGTGTGAGTGGGCGTTCAAGAGGTTCTATGGGGATTGAGTGGTTTTGTGGATGATTTATTCAGTGATGTAGCTGACCATGTCATGAGTGATGTAATATGTGAGGTCATAAGCAGTACAATGAGGGAACATGTGTGATAGTTAGCTCAGGCTACTATGACTGCTGAATTTCACTGGTTTTGTTTGAGTGACATCTGAGCCTAACTATAATGTCCCTGTAACCTTTGGGGTTTTCAGTGAATTTCAAAAAATAAATAATTCTATTTCCTAGCTATAACGTCCCAGTAACCTTTAGTTTTTTAAGTGAATATCTATGGATTTGCAAATTCTATTTCCTAACTATAAGGTCACGGTAATCTTTGTTTTTTTAAGTGAATGTCTATGGTTTTTTAACTAGTAGTTGCAGTAGCATAGGAGGGAATCTGCGCTTCCAAGAACCTTCAGCATCCAAGAGGACTTCAGCCTCCAACCAGCAGCGCACCAGGAGGCGTGTTTGCAGAGTAGTAGAGAAAGGTGGCGTGGCCTCCGTATACCTGTCAGCAAATCTGCTGTGTGGGACTTACTGGAGGTAACAGGAGGCTTTCTGCCTCCCAAGTACCCTATGGAGCCAAAAGCACTTCATCCCCAAACAATCAGTGCGCCTTGAGGAACATTTGCAGAGTGGTGGAGAAAGGGGGCCTGACCTCCAACAATCTCTCAGAAATCCCACTGTGTGGGACTTACTGGAGGTAACAGCAAGTTAGTTGGCCCCCAAGGAACTACTGGAATCAAGGGGACTTAATCGCCCAACTACTATTGCGACAGGAGGCACGTTTTCTGAGTGGTGGTAAAAGAGGGCTGTGCCTCTGGTGACTTGTCATCTTTTTTTAACATTATTTATTCAGGGATGGGGACAACGTGGCCCCCCGTCTCCAGGCCAATTTGGGCCCTGGGGCGAGTCCTTTTTGAAAGGGAGAGAGGGGCTGTGCGGCCCACCTCCCCAGATGATTTCGGCCCGAGGACCCCATCCTCCAGGGGCCCTGTCATATTTATATCCTATAAAAAACACGGGAGAAGGGCCACGTGGCCCCTCTCCCCATGCAGATTTCTGCCCCTGGGACCCCATCCCGGGACCTTGACTCTCCGTTAGGGACCGCGAGGGGAGCCTCAAGGCCCTCGAGGTCCCTGCTGGCTCCCCAGCTCCTGTGTGAGCCGGCATTGCTTTGAGACCCAGGGAACTAATAAACATGTAGCTCCCTGGATCTCATAGCAATTTGTCTGTTTCCCTGCTCAGAGGGCAGGGAAACGGACAAATGCTCCCCTTTACGCAAGTGAGAGCATTTGTGAGCTCTCACTTGGTGAAAGCTAAGCTTTTGCTGTGGCTTGGCGTGAAACTGCCGCCAAGCCACAGCAAACTGAAAGGTCCCAGGGGGGGCATCCCAGGACATTTCAGAAGCTAGCCTGGTGGGTGGCTTTCCTCAGGGCCAGGTATGGCTCCTTGAGGGGGGCTGTGTGGCCCCACTCCAATGTGTACTTTAGCCCAGGGTAGGTGGTGGTCCCTGAGGCCAGGGTTTGTGATGGATGCCCTTCAATATGTTGTTATAATTTCCCCAGTGAGATGGCAGTTCTTTTTTTTAAATCTTTTTTTGTGAGACTCAGCTTTAAGTCGGGTCCCAAGATGGCTGCCAAAACTTCCTGGTTTAAGTGGTGGCAACCAATCAGATCTCAGCATGGACCCGCAAATTGCCTGTAAGAATCCACGGCCCTAGATATCTATATTTTTGCCCTTTAAAAGCTCTAAAACTACTGAACCGATTTACACCAAATCACATAAAAACGTGATCTGCGTAACCAAATTTTCCTTTCAGCTAAATTAGGAGTAATTCCATCCAGCAGTTCAGGCTGTAGTCGTGTTCAAATGTCCTGTGGCAATTAACATGGAGAAAACACATTTTGGGAGCCCCCTTTTTTTCTCCGCCCCCACTTGACAGATCTCCTCAAAACTTTCAACATTGCAATCAGACCCACTAAAGTATATGTTTAGAAAATGTTGTGAAGATTCATCAAGTGGCCTCAATGTTGTTGGCAAAACAATAAACACTCTTTCTATGGAAATTAGGCCCAAACTATAACCTACTCATGTAATATATGGGCACCTGACCAACCCCAATACTGAGTGGTGACATGTTATTAACTAGCCCCTAAACTGGTGTCAGAGATGTATACAACTCTACTATATTTAGAGCAGATATAGTATGCTAAACTCACAGTATTAACATGAGTTGGCACAATTGTCTGGAAAAAACATATTTTGATGAAAACATTACACGTAAGAATGCTTTTCTGGCTAAAATTTCTGTGAAACCTGCTTTCTCTCCACCGCCCTCATCTTCTCTCCCCCATAATCATCAGCTCTTCTCTCTCATATCTTTCCTCTCATCTTTTTCACTCTTCTCTCATTTATTCCTATCTTCTTTCTTCTGCTTGCCTCACCCCTCGCTCCTTTCCTATTAACTTTTCTCTTCTTACCTCTTTCCACAGTTCTCTCAGCTTCTCTCTTCTCTGCTTTTCTAATCCAGTATCCCCTTGTCTCTTCTCCTTTCCTCTCCCGTTTCCCTTTTCTCCCCTCTCGTGTCTTCCAAGCTTTCCTCATATCTTCTCCACTTGCATCTTCTCCTCTTGCCTCTCTTCTCTGTTCATCCGTAGTCTTTTCCTCTCGCCCACAGTGCTCTTCTCTTCTTCCACTCTTCTGATCATCACTTCTTGGGCCCTCTCCTCTCCTACCAATCCCCTCACCTTCCCCTCCCCTGCTATCCCTTCTCCTCGCCTGCTCCCCTGCTCTCCCATCCTTTCTTGTTCTATTTTTCTGAAACTTTTCTTTCTTTGTCCTTCAATAGTACAGAAGGCTTGTCTCAGTCCCCTGCCTGACCTCGGTCACTCACCATTTTGTGCCTTGAAGATTGTCATAAGGATGTCCTGGGCCTCCTTGCTGTCTGGTGGGATCGACGTGAGGGCTTGTAGAATCTGCTCCACCACCTCAGAATCTAGGGAGAAGGTGAAATATGACAAGTGTTGTATACTGGATGTGAGAACATGTCAGAAAATCGGGGGCCTTTGCATCTGCTGAGGGATCAAAGAGACCGCAAAGTGTTCACATAGGCTCCAGAAACACAGATAGATTCCAAAAAGTGAATCTTCATCCATACAGCCTCAATCTTCTAGTGAGCCAAGGGGTAACTCCTCCATGTCAACCGTATTCTTTGCTTGACTGCTGTTAAAAACGCTGCAGAGCAAAGGACTGCGTTTGTGGGCCAATATGAACACAATTTGGCACTGTCATTGTTTACTATAGACTCAGGGGCAAATTTGTGAGAGGCTTGCATAATGTTTGTACCACGCAAATTAGTACATGCGTGATGCAAGCCTCTAAGTCAGATTTATGAAGGTAAGCAAAGTCACTTTGCGTGGCCTCAAAAACTCTGGGCCCTTATTAATGAGGCCTTGCGTCAGTTTTGCGCCGCCGGTGCGTCACTTTTTGTGACGCACCAGCGGCGTAAAAAAATGCGCCTTGTTGCGCCATATTTAAAAAGTGACGCATCTAGGTAGATGCGTCACTTTTTAAACCCCTGCGCCACATTATACCTGCATCAGGTATAATGTATGCAGAGGGGGCGTTCCCCCGCAAAAAGCCTCGTGAGATTTCACTGCGTCACTTTTAGGATGCTGTTGCGTCAAAATCTTGCGCCTGCTTCACAGCAGGCGTAAGACTGACGCAAGCCCTTTCACATGGGGCTTTCCCCATGTGAAAGGACGCATTGCTGGAGTTGCGTCACTTTTGTGACCCACTCTAGCAATGCGTAACTTTTGCGCTTACAGATACGACAGAAATACTGACGTATCTGTAAGTCCTTGCGACATGATGCGTCATACATTAAATATGACGCATCATTGGTGTCGCAAGGAGTGCGCAGTGAAAAGTGACGCATCGCTGGTTTCACGCAGCGATGCGTCACTTTTCATAAATGAGGCCCCTGGAGTAAGGCACTGAAGCACAATTCGCTGTTTTGCCTCACTCTGCACAAGGGAGGTGTTCGTTCCATGGGCTTTGCAGAGGGTGTTACCATGCAACTCTCATGGTTTCTGACAGATTTCTAGATTTATAAGTACTTGTAAAGCTGAGAATGTGCCTACATATTATGCCTCTCCAGGTGAGATGTAAAGAGGAGAACTATCTTAATTTTTCCTCACTTTATCCTCTCTCTATGTGTTCTGCATTTTATAGCACACATAGAAAGAGGAAAAAACCTCTCAGGATTGTTCTTGCACAGGAAGGTGTCCCTTCTTGCACAAAAGCAATCCTGCATGCAACAGAAGCACTCGCACCTTCATGCAAGGGTGCCTGCGTTGGCGCTGCCAAAACAGTGCAATCGCAAGGGGAAAAGACAGGAATGCTATGTATTGGATAAATACAGTGAATTCCTTCCCTCTCTCAGTGATGGAGGGCTGCATAGCGCTGCCCTGCGCCACTTATTTCATAAATATGCCCCTTAAGGTCTAGAAAAGTGCTGGTACTGCCCACACATATAACTGAAGGCTCTCTTGAGAAGTCCTGTGACTGTCCGCTTAAAGGCACAGAATGCTTGATTCGCTGTGTTGATACTGTGCAGAAGCCCTGGCAGAAGCCCTGATGAGAAACCACATTGTGAAGGGTTGAGACTGTCCGTTTACCAATCCAGAAGACATGATGAGAAATGTTGACACTGTCCATGTAAAGATACCGAAGCTCAATCCAAGAGTGTTAGATCAGTCCACCGGAAGGTACCGGAAACCCTACAGTAAAATGCTGGAAGTGTCCACTTAATGCTATAGATGCCTCCTTTGGAAGCATTGGCACTGTCCACTTAAAGGTACACAAAGCCCTTATGCAAAGTGTTCCTACTGTCCACTGAAAGGTAGAGAGTGCCCGAATTGATGTGTTGGTTCTGCCCATTGCAGGGACCCAACTGAAAACTGTTGCTACTGTCCTTTTAAATGTACAGCAGCCCTAAGGCAAAGTATCTGTACTGTGCAATTAAAAGTATTAAAGCCTTGATATGAAATGCTGGTATTGTCCAGTTGAAGGTACAAAATCCTCACTGAGAATTTTTGGTACTGTCTTCTTAAAAAGATGGCGGTACAAAAGGGGGGGAGATGGACGGAGCATCTGAACCATCATCCCCTTTTGTATCGCTTTGTTCGCCCTAAGTTGGCAGGGTATGCTCAGACGTGAGTACCTTGCTCACTTTGCCGCTGGATTCAAGCTAGCCTGGCTGATGACGGCTATGATGCCAGAAACTGGTCCCAGGATGCTTGTTTCCGGTCCGGGGAAGACATGGTTTTGGCAGTTCGGGCTGGACTGTTCCCATGAGGCACAGGGTCAGACTGATTTGCATATGGCCATGTCTGAACTGAGGTGGCGGAGTGAGCTAAAGAATGGTGATGGATTAAACCCAGATCAGTTGACTGGGGGTGAGTGTTTGATTTGCTCAAACGCTCTGTCCATCATCCGCTTTTGTATCGCCGTCTTAAAAAGATGGAGCCCAGCTGAGAAGCCCTGATGAGTTGTGCTTCCTCATGTATTACTATAGACATGGTTTCTGGTAATGTGCTCTCTGATGGATGGGCTGGCGCCGACGGATTCCTTACACAAACCTCCAGGTGCAGACTAGATCCTGAAAGTTGAGGAGGAAAGTTGGCCTGAGGCAGACCCTGTAGAGAGGCCCTGAAAGGGAAGATGAAGAAGAGCTCTTGGATCTCTCCTGCTTCATATGATGGCTAAAGGCAGACTTCTTAAAATGAATGTGGCAATGTTCCTGACCCCTGGATCTCCACGGTGAGCTCAACTTAGATTTCCCGATAGATGCCTGCAGAACTTCACCTCACTTTCCATTCTAGCCTTTGAATGCATAGGGGTAGTCAACTCCCATGACGTGTCAGCATCTGATTGACCCAAGCACCAACGGTGCTCCATCTGCGGGTCAGGGACTTACATCTGCTTCCTGCAAGTACTGTAGTGCTTATATTCTTACACCACCGAGGAGAAGATGCCCCAAAATTCCAAATTTTTAATTAAAAACAGTGAATCAAAAACAAAAAAGAGGACGTCAATGAAGTAGACGAGGTGGTTCCACTCCATAACATTGTATAGCCCCACCTGGTGATGGTGAATGAATTTACAGATACAAAATTCCAGATCCAGTCTGTCACCAGGAGAGGGTTCATGTAAGGAGTCTGCAGGCTCACCAAACATTAGAATATGTTGTCTACAACTTGAGCAAATAGGGCACTATTTAGGTTTTAAATGCAAACCAAACTTTTTTTTGTCAGTAAAGACAATCCACCTTTCTCCGACAGTCAATGTACATTTCTTGTGTAAAGGTATTCTTCTTTGCTTACCAGTTATTTGCTCACTGATGACCTCCTGTGGAGGAAACAAGAGAGATTTATTACAATCTGCAATCTACATAATTCACTAGGTTTTATTTTAAGCTCAATCATACAGTATATGGACCCAGCGGCTCTCAAGGTAAATAACAGGCCAGAAAGTTCCCTGCATAAGATGGGATATAATGCTGAAAGTTCCTCTGCCCATATGCAGGAGCACTTTTTCTGAATTTACACACTGGCACACTAACAACTCTGACTACATTGTTTTTAAATATTTGTATTTAAACAAAAATTAAAACCATATTTCCTGACACATGAGAGTTATTCTTCCAGTGCATGTTTATTTCTTGCTATGAAAAAAGCATGGAGGACATTGGGTCCGAAGCCACACCCTAAACAGTCATGTGCTCCACTCAATGCCCATGATTGCCGGGTGGGGGGGGAGTTTCAGAAGGGAGGGGGCGTCACTTCCCGCGTAGCCTTTCTGCTAAATCTAGGACAATCCACAATAATAAACATTAAACATTCACTGCAATATTTAAAGTAGGCGAATCTCGATGACTTTAATAATTCCAAATTCTAAAGAGGTCTCAGCAGCAAATATTTATCTAACTTGGGGGCATATTAGCAAGGGCAATATCGCCGCTTTAGCAGGACTTTTTTCCCGCTGAAGCGGCGATATTTTTATCGCCCTATCAGCAAGCTGTCGCTAACAGCAGTTAGCAACAGCTTTTAGGCGATAGCGACCGGTTTGGGGCCCGCTTTGCATGTCAGCGATATTTATCCCTAATAACATGTAAAGTGGGCGTACCCAAACTGTTAACGACTGAAAGCAGTCGCTAACACAGCTATCGCCTATTAGCAATGCAGGCTTAGCGATAAAAAAAGTCACGCTAAGCGCATTTATCACTAGAATCTAACGCCTGCTGATAGGATGACTTACCTGTGTATTCAATGGGAGGTAGATTGTCAGGTTAAGCCCCCATTGGCGTTAATGTGTGAATGTCGCTGGATTTCTAGCGATATTCACGCATTTCGCCGCTATCGCTGGATATTGTAGCAAATTGGAGAAAAACGTTGCTAATAGCATGTTTTCTCCGCTAACATATCCAGCGATAGGCAGCGATAAAAAAAACACGCTTAGCGCATTTTGCAATCAATATCGCAATTCCTTGCTAATATGCCCCTTTGTTCTTTCTACTCTCCACTGCCCATATTTACAAAAACTTTGCACTGACAAAAACTTCTGCAAACGCTTCAAGGGCACTAACTTTTAAATGCAAAGGTCTTTAGCCCTGAACCCTGCCCATTTCTACGCACACATAGCATATCTCACTGCTTTGTCCCACTTTGCTTCAAGGAGCGTTACTTGGGTGTCCCTTGAGTGCATCTGCATAAACGTCCATAGTTTCTCACACAAAGTCCACTCTACAAGGACAGCCAGACCAGGCTTTGCGACAAAAACCATTGCCTCCTTGAAGCAGGTGCAAGGAAGGAGTATTTTTATCTCGCCAAACATTCCACATACTGCACTCCAGAGCACACATTCAGTGTATGGACTCTTACAGAGTTTGTCTAGGCATAGAGTTTTGTACTGAAAGGGCATATTTCCAGTACAGACTCCTACACAAGACACACCTCTGCACCACAGTACACAGGTTTTGCACGTCGCTAGGAAGCTGTAGATGCATCAAGGTCTAAGTCACAATTAGCAGTCTGTTAAAAAGAATTCACAAAACAAGGCTGCAGGTTCGAGTGCACACAGGAATGGGAATAAAGCTACCAAGCCATCTAGATGTGAGCCAGTAACACCACTAACTTGCCTTAGTTTGACTCCACACAATGCACCAAACTCACATGCTATGACAGCTCAGTAGGACTGTGTGCCATATTGGCCCAATCCAAAAAAGGATTCGAACAGAGGCATGTTGTATTCTATGGTAGTTGAAGCCTCACAGGCACTGAAAGGGCATATTAACAACCAAAAGACTGCCTAACCTTAGGGCGGCCCTGCGAACACTATTGTGTCTTTCTATTACCCTCACAACACTCTTCAGGAATCCAGGCTGCATACCCGCTCAGCTAGTCTGGTGCCACGAACCCTGTGCAACCCAAGTCAACGCCACGTGGTGGTAGGCCTCCGATGGCCCCAAGGCCTCGGGTGCCACTAACCCTGTGCAACGAAAGTCAGCGCCACATGGTGGTAGGCCTGTGATGGCCGCAAGGCCTCAGGTGCCACTAACCCTGTGTTCAATATTTCATGGGCCCTTTATGATAGAGCACCGTGGAGCGTCCGTCATCCAGTCACCACCGGCAGAGGGGAATGCTACGTCATCGGCCCCTTATATTTGCATGGTCACATGGCCTGTGATGCCTGTGTCGGATGGGTGTAGTGTGTGTGCAAACCTGCCCTCAGGGACTGGCCGTGACATGTTGACAACTAGACCAGTGACCTGCACAATACCAGCGTGTACGCTTGCGACAGGTAGCTATGTGGGCCCCCCCTTGGAATGAAAGCGGAGTGGTCTGGCCTGTCATAAGCCATGCCAGTGCAGGGCTTGCACCTATGACTCTGGGGCTCTGGGCGTGGTTCAGTTTATGTCCGGACCAGGAAGTGACTAATGCATGTGTCCCTGTTGCAGTGTCACTGTCCCTACATTCGTCCACACATACATACATGGATGATGAAAGACATGACACAGCAGTGTGTTCCTGGATGTTTATTGCACATCCAGTGGAGTTCTGCAGCTGGAGAGGTGCAGTGCCATGCCAAGCACACTACACAATATGGGCCCGTGGACAGCCAGCCAGAGTCCATCCGGGGATGCCAAGCACTGCGGAAGAAGAAGGGTACAGTCCACAGTCTGGTCGCTGTGTCATTGTTCATCAAACAGGATATGGCAGTCCATAATGATGTTATGGAGGGCTTGGGTGTCGATGCTGGGGTTGTTCTCCTCGTTATCAGTGAAGAGTGGCTGGGACTGCTGTGCAGGGGGTGATGACGGTGCCCCTGCAATGTGAAGAGGAGATGGTGTATTACAATGTGTCCACGTGTATGTGGCCGCATGGAACATGCTTACATACAGACAGCATAGCAATGTACAGTGACAGTGTAGATCAGGGCCATTACCCAGAGTAATTGTGGGTGTGCACTGTGCTCTGCTTGATTGTGCATGTGTGCCATTGTGGGCCTCTCCACCCGTCCCCCCAGTACCTGTTGGTCTCCACACTGATGACTGTCGACACCAGCTCCTCCATGTCATCCAGCACAAGCTCCATCGATGCCCGACGGCATTCACCTTGTCCAGAATGCCCCGCCATACCCCATTTTTGGTGCCCAATGACACGTTGGAGGTGACAAAAAGTTGTTGATGGTGTTCCATCATCTCCGGGATCAGGATCCTGTTTTCCTGCGAACTGAATTTTGTCTTCCTCTTCTTCTTGTCCTTGCTCTTCCCTGTCCCCGAGGTCCCAGGCTGATCGTCCGGGGTGCTTGTGGTGTTGCGCTCGTCCTCTGCGCCTGCTCTGGCTGCCTCCATGCTGCTTGGGTGTTGGTCAGTTTCCGTTTGTGTGTTTTTTCTACTTTTATAGTGATTTTTCCCACCTGCCATGTGTGTATTGCAGGCCTGGCGCTGCATATTGCTGATTTCCTCATCGTGCTTTGGCCCATCGCATTTTTGTTCGAGTTGAGGTTTGTGTTTTCATCTCGGTCGAGGTGGTTGTATCGCGGACATAGGCTACGGTTTTGGCGGACTAAAGCATGGTACCGATATGCTGTGAATTCCACGTTAACACAGGGTTATGTTCCCGTGATGGGTTGCATTGCGTAAAGGTGCTTTAGCATTTTCTGGTGATGTTTAGCACACATTCTTGTGAATATACTCCAAGAGTATTTATTTCGATGGCATTAACACCTGGCTTACTGTAAACTGACTTGTTTTAACAGCTCCAAAATGGAGCTCATTCTCTTCGGTTGTAAAAAAACATCATCCCTTCACATGCTGCCCTTTCTTCTTGAGCTGTAGTTCATGAAGAAAGTGAAAAATCGAGGTGCATAATTTATTTAACTGCAAGGCCGCTCCTCCCCCATGCTAAATAATTGCCACGGAGACGTTATCAGTTTATGATTTGACACCTATCCTTCTCCGTCTAACTGAAAAAAAACTGGGCGCTTAAACCAGAGCAATTTAAGCTGTTTCATAGTTTGTTACTTTGAGTTGCTTTAAACCTTGAGTGTCTGTGTCCAAGAGCACAAAACACAGTTGTGGGAGCTAAAGGGCGTGTCCGCAGCCCATGGAGTATTGCATTGGCTTCCGGTAATCGTTTTATATTGGGATATTTGCGTGCCCACTGTAATTATGAGATTCTGTGCTGGGGTTTATTACGCATAATTATGGATTTGCCACATAATCCATCATCTGCATCATAATCTGCAGGTTTTTAACAAAAAAAAAGTTGTTTAGCTTAAATGGATGCAAAGTTAATGAAAACGTGGCCACGTGTTTGGGTGCAGTGGTACTAATGAGGTGAAATGTTTCCACAAAAGTTATTACCAATTAAAAATGACAAAATGATGACGTCAAACTATCAAAAAAGTGCTGCATAATTGACCTTTACATGCCACATAATTTAGTAAAACCAGGTTCTGCATAATTTGATGCTCCCCTCCCTCATAATTCCAGTGGCCCTGGTTTTTTGTCTTCAAGTCTACATCCCTGAATACAACGTCACTTCCTGCGGAATAAGGCGAGTGCCCGATTGATGGTGTGAAAATTCTCCTGCTCATCTCTGCCTCTATCTCTCTTTAAGAAAATAAATGTAGACCGTCTGCTTGGCTAACAAGTGAGACCGGTCTGCTTGGCTAACAAGTGAGCTCTTACGAGCAGACTGGGTCTCTTCGCGCTAAATTGTCAGTATGTCCCTATATAAATAACTCAATGGAGCCCAGACACGTTGCAGTCTACTTCAGAAAAGTGGCGTTTGTTTTAGCCGGTGCTTACACTAGGAGCAGTACTAGAACCGAACTACTGTGGAGGAAAGTGACAACACTTTCTCGAAAATAAAGCAGTGGATGCAGCTCACAAGATCAGAGTCTGTGTTGGGGAGAATATATTGATAATGTGGAAAAGGAAACAAACTTCAAGCGGCAGCAAAGAACAGATTCACTGCTCACTGGTCTTGTACTTGGGATACTTTTTCTCAGATGTAAGCCAATGCAACTGATCCATGCACATCTATCTAAATAATTACTAAATGCAATATAAAAATATAAAAAAGTAACAAAGAACCCATGGAATGTAATCGATGTCTGTGCCGAAATTATCTAACAGAAATAATGCGGTCTGAACGTCAGGGGTGCATGGAAATTTACAGCGTATCACACATGGGGAAGATGTTCAAGATTTTTGCATCGGAATTCTTCTGGAATGATGCATTCACCAAACGCGGGTCAGCCACGACTCTGAAAGCACACAAAACATGCTGCTTTGTAAAAAATAATTAAAAAAATATAGTGCCTAACAATGAAATGAAGCAAACAAAACACGAGCCATGAAAAAAGATGAAGCACGGTGTATGGAGGTGAGTTTCAGTAGTGAACCCCTGGGCAAGCTTCAGTAAGCGCAAAAGTGAAAGCATTTCTCTTGCGCTTGGAGCTAAATGCCTAAGAAACACAAGACGCGCCAGAGAAATGAAAGGCGCATCAGCCATTGTTGAAGATAAACGTGGTAATACCAAAAAAAAAGTGCTTAGCGACTAATTAAGAGACACTGTCTCCCGCCGGAAGTAAAAGATCCAATCCCGGGGGCGGGGCCAAAAGTGGACAGGGTGGTAACCAGGAGGGACTAAAAAGCCTCCTGGACAATCATAACACCCGGTTTTGCATAATTGGTGATGCAAAATGACGCGCACCAATGGAAAATGCGGGCTGAACAGAAAGCGAGCTTCTGAAATCGTATGGATTACAAGAAGCCGTGTTGGCTGATGGCCATTTTTAGGTCTCGCCTGGCGTTATCAGGGCGCATGCGCTGCCCTCGCCATGCGAGACCTAAAAATGGCCATCAGCCAACACGTTTCGTTCCTTCGACCAAAGGAATACATTAGGGCTGAAACAATGAAATAAGACACAATATAAATCTTCACATATAGGAACATGGTCGCACACGGGTGAAGCTCCATGGTGCATCTTGGAGACTTCACACGTTCCGACACACTACTGAGACGCCCGATGACAATCGTGGCTAAGGGATTGCTGATGACTATGTGACCCTCGACGCCTCCTATTAAGGAAAATTAACATCTTTATTTCAGTATGTAAGTTTTCTCGCGGCATTGCAATTCACGGCCGCCATTTAGATTTTTACCGCAATCAAGCTGCTCCTCAAAAATGCAGCCATAACTCTGAACAAAAGCCTCAATATGCTTATACCACGCTCAGAAACTGAAAATTTGTCAAACCTTATACTGTAGCTTGGTCTTTTACCAGTTTAATCTCATTTTTAGTACCCTGCTGAGGTAACTGGGCAGAAATGTTTACGGCAGCCATTTTGTGAATATCAGCAAATTCTTCTCAACTCCATAATATCGACCTGTAGGAGGTATGAAGTGTGAGGCATCACTTTTTATGTTCATACCATAGAGAATTTTTTTGCTACAACTTCAAAGTCCTTTTGGCACACTGCTAAATTGTTTTTCTTCTTCAAGTTTTTTTCTCCTCTTTGATTTTTCTCTCAGCGTGTTTAATCTGCAGTATACCTGTACCAGAAGGGAGTGTCTAAACAGCGCTTTATGGGCAGAACAAGGGCATCTCATCCTCAACCTTCTAAGACTCAGCAAATGTTTGTAAAAAATTCAAAAATCTTCAATGAATTTTTGAAGTTGGAGGACTCTCTATTATCTACCTCTCAAAGCTTAGAGATAACAATGGATCCTTCATCTGCAACCCTAGGGAAATCCATTACAAAACTCCTCAAAAAGGATCCTCCCTCGCCACCTAAATCAATTTCCCCAGTGTCTATGGAACTTTTGTTGGAGGAAATTAGAGCTCTTTGACTATTTATGGAAGAGACCAATACCAAATTGCAAATCTTAACGGATAATTGGTCACAACTTGATACAAGAGTCTATGCAGTTGAACATAGCGTTTCCTCCTTAAAAGAAACTTGTGTTACTGTTTCTCAACTTCACTCTCAAATCTCTACGCTCCAAAGACAAGTTGAGGATCTTGAAAACCGTAATAGACGAAACAACTTACGTATTTGCAGCCTGGGGAAAGGTCTTGACGGGTCAGATTCTCCTACCTTTTTAAAATCGTTTCTCCCTAAGTTGCTTCATATGCCAGAGGGAACTTTGCTTAACATTGAATGAGCACATAGACTAGGACGTGCTTCATCTCATGCTTCACCTTCACAAAGACCAAGAGGAGTCATCTTATACGTCTTAGAATACACAGATTTATTAAAAGTATTAGCAGCGGTCAAAGCTTCTCCAAGAATCACATGGTCTGGTTCATCTTTACTTTTTGCGCAAGATTACTCTAACACTACTGCCAACAGACGTAAGGCTTTTCTTAACATGAGAGCTGATCTTCGCTCGATAGGAGCCCCTAGGGCCTTTTCCATCCATGTCTCTTCAAATTTACATACAACAACAGAACAACAACGTTCAAAGATACGCTGCGTCTACAAAGCTTCATAAACTCATGCAAAACAAATGCTATGGATTCCTCAGGGCCTCCTCCTTAATTTAATGTTTGACTTTGTATTTGCAGGATGTTTCGTTTTTATTCTCTTCTTCGTAATAGTTGGTAATTTAAGAAGTGATTTTCTTTGGAGTTCGATAAGTCTGTTGTAAATTTGTCCTTTGTCATTTCTGGTTTGTTTTGTTCTTGTTTGTTCTAGTATTCATCCTAATTTTTACTACTTATCATATCCACAGATTTATATCCCTTTAACGTGGTTTCTCCTTGACTCTTCAATTGTCAGACCCTGGATGTGTCGTCTGTTCCATGTGGTTCCACCCCCCTGTGTCTCCCTGATTCTTCTTTATGTAGGTATGTTATCTTACTGTATTTTTTTTCTATCTTTGTTTCTAATTTTCTTCCGTTTCCCTTGTTCAAATATCTCTCTTTTTCTCTTTTCACGTGTCATCGATTTCTTTGCTTCTTATATCTTTTCTCATCATGATCTTTCTCTCCTTCCGACTATATTCATTACTGATATTGTTATTCTCCAGCTTTCAATGTCAATTCCATTTGTTATCATCCATTCATCTTATTTCATTTAACTTCTCAATCACTTTTCCTAATACACATTTTTTAACTCTATTGTTTTCCAATATCAGTTATATTGTTCGTTTATATCATTTTCTACATATTTATTTTTCCTTACTCCAGTCACTGTCACTGTATACACAATGCTTTCCTTCTTCCATATTTTCTATTATTGTTCCACTGAATTGGATTGTTACAGCTTAACCACTTCATTCATTATATGTTCTAATTTACCATGCCGCTGAAATTAGTATCTTGAAATGTTAGGGGATTAAACTCTCCCGTAAAAAGACAAATAGTCTTAACACATCTGGCTAAAATAGATGTGGATATAATATTTCTCCAAGAGACTCACCTTACGGAAGTTGAATCATTAAAACTAAAAAAGGGTTGGATGGGAGAAATCTTCTTTTCCAATGGTGATGGCAAGCGCAATGGAGACATGATACTATGTCACAAGACGCTTCAGGTTAAATTTATCTCACAAGACTCTGATACAGAGGGTCGCTGGCTTATTGTTAAATTGTTGTTGAAGGATGTTCCAGTCTCTTTTTTCTAATGTTTATGCTCCTACCGGTGGTGACCCCTCAATTGGCCCTCATTAACTAAACAAATTACTCTTTGTATGGAAGACAATTTTATACTGGCGGGTGATTGTAATCAGATTTTTGATCCATTTATTGATCGGAACTCTAGAGTCTCAAATATCCCTAATAAATCACATAAATCTTTCATCAATGCCATTACCCACCATAAACTTCTAAATGCATGGAGGTTATGCAGTCCAACCACAAGAGAGTACACCTTTTACTCCCCGGCCCACCATTCTCAATCACAAATTGACTACTTTTTTGTATCCCATAACATATTGCAAGCACTTATGAATGCAGAAATACGACCAATATTATTATCGGACCATGCCCCTATTTCAATTTGCCTAGACATCCTACCCAAACCTAACAACCCCAGAAGATGGTGCTTTAACAATACTCTTCTTTTAGATCAATCAATCAATTAATCAGAGTACTTGTAAAGCGTGCTACTTACCTGTGAGGGTCCCAAGGCGCTGAGGGGAGAGGGGGTGCTGCTAATGCTCGAAGAGCCAGGTCTTGAGGAGTCTTCTGAAGGCGAGTAGGTCTTGGGTCTGCCGTATGTGGGTAGGGAGGGTGTTCCAGGTGTTGGCGGCTAGGTAGGAGAAGGATCTGCCGCAGGAGATTGTTCGTTGGATGCGGGGGACAGCGGCCAGGGTGAGGCTGGCGGAGCGAAGCTGGCGGTTGGGGTGTGGAAGCTGAGTCTGCTGTTCAGGTAGGTTGGTCCGGCATTGTGGAGTGCTTTGTGTGCGTGGGTGAGGAGCTTGAAGGTGATCCTCTTGTCGACGGGGAGCCAGTGTAGGTCTCTCAGGTGGGGGGTGATGTGGCTGCGGCGAGGGACGTTAACGATCAGTCGGGCGGAGGCGTTTTGGATGCGTTGTAGTCGTCGTAGGTGTTTGGCTGGGATTCCTGCGTAGAGTGCGTTGCCGTAGTCCAGTCTGCTGCTGATGAGGGACTGTGTCACTGTTCTTCTTGTTTCGGTCGGGATCCACTAGTAGATCCTGCGGAGCATGCGGAGGGTGTTGTAGCAGGAGGAGGAGACAGCGTTGACCTGCTTAGAAATGGAGAGGGAGGAGTCGAGGATGAATCCTAGATTGCGTGCATGGTCGGTGGGTGTTGGTGCTGCTCCTAGTCTGGTCGGCCACCAGGAGTCGTCCCAGGCTGAGGGGGTGGGTCCGAGGATGAGGACCTCCGTCTTGTCCGAGTTCAGCTTCAGACGGCTGCTCCTCATCCAATTGGCGACGGCCTTCATTCCCTTCGTGGAGGTTGGTTTTGGCGGTGTGTGGGTCCTTGGTGATGGAGAGGACGAGCTGGGTGTCGTCAGCGTAGGAGATGATGTTGAGGTTGTGATGGCGGGACACTTGTGGGAGGGGGGCCATGTAGACGCTGAACAGCGTTGGGCTGAGTGATGAGCCCTGGGGGACGCCGCAGATGATGTCGGTGGCTTTGGATCGGAAGGGTGGGAGGCGGACGCTCTAGGTTCTGCCGGAGAGGAAGGACGTGGTCCAGTCAAGAGCCTTCTTTTGGATTCCGGCTTCTAGGAGGCGTGTCTTTAGAGTGAGATGGCAGACCGTGTCGAAGGCGGCTGACAGGTCCAGGAGGATAAGAGATGATGTTTCACAGTTGTCTAGTTGGCACCTGATGTCATCTGTGGCGACGATGAGGGCTGTCTCTGTGTTGTGGTTTTATCTGAATCCGGACTGGGACGGGTCCAAGATGTTGTTGTCTTCAAGGTGTCGGGCCAGTTGCATGTTGACGATTTTCTCGATGACCTTTACCGGGAACCAGAGCAGGGATATGGGCTGGAAGTGCTTGAGGTCCTTTGGGGTCCGCTTTGGGCTTCTTGAGGAGGGCGTTGATTTCGGCCTGCTTCCAGCTTTCCGGGAATGTCGCTGTTTCGAAGGAGATGTTGATGACCTTCCATAATTGGGGAGCGATGGTTCTGCTTTGTTGAATACGTGGTGTGGGCACGGGTCAGACGAAGATCCTGAGTGAATGGAGTTCATGACCTTGCGTCTCTCGTCGTCATTGACGTTGGACCAGGAGGTCAGACGGTTGGCGCTAGTGGTGTTCACAGGGGAGGTGGAGTCTGGCGTAGTCGGGCGGTCGTGGTGTTGATGCTGTCGTGGATGTCAGCGATCTTGCAGTGGAAGAAGATGGCTAGTGAGTAGCACAGTTCTTGTAAGGGCGGGATGTCGTTGGCGTTGGCGCTGGGGTTGGAGAGTTGTTTTACGATGCTGAAGAGCTCTTTGCTGTTGTGTGCGTTGTTATCCAAGCGGTCTTTGAAGGAGGATCTCTTGGCTAATCTGATGAGGTGGTGGTGTCTACGGGTGGCGTCCTTGTGGGCTGCATGGTTGTCCGGTGTGCGTTCGTGGAGCCATGTCTTCTCCAGTTTCCTGCATGAGCGTTTAGAGGTCTGGAGCTCGTCGGTGAAACAGGTGGTCTCTTGTTGGCGTGGCTGTTGGAGGGTTTCTTGATTGGGCGAGTGTGTTGGCGTAGTTGTCGATCCACTGTCTGAGGTTTCGGGCTGGGCGTCTGGGTTGGTGGGTGGGTTCTTGGCAAGGGAGGTGATCAGCTGGTCTTCGGTGACTTTTCTCCAGCAGTGGTGAGGCAGGTGTTGGGTGCAGTGGTGCGTGGTTGATTTCTTGAAGGTGAAATGGATGCAGCGGTGGTCGGTCCAGTGGAGTTCGGTGGTGTGGTCGAAGGCGATGTGGGAGCCTGTGGAGAAGACTAGATCCAGCGTGTGGCCGGCAGCGTGGGTGGGTGCGGTGACGAGTTGTCTGAGGCCTAGTTTGGCAAGGTTGTCGATCAGGGTGGCGGAGTTGGCGTTGTTGTTGTTCTCGAGGTGGAAGTTCAGGTCCCCGAGGAGGATGTAGTCTGTGGAGGCGAGTGCGTGGGTGCAGGCGAGGTCGGCGATGGAGTCGCTGAACTAAGCCCAGGGTCCGAAGGGTCTGTAGATGAGTGTTCCTCTGAGGGTGTTGTTGGGATCGGTGTGGATCCGGAAGTGCAGGTGTTCGGCGGTGTTGAAGGTGTCATCTGCATGGGTGGCGACCTTGAGGGTGGACTTGTGGACAATGGCTATTCCTCCTCCGATTCCATTGGTGCGATCCCTGCGGGGGATCTTGTAGCCGTCGGGATGGCTATGGCAATGTCAGGCACCGAGGAGTCGTTCCACAAGGTCTCCGTCAGGAAGGCCACGTCTGGGGCGGAGGTGTCGAGCAGATCTCAGAGCTCGACAGCGTGTTTGTGTGCGGAGCGGGTGTTGAGGAGTATGCAGCGGAGGTGGTTGGGTCCAGTCCTTGGAGGTTTGGTGGTTCTGTCGCAGGTGAAGCTGCACGTGTGGCAGGAGAAGCGTCCGTGGGTCCGTTTCGGAGCGGCCTGGAAGCAGGTGTGGTTTCGGCCGGCGATGAGGGCGTGGCATTAACCACCACCCCGAGGTGCTCTATGGGAGTCAAGCAGGCCAGAGAGAAATATAAGGAGGCTATTAAATGCAAGAAGAATGAACTCTTGAGGGAACAATGGGACAAATTGTCTGAGGAGGCTAATCTAAAAAATGGTAACATCTTCTGGGCGGCGGTCAGGGAAGTCCGCTCTATGGGCCAGTCCCTGACGCCGATCAGTTGTAATATAGCTAGCGACGCATGGGTGGATCACTTTTCAACTATTTATTCCACTCCATCTCCATGCGAATCAACCCTTATTCCAGGTAATCAAACACCTATAGATATCAGTATGTCAGAAGTAGTTGAAGCGATTAATCAGAGCTTAGGCAACAAAGCGCCAGGCCCTGATGGGCTGCCTAAAGATTTAATTAAGTGGAACCCGACCTTCTGGGCCCCGCTGCTTCTGAATATTTTTAATAACTTGACGTTGGCAAAGATACCTGAAACTTTGGCCAGAAGTATAATAGTCCCGATCTTCAAGGAGGGAGATAGATCTCTTCCATGTAACTACCGACCTATCTCCTTAATAGATAATACCCCGAAATTCTAGGTAGAGTCCTGTATAACAAAATTGTGAAATGGATAGAAGCAAACGACATCCTAGATCCTTGCCAGTTGGGTTTTAGGGGCAAGGTAGGAACCAAGGAACAATGCCTCAACCTAAACCTAATTATTGGTAAATATGCTATCGCTAAGAAGTTCCCTGTCTACATGGCTTTTATGGATTTGTCCCCAGCCTTTGACCTAGTGAATAGGTCAAGGCTGTGGGCAATCCTTTTGGCTGGAGGTCTGGATGAAACTTTGGTAAATTTTCTGGCATATTTGCATAGAGACCTCAAGGCCCAAGTAAGGATTGGGGTGGGTGGAGAGGTTTCGGGGCCCATTGATATTAGCAGGGGGGTCAGACAAGGATACGTGTTGGCCCCCTGCTTTTTATTATATATATCAACGGCCTCAATGCCTCCCTGAGATTGGCTACTCAAGATGTCCCATATATTAATAAAGAACCCATCCCTGTGCTGCTTTACGCAGACGATACGGTTCTCATAGGCCGTGCCCCAAATTCACTGCGTCTTCTTGTTCAAAATGTTAACAATTATATGAAAAAATTAGACCTGCGGGTAAATTTCAAGAAATCATTTTTAAAGAGTAGTGGCCTGGGAAAGCGTGACATAGGCCTGATCACAATAGACAGCCAAAAACTAACCTCAGTAAGATCCTTTGTATATTTAGGATTGGCCTTTGCTGCGAACAAGTCCTGGAGTGAGCTTTTAGCTCACGCCAGGAGCAAGTTCTCAAAGGCCACCAACTCGATCTTAAGCCTACCTCACCCTAAGACCACGGGTGTGCTTTTAGCTGTACAGAAAATTTATAAACTTCAGTGCACCCCGGTGGCCACATATGGAGTCGAGATCTAGGGAACAGCCAACTGCTCTGTAATCCAGCAGGAAGAAAATAGGTTTTGCAGAAAATTATTAAACACCCCAATTTCCACCCCCCAATACATATGCCACAAAGAGCTTAATATAATTTTTATAACTGATTTTATTCGGGCACGTCCGGCACTTATGTGGATTGCAGTGTAGAAGAATGAAGCAGCCTCCCTGACGCAGCTGATTATCAAGGATTGTTTACGCTGTGATAAGGGCTTAGAAATCCCATGGCTGAGCGGTGTACTGAGCAGTTTGCGCAGTATTAAAGGGGAAAGTGTCTTCTGGGACCCCACATTAGCAGCCTCAGTTGCAAAAAAGGAAATGCAGAACACTCTGTACTCCCTATATAAGAATGAGCGGGAGATGGCAGAGGCCAGGAAAACAACTGTGCGCAACTATATGGCCATTGAACGGTACAGTTATCCGCTTCACACGTATTTGTCTTTACCAATGAGCCGTTGGGAGACGAGCTTACTGTTTCGTTTAAGAGCTGGTATAATTCGATTTGCACTTTGCTTCCCACTTGGTCATTGCCCAAATTCGAATCTTAATTTGTGTTCTTGTGATGGGAGGAGTGAGCAAACTATTATGCACTTTATATTTTTCTGCAAACACTATATCAAATATTTTAAACAGTTTTTATGTCCCTAATTTAATAAAAGAAGACCAATTATTCTGGAGGTAGCATTTCGATCAATACTAGAATTAAATGATGTTGAACTTATCTTTCGCACTAGCACTTTCCTAAAAACCTTAACAAGGGCGCATAGATCCATGATGGACCACTGATACTGCTTAATATAAACTGTGAAGTTTTTTTTAACATTTACATATACTGACATGATGAACAGATTTGCACAATTCACTTTTGATACCTGTATATCGTATTTTAATTCTTTTGTATGAACTATTGTGATGTGTTTGTTTTGTGTGCTTTCATGGGTACTATTGTATCCGAATAAAGTTGAACTGAACTGAACTGAACTGACAGTTCTTCCACCCCTGAATATGTTGAATGAAACAACAATATTCTTGGAGTCAAGCTGTGAGTCTCACTCAGCTCGCCCACCCATTACCTTCTCCACCTGCAAGCAAAACCTTCTGTGTTCCTCGTAGCCAATTCTTATACCCGTAAAATAACAGCAAGACAGCAAGGGTAAGTTAAATGATTTATTCAAGAAGATGTTATCCCTACAACTGGGACATAGCTATCCCTCAGCCAGCTCCAGTGTAACTGACTTCACTTGAAAGCTAGCTGGCCACATATAACATAGAATGCAAGCTCCCACACACTCCACATTCCTATGCAAAGTTCCTTAGCACTGATATAGTAAGACTCATTAGCACAACAGGCAAACTCTCTCCCTCTGCTACTGCAGATGCGGTCACTTTCTGACTGAGTATGGCAACATTTTGTAACTGATTTATTTAGCTGCCTGAAGTCAGACAAATACATCCTTATCATGATGGACGAGTACTCATGCTTCACGCTTCGCTGTAGTTATGTCAATGACATCAACCTGCTCAAAAGATGGCATCTATGCTCTAGATGAGTCATTGGCTGCCTGGGTAATTCCAGGTCATCAAAACTGATAACTGACTCCCATTTACCACTCAATTCTCACTGCACCTGAACTTCAAGCATTGCTGGGTCACACCAAAATGGCCACAAGAGAATGGGTTGGTTAAAGCCTTCATGGCAATCATCAAGTAAGTACAACAAGCTGAAATAAGACAGTCCAATAGACCCTCATCATTAGTTTGAGGGCATATCACAACTGCCCGTACAGTCTCACCGGGCAGTGACTAAAACTGGGATGAGACTTGCAACCACATTCCTAGCAGGACGTAGACAACCAAACAACCAGCTGCCCCATGTGAAGAGCCAAGCCTGCAAGATTGGAAGGCCAAAAATAGATGAAACAATATTCCAACAAGAGAAGGCATGCATGCACCGCTGACACCAGTGTAGGTGACAGGGTACTAGTGAAGCAAAAATAGACCATGAAGAGTGACCCAAAATACTATACTGAACCGACGCAAGCAACAGACCGGGGTGGCCAATAACCGTGATGATAACCAGGAAAGCTAATGGCAGAGTGCTGACTTAAACATTTCCCACTCCAAGACATACCATGGAGCTCTAGAAGCCCAATTGAGTTTTGATATGAAGACCTGAAAACCAACCAGATTGACACCAACCAGCCACCTTGAGAAGATGACAGAAACCCACTGTGACCATCAGAAAGAGCCACAAGAAACCTACATGACTTATCAAAGAGACACAATCATTGTGGGAAAGGGACAATCACTGATCCGCGCCCTACATCTGCAGATCTCACAACTGTCCTTGCCAGACCCTTTTCTGTTACAATTTAATAGTGCTTATTTAAGCTGTTATATTAAATATTGTGTCAAATAAATATGCCACAGGAACCACTGTTCTTTGGATAAACATATTGCCCTGGTTCCGCTGTGAGTAGGGTTCCCTTGTTTCCCCCTTTGGGGGCTCACTATATGGCACAGAGGCACACAAACCGTCAGTGCTCTGGCAGACCATGGGGCACTGAGGCATGCATAGGTCAGAGCTGCAGCTGACCACAGGGCACTAAGGAAGACATAGGTCAGTGTTCTAGCTGACACAGAGCACTGAGGCCTTCATAGATCAGAACTCTAGCTGACCACAGGGCACTGAGGTGCCCATAGATCAGTGCTCCAGCTGACCATGGGGCACTGAGGCACCCATATGTCAGTGTTCTAGCTGACCACTGGGCACTGAGGCACCCATAGGTCAGTGCTCTAGCTGACCATGGGGCACTGAGGCACCCATAGGCCAGTGCTCTAGCTGACCACAGGGCACTGAGGCACCCATAGGTCAATGCTCTAGCTGACCACTAGACACTGAGGCACTCATAGGTCAGTGTTCTAGTTGACCACAGGGCACTGAGGCACCCATAGGTCAGTGCTCTAGCTGACCACTAGACACTGAGGCACTCATAGGTCAGTGTTCTAGCTGACCACAGGGCACTGAGGCACCCATAGGTCAGTGCTCTAGCTGACCACGGGGCACTGAGGCACCCATAGGTCAGTGCTCTAGCTGACCACTAGACACTGAGGCACTCATAGGTCAGTGTTCTAGCTGACCACGGGGCACTGAGGCACCCATAGGTCAGAGCTCTAGCTAACCACAGGGCACTGAGGCACCCATAGGACAGAGCTCTAGCTGACCACGGGGCCCTGAGGCACCCATAGGTCAGTGCTCTAGCTGACCACAGGGCACTGAGGCACCCATAGGTCAGAGCTCTAGCTGACCACGGGGCACTGAGGCACCCATAGGTCAGTGCTCTAGCTGACCACGGGGCACTGAGGCACCCATAGGTCAGAGCTCTAGCTGACCACGGGGCACTGAGGCACCCATAGGTCAGTGCTCTAGCTGACCACGGGGCACTGAGGCACCCATAGGTCAGAGCTCTAGCTGACCACGGGGCACTGAGGCACCCATAGGTCAGAGCTCTAGCTGACCACGGGGCCCTGAGGCACCCATAGGTCAGTGCTCTAGCTGACCACGGGGCACTGAGGCACCCATAGGTCAGAGCTCTAGCTGACCACGGGGCACTGAGGCACCCATAGGTCAGTGCTCTAGCTGACCACGGGGCACTGAGGCACCCATAGGTCAGAGCTCTAGCTGACCACGGGGCACTGAGGCACCCATAGGTCAGAGCTCTAGCTGACCACCGGGCACTGAGGCACCCATAGGTCAGAGCTCTAGCTAACCACGGGGCACTGAGGCACCCATAGGTCAGAGCTCTAGCTAACCACAGGGCACTGAGGCACCCATAGGTCAGTGCTCTTGCTGACCTCGTACTTTAGCTGACCACTGGGCCCCGAGGCCCAGACAAGAACAGCCTGGGGACAGGTGTGAAAACAAGATGGACTCGAAGGGGGAGCGAAAGAGGGAGAGGGAAAGTAAGAGGCGGGTAAGGAAAGGATGGGAACCATGGCGCTCTGCAGCTCCTTCAATGGAAATAATGCAGCTTCCACGCGCCCTAGAGGGTGGCATGGGATGGTCATTACCCAGACA